>NC_139775.1:11465685-12065685 GCF_965231275.1 Zosterops lateralis
GCCCAATGACAGCACAGCTGCCAGCAGGACACCTACTGATTTGCTTGGTGTTTATTTGCATGCTGTGCTTGCTTGCTGCCTCTGGGCATAAATATCCAATTTTATCCACTTACTTGAGTTTACTTTGTGTCTGGATGCACAAGACACCTCACTGTACAGTATGCCTCCGAGGCCATCATCCCTCAGAAGACTAAAGGCCTAATGAAAGACTAATAAAACAATTTTATTGCATTTTCCCCACACCTATTTTACAAGAGGTCAGCTCATCTAATAACACCACACAGGGACTGACTCAGGTCTCCATTTATCTGCAGATCTCTGAATCACTGTCCTCTGCACTGGGGATTGTCCAGGAGGAGCCACACACACACTGCAGACACAGAAGACCTGAACACTGATTCCCAGTCCACAGGGCTGACATGTACCCTGCAGTAACAGCTTTCTTTCCCTGTATCTCTGTCAGCTTCCCTATCTGTACAGTCAGACCAGTGATGTTTTAGTGCTTTAAACACTGAGAATGAGAAACACTACAAAATCCATGTATTATCCTTCTTTGCATATGCTGTGCTTCAGTATGATGAGCTGTGATCCAGCACTTGAATCACTGACCTCCAAGTCTCCATTTGTAACTCCAGGCAGAGAAGACAAACTACCCCCCAGACAGAATTTGCCCAATACTCACACTACAGAAAAGACAATTACAACAAGAAACCAATGTAACAAGCACTGCAAAACTGCCAGTTCAATTTATAACACAATAACCAGATTATAACAGGATTCAATAGGTAATTTCCTTACTGGAGAGCATCCAGAAGGTAACCCTACTATTACCCTCCTTTTACACCAGTTGGCTTTTAACCTTTACCAAATTCCTTGCCTCAAACCATAAAAGCAAAGACCCTTTTAAGAGTCCATC
Organism: Zosterops lateralis; assembly: GCF_965231275.1. Lineage (NCBI taxonomy): Eukaryota > Metazoa > Chordata > Aves > Passeriformes > Zosteropidae > Zosterops > Zosterops lateralis. The sequence goes on from NC_139775.1 coordinate 11,466,602, forward strand.
CCCATCAACTGTCCCTTTGAACTGCAGGGCAAAATCCAATATTTGCAAGTCTGAACATTCATTACTGATTACAAAACTACTTGGAAATCTCCCACAGCAGTTCAGTTTCTTTACATACCATTTCCTTCTCTGTTTATTTCATAAACAGAGATGGAGAATCACAGAGGCAAAAAAAGCCAAGAGGCCGGGCAGAGGCAAAGCTCTGGCTGAAGAGCCCTGTGCTACTTTCAGCACCGTAAGGGAAGTGATGCTAAGGATGCATCAAACCACAGCAAGAGGTATTGGCTTGGGTTTTGCATCACCAGGACCCTGAAAAGCTCAGCTGAAGAGCAGCACCAGGCCTCCACTAACACCAGCTGCCTGCAGCACCTCAACCAGGGGCGCCCTCCAGGCCGAGCCAGCGCCGCTGTCCCCAGGGCGCGCAGCTGTTTCCTCACGGGTTTTGTGCCCCCGCCTTCCCTTTTCCCCCTTTCCCCGCCGCAGCTCCGTGCCGGGGCCCGGCCGCCGGTCCGCGGTGCACAGAGCATCATCCCAGAGCCGCCTCCCGGCGCGGCCGAGCGCGGGGGGAGCACAACGCGCCCCTGCGCTCCGCGGTCCCGGGGCTCCGCGGGGTCCGGCCCCAGGCCCGGGTCCGGCACGGCAGGGCAGGGCAGGGCAGGGCCCCCCGAGCGGGCAGGACGGCCCCGGCCCCCGCGACCCCTGCCCGCCGGCGGGAACCCCTCGGTGGCGGCCTGGCCCGGCCCCGCTCCCGGCAGGGGGACCCGGCGGAAGGGCATCAGCCTGCGGCGGGGGGCGCGGGGCCGGCCCGGCAACAGCGGGCACCGCCGCCTGAGGGGATGGACGGATGGAGGCGGCGGAAGACGGGGACCCGCGCGGAGTCCCGCTGCCGGGCAGGGCGGTGAGGGCAGCGGCCCGTCCGCGGCCCCGCGCGGTTGGGGCGCTCACCGGGAGGTGCGGGCGGCGCGTCCTGCGGCGGCCGCGCCGGGCTGCGCCGGGCTGGGCTGCGCTGGGCTGGGCCGGCCGCGCTCCCGCCGGCCCCGCCGCCCCCGGGCCCGCCCTGCCGCGCAGCCAATCAGCGCCGCCGCCTGCGGCCCCGCACCCGGCGCGACCAATGGGAGAGCGCGGCCACGGCTCGCCCCCGCCGGGAGGGGCGGGGCGGAGCGCGAGGGGCGGGGCCGGCGGGGACCCTCAGGGGCGGCAGAGACAGTGGGGACCCTCAGGGACAGCGGGGACCCTCAGGGCCGGCGGGGCTCGGAGCGTTGGTGGCCCCTCGACAAAAGGCTCCCTGCCCTCCTCCCCGCCTGCCCCCCGTCCCCCTGGCCCCTGGGCTGCCGCCCATCCGCGACACGGGCAGCGGAGCGGAATCTCTTTCCTAACCGCCGTGGGAATCCGTGCCTGCGCTGTTACAGCTCCACAAAGACCCGCTGTCCTTTCCTTATTGCCTCATATTTACCTGCCGCCACTTGGGACCTACTTAATTTAGCAAAGGCAGCGACCAAGAGAAAGTCTCTTGGTCTTCTAAATCTGATTTGAAATTCAAATTCAACCTAGTGCGATGTTAAACTCCAAATTGGAAACCCAAAGCTTCACCAGCATTTAAGCCAGACCTAGACAAAACAGGTTTTTGTTGTGGACAGTAGTGGGATGAAGCAGCTCAAATCCCACACTGAGTTCTGCTCAGCTGCTGTTTGGTTCTGCTACAGCAATGTGCTATTTGCAGACACAGTGCTGCCCTTGAAGCTCCAACACAGGAATAAATATTATTATGTATCTTGTCCGCAACTTATGGCAAGCATGTTGAACCCTACCTGGACTCTCATCTTACAGAATTCCATGTCTCATTCGCAGTCTTGGTTTTCTTCAAAACCTAAGACCTGGCTGCAATAAGAGCTTCTGAAATATCCACCTCCATCCCCTCTCCTGTGAGCAGCACATGGGCACCCTCTCCCTGCCCGGGTGACTCCTCAGAACTGGGAGAGTTCTGGGGAGAACTGGGATTCCTAAACTGGGATTGCTAAACTGGGATTGCTAAAGGATGCACACTGGGTCACAAGAGAGGGAAGCTGGCAGACCCTGCCCAGCCCTCAAGTGCCCCCATGGAAGGCTCCAGGGAGTATGCTGGAGCAGCTCTTGGGGCAGAGCAGCTGAAAGCCACCAGACAGGAGAGCTGGAGAGGACACAAGGCAGGAACACTGCGGGCTCTGAGAGGCCAGAGCTGTTCTTTTGTGCTGCAACACCATCAGTTTGCAGATGGTGTTTTAGAGGATCCTTCTGTCCCTGCACACACCACTCCAGGCTGGCCCATCTACGCCTCCTCATTTCCACTCACCCTGCCCGGAACCCTTATGTCTGTCTGTTTATTCCAGCAAGAAAGATTTAATGGTCCAAAATCGCAGGAGAGGCGGCAGTTTGGCCATTCAGATGGCAGCAAGCCATTTGTATCATAAAGGATAAGGAAGCACTAGAAGAGATTAATGGGAGAAGTACAGGATCTCCATGATGAGAGCCTTTGATAACAAACACTTATCAAGATTCTCAGATGAATATGATTCTGCTTTGAGAGGAATACAGAACAGATAATTTCTTGGTGCCCATTCTGATCATCCTAAAATGTAAACCTGCTACTGACATCCCACAGAAAATTAACAGAGCAGTAAACTTTACTTTTTTAAATCTTCTGTCCAACTCCCTGCCAACTTTCTTGCCTACTTTATTATATGTATATTTACTTCACTTTGAGACAGGAATTATGTTACATCTAATTATTATTAACATCTTATGAATCTTACTCACTATCTAATGAGTATCCTGTTTGAATATTTGCTCAAGAAGCTTAGAGAATACACTTGCAAGCTAGGGATGTTCCTTTGCATCTCTTCTTGCTCACACCAGTGGGGCTGGCCTGGGCAATGTGTAAATAAGCACCCACATATCTATATATGTAGATATTTTGTTGATGCTTTTAGGTGCTGGTATTATTAAAGAAATTCCATGTGCCATCTGCTGGGGGAAACTTTCTCTGAGGCAATGTGCTGTACTGACACAGCTGACTGCACTGCTGGCAGCATTAAGAGGCAGTTAATTCTCAAGAGGAAGCTTTATTGTCTTAATGCACCAACTTCCAGCACAGATGCAAAGGACACACAAAAAGTCAGGGTCAAGATGAGTCTGTAAAAGAACACAGAGCTCTGGACCTGTATCACACCATGACAGTCTGGCAGCAAGAAGTAGCTCATTTTCAAATCCTACTTCACTTGAACCTTCAAAGTGTTCAGGTTACAAATACCATGATCACACTCAGGAGGTGAACTGCATTCTAAAGACAATTTGCTAAGCATTAAGTGAATATTTCTTAATTTACTTGCAGATTGAAAAATCTCTGCAAGCTTGAGACAGGCAGCTATCCTTGCCACACCATAACAAGCAGACAAGAATTCAGCACCCACTTTTCAGAAGCAGCCTTCAGTTTCCTGTAGCCAACACTCAGCACCAATAACTGTCTTTAAAGTCAGCAGCAGCATTTGGCTGTCACACTTGTGGCAGTCTGACTGCAGGCAGTGGTGCTTTCAGGCACAGGACTGAGGAAAATCAGCTTTGCTAATACACCCTGCATTGCCACATTGGGAGCACAGTTACACATAACTCCAAAGTGGACCCAGATATCCTTTGCCAGCAAAATATTTCATCTGCTCTTTCCTTATACCCCCAGCAACAGATCCCCCTGCTGGCCCTGAGTGGATCACAGGAGTCAGATGGATGAGGTCTCATTGATCCAATCCAGAAGTACACCTGAAATTAGGTTTCCTGGGAATCAAAACCATCAGAATTCAAATTGCAAAACTGCTATAACCAACACTGTGGAAGGGGAAAATATACAACTGTAACACAAAATATGCTCAGCAAGTAGAAATCTCTGATGCACAAAATTATTTCTCCAAGTTTTAAGATGTTGTCTACCAGAATTAAAGAAAACAAAGCAAACAAACCCCAGAAATGCAATTGCCAGGGACAAAGCCCTTAATCCTCTGGGGAAAATGGAAAAGGACTGGAACTAGTGGTGGATGTAGAAGTCCACAAATGGTTGAGTTAATGAACAATCTCGTGATAGTTATTTTCTATAAAACTTTGAGATCCAGTTTAAGTCCTCATCTTCTAAGGAATGAGAAATCCCCACCACACACAAACACAAAGTACATCCACTTTTTCCTAGAATGTTTCCTGAAAACCCCAAACTGCTGGAGGCAAAGCTACTGTCAAAAAGTAGGCAATTAAACGCCACCTTTTTCTCAGGATTATTTCCACCGTAACTTCATCTGTAAGTATAGGTGAGAAGTGCAGAACCACGCATGCCACCTAAACTGTTACTCCAAAATACAATACTGTCAAACTAGAAAGGAACAGGGTGTCGAACAAACTGTAAAATGTTTTGACTCAAAGTGCTGTACAGCAGATGGAGCTACAAGGGTGGCCTACAAATAGCCACCTACACTTGAGAACACCCAGCAATGACAAATACACAGAATCTATCCCACCAAGGGAGTGCCTTCAACTTTCTTCTACTGCAAAATGACACACAGACGTTCACAACAAAGCAACTCTCAAAGTTTCACATTAACAAATATTTGAAAAAAATAAATGCAATTAGTTTGCAATGCTTATTTGGGTGTCACATAAAAGTTCAAGTTCTTCTTCTGACCAAAGGTATTTGTTGTTTCACCATATGGCAGTGACAAAAATGAAAATCAATTTATTTCAAACCAGATTCCTCCTGGAAGGTCATGTGTCTTTACCATACTTCACAAGAAGATTTGGATACTCCTCTCTTTTATCAGAACTAAGTGCACCGCAAGGGTTCTGCAGTTCCCCTTCACCTCCTCTATGTTCCTCTCTCCAGAAAATGATCCATCTGGACGACCACTGGATTTGCCAACCAGATCCAGAAATGCTGCCAAGTGCCTGATGACTTTATTTAGCAAAAGAGAAAGTCACTTTTCCGCATGAAAACTTAATCTCCACAGCGGAGTAGAAATATTCATAGGTTTTAAATTCAGTGCCTACTTTCTTTTCCTTCACAGAAATGAAGGATTTGCAGGTGAGCTTCTGCTGATAATTCCAAAGACTTTGAGAAATCCTGTGTGAGAAAAACCACAGGATTCCCTAACTGCTCACACTATTTCACATCAGTTCAAGTTGATTCTTGTACAGCCTTCAAAAAATCACTACTGAAATAAGCAGCTACATTCAAAAATAGTTGAATCTACCAAAGTTATTAACATAACAAACCAACAAACACTAGTTTGGGAAAACTTTGGATTAAAATACAGTTTTTTATCTTTGAAGTTCAAATGAGGGTTGTGAAAGAGAAGTTTTGTATTAATCTAGGCAGATATGTGCTAACGTAATGTAATTTTTACTCTCACTGTACTCACATGGAATGGCCACCATCATCTAATAACCTTTCATCCCATTAGAAATAAGTCTTCACCCACATAAGCAGGTTATGAAATAACTGATCTACACCAAATGTAAAACAGGCTTTCAAGAAGTCCATCAGACACTTCTAAAAAACATCTTGAACACTCCCACAAGTCCCAGGCTGGAACAGCTCCATCACTGACACTCTCCTGGTGCTGAGGAATGCAGTGGGCACAAGGATTTCCATGGCAGTGGACATATGGCAAAGTGATATAAACACAACAGTGCACATAACATTTATAAAAGTACGAGCAGATTTTTGGGTTTCATCAGTAACACAGGAGAGATTTAATAAATACGTTTTATTTTAATCCAGAACTAAGATATCAGAGGCCCCCCTTTGTGTGGGCAAGACATTCTTGGCCACTTCTCTATCCCCAACCTCACATGTATATGCTGAGGGTAAAATTCCAAATATTTCAAGAGCTATAACATCTCCCTTTATGTGGTACCTTCTCACCCTCAACCTGCCTAGGACACAATAGCTTAAAATTCCTGCAGGACAATATAGGGTTGACCTCCTATACTCCAAAACCTCTGTGGAGTATTTTTAGAGGCTCCAACAAAATGCATCTTGTCTCCTTTCAATTCAGACAGTGGCCCTAACCTAGAGTGATTTATATAGGGAAAACCAAGAATTAAGGGCCAAGTTTCATAAACAAATTTCTTAAAGAAAATTTCATTAATAACAAACAAGTCTTGCCCAGAACATTGTTTCACAAGTGTCCATAAATACAGATTATGTGTGGAACTGGGACAAGACTGAGAACGGTGTCCATGTTGTGTAAACTAAAAAGGGAAATGCATGACATCTGCAAATCAGCCACATGGAAAAGGTTAAATACTTATTTGCCAGACTCTAAAAGTGAAGTCATCAATCCCAAAGAGCAAGTCATCAAGTCACTGCCACTGTCTGGCATCCAGCAGGTATCACAAACATCAAACAAATCATGTCCAAGTACGTAACTCCAAAAAATCAAAGTGCCAAAACCAACAAAGTAAAGCAAAACTCCTTTGCGATACTTTCTGAGAACAAATTCCACCAGGAATTTGATTTGAAAGCAACAGATGCTTTTCTTGGGATGAAAATCCTTATCTTAATGGAACATCAAAATAGCCCTTCTTCTTAGGAAAAGATCTCCTCTTTTCTCCTGGGCCTGTCACGTCAGGTGTTCAGCCATGACCTTCCACAGTTCCTGCAGGAGCAGAAAAAATACAGAGGTCATTATATAACCAGAAATATTACATCTGGCACGTTTCTCAACAACAGAAGTTTTCAGCTAATTGACTTCCTCATAGAGATTAGAATATTATTTCCTGAACTCTGAACCGGGAAAGGAATTACTAAAAGTGTGAAATGAAAGCTCTCCTACAAGAAAATAAATGAGAAGAGGATATTGGTCCCATTTTCCAGTTCAATCACAGAAATGGCCTTTTACAAAGTAGAAGGCTCTTATCCTTTGAGGAACTGAGCGGAATCTCTACTGCTGCTGATAGAAAATCAGCTCTGCCCCAGCCAAAACCAGGACATGCCAATCTAGTACAGATTATGTAAGCACAAACAAGGATCATTTCAATTCAAAAAAGCTAAATGGAAATAAAAGATAATGTTTATTCTCCTGTTCTTACTTAATGTTACATAAACAGCTGATAACTAATTTGAGATGATTAGCCTAACACATTCCATTTATTTTCATGAATGCCACTTACCAACTGCTCAATTCGCTCATAAACAAGGAACTGGCAGAAATCAAGCTTAACGGGCTCCACTGTATATTTCATTTTTCCATCTTGAAGGTTCTCCAAATCGTTTAGAGTATTTCTAAAGTGGCTGTAGGCTTCACATGTAACATCCATATGTCTTAAAGTGAAGTTCAGCCTGGCAAAAGAGTACTTAATTTAGAACATCTTTCCTATACTGGCATTTTAAGGGGTGTGTTACTTCCCTCAGCTAATAAAAAAATGGGGCTTGTCAGCATAATTAACTCCCTTCAGCAGCCAAAAAAATGTACAACCCCATTCCTGGAAAGCAGAGATGATGTTATGTCAGCATCAATACACAGTAACTCTTGGATGAATCTTTCCATTGATTTTAGGGCACTTTGCCACAACAGAATCATTGGCTTGGCTTCCTGTTCAAACACCTGGCAGCAAACCACAGGAAGAGTTATTGCTTACATATCTCTAGAGATTTAAGCAAAGCCTATTTGTGTATCAGCTTTTGAATGGACTCCAAGGCACAACTACTTAAAAGCATTCATTGATTTCTTTAAAGCAAACAAAAGAAACTGTTCTAGAGTTGCTTAAGCTAGAAAATAAATACCCTAATTCTAAACCACTTAATTCCGCCCTGTGATCTCAAAAATATATAGCAAATGTTGTCAGGCATTTTAGAATATATCAATGTAGCCACCTATTTATTCCTATTTGCACAGAGGTTATCTAAGGTGAGGCAAAGGTCGGACAACAAAAGGCAAACTCTTGTTAAACTCAAGTTCTGAACTGATAAAAATTAAGCATGTAGGAAAAAAAATTAAAAATAAAAGCTTGTCCTGAGCATACACTGCAGCCTGTGATCATCTGATACAATGAAAATCAGAAGCCAACCCTTAATTAAAACACACAAAGTGTTTAGGGCTTTTTCTATTAAGTTCTTGCTAAAACTCACCTCTTTTCCAGTGCTAAATAAACTGTGCAAGTATTTCTCAAGTTGTGTGTGATTCTATACAGAGTTCTGAACAAGGCATCTGTCAGGTCATCATCATAGAACACTACAAAAAACAAGATTAAGAGCGTATGTATAATTAAGGATAGAATTTACTTAAGTGTGCATTATGAAACACCAGGTCTTAGTTTGATTACTCCAATCAAACAAATCACTCTTTTATCTAAGTGCAAAGTACATTTTTAATGGCAACAGCTGACCCTGTAGGAGTATTCACTGCTGCTTTTTATGCCAGGCTTTCTTTAAGCTTTCTCTCATCAGAATGGGAATCATTTGTCAGACAATTTACAAGCTTTTACAAGAATTCTCTCAGCTTGGAAATAATCTTACTACAAAGCTAAAAAAACAGGGTATTAGAGAGTAGAGAGCCTCTTTTCTTACAAAAACCCACATCAGGCCATAATTAATTTGCCATTATAACCAAATCTCCTTTGAAAGTAATCTTGCAACTCATTTCAATGTCATAACTAAACCCAATTCTCCTTTATCTGTAGATCAAAAACAATGGTTTTCCTATAGAGACAGCTAGCCTGTAATTTTAAAGTCCTTCACATAAGCAAGAGAATAAAGCAAAAAAGTGATATCCAAAGGGATAGACTCCATGGGAAAGTGCAGCATCTGTAACTGTTATTCACATTATAGAAAATCTTAGTCTAACAACCTATTTATCATTATTTGCACAGAAGTTATGTAATACAAGACAAGGACAGGACAACACAACTCTTCTGGTTCCTTAGTTACTTGTGATTATGTTTAGTCATAAAGAATTAACACACCAAAGAAAAGGAAGAGCTACTAGCTTGCAACATCTGTTCTCATAATTGCTAATTCAGAAGGTAAATATAAGCCTTTAGAAAAGAAAAATACAGGCAGGAACACATAAGGCAGAGCTTTGACATATTAGGTAAGGATCTGACCTATTAGATTTTTAAAAACAAACTAGGTATGTTTAAATTATTATTTGATTTAAAAGCTTACTGTTTATATTTCCCTACCATCAGCTGCCATTATCACAGAACAGTGATCAAGCAAATCAGCAATCTCTTCTTCAGACCAGCTATAAGGAGCTTCAGGATCTGTAAGAAAGAGTATGGCTTTGGTGTACATGATTAAATGTCTCAAATGGCTGGAGAAAAGGAACTTCTTAGCTCCTGTGGGCAGCTGCTCCTCCATAAACAGAGCACACCACTCAAGGGAAATCAAAACCTTCCCTATTCATTTTCTGAAGTTTCCCCAGTCCTCTGCTTTCTCTGTGTTATGTCCAACCCTCCCAAGGCTGGAGGACTGGCAAGCAAAAGTTTTCTTTCACTTCAGAATTCACAATCCTGTAACAAGATCACTGCTTTAAATCCATTTGAAGCAAGCACACCTTTGAACAAAACCCCAGATGTCTTTATATAAGTTTTGATTATTCTTCCCATTTTATCATGCTTTTAAAAATTTGTTCTTCATGAAAAGAATCTTTATTTGAAAGTCTGTAAAACATAAAACCTTTTCAACTGGCAGTATCAAGTATTATCATTAACCAGAATTGTCTTTGAGGCCCAAGAGAAGCTTTTGACTATGTAACACCAAACACCAAGCCCAATCTGAAAGGACCCATTATAAGCACCTACCAGTGCAGAATTCATCTTTCAGCCAGTCCAGTTCTTTCACTTTAATTTCCCCTCCTGGGGGTGAAGAAAGATCACATCAGTCACAAATGGCCTTTCAGACAGCAACTGGGCTAAAAGAAAGAGTCAAGATCTGACCATAAAGCACCCACCTCCTGACTCCATCAGGTGTTTGTTTAATGCAACATTTTGCTCACACATGGCCAGAAGATCTTCACCAACATCTGGAAAAGAAGTGACAATGATATTAAAAACAAGAATATTTTGTATGGGTCGTGCATGCCTCTCAAACTAACACTCAAAGTTTCTCTCAAGCCCATGAGATTAAGGAAAATTCAGAGCAACTCTATCACTGATGATGAACACTTCCCTAGTATCCTTCTTCCTTTTGTCTTTCAGTCCTAAGCTCTGAGCAACCCTTGAAGAAAGAAGCTGGATCCCTACACTACCTATTTTAATCTGGACACACTATCTTGAGTTCACAGCAACATATCTTGCTTTTAAACTCTTGAGCCTTCTCAGCCCCTTGAGAAAGTTCCTGTTATTTTTCAAATTGATACGCATTAATAAAAAATGATTCAAATTGATATGCATTAATAAAAAGTGATTCACTATAACTGAACAGATGAGTCTGAAAATACCGGGATGAAAGCACTGCTTTGGGAAGTTTCAGGAAAATATTCAACTGACAAGAACTACCTTACCTGTGCAATAAACTCTCTTGGCAACTGTGCCCATGATGATGCTGGTAATCCCAGTGCCACCTCCAAGCTCCAGCACAGAGCAACACCTGAATGTGTCCCTTTTAAAGAGAATGTAATCAGCCAGAAGGAAGGCAGCACGCCAGACCTGGGGACAAGGGAAGCACTTAAAACCGAGTCAGTTCTGAAGCACATGCCATGAAAATCAAGATACTGCAAGGCACAACACGTACTTGTTTCCCAACGTCTTCCAAGGGGGTTGCCATAGTGTGCTCTGTGGAAAGGAGAGTAGAGCAGAAAATAATTATCTCAAAATTGTTCACATCAAGTGCCACCGTGGCGAGTTTGAAACTCTAAGCCATGCTTCCCTTTCAGATATAGAACTAAACACTTCATTCTACAGAATAATGCTAGATAATACCAAACACCCACTCTAACTAAGGAACACTGAGTGTGCCATGGTATTCAACTGCCCAAATCACTTCCAGAGAAAAAAGGTAAATTTTTAGTTGCAATATCACAGTATTGTGTTCATTATTTTCTTTCACTTAACAAATTACTGTTCCATTTCTAAAGAAAACCTATTATTCTTTTGTTTTACAGAAACGTATTCGCCACATTTCTCCCTGACTGAAAACTTATTATTTACCTATTTTAACAACATCACTGCAAGTGCACTCCCGCTCTTCATCTTCAAAAGCATCTTCTTTCCCTTTCATCAGAATTACAGGGCACGCTATATCCCTCAAAAGATCCTCTGCTTGCAAATCAGAGGCACTTCGAGGCCTTCTGACCACTTCCAAGTCTCCATCATCATCCAGCAGAGCTTCTACTCCTTCACTATTTGATTCTCCTTCTTTTTTCACATTACTGCTGTCTTTGTCACACAGTTCATCTCCACTTCTGCACTGGTGTTCTCTTCCTGTGGTGATTTCTCTCACGTGTTTCCCAGATGCCAAATCTTCTGTGCTCCAAAGGAGTTTGAAATATGACAGGAATACTGTAAGAACACAGTGTGGGGGGCAAAGGTTAAACACCAGATGAGGCAGAATCTGTGCACAGCTTCCACATGCATGAGATTTTGGTGGGCATTACATGTGTTAAAAATCTATAGAGTAAAAGATGATACAGGTAACTTGAAGCATATTTTTATTTGCTATGAAGAAATACTTCTATTATTAAGTTCTATTAGCAGAAATTAGTGAAGCACTTTCACAGTCCACTGGCTGACCCAGCATCTGCACAGTCACAATGGGCACATTCACCTGATTTAGTAATATTTAACTATTGGCAGAGGGGATGCCTTCTTACATCCTCCAAAAGTTCTGTTCACAGAAGTTCAAACTAAGTTGAAAGCAATATTAATATATATTAGAATTAGTTTATTTTGGTTAAGATTCCTATCTTGTAAGAAAGAAGCATGTTCTAGTGAAATGCAAGTTGAATTTTTGCTTACTGCTTTGAAAGTCTTTAGGAATTCAAGTCTTGAAATTGAGTCAGTATGTTAAGAGCAGAAATAAGTGCACAGGACACAAAGCTGACACTTCTCTAAGTTTTTTTAAGTACTCAAACTGATTATTCAAAGAGATTAAATGACTGAAGCTATTCTCAATGACAAATTAATTAAAAAGTCTTTTACAACAATCATTCAGTGACATCAGCATCTATTAAAATTTTAAATTATTGAAACATGGACCTTGCAATTTTAATTACAGGAATCTGTACTGCCTGAATACCATACAATTTCACAATTTATGGAGTTCTATTCCAGTTTCTTTTGTAGGCAAGATGTTTCCAAGGTGAAATCTGACTGAGATTCCTCTCTAGTGAGACCATTGTAGCTAGATCTAATAAAATCTTCAATGCCTGTCCTAGCATGAGGAATTTTTAAAGTCTCCACTATCTGCATGAAGGCCAGATGAACCTAACTGGACTAGAGGATGCCATCAGTGAATGAAATGCTTTGTTCTCCAAGTCCATTCTGATCCTCTGCATTTCTACAGCGTTCAAAAGGTGGAAAGTCAAACTGACTCAAAGAGGAGGAGACTAATTCCCCATAAACTTCCCCAAAGCACAGCAAAGTGGCACTGGTAGATTGTTATGGCATTACAGGCTGTCATACTACAATCCAACTCTTGTCTCAATAAGCAGAGGAATTTCCCAGGCAGAGCTCATTCAGTGTGGAACACACTGTCACTTCCTTCTGTTGAAAGGTTCTTTGCATCAAGCACAACCACAGCAAACCCATGTCAAACAGCATGAAGACCCACCACAGCATTAATTACCTGGGTTTTGACCTGAACAGAGTCAAAATTATTATTCATTTCTTTGTCAGGCCTACTTTGATAATTTTTCACATTGTCATACACCAGAACAGCTGCAGAAGTTAATCTTTTTATGTCACAACTGGCTTTGAAAAAACAATTAACACTTCTGTCACAGCAGGACTTTTGTACAGAACATTTTGCCAGCAGCTTCAAGGTCAGTTCCCTTGACAACTTTATAACAACCTACAAGCTGGCAATCAGCCAGGGCCATTTGCCAACTCATTTCCTCTATGGCCTTGACTCTTCAAATTCTATGTCCCTTAAATCCATTGCTACTTTGAGTTTTCATGTTGACTTTTTTTTTGGGGAAAAAAAAAAAAAAAAAAATCACAAAGCCCAAAGAAAGCTGTTATGCTCCCCTGGAATAGATGGTAAACCATCACATAAACATTTTATTAAACTTGATAAATTAATTACTGATAGTTTCTATTTTAAACTTAAGTTACACTATTTCAAGCCCTTGGGTTCTCACCTTTTGTTTGTGTATAAGAAACATCACAACCTTATTTTTAATCATGATTCCCAAAGTGCTATATTGACCCAATTGCTCAACGAACAAATACATTAAATTAAACCTGCAAGTGAGTAAATTTAGCTACTTTTTCTCAGAAATTTAAAGTTTATTTTAATTTTAAGACAGGCTGTCTACAAGTTTTCATTTCTGGAGTTAATTTCATGAGAAAAGTGCTATACTGACCCTATTGTTCAATGAACAAATACATTAAATTAAACCTGCAAGTGAGTAAATTTAGCTACTTTTTCTCAAAAATTTAAAGTTTATTTTAATTTTTAAGACAGGCTGTCTACAAGTTTTCATTTCTGGAGTTAATTTCTGGAGGAGAATACAGCTAGCCCTCTTTCTACAGCCTGAGTAGGAGGTGATTCTGCTTATAACTGGAATAAAATATGTAACTATTAATATCAACCGCTCAGAGGAGGATTCAGCCTTACAAAGACATGAGTACAGTTAAAATCCAGCCCCACCAGTGTCACATCCCTTACCTGGCTGCCCAACTGCATTCAGTCGTACCATGAGGTGTCTCTTGCTGGGGCAGTGCAAGTGGACATCAGACAGCACAGTGTCACTTCTGAACGTGGGGTTATCCATCTCCTCCTCTGCTGGATCCACCCCAGGGTGCTGGTGAGAGGAACATCTGCAGTGCTCACAGCCCCTCATGCAGTGCTGCCACAAAGGGATTCCATTCTCCTCCATTTACAGGTATCCAGGTAAGTTTTGCTCACCAAGGGAACCTCAGGACATGGTTTCTGAGAAGGTGTGATCCTGTGAGCCCCACCACGCTCCAAGACAAGTTACTCATCAGGATATTCAACCTAAAAGCAAACACAGGCAGCTTTTAGTTGTAGCCTGACAGTTTGAACATTGCTCCAGCAGTATTTCAGAAGATAAAAATCAGATGACACTGCTCAATAAAGTAGCAATGCTCCAATGCCCTCTTTTACAGCATCCTCACTTACTTAACTGTCAGTAATTCAGTGGCAGCCACTGTGTATTTTAGGAAGAACTAATTTGCTTGTGTTACAAACAACCTCCCTTGAAAAAAACCAAACATTACCACAACTGCAAGAAGTACAATGCTAAATCAAGGTCTTCAAAGGGAATAAGGCCATTTCCTGTGTTGGAATGAACACCTCGAATGATTATGCTGAATTTGTTATCATCCAGTTGTGCCTGAACAAGAGCACTGAATGGTCCAGGCTGGAAGGGACCACAGTGGCTTATCTGGTCTCACCTCCCTGCTCAGGCAGGGTCACTCTGGAGCACAGGATGGTCTCCAGATGGTTCTGGAATATCTCCAGTGAGGAACACTCCGCACACTCTGTGGACAGTCTGTCCCAGTGCTCGGTCCCTGCACAGGGAAGTTCCTCCTGGGCATCAGCTCCTGCCCCATTGCTGGGCCCCAGGGATTAGAGCCTGGTCCATGCTCTGAGCCCTCCCTTTGATATTAATACACATTAAGAAAGTCCCCCTCAGTCATCTCTTTTTAACTTCAGCCTTTCCTCGTAAGAGAGATGCTCCAGATCGTGCTGGACCATCATACCCACACCCAGAACACGGTAGGCTTTAGGGACAGTCTCTGTATCTGTATCTGTGCAGTTCTGTTCACTCCTGCCAGCCCCAAACCTGCCCTGTCCCGGCGGGGCCGCAGGAGCCGGGGCAGCGCTGCCGGGCACGGCCTGGGGTTACACCGGGGGGAAACAGCCTGTCCCGAGTGCCCAGGGGGATCTGCCTGTCCCGTGTGCCCAGGGGGGACCCGTCTGTCCCGTGTGCCCAGGGGGGATCTGCCTGTCCCGTGTGCCCAGGGGGGACCCGTCTGTCCCGTGTGCCCACGGGGGGATCTGCCTGTCCCGTGTGCCCAGGGGGGACCCGTCTGTCCCGTGTGCCCAGGGGGGACCCGTCTGTCCCGTGTGCCCAGGGGGGATCTGCCTGTCCCGTGTGCCCAGGGGGGACCCGTCTGTCCCGCGTTCCTCCGGCAGGACCCGTGACTCCCGACAGGATCCGCGACCCCAGCGGGGGAACCCGCCTGTCCCGAGTCCCCACGGCGGGCCCGCGTCCCTTCGGCAGGCCTCAGCTGTCCCGCTTTCCTCCCACTCAGATTCAACCTCTCTCTCCCGCGTTTCCCCGCTGAGATCCCACCTCTCCCGCTTTTCCCCGCTCGGGTCCCGCCTCTCCCGCTTTTCCTCTCTCAGATCCCACCTCCCCCGTTCCCCGCTCAGATCCCACCTTTCCAGCTTTCCCCCCGCTCAGATTCCACCCTTCTCTCCCGCGTACCCCGCTCGTGTCCGGCCTCTCCCGTTCCCCAGTCAGATCCCACCTCTCCCTCCATTCCCCGCTCTGATCCCACCTCTCTCTCTCTCTCTCCCGTTCCCCTCAGTGTCCCGCCTCTCCCGCCGCCGCGGCCCCGCTGTGGCTCCGGAGGTGTCGGCCCCTTCCGGCTCCTTCCGCTGACGCCGCCGCCCGCCGGCCCCCGGGGCTGAGCGCGGTGTTTGTGGCCCCGGGGGCTGAGCGCGGGGCCCGGGGCCGGTCGGTGTTTGTGGCCCCGGGGGCTGAGCGCGGGGCCCGGGGCCGGTCGGTGTTTGAGGCCCCCGGGGCTGAGCGCGGTGCCCGGGGCCTGTCGGGGTTTGCGGCCCCCGGGGCTGAGGGCAGGGCCCGGGCCCGGTCGGTGTTTGTGGCCCCGGGGGCTGAGGGCAGGGCCCGGGCCCGGTCGGGGTTTGCGGCCCCCGGGGCTGAGGGCAGGGCCCGGGCCCGGTCGGGGTTTGCGGCCCCCGGGGCTGAGGGCAGGGCCCGGGCCCGGTCGGGGTTTGGGGATCACCCAGCACTAACTAAACCCCCGATAAAAGCCTGTCCAGGGGAGAGGCAGCGCCGGCAGCGCGGTTCGGGCTGTGCTGAAGGATCCACAGGAATTGCTCGGAGTTTCAACACGCGTTTCCTGCTCGCCTTCTTTATTAATTGTTTTTTTAGCATCACTTCCCCTGTCTCGGTTCATCCGTGCGAAATCTACAAACGGCTTGAAAACAAAGTGGGGAAAACTTCTGCGGAGGCAAATAAGTTTTTTCCTTAGTCGAGATAATATCAGAATTCTAGTAGCACTGGAAGATTAGTTGAAACAACAGCTCTTCATTTGTTTGGGGGATTGGGGGCTTAGTTGCTTAATTCTGAAGAGTTTTAAATTACATATAAACCAGGTGAAATAAACAAGACTGAGTTGAGCATTGAGTGGAAACATCATAACCAGAGTCTTTGGGAGGCTTTAACAACAGAAATTTGTCTAGCAGAGTTAGACCACTATGGTCCTTCTGAGCTTCTACAGACCACCAGATTTTAATATCTGCATTTTGGAACGTGGTGTCTCAGGCAGTCATTTCCCAGCTGAGCTCACCCACAGTGAGAGCTGGTGGCTGCTGTGCCCTGGGCCTGTGTGGTCACTCCAGAGGGAGCAGATGGTCAGTGGGCACAGGACACTTCGATAGCTGGACACACTGACCAGCCCTCTGTGCAAAATCACAGACAGAGGTGCTCTCCAAACTCCCATCTGTCTTCTAGTTCACCTCCCTGAGAAGCCTGCCAGGGCTGTTGAAGTTGTTTTATCTTTTAACACGAGGTTCCTGTTCAAAAGTGGGGATTTACATATTGATTACTTGTCATATGATGCTGATGTCAATTGTTATAGATGATCCTTGTATTTTTCTTGAGTAGTAGAAAGTATTAGTCAATGCTTAAAAAACCCCTTGGGATATAATTTATGGTCTGTAGCTATTTCTAGACGTCTCCTTATCATCTGCGTCCCTCAACAAAGGCTAATAATTATTTAAAAAAATATTAAAAGAATTAAATAATATGTCTTTATTTTTACAGTCAAGAGTTTTGAGTGGCAATGAAATGGAAAACACATAAGCCATTCAGATATCTCATTGCAGTTTCTGTGGGGAATTCTATTGGATGAATGTCTGATAAAAATGCTTTGGAGATTTGTTCTCCTTTTATCTGACTCTTGTGAAAGAGCAGAACATTATTTTACTTCCTGTGGCGATACACTGCCACATAAATTATTACTGCAGTGTGTCTCTCTCTGCTGGCATGTTCCTCACTGCCATGGAGTGCTAAACAGGCAGAGCAGATTATATTTGTCACAAAATCTCACCAGTCTGCAGAAAGAGGCACTTACTGGTACACAGGCTTAGTATAATTAGAGGAGTAGCTAAAAAGCTGCATTACATGGGGACTTTTAAACACAAAGGTACATTATGTGAGAAATGGAGCTGCTGCAATCACTTTTCTAAGAAATGCTGATACATGGGAATAATATTTGGGCAAAGCAGCAATATCTTGTGGCTGCAGAAGGTCTGTGGCTACAGATGTTATAATGTGGGGGATAATGGAAATTGTTCAGGGAGCTGCACTTTCTGTACTACACACAAGAAGGCTTCAGAAGCAAATTCCTGAGGTGTACCTCTTTTTTAAGGATGCACCTCAGTTATATTTGTCATCCTCACAGCCATGTGGCCTAGGAATTCGTATAAATTTACCTCACAGGCCAGACAACTTTACTGAGGTTTAACAGCTTGTTTGAAGTGATGAGTTGGGCCGGTTCCATCCATTGATCAAGTCCCAAGAAGTTGGCTGAGCTGGTTGCTTCAGGTATGTCCCTCCTGTAATCCCCCTTTGAATTCAATGTCATGTGTTGACACTCCATGGGGTTTTTTGGCAGATCAGGTAACACTGAGTAAGAGTCAGGACATTGTATGTCTTGTGGTTTTTCATCTGTGATAGATTGCGACTGGTCAGTCTTTTTTAAATTTCGTTGCAGGTTGTGACTCTTCAAAACTGGATGTGCATGATGAAGAGTTTAAATCTGAGAAGGAATAGCCAACCTCAGATCAACCAGCCAATAGTCAGTAATTTCCAAGGGCAGCGAATCTGAAAATTGTAATCATGTGTATTGTCTAACAGCTTTTCTCTTTTGAGCCACAGGGGAAGTAATTGTGGTAAGTTTAAAAAAACAATAAACTCCAGAATCCCATTAGCTTTACTGGAAGGCTGAATCGTAAAACTGCATTTGAATTTAATTCTTCATTCCACAAAAAGAACAATAATAACAACAACAACAAAACACCCCAAAACACAAAACCGAAAATAAAACAAAACATAAAAAACAGGAGAAAAAATGTGATAATTCCTGGAAACGGATTGTGAAAGAAATTAGGTGTGTTGATTGTTCTTGTTGCCATAGCAGTGAATAATTACACTCATTGGTGCACACTTGCACTGCCTGGCTTCCCTACAGTCAGGTGGGTAAACATTGTGGGAATCCCTCTCGTCTTCAGTTTACAAATAATCTACTTCTAGCAATGCAGCCACCTCTTCACAAATACAGTCAGGGCAGAGGAAATGAAATAAAGAAAACAGAGGAATTCAGTGGGGTTCTGCTGCACCTGCACAGCACAGGTTCAGAACAGTGGAGAAGGAACTGCCCTACAGATGCCCTACAGATTTTACCTGGGAAAAGTCCTGGGAAGCAAAGCTGGTGATTCCCAGAGCACAATGCCCTCTGAATCCTCCAGGAACCCTGCAAGCAGAACAGAGAGGGTAAAAGTTACTTATTCAAGCTTTGCCATACTGAAAGAGACTAATAATTTTGCTGCATCACTCTCTGGGGGCTAATAATTGACTGAAACTTTGAGAGCATATTCTGAATCATCTTTGTTGTTCTGAGCAGCAGATTGACATTGGCAGATGCAACCAACACTTAGTCTATGCAAAGCGAAGTGTTCCTTCTCCATAAAGCTAAGCCTGGATAAAAATTTTGAATCATTTATGCTAAAGATCCTAGTTTGACATTCAAAGGCCTCAGGGAATTGAAACCGAGTCTTTAGAGAAACTAATTTGCAGTACTGGCATTTTTCTTTCATTATAAACATTTCCCAATGAATACACGAAATTGTTTTGTTAGCTATGTTTTTAGTTTTCTGACTTTGCAGGAATTATTTGTTCCCTAGCATGTGAATGAATGGCTAAAAAAAAATATGGTGATGTGGAAATGAAATCTTTATGTGGAGTTGATTTACTCTTGATACAAATGTTCTTCATCGGAGTCTGTTTAAAAAAGGATCTGGGGTTAGCAAGCTCTAACTTAGGTTTACTCTAAAGTTAGACTAGGCAGAATCTGCAAAGACCTCTGCATATCATGATGGCTAAAATAGATTATTTAATAATGTTCCCAAAAATAAGCATGTGTACAAACTTTGTGGGCTCCAAGATTAGAACAAAACCTCCCAGAGACACAGAGTATCACTGATAAGCATCTCACACAACACTTGATTCACAGCTCGTGCCCAGCTGGGTTAAATGTTCCTGCAGTTTTACACCCTTTGCTTTCTCTTGGATTTAACTGGGAGATGACAGTGGCAGATCATTGCAGAGGAGTGATGATTCAGGGGTACGAGTGCCTCTGATTCAGATTTATGAGAAGAGAACTGATAAAACCTCTGTCTAACACATGGTATTTGTGGGGCTAATTGAAACCTTCAAGTGACTCTGCAAATGGAGTTGGGAAAAAAAAGAGACAAGCTTGGGATCCCAGTTAAGACCCCAAGGCTTGTTCATTTTGTCTCACTTCATTAGTTAGTCTAATAAAACATTTTACTTTGCTTCATGAACTTTGTATCACCCAAACATTGCAATTACAAGGAGGTAGCAACTGACTGGTTTGTGGAGCTACAGAGGCATTTTCACAGATTACAAATACAACTTGGAGATGTGAGAAATAGATGGCAAGAACTCGGAATAATGCTATATCTGCCTAACAGTGTATTTCTGAATATAAAGACTATTATATTCCAGCCATATACATCTTTCAGTGATTTTGCAGAGCAAAATGTGGTCTGTAGTGTTGATGATTACTGTGCTTATTGAAACACTCTCTCTCAAGGAAAATGTTCCTTTCAACTGATCCTACTGCTGAAACCCTACTGGTTGACGATAGCTTTGTTGCCATGGATGGGTAATGATGTCACACATTCTGCCCAGTGTCCATGCCAGAAAATAAATGAGAATGACTTTTTTAATTACTCAGAGTTACTTAGCAATTCCCTGGAAGGCCTGAAGTGAATTACAGGGAAGAAAACAAGATGCCCCCTTGACCTTACCTGCACAGTGTCTTTATGCCAGCGAAGAGATGCAGTAAAGCACCAGAGTAAATTCTCTGCAGGTTTGAAAACAAGGTTCTATTACTGAAATTCACTTTGTTACTCAACAGATTTCAGCGGGCTGAGGATGAGCAGGAGGCTGGGTGAAGTGTGGCTTTAGGGCTCGAACATGAACAGATTTGTAACTGTAGTTTGTGGAAGAGGGAGCTTGTGTCTGTCCCCCCACCGTGACACTCTGACAGGAGAATGACCCGAGCAGGGTACAGACATCACTGCACCATGTCGTAAATGCCACGCTACTGCCTCCTCACACACCCCCTTTCAAATTAGGTTAGAACTGGCCTTTGGAGTCAGCATCTGGAAGGCACAGAGGGAAATCTCTTGTAAATACACCAGAAAGGCTGCAGGAACACCCATCCTGCCTCTGCTCCCCAAACCTCGGCTTTGCTTCCCTAAAAGACAGTGATGCTGGGAATGCGGGAGCTGTCTCCCCTCCGAGGTGAGCCCATCCCGGAGCTGCCGGGGCGATGGGGATGCCCGTGGCCGTGTTTGTCACAGCTTGTCCCTCTCTTTCCGTGAGGCAGCGCTGGCCCGCCCGGCCGCGCGGGGCTCCGCGCTCGCTCCGCGCTCGCCTGGGGGGCTCTGGGCTGGGGCCGGGGGCAGCGGGGTCTCTGTGGGGCCGGGCCGGGGGCAGCAGGGTCTCTGTGGGACCGAGCCGGGCCGGGGGCAGCGGAATGCCCGGTCCGCCCGCGGGGCGCGGAGCAGCCGGGGCGGGGCTCGGGGCGCGTTACCTGCGCGGCCGCGGGGCGGGCGAGGCGCGGCGGCGGCGGCGGCACCATGAGGGTTAACTTGGGCGCGCTCTCCCTCTTCGTGGCCCTGGTGGGACTTTCGAGCTTCATCTTCCTCGTGGTGGCCATCGCCACCGACTTCTGGTACATCATCGATGCCTCCAAGCTGGAGGCGTCCCGGAACGGCACGGACGCGCTCAGCTCGCACTCGGGGCTCTGGCGGACCTGCCGCGGTGAGAGCGGGCCCGGGGCAGCTCCGGAGCAGCTCCGGCTCAGGGGGTGCGGCTGAGGGGCTGAGGGCTCCACCTGCGGGCTCTGGGTGCGGGGATGCGGGCTCCGTCCGGCTCTGGGGATGCGGAGATGGAGATGAGGGTGTCTGTCCGGCTGTGGGGATGTAGAGATGGGGATGGAGGTGTCCGTCCGGCTATGGGGATGCGGGATGAGGATGCGGGGCTCCATCCGGCTGTGGGGATGCGGAGATGCGGGGATGGGGAAGTGGGATGGGGATGCGGGATGGGGATGCGGTGTCCGGCTGCGGGGATGTGGGGATGAGGATGCGGGGCTCCGTCTGGCTCTGGGGATGTGGGGATGCAGAGATGAGGATGCGGGATCCGTCCGGCTGTGGGGATGCAGAGATGAGGATGCGGGATGGGGATGCCGTGCCCGTCTGGCTGTAGGGATGCGGGGATGGGGATGCAGGATGGGGATGCGGTGTCCAGCTGCGGGGTTCCGGTTGCAGGGTCCGGCTCGGGGGCAGGCAGTGCCCGCTGCCCGCGGGGCTCCGGCTCCCCGCGGTTCAAGGGACGGGCGGGCGCTCCCCGGCCGTGCCCGGGACCCTGGGCAGTGCCTTGTCAGTGCCCCCCCTGTCACTTGCCGAAAGAGACATGGGGAGAGCGAATTTTCTGCTACTGTAACCTAATTTTACATTAACTTTTAATTCAGGATAATCGGATAAACGTTAACCATTTAGAAGGAAGGAGATGTCTTTTCATTTGGTTCAGGAAATTAAGGGGCAAAAGTTCTGGGTTAAAGCCATTGAAATGATAATTAATACTATAACAAATAGAAACAAAAACATATAGTTTATTTGCATACACAATACAATTAATTTAAATATAAGCATTATTATGTATCATAATATGGGATTATTATAATCCTGTATATCAATATATAGGGTTTTCCTCCATGTAGTTTATTGATATGCCAGGCATTTAACTTTTGGTTTTGATTCCACTCTTAAAAGCCAGGAGTGAGTAGTGTTTGCCATAGGCAAGAAAGGACATTTCTTCCAGAGGAGCAGGGAGAAGGAGCAGGTTACAGGAATCCTCTCTCTGCTGTGCACTGAGCAGATGTTTCCCTGTTGACTCCAGTGGTCAGGCCCCATGGGAGCAGCTGATGCTGCAGGCTCCAAACCCTCTCATTTCCTTCCCTACCTAGGAATGGCTGTTTTAAAAGCAGAATTCATTTATGTGAATTATATGTATATGCAAAAAAACCCAAATATATGTATAGCAAACAGATATAATAGTGTAATTTTTTTCCTCATTGTTTTTCCCCTTTATTCTAATAGTGAGGAGTGAGTGTTACCCTTTGATCAACCCCTTCTGGCACGAGAATGCGAACATCACCGATTCTCACAGACAGCTTTTGTGTGAGTAACATTTATATTATTCTACATTTCCATCCACCCTCCCCTCCCTCCCTGGCCACTTACAGGGACTCATTTCTGTTTCAGAGGGGGAATTCACTGAGAAGGTGTTTTGACTCTGCTTCTGTACAATGTCTGTCACTGCCTGTGGTCTTTGACTGTGTTCACTGTGGAAATAACCATCTATTTGATGACAAGTTTAGCTAATTTCTTCCACAGGAGCAAGACTTCTCTGACTGGAATGGCACAGGAAGGTACACAATTGTTAAAAATGAAAGGCAAAAGTGTTCACAATCACCTCAAAGGAGTCTGATCACTGAAAATGCTTAAGAACACATTTAGACTAATCTTTAACACAGCTACTTTTCTAGCTTTTCAGTGGGATTCCTGGCACTGATAAAAGACTTAAGTATGTGAGAATTTAAGAAAATAAATCAATGACCAAAAGCAGTGTTCAAAGTCTTTGAAGAACATCGTGTTCAAAACCACTAAGCTTCTAATATATTTACTTCTTTTTCTTTAGATTCGTTTGTCAATGCCAGAATGTTTTCAAAAACTCCAAACAGAACACTTTCTAATACTTGTAGACATCTCCTAGAAGATGATTTACTGTCTTTGCATCAGCACAATCCTTTCCTCACACACCCTTAGTGTGGGCTTACTTTTTACAATTTTTTTTTATTTACTCACCTCTTCTCCCTGACTCTGCAGAATACTTGCATTTGTCCTGTTTCTTAAAATGGAACTCTTTCCCTGAAAACAGACATTCCCTGGGCTCCAGAGAGGTTTGAAGTGTCTTTAGTTTCTTGGAGTGATTGAGCTGCAGGTGCAGCACACGAAGGAAGCCTGGGAGGTGCTGGGGCTGTCACAGGGGAGGTGCAGGAGGGGTCAGATCCCAGTGACCTGCTGGAGCAGCCACATAAACACATCAGCAGGTTCAGTTCTTACAGCCCAGGATGTCTCTTTCTGCTTTCAAATAGAAAGTGTAATTTCTTTAATCTTCCATGCTCAAAAGAGAAGGGCTGTGGCTGCTCCATGGCACTGAAATCAGTGGGAGTGTTTGTCTGCTGGATGACTCCAGCCTGTGAGGGGTCAGCATTAACTCAACCTGCCTGAGCATGTTTTAGGTGTCAGCACCTCCACTGTTATGTTGGTGATAGTCCAACATTTCAGCATGAAACCGATTGCTTTTCAAAAGTTGTCTGTGTATTTGCAAAAGGTACATCTGTTATTTTTCTCAGGTGAGAGACTGCAGCTCTTCAGTTAAATAACAAAACAAACCCAAAAAGCGGTGCTCTTTTGGTTATAAAAATGATGTTGGCTTGGAAACAAAGGATGGCTCCTTGTGAGTCATGAAGTATGAGAAAATAGTGGATATGAATAAAAATTAGATTAATAATTATGTTTACAGACTCTTCAGGGCCTTAGAATTTTTTTTCTCTCGCTTTCATATCAAGGACTATTTTTATGTTTCTGGAAAAAGACTTCAGGTCTGCAAAGACACTTGAATGTTTTATTATAAACAGGCATAGTCTTCCTAAAAATGATGAGACAAGAAATCAAAGATACTTCAATTGAAAGAACCTGCTAGGTTTGATTGGAATGCCCTACAGAGTTAACTTCTTGATTTTTTTTTGCTCAGCTTCAATGCAGTTTCAGTGTGGTGAGGCTACAGATCCTCAGCAGTGGCAGCTGAACACAGAAAGTAGCATGTCAGTACTTCTTCCTTCCAAGAAATACAGATATTTATAAGTGAGATCTAGATTGATCAGGTCCTGAGATAGTATCTTCTATCACCCTTACTCTTACCTCTTAAATGTTTCTGACTGTGGCCACTGCATCATATTTAGACAGATCATGGCAAACCATCTTCATCTACAACACATTTTAACAAGAATTTTAGAGGGAAATTCTGTGATCACAGATTGCAGTGTGGATACAGCAGTTTCTTCATCTGCTGCTGTATGTAGCAACCAAGCTAATTGCACAGCTTTAATTGGTTACTTCCAAAAATTACATTTTTCTCTCTGTGTGCCTGTGAAGGTGTCTGCGAGGCACAGTCACATGGGATTAATCTCATTCCATCCAGCTGTACACATGTATTTCTCACCCTTTGATTGGCACTGAATTTTATGAGCTCTGGCAACATTAAACATGTTTCTTTCTTATTATTCCTAAAAAAAACTTAAAAAGGACTGTCTCCTAAAGTAGGCACTGAAGTAACACATTGGTCACGTCCCTCATTTTTCAGAGTTTGAATGCACTTTCTGGCATGTCTTAACTAGACACAAATGCCAAGGAGGTTGGAGAAAGTCTGTATGTAAATGCAAAGAGCTGGGCCTAAGTGGGAACAGAAGTGCTGGCCACTGCTAGAAGACAAACCCTTCATTAGGGAATTAAGAGCCTTCATGGACCCTTCCCCCAACATTTCCAATATCTCTCCATCCCATCCATTCCTTTTAGGCTTATTGTGTGCTTCAAATCGAGCTCCTGGCAAATTAAAATAATTGGGTGCACGAGTTAAAACCCTGTGCTTGCAGCAATATTATCCAGGCAGTCCACCCAGGCCTTGTTAAACCTGAGACTGTGATGTATTTTCATATCACAGGAGAATTCCTGAGCTACTCCTCTAATGGACTGCACACAAACACACTCTCTCCTCTACATTAGCCTTCAATTTCTTCTCTTACCACTCCCCCCAGCTGAACATGCAGTGTGTAACCTCTCTCCCCCTCAAAGCCATGATGGATAAAATAGTTCCCTGTTACAGATTACGGCATGGCCTGGTTATTTATTTGTTCAAAATATCAGCCACTGTCTAAAGAAAAATACCACTCGACTGCCTACCATTATCTTTTCTGAAAGTTCTGCATTAATAAAATTGTTTTTCACTGGAGATGGACACTTTCCTCTGGCCCAAACAGGAATAAAATGAAAGTATCACTTTCTTTAATTTAGACAGTTTATTAGAGTCTCTTGGTGCCTACTAGGATTAAATATAGTCCTCTGAAAATTCCCCTTAGAATTTAAATTTGTCAGCAAAGACACCTCTGATATTTTGCCTTGCCACATGTTCTCTTGTGGCAGCTATGGCAGACAAGCTGCAAGAACAACATTTTTCATGGTGAGCTGAATCCATCTCTCTCTAAATGACAAAATAAGAATGTCACTGGCTTCAAAGGCAGCTGCATTGAATTCTGAGCAGCTTCTCCATTTTCCCATAGCAGAAATGTAATGTCCAAAATCAGATGTAGGTGTTGAGGATCACACACAGAGAAGGAAGCTGCTGAGTAGAAGGAATGGCAGTGCTTAATCAGCTGAAACCTTTCCCCCAAGAGTCTGAGCTTTTTAAAAGAATTTCTTAAAAGAAAAACCCAAACAAGAAACCTCAACATGTTACACTGGTGAAAAGTTGCTCTTAGACATTTTTGTCATATAAATATTTTCCATTTGCTAAAGCCTTTGTTGTTAATAATGAGTAAATACCAGTACAGATTTAGCTGAAGGCAGCACCAGTGTAATCCTTGCAAAATGAAAAATATCCTAAATATTTCTAATCAAAACCAGATTATTTCTCTTGAATCTCAGCTTTGCGCTTGAGCTGCTGCAGACCTGGGGCTGGAGTTATAAAAAATAACGTGAGGGGAACTGCTGTTTTTTCTTACTGTCTGTGTGACACACAAACCATCTGCATTAGGTACAAGGTAAGATTAAGCCTCTGGCAATCCTGATTTTTCTCAGAAACTTGGACACTGTGGCCAGTGATTGGTTTCATTTTACAGGTCCATTTTCAGTGCTCTCCTCTATTCCTGACCCATCCAGAAATGAGTACTTAATGGATATGCTTTCCACTCATATTGTTTACCCTGTTATAAAAATCAAGTTGTGCCCATGCACAACCGCTTCAAGTATTTTCCCCAGAGTATTTTTATTTTTTCTTTTTTAGACATGAATGTAACTGGAACCGTGAGGCTGCAGACAAGTTCGTGCTTCCTGCAGGGAAACAATCTTTGCAGCAGAGGCAGCTCTGATACCTCAGTTGTTTTAATGTAGCAGCTGCCTTGGTTTCTTCCTCAACAAAATGAGTTTAATAGTACAGATAAACTTGTCTGGATTTCCTTACAGCATGTAAGGACCCTGTAACAGTCATGCACCAGCTGTTTTCACACTTCACCCTGCTCCTCATGGTGCTTTCTTTTTACTGAGTTGCAGTTCATGATGTTATGAAGAATGCTCTATTCTTTGGCCACTGTGCTATTTTTCCCCGAGGGATTTACAGTTCTTTGCAAATTTTCTTTTGGTTTTAAGCTGCCAGAAGGAACCAGCTGGGGCTGGAGCAAGAGCCATTTCAGAGGCCACGTGAAATAAGACCCAGATGATGCTCATAGAAATTCTGGTTTAATTGATCTGGTAGGTGTGCACCTGTTTCTGAGCAACAGTGCACTGTTCCTTCCGAGAGGTGCCAGTGGACATCTGCTTCAGTACTTACTGTAGATATTACAGTAAATATATACAGAAATCTGAGATAACTGCAGCTGAGGCCCAACAAGTGACAAGTTCTGATGAATGTTCTGGTTTTCAGATTCATTGGTACCACAGCAACAGAACGTGAGCCACGGTGCATTGCTCACATTCATCATTCCACCCATTCCTGCTGCTGGGGGTTTTTGTCAGTGCCACCTGCTCCAGGTCTAGCATAATTTTATTTCTGCTCTCTGCAATTGGCCTTCCTGTTTAGCTCAGAGATTTTTTGAGAGAAGCATGAAGCCCAAACATGTTACACCCAGACCAGAGCCTGGCTAATCATCCTGGAGACCCCTGGCTCTGTGAGCAATCCTCCTCCATCACCTCCTCTCTGGTGAACAGGAGGGAATCCAGGCCTTCCTCTCCCTGTGGCCCAAGCCCAGAAGAGTCACATTTAGCAACAGATGAGTTCTTTTCAGTTTTCATTTGTTTTCTAAGTTGTTTCCTTGCGTTTTTCCTAGCAAGCAGGTCAGATTTTCCTCTGTGCACTGTTTCTTCCTGGCTTTGCCAAGTCCTTCTGGAGCAGCCCCATTGGTTTTAACAACTGCCAGGAGTCTGTTTCAGCTGGAGGCTTTTGTCTTTCTAACTGGCTCTTTAGTTACTGCTGGGTAAGATAAACAGGCCCTTAATTAAGCTCTTCTGAGCCGCTGCCATTTGGAGTATTTCTGATGAGGTGATATTACAGATTTCTAGGCACTATTTGCTGTTATAAGCTGTGCAAACAAATCCAAAGTTAGTTTGAAGCAATTAAGCTCCAGGATGTTAACAGGAGATGATTAACAAAACTGCTGGGCTTGCACTTGGTTCCTTCTGACACCGCTCAGTGTCTCTATTTCATTCCACAGATTTCTCTCACAAACAACTCTTCAACAACTGTGTTGGGTGGTGATTTAGAAATGCCTGCCAAATTCTCAGATCTGGACACACACTGCAGATGTCACTCCTACAGATACTTGGCCAGACCTCTAGAAAAAGCTTTGGCTAGCTAATGTAAAACTTCAGTAACTATGATGAAGCAATTTGATTCTTTTTTTGCTTCCAAAAAAAAAAAAAAAAAAAAAAAAAAAAAAAAAAAAAAAAGAAAAAAAAAGAAAAAGCGGAGTGCTTTTTAAAAGTTTGTGAGTTTGTTTCAGTATTTCCAAGATTGGAACATTGGATCTTTCATGTTGGACTAACAGGGAACTCAGGTGTTGAGAAACAGATGTGGGAAACTGAATTCTGTTTTACAAGAAAGTGCACATGCCTCCTCTTGTGCAAAATGCTTAAGGTGGTTTTTTTCCCCCAATACTAGATTAATTTCATCAATATGAAGACATTTATATGTTTAATACATAATGCATAAATGCATATTTCAACAGAAACTAAAAAAAAAAAACCACTAAAATGACTGCAAAATTAATGTTTTAACTTCTTTCACTGATGATTATTGAAGACAGAAACACAGTAAAGATATTTTAAGTCATGTTCTTCTATAAACTAATTCTGTTCCTCTAATCAAGGAATATAATGGCATAATATCATATGCCAGATGGCATGAATTCAGATTCCTGAGTGGTTTCCATGGCAGCATTTTAGAATAAGTTTTCCAGGCAGTTGCAGATTTCATAGTACAAATGAGTATTAGATATTGAACTAGAACACTGGAGATTATAAAAGTACTATTTAACCAAATAGAATTCACTAAATATTTGATTTTAAAAAAAAGCTGCAGGTGATTAATGAGAAGTGTGATCCCAGCTGTGTGTAGGAAAAGTGAGGTTCTGTCACAGTCAGTTTGTGGGTTTCAGCTGAGCTATCCCTAAACCCTATATTTTTACTGAAGAGGGCATAAAAATCAGAGTTATTCTGATATTGCAACTGTCACAGATCATTAATGTAACCTAGGACACTCCCAAGGATCCTCTGGAATGGTTTTCCTTTCTCTTTCCTTCACAAGGTTCCATTCAGAGTTGTGTTTTGCTCACCCACACGTGTCCTGGCTCAGGCTGCAGTATCTGAAATCACACCATGACAAGAAAAGTCAAAGAAATGGCAAGTTAGTGCTGCTGTCCTGAGGTGGAGTTTGTTAGCAGTGACCTGGACTGGTGAGAGACACCTGAAAAATCACAAGGCAGAGAGCCAGCCGTGAACTTGTGTATGTTTGTTCTCTCTCAGCAAGGCCAGGCCTGAGGACAGAGTTGCACCATTCTCACATTCACACTTTTCAGATGTTAATTGCAGCCTCCCAAGATTTTATTCTCCCAAGGCTTTTCCATTTTTTACGTGCAAGACCAAATCTAAGAGGACACATGGGTGTCAGAATGGTGAGGAATAATCAAAATGGGACCAAATAACCCTCAGCAATCTCAAATGTGACTGAAGACCACCCTGCACCTCCAGAATATGAGAACTGAATTGGGTGCCCAGTCTCTATTCTGTCACATCAAGTTTCATCACATCCCCAACAACCACTTCTAACCACATAAAACTCCTGAACTAAGTTCCATGGCTATTTCTCACCTTGGAATTCAGCTAAGGTTTGCAGGCAGTTTTGACATGCTGCTTTGTTCCCAGTGAGCTGAGGATTGATCTGGCTGTTAGCATTGAGAATTGCTTTAGGTCTGTGTTTCTCGGCCAGGAGCAGCAGCCGTGGCCAGTTTTGCTGAAGGAAGGCCCAGGGAGTGTCCTCAGCTTTAGAATCAAAGAGGGAAAGTGCTCTCTTCAATGCAGAATGTTGAATTCATGATTTTTGAGCATCAGCTGGTCCTGATGTGAGCCTATGTGGGATTGAATATGAAAATATATTACCAGTGTAAATAAGCAGGGAAAAAATTGTCATTTGCCACAATTTATTTATTTATTTATTTATTTTGGTGAGCATGTTCTGTGCTACATAAAACAAACAATTTTATCTGGAAACCACATTCTACTCAAGTACAGACATCAACAGCATCTGCCTTGATGCCATGCAGACCCTTCCTAACCTTCCAGGCTTCTGGAATTGAGCAGAGACATGTACACAATTGTGTCTGATCTTTATGATGCTGCTGCAGAGGATGAGCTGGATCCTCAGCCAGTGGCAGATGTAGCACCTCCAATTCTGTGGGCAGTTACAGTGACCTGAAAAAACTGATCATTTGATCACACACCAACTGTGAACTCTTAATTGATTCCTTTTCCTAAGCTAATGGTGTATTGTTCCTCTGTGAAATTAAATGAGACAATGAAGCCTAGACCTCTTCAGAATATGGATTTTACATTTTCTCACTTACTCTGCACTTTACTCTGGTATGAAACAAATTGATACTGGAATTACTTTGTTTTGGTTATTATTAGAAAAAAAAAAAAAGGTTGAATGTTGGGGATATATTGCATCAGAGGGAACAATGACACAATAATGGTTTATGATGGAAATAACAGGGTGATATGAAAAAATACATAGCAACCCTCTGTTTACAGAGCTATTAAAATGTTATAGGGATCAAGAAAGACTAATGTAAAACATTTAGCATGGGAGGAAGCAAGCAGGATAGGTTAATGCACTTAGTGAAGCTGCTGTGGAAAGCAGTGACAGACAGAACCAGAGCTGGATGGGAAAATTTACCTCTAGTTGATGGTCAGCTGCAACAAAGGAAAAGGTCAGCAATTTGCTACGTCAGTGCAGCACAGGACACGTGAATGAAGAGAAACCTTTAATCAAAGCAGGGCTGGATCCCACCTCCCAAACAGAACAGTGTGATTCACAGAACAGGGCTGCTTTGTGTTGAGGTTGCCAGTGCCTAGCTGGTATGCAGAGCATCACCTGGTATCCAGCTGGCTCCAGAGCTGAGGACAGTTAAATTGCTGATATATGTCCGTGTAGACATATACTTTATATCTGTAGTCTCTGTTTGAAATGCAGGCTGGGATCCTGTGAGGGTTTGTTCTGCTTGTTACCTTTTCCTCCATACTATACGTTTGTGCTGCTGATTTACTCTGAAAACCCAAAGGCTTGTCCAATTTCTTGTTTGGAATGAGGCTTTGATCCTGATCAGAGGCTCTGCACTTGACAATTATTGGTACATGCACTGACACCATAATAAAATATTACAATATTAACATTCTTCATTTTTCCTCAGATATGCATGGAACATTTGTTATCCTGATGCCCCTCAGCCTGATACTGATGATTTTTGGAGGAATGACTGGATTCATCAGTATCCTTGCCAGGGCCTACCTACTGCTCCTAATGACGGGACTGCTTTTCCTTTTTGGAGGTACTCAATCAAACTCCTGGCCTAACTGTTTTAGATAACAAGAGGTTGTGTCTGGCAAAAATCACCCTGTTTCCCAGGGAATAAAAGGCAAGCAGGAATTTGCTTTCAGAGTAATGCTGGTGTTCATTCACCTGGTGCCTACTGAGGTCCTGATTCTGGGATAGAGCTACTTAGGAAAGGCAAATATCCCTCCTTGGGGAGTGAGTCACCCTTTGAACAATCTGTGTTTTCTGTGCCCATTAACACAGAAGATTTAATAATTTCTCAGCAGGCTGCACAAACTCTTTACAGACAGGGTAATGGGGTGATGGAAAAGAGACTGTGGAATCATCATAAGGTTGCATAGATTTTGCAACTATTAAGAAAACTGATGTTTATAAGAAGGCATTGAATTCCTGAAAAGGGTCTTGTTAGGCATTCCTGGCTTAGCCTCACTGCTAGTTTTGATCTAGAGTGGTGTCCCCAAACTGTGGGCCACAAAAGGAAACCCCCAGAAGTTATTTTAGTTGCAGTGTAACATTTCAATTTGAAGCTGGCAAAATGCTTTTACACTTCTTTTTCTTTTTTTTTTCTTTTTGCTGTATCCAAACCCACCATGTTTTAGAGAGTAATTTATGAATTAAAAAACCTAAAAACATTCTGTCAAAGTAGGAAGACAGTATTTAAATCTGCATTTTCTCTTCCAAATAGATTTTCAGTGCTGTTTTACAATGTAACTTAAACCAGAATTTTTTCCTGACAGAAAAGGGGATCCTCAGAATTGGCTCTCATCAACTGCTCATACAGTCCTATTTTTAAGATGAAAATGCTAAGAGATTGCTGGAAGCAAATGCTGCTGTCTCAAAGCCTTAACTGAGCTTTTTAGTCTGAAATGCTGTAACACAGACCAGCCATCCCCCATTATGATTGCTTCCTAAAAAGAAGAGCAAGTTCTAATTCCTCAGAAGAACAGAAAGCTGTATTCACTGAAAAGGCTGGTGGAAAACTGCTCCAAATAGTCAGTGAAAAATGAAATGCTGCAAAGTGCCAAGCATGATTATCCCAGGGGCCTTTCTGAGCCATTTGGGGCTGCAAAGAGGGAAAGGAAAGCAGAGACAGTGTCAGGAGAGGGGTGCTTGAGGAGTTCTGGGCATGCAGCTGGTGCAGTTTCCCAGGAGAGCATGAGCAGATTGTGGGGTGGCCTTTGGCTGGGACCAGCCCCCCATCCTGCTCTGACTGGGTGCACGGAACAGTTTTGTAGGACACTTAAATTCACAAAGTTTAGTATTAGTTAGAGAGCTCTGTCTCAACAGAAAGAGATATTTGGGGACGCTATTCCAGATATGTGGAGTTTTTTAAGGTCTTTTTAAGCTCTCATAACTGATATGTTCCACATGTCAGGACATCCTGTATGTTTCCCCATTTTTTAGAAAGTGAAATCACAGAATTCAGTGCCCTTTGTTGAAAATGTCAACAAATTAGTCATTTCCGTTTCTGACATTTCTACTGCTGAAAAAAGGTATGAAGTGATTTTTTTTCCCTCCTTGCAAAGGGCTAGAATAAGGTACAGGCATCATAGGATGGTTAAAATCAGGAATATGAGTATGAATTTGGACTGATGGATAGCCCAATATTCTTTTGTCTTGGTTTGCCTCTAATCAAATATACATTCCTGGCAAAAAAGCAGACTCATCAAGACTCATTGTCTTACTAAAATTTTCTCCCTCAGTATCAGATAAGACACTCTCTTGTCCTGAAAGTATTTCAATATTTACTTTCCCCGGGCTGCAATCCTTTTATCCAGGGCTTTGTTACTGGATCTTTTCTGCTGCTGATCCAGTAAAGGGTGATTTCCATCAGAACCTGTCCTTTGAGTTTCAGGGCTGCCAGGCTCAGGATGTAGTGTGTACCTGTTCCAAATGTGCCATTCCCTACATCTGCCTCTGTTTGAACAGTCCTTTAATTCTGACAACATCTGGATCCTTGTTTGAGTGCCTTTATTAATTTATTTTTAGTCTGTCTCAAAGATGTCTTTGACTCAGGTATCTGGAAGTGATGGATAGCCACAACAGCACAACCCTCGGTGGGAGATGATAGTGAAGACCAACAAATTTACATTAAACACTCAAAACTGACAACAGTCAGAAAACATTCTCAATTCAGTGACCTGAAATAGAAGAATCTGGGTCTCTGTGGGCTTTCTTGCATACAGGGAGCCAATTGTACATGGTGCTCAGCAGTGAGGAATCAGGATACATTATAATACAGTACTGAAAACAGAGATGCACATGCATTAGATATCTGTAAAATAGAGGACTCGATTTTTATTGTGGGGGGGGGGCTTGCTGCCAGACATTGTGGTTCAGTCTTTAACAGTGAGAACACATTATCCTCAGTGGACACAAATAACCCTTCCTTTGCTTACCTCTCACCCTTATTCCCCAAGAAGCCAACCTCAGCTAGATTTCAAAGATAATCTGTAAATCTGGCCAGGCTAGAATAGGAAGGAGTGGCAAAGAGGCCCTAAGACATACCCAGTTGATTGTTTTTAATTTCTTCAGTGGCTGCTAAACATGTTTCTCTTTTCAGCTCTTGTTACCCTTACAGGGATCAGTGTCTATATTGCATATTCAGCTGCTGCCTTCCAAGAAGCTGTTTGCCTCCTGAGGAGAAAGGATGTCCTGGTGGAAATCGATATCAGGTTTGGCTGGTCCCTGGCACTAGTCTGGATCTCCTTTGTGGCAGAAGTGCTCACTGGGGTCGTGTTCCTCCTGGCAGCAAGAGTGGTGGGTCTGAAAAGGCACCGTGAACAGGCTTTATGAGCAACAGGTGCCTTTGCAACAAGAGAGCCCTGCAGAGCCTGATAATTCGGATTACTTGGTCCATCTGGTCACTAGGGCTAATAAGAGTGGCTAGGCTGAGCATCTTGGCAGCTGCTGTAAGCCTTTTTCCTCACAGGTGGCTATAACCCATAAAGATTCTGGCAAACCAGTAAAGCATTCCAGGTGTTGTCAATTAGGAAACTCTTGTGTCCTTAGAAAGTGCATTGCAGTGTTTGTATTTCCAGAATAATTTCAGCTGGCAGCTCATCAGGCATCTCCATTCGTTGCTTGGAACAAGGCAGATCTCTTGCTTTCTTTTCTCTTTTCTGCTGTCTCAGCAAAGTGCCTCAGAGTACCTTGCAGGCCAGATTTTGGTTTCTCCTGAGAGTTCTAAGAAGGATGTGGACCTGTTGGAGTGAGTCCAGAGGAGGCCATGAAGATGCTCAGAGGACTCAGCACCTCTGCTCTGGATATGGACTGAGAGAGCTGGGGCTGTTCAGCTTGGAGAAGAGAAGGCTCTGGGGAGACCTTAAAGCCCCTCCCAACACCTAAAGGGGCTCCAGGAGAGCTGGAGAGGGACTTTGGACAGGGGCTTGGTGGTCAGAACTAGATGATATTTCACGTCCTTTCCAACCCAAACCATTCCAGGATCCTGCAATCCAGCAGATGGTAATGGCTGTGATGCTGAAGTTCTTGAGTGCAGTGCAGTGGTGAGTGCACTGCAAGAGAAAGGCACAGCTGTTTTCTAGATATTTTAACTAATGCTGGAGACAGCCCCAACCTCTCAATGATCAGGCTACACACTTCTCTCCTTCAGCTTATTACTAGCTGCTTTTCCAACTCTATAATGCAGAAGATGTATCTGATGTATTTTCTGGTTTTTACTTTGCAGTTTTGATGATTGATGCTTCTTTTTCATGAAGTTTGTGCACATGCTTTGCTCTAGAATGTTTCTCTTGTGCTGAAACTGCTGAGTAAACTGAACATGCAGGACACACGAATTCCATTTTGGATGCCAAGCATTCTAGTTTTTCCTCTGGGTAGTGGCATCTAAGAGAACATTTACTTCAGTGCCCACTGAAGTTACTGAAGAAAATTCCCCCTGACTGCTGTGCTGAACAGAGAGTGGAATGTGATAACAGCTTCACTACATTTCTGTTAGATCATGTATTTCTGGAGGCCCTCAGCAACTGCAGTGCAGGACTGTGACTCAGGAGCTGTGTCAGGCACTCTCTGTCATTGGGCAAGTCCCTTGCACATTCTCCAGCAACACAAAGGGCATCATTCACCTACCTCTGTTAAACACCAGAACAATTTTGTCATTGTGTCCTGTGTTAAAGATTGCACACTCACTCTTACTGAGCTTAGCTCTAATCTGAGTCCTAAAGTAGCAATTCCTTTATGAAAAAATAGTGGCAGGGAGCTCCTGAGAGCTGACAGCTGATAGAAGGGAGCATTTTAATGCCACACTGTGAATGGAGAACTGAGCCAGGAAACTCATCCAAGGTCACATAAAACCAGAGTTTCTGAATCCTGGGCTAAGACCTTACTTTGTCAGATCTTGCTTGTTATCAGAATTAAATAAGGCTCAAAATCCTGAATGGACTGAGCAGTAGAAATTCTGTGACTAGGCAGTGTAACTTTGTAATTCTTAGTTGCTCTCACATTGGTTTTCAGGTATTTTCCATGTTGCCTTATGTTGGGACCATGTAATTGAGTCATTTTACAAGTTAAAGCATACCAAATCAGCTCTATAAGAAGCGTAAGAAAAAAAATCCTTTGTAGTCAAAATTCCATGTGCTTAAGTGAATTATGTAAAATGTAATTCTCTGTTTTGGTGCTGGTGAAACTATTTATAATGCAATTTGTATGATGTTACTCAGACATTACTGTAAGGTGTAACAGTAAAATATCATCTGAGTTATTTTTTGAATATTTATTACAGATGTCCTTTTAAAGTGGTTTCGAGTGTTATAAAATTAAATAAAATGACATCTCAGAATGGGAATTATTTACCAAGACATGAAAGAACTAAGATATTTATTTTTCTTTAACTTTTTCTGTACGTTTATTCTACTGTTCTTTATGATGCTTTTGAAGCATCCTGTGTCAGATGTGGTAGGTATTTAAAAGATATTTACATAAAATACTCAAGTGATAAAATCTAATTAGAAAGCCAATGAATCTGTTATTGAATTAAAGCAATTCTCATTTCCATGGCTTTCCTAAATTTCTCATTCTGGCTTCCTGCAATATCTGGCACAATGTTAATGAAGAGTATCTTCTGCCCCTGAATGTTTGCATAACCCCTAAATTTCTCTGAAATTCCTTCTGAATACAAAGAACAAAAGATGGTTTGGAATAGTCGAATTAGCATTGAATATTTTGAAAAATTATACTAGGAAGAGGAAATTTATGTAATTTGAAACAAATGACCTTATCAGCTTCTTCCTTTTACTGAAATTAATGTTTATTTAATACCATGTTCTTTGCCGTGTTATCCCCAAAATACTTTACTGAGATGAGGACAGAGACTGCTCCCATTACTTTCTGGTGAATTGCAAACTCATTGGTAATTTGCCACATTGAAAGTGAAGAAAAACAGATGTACAGAGCAGAGCAGCACTGTCTGAGGGGGCACACAGCTCCTGCCCAACACCAGGCACTCTTTTGAGGACCTCCTCGAGGGGTGGCAGAGAAGGACAGGGGAGGTCAGAAGAATCCTTGATTGTGAAAAACATGGAGATACACAAGATATTTAGAGGCCATGCTGGTGAACACAATGCCACATGAAACTACAAGGATTCAGTGTGTGTCTGTGCTGTTTTCAAGCAGTCTCTGTGTCCCCACCTCTGATGACCAGGGGGACACCACTGGTTTGGACACAGCTTCAGTTAAAGGAGCTCCACGCATTTATTATCACTGATCCACAGCCAATAATTCCTGTGGGAATGCCAGGTGCCTGTCAAAGTCACTCTATCACACCCTTCTCTGGACAGGGCATGGAAAATCTACTAAGTTTGGGTCAAGATAAGAGCAGGGAGAGGTCACTCACCAATTATTGTTGTGGGTAAAGCAGACTCAACTTGAGGAAATTAGTTTAATATATTAGAAATCAGGGTAGGAGAATGAGAAAGAAAGCCAAATCTTAAAAACACCTTCTCCCCACCCATCCCTTCTTTCCAGACTGAACTTTATGCAATTCTCTACCTCCTGTCCCCTGAATGGCTCAGTGGGACAAAGAATGGGGGTTCAGCCTGGCCATCACACATTGCTTGAGGAGCACCTTCCTCCTCAGGGAGTGGACTCCTCACACTCTCCCCAGCATGGGGTCCCTCCCAAAGGACACAGCCTTCCATGGACTTCTCCAATGTGAGTTCTTTCCAAGGAAGTTCTTCACAAACTGCTCCAGCGTGGGGCCCTTCCAGTGGCTGCAGTCCTTCAGTGATTGCTCCAGCCTGGCTTCCCTGCTGGGTCACAAACCCTGCCAGTGACCCTGCTCCATCCTGGGCTCCTCTCTCTGTGTGTCCTGTCAGGACCCTGCTCCAGCCTGGGCTCCTCTCTCCTCTGTGGGTCCTGCAGTGATCCTGCTCCATCCTGGGCTCCCCAGGAGTTCACAGCCTCCTCTGGGGCTGCCCCTGCTCCATCCTGGGCTCCTCCCCAGCCCCTGGTGTGTCTCTGCCCCCTGAGCACCTCCTGCCCCTCCTCTGCCCTGCCCCGGGCTCTGCAGAGCTGTTCCTTCCCCTCACAGCTCTCACTCCTCTCTCAGGCTGCAGTTTGTCCTTGCACAGCTGCTGGTCCCCAGCCCTAAATCTGCCCTCCCCGGCCCTGCTGGGCTCGGCCTTGGCCCTGCTGGACACGTGGGAGCCTCTGGCAGCTCCTCACAGAACCTACCCCTGCAGCCCCTGCCACCAAAACCTTTCCCTGTAACACCAATACAACTTGGCTGACTTGTGCAGACACAGGGGGTTCATAGTTTCCTCCTTCCAAATGGAAGCAATGCAAGTTGGAGGCCAAACCATTTTATCACTTGTTTGCATTGTTTTACAAATGAGATTCAATGGCCTCAACTATTTAAAGTGGAAAAACAAAGCCTGAAGAAATCTGAGCCTCCTTCATAAATAAAGATGTCCTTTCCTCTGGTTCCTTATGTAAATTCCTTGCAGTGAAGCAGTGCCTGGTTAGCCAAGATATATCAATAAAAAACCCATGTCCCCTGGCTTCCTAACTATAATTTCCATATGAACAGATTTAATTGCCCAATCTCAGGATGAAAAAGGTTAGAATAAATGCTCTGGCTTTGTGTAAAAGAGTCAAACTACCCTGAGAGTTGATACAACCATGCTCAAGAGACATTCCCTGGTGCTTCTGAGTGGGCACAGCTGTCAGCACAGCAATGACGAGCTCACAGGAATTTGGCCAGGGGTTCTTAAAGGAAACTGCTTCGAAGGCCACATTCCGCCCAGAGTTTCAGCTATCTCTGGTTTAGATTACAGGTCTTTAATTACTTAAATACTTTCTAGTTAAATTGCAAAAATTACGCCTTTTTCCTGTTAAAAGCGTTATAGTGCTGTTTGACTGCAGCAGCTTTCTGTGCTGTACACATCAGCTCTAACCCTAATGAGCCCCTCAAACCTCCCCCTCCCTTTTTGCCAGTGTTTTCAGCAGCCGTGTCCCTGTAACACTCAATTTTGGGTGCTGGCAGTTTGTCCTGCAGGGTCACATCCCACTTTGGCGTTTGTACTGGCAGTGATCAGTGTGAATGCTCTCAGCTGAGAGCCCTGTTCTCTTTGGGAAGGTTTGCACACAAACAGTGGTCTGTACTGACATCTCATGGCTGTGCTGAGAGCTCGGCTTTATTTCAGAGGAGCCCGTTCATTTCTGTGCCTGCAGCACTTGCAGGGCAGCCGGGCAGTGGGTTTATGAAAGGCAGTGGGGCTTCATGGTCTTAAAAGTCCTCTCCAACCTGAACTATTTTGGGATGATGAACTAATTTTTGTGTGGTTTGAAGAGCAGGGGAGACTGCCATGCTCACTACAGCCTTGCTCCTGTGTTTTAAACACAGGATGACAGATTCTCATCTAGGAACTGCTGAATCCCTCTGAGCATCACCTCTGAGCTTCTGGTCATCTGGAATTAAAATACCAGCTGTTGGAAAATGTGCTGTTAAACATCATCTGTTTAAAACAAAATAAACACAAAATGTTCCTAAAAATTTTTATGCTGCTGTTCTTAGGAGATATAGCTGTTCCAATAATGGTTTATGTTTTGATTTAGATCAACCAGCACAGTTTTAAAATACATTTTTGGCATAAATGTTGAAATTATTAGCTGGAGCTAATAAAATTGAATATCTAAGAATGCAAACAATTTTTTAAAAAACCCAAACCCCTAGCTTTATATCACGTCTTATTTCCATTATAAGACCAGACTGTCTAAGAATTGAACAATTGAATGTGACCTCAGAATTGGTCCAGACAATCTAAGAGAGGTTCTGGAGGAAACAGCATGATATGTTTTATTGTGGCTCTTAATTCTTACCTTCTCTTAATTTATTTATTTTTTTTTTTTAAGAAAGTCAGGAAGTTGTGCTCAAGTATGAGCTGAGAAACACCTCACCATTACTGAATTTTGAAACTATGCAACAGCTGTCAAAGCAGGGGAGACCAAATCTAACCTCTCACATTTATGAGATTCAATCTTCCTTTCCTAGTAACTGTGGCAGCATTATCCACTCCAGAGCCATGAATATATCTCTGCACAGACCCTTCAGACACAGCTGTAATTCTCCCAAGCCCAATGACTAAGCTAGAGCATCTCCTGAAAAAAAATCATTCTTAGCTGTGGTGCAGCATTGACTCTCTAGACTTACATATTGGATGAGCAGTATTTGGGGATAATTCCTTCATCCCTGGACTGTGGTCCCCAGGCAGATGAACAGCAGTTGGTTTAGAGTCTGCAGGTATTGGAGGGAAAGGAAGAGGGAAGCAGTGCCATACCCCACTGTAAC
Organism: Zosterops lateralis; assembly: GCF_965231275.1. Lineage (NCBI taxonomy): Eukaryota > Metazoa > Chordata > Aves > Passeriformes > Zosteropidae > Zosterops > Zosterops lateralis. The sequence continues at coordinate 11,507,114 of NC_139775.1, forward strand.
TCAAGTGGCATTGACAGATTGAAATCCCTTCTTTGTGCGACCAAGTTTCTCAGCCTGCTGGAGAAGGAAACCCATCATTATGATCTTACAGGGACCTTTCAGATTCTATCAACATTGAGGACAAGGCACTAAAGTTAATAGTTGTAAAACTGCCAGAAAGAAAGGGATATGGGATTTTAGGAAGGCAAGTTTTCATCAGTTAATGAGTTACTGCTTATCAGCCAAGCTGTCACAATTGAATGTATTTATGCTCCCATCACTCTTGGCTGTTAAAATGCATTCATTCAGCACAGCATCTCTCCAGCCTGGTCCTGTTCACACAATGGTTTGAGCTATTTGGTTTAATATTTCATCTGGAGATACCAGAGCTGATGAGCAGTGAAGTATTAAAAAGTAGCACTTTAGTGCTGGTGGTAGTCTGCTTGTTTGCCTCATTTCAAAGGCAGCTGAAAGACACCTTGGTTGGGGTTGAAGGGATGGGAAGCGGCTCCCTGAAGAGCTTTTGGCTCATAATTTTACCACTTTTGTTTTTGCCAAGGACAAAGCAAACTCTTGTCATGGAAGGCTGGGATCCTCTCAGTGTAATGCTCCCTAGGTGTTGAAAGGAATCACTGTGCCAGTAGCTGAAGAGCATTTGCTAATGGCTTGTGCTTCTGGACAACACATCTGGCTGATGATGGGGCCAACATATTTCTCCATCCAACCTGGCCTTCTCAAATATTTATAAGCTAATGTTCTGTGTAATGCCTGTAGAATACAGAGAGGCTGAACCAAATTGCACTGTGGAGGAGTCTCTATTTTCACAGCCTTTTGGAACTGACTGCATCAGTGCTGTGAAAATCCTTTGGCATCATAAACTATTTATTGCCACAGTTCCCACTTGACTAGTATTAGACAGTGAAACATTTAATTATGAAAAAAAAAAAACAACCAAAAAAAAAAACCAACCAAAAAAAAAAAACCAAAAAAAAACAACCACCAAAAAGCCAAACAAAAACACCATAAAAAAGAATTTTATAACTGTCAAGCAATATCCATAGATGTAACAAACTTTTTAGGACTTGCAATTACAAGTCTTTTGAGTTGTCTGTCTTTCTGTCTTTATGAACAGTACCTTCAGGCACGGCAACAGCTGTAGCCAGCAGACTTGGCATCTGTATCTCCTTATTTGTGGCAAAATTCATGGATGACAAGACCTTTATTAGTTCCAAGGCACTGCTGACAAAATGGAGAAGTTCTACATAAGTGCTGAGAAGCCCAGGTCTGTTTCCTTCAGTGATCAGACAGAGAAGGCACCCATTGAATACAGCGTGCAGTGAAAAAGTGTAAATATTTATTTTTCAGAACTCAAGAATAATGCAGAATAATGCACTCAAGAACAATCTTCATTAAATATTTAATGAAGACAAAAGAGGAAATGGGTGCTTTCTCAGCCAGTGGAAATCATGACAACCCCAATCTTGTCTTTTCAATTCACACCCATCTATTCATTGTTGAAGCATCTACTAGAACATTGGCAAACACCCAAGTGCCAGCACTTACTGCTGGCACTTTCATTTTGCTGAACAGCTGGCAGGTCTTTCCTTCAACCATGCAGCCCCCTGCCCAGATGCATCCCCCAGACCCACTGGAGTCACTTAATACCCAGCACCTCATGGCAGGGAGGGTTTGGGGCAGCTCTACCTGGCTGTCCTGAGGCATCACTGCAATTACAGCTGCCAACAGCTGGAGAGGGAACTCCACCACTGGTGATCACATCCTGGGAGAGCTCTTCTGCCTTGCCATGGATGAACCTGGCAGTTGGAGTGCTGTTACTAATCCAGCTGATCCACACCTTTGCTGAATGGGCTGACTAACAAAAAGGGGACAGTGCAGTGTCTTTAGGGTCCTACTTTAGTGACCATTTGCTTGTCACATTAGTATGCAGAGACACAGGACTGTAAGTCTGTGCAGAGAGCTCTGCTGGGCTGGCTTCCCTGAAAACAGGATTTGTTATTCCACCTCAGGGGTCTCTGTGTGGGTAGGCAGGAACATCAGCAATATAAATGAGAAAAAAGTCCCCATACACCTATCCAGTAGGAAAACTACTCTGCTGCTCTCCTGGACATAGATCTGTCCTTCAGAAATTCTGGGGCTCACTCTCCTGCTTTCCTGTTCACCAGAAAGTTCTTTCACTCCTCTTTGGCAATGATAGCAGGCATGGGGACCCTCTGTCACCATAACAACTGGGCTATTTGTCTTATAATTCAAACTGCCCTCTCTAACTTCAAGGGCCTCTTCCTACACACCATCCAGAGCTCATCAATCCTTCCCTGAGCAATTTTACATTCTTTATTGGAGTAGTAACTCCCACACCCACTCCTAGAGCTGCCTCTGCCATTTTATCTCCAGAAACCTGATGAACCGTTTACTCACCAATTTGGAGAGAGAATTGCATTGGATACAGGAAAGCCTTAGTCTGTTCAAAGACCAGCTCAGCCTGTGATTAACTCTGTCATGGATTTGCCTGGGGGAGCAGTGCCCCAAGGAGTCCAGAAAATAACCCCACAGAGAGCAAACCTCTCACACAGTAAATCCCCTTGTAACTGCAGATTCCTTTGGAATCTAGGTGACATGACAAGCATTAAAACACTAAAGACTCTTAGAAAGCAGCATCTCTCTCCAAAATGACAAGTGCAACCCCAAAATCTTACTCAGTTACTATCTTTTTGACACAGGACTAACGGAATCAGTTTCTGTGCTTCACCACCTGTAATGGCAGTGCTCCTACTCAACTGCCTCAAGCTGAATAACTGACTTTACTAACCCCTCCTCACAGGTCATTTAAAGATTGAATAATTTCAATCAGATTTTCTTTCATTTTTATGTGGAGACTTCAGCCTGCACTGTCAGCTGCAACCCATACATACACTGCAAGTCAACACAAATATTTTCTACTAATTTGGAAATTAGGTTAAAACGTGATTACCCTCTAAATAGCACTGTTACATGAGAGAGAAGCATACAGTATAAATTAGTGCTTGAAACGGGGTTTGCAACACACATAATCATAACTTGGCATTTCACCAGACTCATTTGTGAGCTGTTATCACGGCGTGGGGAGCCCGGCTTAGTGGGAGCTGTTGTGTGTGAATGTGATTTTCCAAGGATCACAGCCCTCCCTGCACTGCTGTGCTGTGCCCGAGCAGCCACTGCACGTCACTGTTGTTCCACACAAGAGCTTCGCTGCTGGGAATAGGCAGCAGCACTGGCAGTCTGTTTGCCTCGTCAGTCAAGGGAAGAAAATGTGCTACACACCAAGGGATGAAGCCAAGGGGGAGTTTTTCCCCCTAGACTGGAGGCCATCCGTGTATGTTGCTCTTTCCCTTTTTCCTTTACCTGTGCAGAATAAAAAAATCCTTTTTTTTTTTTTTTTTTTTTTTTTTTTTTTTTTTTTTTTCTTAAAGGTATAAAAAAGAGTGGTCACTAGGCAGGGATCCTGTAGGAATTGCCAGCTCTCCCTGGAAAATATGACAAGGCACTGAAGCTTTTGATGCCCAAATCCTGCAGCAATGACACCATGCCCTGCTCATGGTGTTACTGTGGGGGCAGAACCAAAGGCATGAGGTGCTCAGATATAACTGCAAGAGCAACATCATGTTCTTCTTAGATTTGGAGTGTTTATTACTTTCAGGAAAAGGGGAGATTTTGGAGTGTTATGTTGTGATTTTAGAAATAAAGAACTTGCAAGTTTGGTGTAACTGTAGAGCCAGAAGGTTGAAAGGTGTTTTTGTAGAAACACGACACTCCAAGAAATTTTGTCATCAGCTATGTCAGGTCACATAACTGCATAGCATTGAGCACCCCCTTCCAGTACCTGCCACTAAAAGTACAGACATACTTCTAGTTCTTCACGGCTTTCCCCCAAGTTTTTAGCAATTCCCACATTGTCTGTAAATTATTTGTCAAGTACAGACCTTCGGGGGCACTCAACACTCTGAAAACAATAGTTGCCCATCCATGGGTGTTCATACTGTGCTTCCATCCCACCAGTGACTGCTGCACTGACCAGACCCTCCTGCTGCAGCCTGACTGGACTCTGCTGCCAGGGAAATTCCTCTCATAGCTGGCAGTCCATGGGCCTGGGATCAGAAGGAGGAAGCCACACTTCATCTGCAGTGACACCAAGGTGCTGTGTGTGCATTCTCAAGCCAGGTTCACTCATCTAACTCCCATTCCAGCCACCCAGCTGAGGGACACATTTCAGTGTGGGGTGACTGTGTTCCTGCCAGGTTTGTTGGTGACTCCCATGCCACTTGTGCTTTTCCTGATATTGCTGCCCTGATTTGTGATGATTATGGTTATTTCACAGATGCCTTCCCACATCTCCAGCCTGCAGAAGAGATAAAATCTGAGAGAAGCGTTCTGCTCTCCTTCCCTAGGGCCTCACTGAAGGTAGTAGGACTCAGATGCCAACTTTGTAATGTTGAGCAATTTCCATCCTGGGAATGCCTGCACTGACACAGAAATACCTGCACCTCTCTGGCTGTAGGAAGAAGCTGAGCCTCTGTGTGCTCAACCTGTAGATCCTGTGCCACAGAAATGAAGACATCCTGCAACCTCCAGCCATAATCTTAATCCTTTGAGAGGCCTAAAATCAGGCCGGAATTCCTCATGCAGCACAAGAACAAGGAGTTTTGTTTCTGAGGTTACGAAACCAATGTTTATTTCATAAGCCCAGATCCACAAACATGAGAGGAGATCATTCTGCCAGAGGGAAGGAAACCCTTTCCTGAAGCAAATGGCTGGGCTGTAACATGGCATCCTACTGAGCCAGGGATGATCTACAAAGGAGAAGACACACAAGGCTGGGCAATCAAAACGGTTGCCTCAAGATTTCTGAGCTGAGGGAAGGACTGAGGAGGCACAGAAGCGAATCAAAGTCCAGAACTGAAGGCAGAGGATGGAAAATGTCCATCCTTCTTCAGGCATTGTGAGAAAATGGCTTTACCTTTGCCTGCAGGTTTTGCTCTGCTGTGGTGTGCTCCTCCTGTGCTGCCCAGGGAGGTGTCCTGGCAGATGTCCTGCTCTCCCCTTGCTCAGCATTGGGGTGATTCCTGCTGCTGCACTGCCCCCAGAGCTCCTGGCCTGCAGCTCTTTTCTTTCCCACAAATAACAGATGAAAGAAATCTGACAAAAAACCACGGGCCAGATTGTCCTCTCAGGCAAAAGCCTTGGCAGAGAAAGTGGGGCCTTGGGGAGCCACAGATGCTGCATAATAAAGTCCTGATGCCCTCTGGCTCCTGAGCTGGACTGACTGCAGGTCCATCTTGGGCAAGGGAAGAGCTGTGCTTTGCCTTGTCCATTGGCTGAACTGAGAATCTGTATTTAAACCTGTAATACCTGATTTTATGGGACAAGAATCACCAGCAGAGACTTTGCTGGTAGATTTTAGCAAGGCAGCTCTGAGCAGTTTCAAGTTCTTTGTGTGACTAACAACCTCCTGGATGGCTGGAGCCAGAGAGGCCAAGTCTGGTCTTTACCTGACACCATAAATTGTTGTTGTCTGTATAATTGCAAGATTTATTCATGTTTTGTTTGCTATAAAAGCCCAAATGGAAGCTTGAGGGTCTCTTTGCAGACCCAGTTACCTAAAGCTCTTCAGCATGCATGCTTGTAGGTCCAGCTTTGTGTTATTTAGAGCTTTTTCTTGTTTTATGTTTAATGTGTTTGCTGCCTTGATGGCTCCGTCAATATATATTCTATGCTGAAAAAGTTAAGTGCCAATATATATTTAAAAAGAAAAGGGGGTGAGGAGGGGTGCCAAAAATACCCATCCAGAGTTTGGAAATGGAAGGCAAATTGCAGGTTTGTCAATAGTGTGTTTGGGAGCCTTTTAAGTAGTGAATCACTTGATGCTAACTATTGTAAATATCGGTTTAAAGGTGCTATGAAATTGATGGTGCAGTTAAACACTCCTCCAAATACTGATCTGTTTATGCTGCCTCACTCAGCATCAGATCCAAAGACCACTGAAGGTGACAGGAGTCTTTAACAAGTTGTTCACAAGCACGGTGTAGTTTCAGAAAATTCACATAATCCTGGGGTGGGAGCATTTTCTTACAGTTTTTGTTAAACTAGGCAAACTATTCTCAAGAATGTGCCTTTTTTTTTTTTTTTTTTTTTTTTTTTTTTTTTTTTTTTTTTTTATGTAGCAGCAGGAAAAAATGGTTTAGGGTGACATTCAGTGAAGGGTATAACTCTCTACCTCAGCTTTTCCTGCTGTAAGGTTAGACCCTGAAAACAGTATTCAACTCCCAGCACAAATCATTGCATGGGGCTGAGGTCTGAATCCTGGGCAGACCTGGGCTGGACATTATTTTGAATAGCAATTGGGTGAAGTTTGCTGTGTCTGCAGAGTCCTTCATTGAATGCTGGATCTGATCAAAGTAAAACATTTGAGTTCTGATGCCAAAACTCTGAGCCTGAAAAATGATTAATGTAACTTCTAGCCAGGCCAAGCTCCGCTCTGCAAAATTTGAGGGAATTCTTTATCTCGCTGACCCTCATCTCTACAAAATCTAATTTTATCTTCTCAGAGGCATGTAACTGCCCCAAAAATCTGTACATTAGATTAAGTCCTAATTTAGAAGTAATGGATTATTATTGATGCCTAGATTCCACAAGAAGGTTTAACATCATCAGCACAGCCGTATTTGCCAAATATTTATTTACTGGATGTATATGGAAGAGTCTGGCCACCCCTGTCCTAACTCTGGCTTCTGGACGTTGTTTTTTGTTTCCATGGAGGTATCTAAATGGAAGAAATGTTTTAATGTAAGGTGAGCACCTGAAAACCTGATGAATAAATGGGAATCCAGGCTCCACAAACATGAATCAGAGTTTTGCTGTTGTTGGCCTGAATGAAATTGGCATATGTAGGTTTGGAGGTCCTGGAATGAAAATCCATTTCTCAGCTTTGCAAAGTCAAGCATTTAATTCAGCCCAACACTTATGACACCACAATTCTTGCCTGGAGTGTGAGTATACCTGAACTCCACATGGAGAAAGGAATTAATGAGGAAGAAAATCCAACAGGAGAGTTATTCATGCTCACTTGATTTTGGTGTAGCTGTCTATCATAGCACATCTGCATTTTCTCCCTCGTCTCCCCACTTTCCCCCTCTCCATCCTTTTCCCAGGGAATAAAATGAAGGAATTCTGCTGTGGGCAAGTCTGGAACCTGTCTGGTTCTTCACCTGTGGTTTCCATCAGAGAGCAAGCCGTGATGAAGGTGACAGGGCCCCCAGGAGCCCGGGAGGTGAGATGGCAGCTGCAGAAGGAGATGACAGGTCTCTGGAATTTCCTGCTCCCCTGGAACAGGTGTCAGCACTCGTGGGCCAGGAAACGCCTGAAAGTTTCAGTGCTGCAGGCAGAGCTGAGAGGGGAAGATGTGTTTGCAAAAGGGCATCTTCACTCACTCGTGGAGTGCAAGTGTTGTGCTAAATGTCCTTAAATCCCCGCGGTGATGCAGCCAGTCTGTAACAATAAATAGCAAATGATTGTGGTCTCCTCTGGGACCACAGCTATCATGCCTCCAAATAGGAGTCCTCCTGCTCTGTGCTGAGGTGTGAGAGACCACACACCTACCACAAGTTCTGGGGGAAAACACTGGAACACGCATAATTTAACCTGAAATCTTTGCTGTTGTTTACGGTTTTGCATAAAAGCAGTCATGACACTTTCAAAGTCCCCAGCAGCCTGCTCCTCCCAGCTAGTCCATGTTTAAAAACACCTGATAGGTAAAAAATGCTGCAATGTTAGGACTTAAAAATGTTATAATTTGTCTGTCTTTCTACTCTACTTTTTCCCTCCTCATTTCCAGGGACATTCTCATTTAAAATTCCCCCCCAAGTAAAGATACAATTGAAAATCCCTCAGTGTGCCATTTTTGGGATTGGTAGGAGTATAAGAAAGTGGATAGATCAGCTGAGAAGTGAGGGATCTAGCAGATTATGTGAATACATTATGTTTTAAAAGTGAGTAGCAGCTCTCCCTCTTTGTTTTAAAATGTTCATGTATATTTCTGGAAAAAAGGATAGCAGAATATCTAATAATAGGAAAGGGTTTTATAAGCCAAGACACTCAGTGTCTGTAAAGAATTTTACTAAGATGAGCATAACTATTCTTGATGACTCATCTGTAAGTAGCTATCATTATTTCTTTTCTTCAGAGGGGGGAAGTGGCATCCAGAGAGACCAAGAAACTCAAATAAGCAGCATGTGTTAAGACAAAAAAAAGACTAGTAAATGATCTTGTTACCTCAGTTCACTGCCTGAAATTATTGCAATAATAACACACCCAAAAATTCCAGGATCATGTTTCACATTGAAATACACAGAACAAGAACACCCTAAGGAAAATAGAATTAATTTAATTCAGAGGCTGTAAAGAACACTGAAGTTTTTTGAGATGATCACAACTCTCAGACCAGGCTCAGTTGTAACAAAACTTTTAGCAACCCCCCAAAAACTAACATTCCCCACTGCAGTATCCATGCCCAGTTACATGACAGTTTCTTTCACATGCAAACCAATATTTCTCTCCTAGACCTGGGAACAGAATTCAGCACTGTCGATGCCTGCTGTCACTTTGCTGTTTTCCAAGTGGGTGCTTAAACTCACAAAGGAGAACATACTGAGATCCATGGTTTTGAAGCAGTCTTTCAGAAAGGCAAAATCTGGTAGATTAATTCCTACATTCCTGACCACTGAATTATTTCATACTGTGAAAGGTCCATGAGAAGGCTGCCAGCCAGGTGAAAGCTGAATTTTGCAGTGAGTTTGGTGAAGGACAAAACTGGTCTTATAAGAAGATGGTAAAACCTTCTAAGGTCTGAAGAGACCTCAGATTAAGCTATTTATCTTTCTTCTCAATAAGAATGATTTTGCTCTTGGAGTTTTAAGCCCTAGAATCTCATCCTACATACCAGTCCTCGGTAACAGTCACAAACTGTATTGCTATAATATAATAATATCAATATCACTGATATAATATATGCAATACTCATAAATATATAATCAGGATTTAGCAGCTCCTCAAGGGAAAAACCAAGGCCTACTTTGTATATTTTCCTCTTCCTCAATTAGAGAAGTGAAAAATTGTTTTCTTCTGGCTAGAGGTCTGGCATGCCCACTGTCATATCCATCTCAACCACATAAACCATAGTGGAACCTTAACAAGGATGTCCTTTCCACTAACTGCCTCCAGGATGGCATTTCCCAAATCATGCCTTCACCATTGATGAAAGCACTTTTGTTGTGTGGAATCACTGAGGTTTTGCTTCTTCTTCATAGTTGCTGCACTGCCATGGTTTCATCTGGGGTCTGTTTCTAATCTCAGTTTGTGGTTTAGCTCTTCATGTTCTTTCAATTAATTTTGCTCTGCTGTTGGAAAACAAGCAGATGATGCTTGGCCCTGCAGAAATGTTGGTGCTGCTCTAACCCCAGCTAAGCCTGCTGGTCCCTGCTATTCCCTGGAGAATGATGCCTCTGTTAGTCAAGTCCTTCCAAGTGCCAGCATTAATCTCTTCCTTTTCAGAGCCACTGACTAGCAGCCTTTGTTCACTCTCTGGGCTCAGCACTGCTCTGTAACTTTCCAACATCTGGTTACATTTCTGCAGCCTGACACTGCTGTTTAACCCAGCTGCTTGGATTTCACTGAGCTGGAACTGAGCTGGTCACTGGCTTATTAACACAGCTGAAAATATGGCTGTGGGATGGCTGAGAGGCTTCTTCAGCAGTGCCCCTGTGCTGGGAATCCTCAGATTTGTTCCCAGGGCCCTAGAGCTCAGGAAAAGCTTTTGAGGAGGATTGTGCTTTCCTGGAAGATTTGGGGAGCAGCAGGCAGCAGAGAGGGGCCACAGACTGTACCCAGGGTTTTTTTTCTGACCACAGAGGCTGTCAGCTCTGTCTGAATCGTCTCAGGCTTCTGAAAACATCTCATTTACAAGGGGCGTGCTGAGAGGCTTCACAGGGGTATTAGCACAGTCAGTTCCATTACAAGAACATGACATCTGTCTTTCCCTCCCATGTCCTCCTTGTCTTTCTGCTGATCACTCAAACTCTGCAGAATCACTTTCTATTTTCAGCTTTTCCCATTATTTTTGCACACATCTTCCACCTCCTGTCCTGTTCTCATCCCGGTTGCTCTCACTTTCTGTGGCATCTTTCCCCATTCCCTTTCACTGTATTTAACTGTTCTTATTCTTTCCTTATGAAATCCTAATTCTCCCTTTGCTTCTCATTTGCTCTTCTTCACTTCTATTATAATTTATCAGGTTTTGAACTACACAGGTGTCAAAATTATTACCAAAGGGATTAAATTATATCCATATTATGATTAAACTCAGTTGAAAACTGAATGTGGGAATGTTTGAATGTAAATGGCTCAACAATTGCACTAAAAGGGACCAGTTGTATCTCAAAGCTCTTTAATCAGTGCTACAGTTTGGGAAGGGTGACCATGCCAAAAGATCATGTGTGTGTTAGTACACACACCCAGAAATAAACCCCATGCAGCTGACTGTTAAACTGACGAGTTTAAGACATTTTTCAAAGGTTTCTGGCACACTGAAATATCCACACAGGCAACTATTCCCATCTGTGTGCTGGCTGGAAGCTGCACTGCTGCTATGTGGGCCTTGGAAAGCAGGAGGTCTGTTATGTGCAAGAGAGGTGATTTTTTATTTTTGTAGTTCTGCTTTGCTTGTCAGAGTTAATTAATTTAAAAATAGGCCAATTTACAATGTTTCAGAATACCACAGCCCATTTTAGAATCGAAACAGGCTTGATTTTCCAGTTAGCTGCAATTACTGGTAAAGGCAAGGCAGAATGCCTCAGAGAATGACCTCCTATAATTCCTCACAGGTGCCAAAACACATGGTCAGATGCTGAAATCATTGCAATGGGCACAAACACGAGTGTTATCCAATGTCTTACTTTAATGGGTAAGAACTGTTTCTGTCCTTTAAAACACTGTGACAACCACTCATTTTCCTTTTATTGCTCACTGAGCATTTGGTTTTATTGCAGCCTGTGTGGAGGATCCATTACTGCGAACAGGGCTGGGCAGATGTGTGCAGCAGTGATCTTCTGGAGGGGTCAAGCCATTGTTTAGCTTCTTGTTTACTATTGCTTGTCTCTCTTTTGCATATCTCTCAAAAACCCACAGTTTGAGATATTCCAAAACCAAAGAGAAGCATCCAATCTAACTTCATAAACCTTCAAAACCTGGACTCAAAAGCACTGGGATGAGGTGTGGCCAGAAAGGACTTCATTAATTATGTACATAAGGCAAAATAAACTCCACTACTCCATGTTTACTTTGGCCAGATGCTGGTTTCCAGAGTCATTGGCAGGGACATAATAGCTCTAGATTCTCACATATTTTCTCTCAAAGTACCTTTCTAGATATTTCATGTTGATTTCCCCTTATGCATAAGCAGTTATACAGTTGACTTGACTGTAATGTCTATATTAATTTTGGTACATTTTTAATTAGCAGATAGCTAATTAATGCGGTATAAGGTTATCTTGTTAAATGTTAATTGAATATGTAAACATTCTTTACAAGTTAATATTCAGAGGAAAAATATGTAATATGCATTTGTTGCCTGTGTCATTCTGAATTAATTACATGACAACCAGATTTATCCCTTCCCAACTCGAGAACCCTCAATAAGTACTCTTTTAAGAATCAATTGATACTTAATTAATATGTACTGGCTGTCCTATTTAATTTAAATTAGTTTTTTTTTCCAACAAGTTACAGCTCTGCTGGAAGACACAGCAGTGCCCCAGTGCCAGCAGAGCATTTTCTGCAGAGAGCACACGAGGGTGCTGTGAGAAAAGGCTTTGGTTTCCTGACTGGGCGCTCCTCCTCCTCCTTCCTTCTCATCAAAACCAAAAACTGCCCACACAGAGAGATCTTTTATGAAAGTTGCATGTGCTGTATCTCATTCCATGTGGGGCTTTCCCATCACTCAGGGCTGTGCTGCAGCTCCCTGTGTTTATTACACGGGATTGATGAGGCAGGAACCTTCTCCCCCGGTCAGATGGGGAGCCACGGCCACATTCCTCCACTCACTCCCCTTTTGTGTTCTTCAGAGCCTGCCCTGATGAGACACACCGAGATTTGTTTCAGCACATTGATATTCCCAGCTACAGGAGAGCAGTGTGGTTGTGATATATAGGGTTAAACTGATTTCTGAAGTAACAGGGCCCGAGGACAGGGGATGGGCTCCACTGTAACCAGGATGTTATTCCATGCTATTGTTTTAACCAAATCAAGTATAACTTTGCTCAGGTGGTGGGGGGAGAAAGGGGGGGTCACTGGTGATTCGGGGTAAAGCACATAGGCCTTAAGAATAAAGTTAGGTCAGGAGGATCTGTAGTTGTATAATCATTAGTATGACACATGTTAGTATTGTCGATTGTGATATTAGTTTGGTAACTAAATATGATTATTTTCTCAAACCAGAATCTTGAGCAAGACCATTGTTACTTGGGGTAGAATCAATGGAACAATGGGGTTTAATGATTAACATGAATCCTTATGTAACAAGAAAGATATAAAATTCTATCCATTTAGCATGTTCTACAGAGCTGAGATTTGAGTCCGGACCCTCAGCTTCCAGAGCTCTGAAATAAAGCACTGCACACAATTTTGTGATTGTGTGTTCTTTCCTACGCTAACAGTTGAGTCCCCCAGGGGCTGAGTTCTGGGATGGATGCATGGCAACAATGTTCAGTGTAATTTATGGTGTGTATGAAATCCTTTACATCAGCAAAATGGTGGCAGAGTTTGCCTTTCCTTTCATCACACAGTGAGGCTGTTAATGAATAAGGAACGTCTGTGGTGCTGCAGTTTATTTAACATGTTCTGTGCCCTGGCAGTGGCCGCAGGAACCTGACTGAGCAGCTTTTCTGCCTGCCCTGACACAGATCCCTTCCTCTGCACCTTCACTGCCAGTTATTGTGGGTTTAATTTTGGGGGTCGTTAAATCTCCCCTGATCCCTGAGCATTTTATAAATAACAATGAAGTGTCACCACACACGGGGGATGGAAGTGTTGCAGGTGCGTTGGATGAAAGACAGAGGCAAAGCCTCTTTGCCCAAAGCCATGATGTGATATAATAGCAGCTCCCAAGAGCTCTGACTGTCAGCTTCTCCCTGTAAACAGAAAATCACAATTCCTTTCTCAGGTAACTGCACTTCCTGACCTCTTTCTGGACAGGTGATCTGTCATAATAAGAAAAATAAAACCCCTGGAATTCTGACTGGACCCAGTAAGTGGGTGCCTGGTCTGGCTCTCTGAGGGCAAAGTAAAAAATCTCTTTTAGCCTCCTGTGGTATCAGAATGACAAACGGTGAGGATTAAAGGCTCTGCTTTTCATAGGTGCTCAGGCCCAGGGCCTGCTAGTAACTTCAGGAGGAGTTTTAAATCCTTAACCTTTCTAAAGCCACGTGTGAAGGCTTGCCCAAGGTCACACAGGCTGCCTTTTGCAGAGCTATGGCAGCACTAAATTTGCCCAATTGTCTTGTCTCTCAGTTTGCTGCTGTCACTAAATTTTTCTTTAAGGAGGTTTGCCCCATTTGTTGCAGCTGAAAAAGCTGTTCTTACAGCTTGGAGCAGCTGAAAGAATCTGAATACATTGTATTGTAATCATTAAATACCGGGTTTCTACTGGATATAAGCAGAACACCTATTTTTAGTTAAAAAGCTGCTGTTAGGTTACACAATATCTTTTATGGCTGAAGTAATGCAGCAAGCTGGCACAAACCAAATGGTACTTGACTGTTTGCAAATTGAGCATCAACAGGAACAGCAGGTGGTCACTCAGCTCCAGACTTCCATGTTACAACAATAGCTGCAGTAATAATGCTAAATAAATAGCACCCAGCAACCCATGTGCTTTATCGGGGGGGGGTTTGAATGCTGAAGGCCCCCTTTTACAAGTCACCTCAGACAATTATTGCTGCAGCTTTATTTTTATCATCACTTCCTCCATTTTTCTATTGTGGAAGGTTAGGATTTGTATCCTCTGCAGTCAAGACCTTCAGATCAGATGGATGCTTTCCTGGAGCTCCAGGGTGCCTTTTTATTGTACCTGAGCTGCTGCACCTAGTTTTGTCTAGAGCATTGTAAACCCTAAAAGTAGGAATACATGACCCATTTTAAAACATCCAGGAATTATAGCAAAAAATTCCTAAAATAGGCATGTATGAGAGCAGTATTCTTAGAGCATTTCTCCCAGCCTCACTAAACATTAACCATCTCCTTGGTTTCTCTGTGGCCACCACTCCTGGCAGAAGAACTGAACAGTCACTCAGTGTGGAGCATTTTATGACATTGTACCTGTGTAGGTACATATGAGGAATTCAGATTGCCAGGAATTTTAAACTGGAAGTCAGAAGTTAGGCTAAGAAAATCTCCAGGTGCCCAGAAATGCTGAAAATTTGCAGATTCCCATCACTATTGGCCTACCTTATCTTTTTCTTCTACTTCTTATTTTTATTGCCATCAACATCATTGTAGTTATTATTATTACATACAGCCAAATTTCTATTTTTTTTCCCCAGTGAAGAGCACTACTGACCACGAGGGCTGGAAGAAGATGTTTGTCCATACAGAGATGGCCCAGCCTGTCCCCAAATCCCTTTTCACAGCTCTCACTGTTTGGCACTTAAAATTTACTGTATTTACTATGAGGAGAATTTGCTTCTCATTCCATGGTGAGGATGACGCTGGTGCAGAATGAAAGGCCTGAGATAAACAGCACCTTGGATGTAGAAGGAATAAGAAACAGCTGATAAAGGAAAATTCTAAGAGAGCCTTGTGGGTCTGGAAGGAGAAGTTGAAAGCGAGCATTACAAAAATGAAACCAACAGAGGCTTTATCTCAACAAAGTTTAGTTTCATGTATACAGTATTTAGTATTTAGTATTTATCTTGTGCAAAAAAGCCCTCCCAGGGGTGCTACAAGACATACCCAAGAGTAATGCAACACCTAATTATCGCTATTAGAAGACAATGAAAGACAACATTAATGCTGAACACATAGAGCAGATACAAAGTTTAATTTTTAATAATTTTCAGCGCATTCCCATGGAATTTCAGATCCCCAGAAGCAAGCAATATACAAATACAGCTTGCAAGTATAACAAAGCAGTTCAGTTCTCCCAGGAGCACTCCAGCCCTCATCCAAATGTTCTGGCTGCCCCAAATTCTAATTTGAGGGGACTATCTGTGAATTAATGAAAAAAAAAAAAAAATGGCAGGACAAACCCCACTGTATTGAAATGTTCCAATGTTGACTGGACTGTTTGAAACCAGATTTCCCCAATCAGCTGAAAATAAGAAGCAACACAGACCAGATTAACAGATTGACAGTGATAGGCCCTGAGGCATGAGCAATCTGAGCTGAAGTTCCAGAGGTTGTGGACAGACACATTCTCTGTGACACACCTGCAGCATCTGCACACACCTGGTGGTGTCATGGGCACTTGGCCTCAGTGAAAATTACCTGCTACAGAGCAGGGAAAGCATGGAAATTATTTAGCAGCACGTAGATACCCCTGGATTCCAGGTGAGCAGCAGCCTTAGCAGAAAACGAAGCAGGCACTGTGCTCTAACAGGTGTAACACACAGGGAGATTGCTGCAGCAGCTCTCAAAGCACTGCAATTCCCAGAGCTGACAACCCCAAAGATCATACAAATACTTAAAGTGAAGCATTAAACAGGGCCTTGTCGGCTGAGTGGCATGTCTGTTAAACCTTCTAAAGCAACACAATCAACTGCTGTCAGAAAATTCAGATTCATATTTGTGTCAACATTTGTGCTCTCCGGTGTCAGCTGAGATATCCTCTTCTCTGCTTGTCTCCTGAAATGATTACCAGACCTTGGGAGAGCTAAAGCTGTTTCTGTGAGCAGCTGGTTCTGATACTATAAAATGAATCCACTCTGCATTCCTCTGAAATCTGGTGGCAGGTGGGAGTCTAATCACAAATGGCTGGCACTTCATGGAGAAGGGGGAAAAGTAGGGACTCTAAAGGAATTTTGCATTTTCCAAAGTGTGCTGGCTTTGGCTGGGGTAGAGTCGGTTTTCTTCACAGTAGCTGGTGGTGGGTGTTTTGGACCTGTCCTGAAAGCAGAATTGATACTCTAGAGATGTTTTTGTTACTGCTGTTCAGTGCTTTGAGCTCTTTTCTGCTTCTCAGCCCAGCCCTGTGAGGAGGCTGAGGGTGCACAAGACCCTGGGGGCACACAGGATGGCAGGATAATTCCAGACTATGTGGCATCATGCTCAGGGTACAAAGCTGGGGAAGCAGAGGGGAAAGGGGGGACATTCAGGGGGATGCAGTTTGTCCTCCCAAAGCTGTGACAGAGCCCTGTTTTCCTGGGATGGCTGAACATCTGCATGCCCATGAGAAATGGGGAACAAACTCCTTGTTTCTCTTTGCTTGCACACGTGGCTTTTGATTTATTTTCTTTATCTCAACCCATGGGATTTTTCATTTTTACTGCTCCCTTTCTCTGCCCAGTCCTGCTGCTGGGGCAGACAGAGAGGGGCAGGGTAGTTCTTTGCTGCTGGCTGGGGCAGAATCACAACACAAATGCACCATAAACCATAGTAGAGGGGATCCTCAGTGCCCACAAACACCCTCATTCTGATTTGGGGGCTGGTGCAGGACATTACAGATGTGCTGTGGGATCCCCAGTGCCAACAGACACTCTCATTCTGGTCTGGGGCTTCTGCAGGACATTACAGATGTGCTGTGGGATCCCCAGTGCCCACAAACACCCTCATTCTGGTCTGGGGGCTGCTGCAGGAGGTGGCAGATGTGCTGTGGGATTCCCAGTGTCCAAAAAAAACCCCTCATTCTGCTCTGGGGATTGCTGCAGGATGGGACAGATGTTCTGTGGGATCCCCAGTGCCCATAAACACCCTCATTCTGCTCTGGGGGCTGCTGCAAGGTGGGACAGATGTGCTGTGGATCCCCAATGCCCACAAAACCCCCTCATTCTGATCTGGAGGCTGCTGCAGGAGGTGGCAGATGTGCTGGGGATCCCCAGTGCCCACAAACACCTCTATTCTGCTCTGGGGGCTGCTGCAGGACATTACAGATGTGCTGCTTGCCCACCCTGGTGCACCCTGCTGTGTTTGGTCCTTGGGCTGGGATGTCCCCTGTGGGTGCAGCAGACACCTGGGCTCCCCTGCTGCTGCTAATGAGGGAAGAGCCCTGCTCCTTGTGCCTGCTTTACTGCCTGTGACAACACAGAAGCTCTTTAAGTGGAATTAAAAGCCCTCCCTGCCCTTAATATGCGTGAGAACAAAATGACTTTCTTCAGCAAGATACTCTCATTTTGTGAAACTTCAAAGAAAGCTCAAACTCCCTGTTTCTTCAAGAATAACCCAGTTTGAGGAGTATAATACTAATAAATGCATTAGAACTATTTTTAAGTAAGCAAAGACTGGATGATAGTCATCCAAATTAATGAAGGGTATGAACCTAAAATTGATTATGTAAACTGCATTAAATCCCTGCGCAGATTTAATGATTTAAATTCAAATTTAATTTAGATTTAACTCAAACACTAACTTGAATTAAAACCACTTTAATTCTGAATGAGAGTGCCCAGAATGGGCTTTAGTATAGGTTAAAAAATCTGCTCTGTGCAAAGATTTTCTTAAACTGCGTTATTTTTTCTTAATGCCATTAAGAAAGAATTTATTAGATTGAATACAGTGGGCTCAGAAAGAGAGCCTGAGCTTGGAAGTAGAGCATGACTCACCAAAATGCATAAGCAGCCCCCAGCTATAAGTATAGGAGAAAACTTGCATTTTTCAGGCTAATTAAATCCCTAAAGTAGAGCTTAGTCTTGCACTTTTCCAAAGAAGAGGAATTCCTTTCTCTGATGTCCAGGACAGTGGGCTGGGGCCTTGGATCTTCCCCTTTTATCCTTACCCTGTCCCCTAGGAACAGAGCTGGAAGGGAAAGGAAGTCCCATGTTACTGACTCCTGTTATGGGAGTTCATAAAACCCCCAAAACCTAAAGGAAAACTTGACTGTTGAAAAGGAGATGGAAGCTCCACCCTTTTTTCATGCCTACCTGTGTCTCACACAGGGAGGTGCCTGGTGCTTCCCCAGGAACCCTCACTGGGCACAGCAGAAGGCGCAGCAGAGCCAAGCAGGGCAGGGCACAGGGGATACAGGGGTCCTGGATTGAGGAGTGAAGCTGAGTTCAGTGAGGAAGGGGCTATGGGGGTCTGTGTGTGTCAGTTTTTTATTCATTTCTCACAAGCCTGCTCTATTTTTATTGGCAATAAATCAGATTACTCTTCCTCAAGCAAAGACTTTTTTTCCCTGTGATGGCAGCTGGGAAGGGATCTCCCTTCTTCATCTTGAGCCATGAACTTTTCCATTGTATTCCCTGTTGAGGAGAGAGAGGGGTGTGACAGTGGCTGGCCTGGGCCACTGCTGAGCCTCACCTTGCCCAGGTCAGGTCTGAGAAATGCTGTGAAAACTGGGGATGGTTAAACACCCCCACCCCTCACAAAGGCATTGGGTGCTCTGGTGCTAATCTGGAACATCTTGCTGAGGCAGCTGGAGGGTTGGTTATCCACACCTGTGTGCCCTAGGGTCACTGGTGTCACCCATCCTTGTTGCAGCCCTTGTCCCCCTGGTCTGAGCACAGTCAAAATGGCAACAGGGGATGGGAAGGGTCTGAGTCCTCTGAGGACAGCTTCCCTTCTTCCATGCACAGGATTTTGCTGGAAACAGGCCTTGAATTTCTGAGGCCAGAAGAGAGGAATGCCTTTGCAAGCAGCCTGCCCTGAGCAGGCTGGGTTCCTCTTTAAGAAGGCGCACGGTGTGCTCCAGCTTAATGGTACGTGTTAAGCAAGAACATCTGCTTATGAAGAGATAGATATGCTGAAACATTTACTGATGTTTTGCTTCCTCCCCTTGTGTCACCTGAAATCTATCATCTCACTATGGCATCCCGGCACAGTCCTGCTTGCAAATCCAGGGAAGCAGGGCAGCGATGCACAGCCTCTAGAAAATGATTAGTGGTCTGTCAGGCTCACGTCTAAACATGGGCACTGACTCAGACGTGTTACCTATAAATCTGTTCATCAGCAGCTGAGGAACATATGTGCCTCCTCTTCCTTAAACATAAAAACATTAATTACATTATATTGTACCACGGTAATGGGCAACACAGTGACAGAAGCTTGCCAGAGCTTTAATTTTAACCATAAATCTGGTGGGTCTGGAATGGTGATTCAAGCTGCTTTAAGAGATGAAGATAAAGCTGAAGTCAGGTGTGTAGGAACAAGACTTGGTGGGGGTGGAGAGGAAAATTAGCATAGACTGGCTGAAATACTTGAAAATGAGGTAGTAAAACTACAGTCCTCCTTGGACAAGGGTCAGAGGAGAACAAATTGCAATTCACTAACAGATCCTCTCCTGACTTTCTGCAATAGTTGGGGGATAAAAAGTTTCTTCTCTCCGACTGCTGGATCCTGGCTTCCTACTGTTTGGTTTTGCTGTCCCTCTTTTTTTCTTCCCTGGTGTAATCATCTAAGCACAGAGGGAATACTGAACAAGCAGCCCTTGGTGTCCTTTTGCTGGCTGGATTTTCATTTTAAATAGAGCCGATCAGGAGAAAAGATGAGGCACAGCAGGTAGCTTGCACTGTCCTTTGTGTCTGGATAAAAGCAACCAGAAGGAACATCCAGATTATTTATCAACAGAAGCAGGAGGAATATGGAAATCTGTGTGTACCATTAAACATGAAAGGCACCAGGAATAGGTTCTGCTATTGTGTTAGGTGCTGTACCATCGACTGTTCAAAGGGTTTATCAGATGGAGCAGTCCTGCTGCTTTGGGAAAGAGCTGTAGGCAGTGCTCTGTGCCCCTGCCTGCCCCATGCCTGCCCCACACCTGCTCCTCCCACTCCTGCCTGCCTGCCCTGAGCTGCTGATGCCACAAAATCAGGGCAAAGATGTGCAGGTGGAGATTTCTGCTGCAGTTGCCCCAGTCTGCCTTGGTACACCCCAGGGAAAAGGGCAATAAATCCTCTTTCTGGAATTTGTGTGGATTCCCTCTGAGCTCCCTGCCTTCATTTTAGGATTTGACTGCAGAGTTTCAGAGCCATCTGGCCATGCACAGGTAATAAATCTAAAACAACTCAGCAACCTGCATCAGATTGGGCTGGTTTTGGTACCAGCTTGTCTTCCCTGACTGCCTGTGTCCACTCTTTTAGGAAGGAGGAAATTACACTGGAGATGGGGCTCTGCTGGAGGGAAATCTACACCTTTCTCTTCTCATTTGTTTATTTAATTATTTTCTCACTTCTACCAAAGTCATCTCCACAAGAGTTGTAAATACTCAATCTTTTCCATGCTGCCTCTCCCTTCTGATGTGAAAAGCTTTCAGAGACTCAGTGTTTGAGCTACAGATGTGTTTGGCCTGACTGAGCAGTGCTTTCATTCATCTTGGTCCAGCTTCAACAGTCCATATTATCAGTATTATTAAAAGGGCAAAAAGCTGGACAACCATCTACAAATAATCAGGCCAGAATTTCGGAGGTCCCAGATAATATGTGGTTGTTTAGAAATTCTGTAAGGTCCATGACTTTTTTTGTTGTTTCCATAGGCAGGAACCACAACATGGAAAATGCTATTTACCCCTTGGCTGAAGGAATTTAACTGTCTGCCAGATGTACGAGCCTGGAGAAGAGAGAATAGCAGCAACTCCTGATGGCAACTCCTCTGACACAAAATCCAGGCTGGGGTGCAGGGCAGAGCTGCAGCTGCTGTGGGGGGCGTTTCTGCCCTGTCAGAGCAGCACAGGATGTATCTATCATAGAGCAGAACTCTGAATATTCACTGTGCACTGGACAGCAATATTTCATTTCATGCATCATTAACAACCTGCATTGATTCCAAGTAGTCATATAACCTCGTCCTGCACTTGCTTGAAAGCAAAAGGGGGAGGAAAAAAAAAAGTCTCCTTCCCAAGTCACTGGATAACTTTAAAACTTGGGTACTTGAAGAAATATTATTTCTTAGTGTCATCTCTGCTGGGGACCAGGATGTTTGTGCAGTACCCCATAACCTGGAAACCAGAAAGAGCTCCAAGTGAGGGTTTTGGTTTTCATAGATTTGCTTAGCACACATCCACTGTGCCTCATCTCCTTGTCAGTGGTTTGATTTGGAGTAACTTTCAGTTCAAGTATAATAAAAAGAGAGGGAATAGAAGAGAATAAACTGGCACAGAAGCTGGTGTTGGTCTCTGCAGCCAGCTGAGCTGGCTGGGAAGCACAAGCTCCTGGGCAGAGCTTTGGTGCTCTCTGGTGTGATCCTGTAAAGCAGAATATCAGCTTAAAATAAAACAACACCTTAGTACATGTTTCAGATTGAAGCTACTTGGTGGATTTCACTCAATTTGCTGTTGGTGCCTTGAGCTACAGCTGAATTTGGGCCTGGATTTAGGCTAAGAACTGTGAGAGGATTCAGTGATACTGAGGCTGAGTTGTCCAACACTAACATGTCCCTGCTGGAGAAGGCAGAGCGCCTGTGAAGAGCAGGAGAGGTGTTGGATGGGGGAATCTCCCTCCCAGGCTGGAGCACATCAGTTGGACCTTCCCAAGGGCTCTCTCTGGACTCTGATGGGGTTGTTGGCCCCGTTGTGAACTCAGTTTAGGGGAAAAGATCCCAAGCAGGATGATCTGGGAACAATCAACTCTGACTGGATCCTTCCAATGGTCATTGCTCATTCCTAGCCACAGTCTTTGGCAGGTTATTAATGTTTTTAACTGGATTTTCCACTAATCACACACTCTTGTCATTCTCAAGGGGAGGCTGAAAATGTTTATCAGTTGAAGGAAGGAGCCCCTATGACTCAAAGAGGGCATTTATGAGCAATGCTGCTGCTTGCTCATACCAACAGTCCCTCCTCCTCAAGGAAAGGGGAAGGGGAAAAAAGATGAAAGTTTAGCTGGCATTAGCACCAGCTGCTCTTACTGACATCCATTTTCTCAGTAAAAAACTCTTTGAAGGCTTATTACCTGCCTTCAACAGGAGAAACTGCCTCCTTGCCACCAGTCTGTACATCAGCATGTCCCAGCATGTAGAGTAATGCACTACAGGAAATAGTATCCATTCCATATATTATTTGCTTTTTGAATGAGACACAATACCCTCCATGACGTACATGGACTGTCAGGGATTCTCACCTTCCATGAAAAGGCAATATTTGTTGTACATGACCTAGTCTGGGGTAGAATAACAGCTCTGCACTCATTTTTGACTATAATTTAACAAAAAAGCCCCTCCTTTTTCTTATATTTCAGTCTCTCATTGCCATCGTTTGACATTTTTTTTGTTCTCTCTGTATCTTCAGATCCCACAGCATCTGGTGGCAAATCAAACACGGTAAAATGTTGGTTTTGAGCTTAATAATATTTTCCAAGTCATTTATTTACCAAATGCTCTTGGTGAAAGTGCTTTGTTCTGTATGTTAACAGGTGGGATGTACTCAGTGTGAATGTATGGGTAATCAAAGCAGAGCAAGTCTCTCAGGGTGGTGTGTTCAGAGTTGGACAAGTTCTCAGTGACTCAGAGGCTTCATGCTTTGATTGTCTGAGTTTCCTGGCCACTCCTCCCAAACACATTTTGCTGTCACATTTCTTTAACTGTTATTTGTTTTTCAGTACCTTTTTATTTGTTTTATTTATATTGCAGGGCAGTGGTGGCCCTTATCAGGGAGAGCAGTGAAGGGACTTATCCAGTACAAACCTTCAGCTGAAAGGTCAAGATTTGGATAGAAAGTGTCCTCAGCTTCAGACCCAAGCCAGACCTTGGCACTCCGTGCTCTCCTTGGCAGGCTGAGCTTGCCTTTGGAGCTTGCCAGATGTATCTTGTTCTCCAGGTGTTTGCTCACATTCCCCCAAACAGAACAGAAGGAGCAGTAAAATGTCCAGTTGCTGTTCTTTACATTGGCTTTGGATCAGGTCAGTCAGTCTAATGTTGGTTACCTAAATTCTATAGGACAAAGGGAATGAAGAAAGAAACATTATAAGTAAAGCAGCCTTTTTTTTTTTATTTTTTTATTTTTTTTTTTTTTTTAATTGAAAACCCACATGTTTCTTTCAAAGATTTTTATCAGTTTTCTTAGAATTTCTACAGAATTATGGTATTACCTTCATCACCTCTGTGGCACTAAAACATAAGAGGCTGTTGCAATATGATACATTTATTTATAAAAAAAGCATTAGAAATATATCTGTTAATAAAGAGAAACCCATTATAATGGTATCAGACTGCCTAAAATCATAACCCTCCTAATGTAAGAGCATTGGGTAAATTCAAACTCTAAACTTAGACATGGAAGCTGTTTGGTTTTTTTTTTTTTCAATCCACCAAACAACAGGAGCAGATGTAGATTATTTTTTGGATAAGACATCCCTCTTTTGGAATGATTTCACATGCTAACTTTGCTTGGGAACTGCTCCTGTTGGTGACCATGTGTTCAGCACATCTGCTTTGGCTTGTTGTTTTCTCTGAGACTGACAATATTGTGGCAAGGCGTCAGAGTGAATTGAGGTGAAGGGAAAGAGAAAGGAAAATTAACATGAAAGAGCTGCATTGCAAGTTCAGATGAACCCTGAGAGACTTTCCATCCCTTGATCCTCCATGTGTGTATCAGGGTAGATGTAGAGGGATTTGGAGAGGTGGGAGGAACTGACAGACTTGAAGTAATACCTGGGTTTGTCTTGTCACAGTCAAAAACTGAGCTCAGTCAGACACACTGGGAGGACATTTCTGACTTTTAGCCCACGGGAGAGGATGCCTTCAAAAAGTTGGGAAAATCCTGCCAATGACTCATCAAGGCTGGTTTCACTGTTCACTGCATAATGCACTCATTCATCAAACCAAAAGGATTTCAATCAATACTGTCAAACTAAAAAGTTATGTATTATATACACATGCACCCACACATGCACTTAGCTATGCATAACCTGTGTGATGGCCATCACCCAATAAATCACAGAGCTGCCTTCCAAACTGAATTTGCCAAAAATCCTCCTCTCTACCTGTCTCTTATTTACACTGAGATTCATATACAAAATGCAGTGGCTTTTATCTTCTTCAAGCACCTTCATCTTTTCTCCCTTTCCCTTTCCCCTTTCCCTTTCCCTTTCCCTTTCCCTTTCCCTTTCCCCTTTCCCCTTTCCCTTTCCCTTTCCCTTTCCCTTTCCCTTTCCCTTTCCCTTGCTGACTTCTCACAGTGTCACTTGGTGGCTGCTGCCACCTGGTCTGTGCAGTCATGTCCATGTGGCATCACTCTCTAGAGGTACAAGACAAAAGAGCAGGCTAAGAATGGCTTTTAAAGCAGACCAGTGATGCAGATGAGGATTGAGTAAAGAATTTGCCTGTCAGATTGAAATCTCACTCATATGAAGCATTTTTATATGGGAATTGCAAAGAATCTTGCAAAATAGATATATGAAAACATAAAAAGACCTAAGAGTTGAAGGGATTTTTTTTTTGAATATGCACAAAATAGAGCATTAAATCGTGTAGTAAAGGTTTAATTTGACTTGTAGTGTTTAGTCTAGAAAAGATAAGATGTATTATATACAGATTTAAATACAAGATGTGAATAGGCTAAGTGGAGTTAATGTCAGAATTCTGTTGGTGTGGGGATGGATGCACTGAGCATTCTTCAGGAAATACACTTTCCTTTTCCTTATGGGCTTGGGCTGCATAAGGCAGGCTCAGCTCAGCTTCCCTGTGCTCTCTGTGTGTGCACTTTGACTGCTCTGATGTCTCAGTTTTCTGAATTGCCAACCCAGGCATCTCAACCAGCAGCAACAACTCCTGCCATTCTCCAAGAAGTGGCAGATATTACAAACCTTGTGACATTAGAGTTGGGCAGGGTTACCAAGCTACTCTATTGTGGTCACCACAAAATGGGTAATTATTTTAATTGTTCTTAGTAAACTGGAGGAAAAAAAGTCCTGCCCATTTCTGCAGATTTGGCCTAAGCCTTGGGTTTTTTTAGGTGTGTCTGTAGGGACAGTTTCTCCCACCTTTCCTCCTACATCTTCTTTTCCTTTTCAGAGCTTGTTCTCCATCTCCACTCAGCAATCAAGTACCAAATATTAAAACAGAATTTTCAGATCACAAGCTGGACACTTTGGTAGCCTTTTGGCAAAACCAGAGGTCATTAACACCCAGAGGCTTTGGAGCTCTGTTTTCTGGAGTATTTAATTACTAAAAAACCTAGTCCTTGCCTGCTTATTCTATTTTTGAGAGACACAGTCAACATTTCTCTGCTAAATGTGTTGAGCACCTTATAAAATCAAAGAATTTGTGCCAGGGTCGACCTTACTGTGACTGGAGTTCCCTCCTTGGCGAAGGTTGAAAGCTGCATGGGCAGGCACAGATGGGAGAGGTTTATTGCAGGTATGGGAGCCCAGCTGATGAACTGCAGTGCTAGGTGAGGTATTTTATTCAGCATTTAGCTTTGCCTCGTGTGTCTGCAGCCTATTAATCCACTCCCAGGAGACCTATTGTAATTTTCCAGACACTTGAAAATTTTCAAGCAGATGTCACTTTAAACAAAACCAAAAAAACTTTTGGAGAGGTATCTGCTGATCCTTTCTGGTGTCTGCAAGCAGTAATTTCTACACTAAAGTTGTTCATTCTTAAAGTAAGAGAGGGACAGGCTGCAATATCTGACTGAGAGCAATATTCTTTACTCTTTGAATATTCTTTATTCTTTGAAAACAGAAATGTGGAAAAGGGATGCCTGTTATGTTGGAGAAGGGAAATTTTGGAGTGAGCACTTGGTTTTAATCCTGAAAAGGTCTGGAATAATCAAACTGGGATGTGTCTTGATAGGAGAAACCTTTACATAAGCCTTTCTTTGAGC
Organism: Zosterops lateralis; assembly: GCF_965231275.1. NCBI lineage: Eukaryota > Metazoa > Chordata > Aves > Passeriformes > Zosteropidae > Zosterops > Zosterops lateralis. Next base: position 11,533,101 of record NC_139775.1, read on the forward strand.
CTCACTCAGGCAGATAATGAAATTAACTGGAAGACAAATAGGGAAACACACTTAGGAAAACACCAGTGCCAAAAGCTTTGCTAAGTGACATTTAAGTAGGGAGCTTGTCAGCAGGTGCCTCACACCTGAGGAATTTGAAAGTTTTATTGTCACGATATGGTCATAACCTCCTCTTTGCCCAACTCCATACAATGATGTTTGAAACTGGAAAATCAATGTATCCCTCTCCTTTGCAAGCTCATGGATTTCCAGCACACACACTCAGTTTTCTGCACCCTTTGAGGACAGGCACAGAGGTAACAGCATCAAGGTGAGTTCCCAAGGTTTGTGTTACCTACACCTATAGGTGACAGATGAATACACTCATTTTTCCAGTCATCTCACTCACAGCTGTTTCTGTGGGGAGGGCCAGGATGCTGATTACGCAGTTGGGAAGCTGAGGTGATGTTGTCCAGAACCTTTCCTTGTCCTCCTGAGCCACATCAGAGCAGATATGGGAGGGCTGAACAAGAGCACAGCAAACCTGGCAGCTCTAGCTCAGCCACCTTCAGACTGTGCCATTAAAGCTGCTCAGGAGGGTGTTCCTTCATCCTTTGTATCAGAAGAAGAGAGGAGCACAAACAGAACTCATTTTGTGTCTCTCCCACTCAAGAGTTAACAAAACAAGCCCACGTGTGAAAGCTGGATGCTCCATAGTGCAGAGGTGGTGAAGTATTAAGAACTTTGCTGGCTCAGTCAGGTCACTTCATGAGCATCAGAAAATCAGGCAGTGGACTGTGTTCCCCATCTGTCAGGAAAGCTACCAAACAGCTTTCAATTAATTATTTTTAGGAGGAATGCAGATTGTCTTCGCCTGGGACAGGGCTGCTGCAGGCCAGACTCTGTGCTCCATAAAGCAGAGCTGTTCCAGAGCAATCACTGCAACTTTGGCAGCCTGTGGCAGCTGAGGATGCACCCCGTGCTAATTCTTGCTTAAGCCTTGTACAACAAAATGCTTTAACACATGAGGAGTGTTAGGTTTGTCAGTAGTTCCAGGTAATAATGAGATTCTGCTTGAACTGGGTAACTCTTGCTGTTTGAGTCTTCATCAGCAAACCTGCAACTGTTCCAGCTGAACAAGTTGTGTATTTAATGACTTTTTCCTCCAAGACAGAGGAAATGGTTTGCAACAGTTAGAGAAGTAAAAACCCAAGGACATAATAGGTTTAATGTGCAAAATCAAACCATGTATCCATCTATGAATATGTGAGAAGACATTGAGAGGAAATACTCATTGCACAGAGCACTCTGCACGTGCAAGGCGAGCTCGTGCAACGCCACCTGATTTATGGCAGGAGCTTCCCAAGACAAGAAGTTTTCAAGGTTCTCTTCCCTTGCACTGTCATTCCCAACCCCTCCCTTGCACACAGACAGGCCAATTACAGGGAGAGCTCAGAAGTTTCTGTCACAACTCCTGCAGTTTCTCAAAACAAGTATCAGCTTAAAAAAGCATAGGAGGTTGAAACTGAAGAAAGCTACAGGGATATAGCTGGAGGGGGAAAAGGGAGGGAACATCAGTTGTCGACTTCCAAAGCAATTGTGGATATGGATTGCATGGAAGACTTCTCATCAGCAGGGAGTCTGACAGGTCTATCAGGGGAGAGTTCATCTACTTCTGTAATAGTAGTTATTTGAACAACTAGAGATCGATATAGTTTCTAGGGGAGATGCTGCTATTTATTGGGAAATAAGAGAGAAAGTTTCCTCTCTGTTTCTACAGTAACCACCATCAGGAGGACTGTGCATGTGTTTCCTGGCTGGGGTTCAAGCCTGGATAGCTCCAGAGCCACCTACAGATCCTGTGGCTTTGCCTCAAACCCCTCAGAGCTCAGGGGGTCACACAGTAAAGTGGAGGGATGGGATAGCACTTGTGAAATAAAACTCAGCTCTGAATTTACAATTTCCTCTGCTGGGGTGTTTGGGCAGGGAGCCACCCATGGCTGCCTGTGAGTGATTCTTGCAGCCTCTGCTACTCCAGGCTCTGTGGGAGCAGCCCTGTGTGCAGGAGCAGTGTGCTCTGAGCCCAGGACACACTCAGTGCTCAAGGCCAGCAGCTCATCCCTCTGCAGAAAGCAGAAATATCCGGGTAGGTGGAGGGAGAATTTCCTCCAGCAAGGGAGTCCCCCTCATCCATTGCACTGTGTGACACTCCTGGGTCTGTCCCCCCACAGGAAGGGGGATGTGCACAGCACTGCTGCCCTCCACCACCTCACCCCACAAGTATCCATCACTTTAAAACAACACACTTTCCATGTGGGCACCTCAGGATCTGATTAAGTCATGATTAGGGAACCAGTAAATGCTTCTGCAAGATGCATCATCAAAGCCAGGCAGGAACACTTCCACTCTGCTAGCAAACATACCTGCAATATCTTTACCTTAAATGAGCTATAAAGTTGTCTGCCTCCCCTTCACTGTTTACTTTGTGCTCCCGTTTTCTGCACATGCTGCAGTATTTTGCTCTTTAAGAGGTGTGTGTGATAAGCTCATGAATAACAAATGAGGATTTATGTTTGTGGATTGTGAAATGATATTAACGTGACTATTACTTTTAATCTTTGCTTTTGAATGATGTATTGAGCTGCAGGTAATCCCAGAGGGATATTATTAGGGTCTGAGTATTGAAAATGTCTCCTTCTTTTGTCTTCCCTCCTATTAAGTGCAGAATTGAATGTAGAGAAGTGAAGGAAGTAGGACAAACACGGGCTCTCTGATTTAATGCCTTATTTTATAGTCTTAGACCCCTACCAGCTGTATCTTTTAAAGGTGGGGGGAGGAGGGAGAAAAAAGATGAGAAATTCTGAAATTCTAAGCAAGCTACCTTTTTTGAGAGAAATTACAAAAACCTATCCATGCTAAATCCTGATCTCCAGTAATGAACACTGAAATTCGCTGTTTCCAAGAAACTTTCATTCACTTAAAAACCCAAACCTTCCGTACTGTTTGGGAAGAAACAAATGCATTTTCTTTTCAGCTTCTGATCTCCAGAACTGGGAACTGGACTGAATTTTGCAGCTCAACATTTGCAATAAGAGTAGACAAAAGCAAAGTGCTTGCAATTCTATTGGAACAAAATTGAATAGACTGTCTCTTCAAATTTACTCTTTTTCAGCTGACTGTGATAGGATGCTATTTCTTTAAGAGGATAGTTGTCTGAAAATGTTCTGCAGGACTGTAAATATGACAGTAAAAATATGATGTCTGGGATGGTTTCATGCAAATATCTCCCCCTCCCTGCACACATATTTGTAAGTAAACAGAAAATCCTGCTATCTCTTCAAATCTACTGTTCATTTCACAACATCACCAAATGCTGGTTATTATATTTGCATATCAGTAATACTGCTGATAACTTACATTCCTACATTATTTTTGTACCTCTGATGGTAGAACTGGCTAGACCCTAGAGGAAATTTGGGGACAGAAAGAGAAATACTTGATGCTATTTAAATTCTCATTTCTCATTCAGATACATGTCTAATAAACATATTTCCATGATACCCATCAAAACCAAGTGTGTCCAACCTGTAGGGGTATTTCAAACTTCCTGGGAATTGTACCTGGGGTTTGCACTGGACCTTCTGTAGCAGCAGGAGATGTGTCCCAGGGAGCAGGGCTGGACAGGGACAGGAGAGGGTGGCTGGTCCTGGAGAAGGACAGGAGGAAAGTGGCTTCTCCTGGACAAGGATAGGAGAGGGTGACTGCTCCCAGAGAAGGACACAGAGGGTGGCTTCCCCTGGAGAAGAACAGGAGAGGGTGGCTGATCCTGGACAGGGGCAGGAGGAAGGTGTCTGCTCCTGGAGGACAGGAGAGGGTGGCTGCTCCTCGACAAGGACAGGAAGAGGATGGCTGCTCATGGAGAAGGACAGGAGGAAGGTGGCTGCTTCCAGAGAAGGACACAGAGGGTGGCTTCCCCTGGAGAAGGAGAGGAGAGGATGGCTGCTTCTTGACAAAGACAGGAAGAGGATGGCTGCTCCTGGAGAAGGACAGGAGAGGGTGGCTGATCCTGGACAGAGACTGGAGAGGGTGGCTGCTCCTGGACAAGGACAGCAGGAGGGTGGCTGCTCTGCTCTGCACTGCTGGGACTGACACAGGGCTGGGCAGAGCCAGCTGCAGAGGAGAACAGAGGCCAGTGTGGGTCACTGAACCCCCATCTCTTCCAGAGGCCACTGCTGTCCAGTCTGTGTCACAGCAGCAGCCTGTGAGCCTCAGGAGGGAGCTTGTCAGGACAACTCTCCTGAATGACTGGAAAGTTGCCATCTCTGGGAAATACAGGACTGGGGGCCACCAAGCCACAGTGTACTGTGTCACCTGCTCTTACCCCCACTGAGGGCAGGAATGCAGCGGTGTCCCCAGGGACTGCTGTATCAGCTCTTGCCTTGCACAGGGTCACACTGCAGAAGACCCCAAGCACTGCTGGAAGGCTGGGCATGGACTCCTACTCCCCTCCTGAGGGGTCCTCCAGCAAAAACACTGTAGGTGGCTCAGCTGAAGGTAATGCAGGTTTACAAAAAACGGGATGAAAAGCCTAAAACACTTGGGAAGCTTGCAGTGGGTGGGAATTAAGTGTAGTCCCTGCTATGGGGCTGAGCAGAAATGAAAAATCTGTATCCCAAGGCTGCCTGGGAGGACCAGGGTCCCCTTCCAGGAGCAGAGTGACTGCAGGTCTGCAGCACTAGTGTACTCACCCAGGCCAGCCAGGGTGGAGAAGAGGTGAAGGTTAGGTCCCTTTTGTCCTTTCTAACCTTTACTCTGTGAGGCATTTTAAATTTCAATGGGAATTCTTATTCTTAAAGCTCAGTCAGTACTGTCCTTGAAAGCTGGTAGACCTAATTATGAGAGGCTTAGAGGGATGGTGAATAGATCATCTTCGCTTCTTGAGTTAATCTTGATATATAATGCATGGCAAATATTGTCTTGTTTCTTTTAAAAACCGTCAGTGAGAGGAAATTCCAGAGACGGGAAATGCAATCTTTCAAAGGATTAAGAGAGAACTAACTAACATGAACCAGATCATTAGCTTTGTATTTTCTGTTCCACCTTCTGATGCCCATATTTCACTCATGAGGATGAGTTGGAATGACTCCAAAAACTAAGTGGAAATTAATTTCTCAAAGGCTGATCTGAAAGTTAAAATGCATTTCAAAATCACTTGCTTTACAGATCCCATCCATTTGCCCTGAAGAAAGAAAAGAAAAAGGAAAAAAAAATAATGCTTTATGTAGCAACACAAAGTACAAGTTGAAATGAATGTGGGTGAGGCACTGCAGGAGGCTCAGGGGGAGGCAGGGCTGCAGTGAAATGGCACAGCAGCCACTGGGAAGGTGTTTAACAGCTTTGAAAGAGATGCTTAAAGCAGAGGATTTTTAAAGGAAGCTGGGAGGATGATGCCAGGAGGATTGTACACACTGTAATTTCTCCCGAAATTTTAAGATATCAGAGTTAGGTTTTGAGGACACCGCCTATATTATGAAATCTCCATTACAACAAAATTAGAAAAAAAAAATAATCAAAGGATTGATTTTATTTTCAACATTATATTCTCCATTCACCATTTAAGAAGCTATTTTCAAATTGAGATTAACACTGGTAAAATGTTAAAATTCTTTTCTTCCTCTAAAGCATGATTTTTATGATACATAAATTGTAATCTTTCTAAAATAGTAAACCTATAGAAGGTTTAATTGCTGCAAGATTATTTTTTTTTTCAGTGACAAAAAACTGCTTTGCAGAAGGTTTCAAAGAGCTCTTTTGCAACTGGTATTAACACGAGCAATTTCCATTGCTAACAAAAAAAAAGAGAGAGGTAATTAATTGGGTTTTCTACTCTGTTAGAAAGATTCTCTTCTGAACATATCTGAGCTCCAAATAAACACAGCAGAGCTGGGACAAAAGGAGGGCTGTTGTGAGTCTGATTCTAGGCTCAGCCTTAAATAATGCCCCTCATTTTAAGGCTGAGAAATAAAGGGTAAAACATGGGTGCTTTGAGTTATGAATGTACTTCAGATCTTTGCTGAACTATGACATGAGCCTAATGATGATAAATATTGTGAAAGTGATTAAAGCACGGTTGCACAGAAATGCATTTGTATTATTAATATCAGGTAATTAAGGCCCTTGCATTCTTCCCAGCTATTATTACAGATAGGTAAGAGCAATCACAGTGACATTGATACCTTCATTTCCACAAGTGCTGAAAACCGTCTTCTGCTGCTCTTTTCCATGTGCCATGATTGCATTTAGCATCTCCAGACAGTCACAGGGCAGCAGAGCAGTGGCATCAGTCAGCTGGCTTCATATCTATCCTGCAGATCAGTCTGGAAGGGATTTCTCTTGGCATTGCATAGGGAAGAAAGGATCAAGTACTGCAAATAAGGTATGAATCATTTAATCCTGACACTTTGTACTGTGATTCACATTGCAAGTGAAAGTATGCCTTGGGGTAAATAAAATGCTGACTCTGCAGGAGGAAGTGTCAAAATCAGTGTGGATTTTAATAGCACTGGATGTTAGCACTGACATTTCAGCATGACTGACTCGGGAGATGAGTTACCACGTGCCAATCTAACTGAGGAAAATGCCCACTAAATCAGGGCTAAAGACTGAGTGGGAGTGACTGCTTCCTTCCTGCTCTGGGGAAGCACCAGGGAGCAAGAAGTCAAGCTGGCCAAACTCTCAGAAAAAATTCTTTGCACCAGTGTAGAACTGAGGTTTCCAGATCTGCTTTCTTAAAGTTTAACCTAATTTGAAAAATAAAATGCAGAAAAATAAATGCAAACTCATGAAAAACTCCTCTTTTTTTTTCAGTCTTCAAATGGGTTTTTTCATCCTGCTCAACCTACTTGCACTGAGTTAAAGCAATAATTGCTAATGCTGCTTTGGGTTCAGTGTTATTCTGGACAAATTATGGCAATTATCTAGATCACAAATATATGTAAAACTCTTTGGAACTCTCTGTAATTGCCCTTGAAGTTCAAATGTCTGATGTTTAATATGGCCTATCCCATTAGGTATTGTTCCAAGCAAAGTCAATGGCAAAAGTCCCAGTGACCTCAGTGATGAAGGTTCACACCCTTAGATTTGGTTCATCTTAGTTCAGAGGGAGATTTTGTTTTCTTTTAATTCACTAGGTGGTAGCAGTGTACAAATTGTGTCGTGTGGGTTTAGAGACTTTTTTTTTCCTTCCTCATTCTAATCAGACTTCCTCAGGACCTTCCTTCAATTCCCAAGCCATCATTTCTTAGTCTTGCACCGAGTTCTGGAGGGGAGAGGAGACAAAAGGTTTTAAACACCCTTTCTGAAGGGATGCCAAAACTTTTGCCATCCTGCAGATGTTTTCTTGTGATGTCAGAAGTCACACTGTGTTGGGAGAGAAGAGCTACTGCTGGTCACAGAACGACATCAACATCTGAGGCTGAGCTTAAACACTCCCATCCAGCCAACATATGCAAAAAGGAAGAGCAAGACATTAAATCTCCACTAGTTCTGTATCCCTTCCACCAGTTTTTACTGAATTCCCTGCAATGTGTCAGGCACCAGGATTAAATGAATGTCCATTATTATTGCAGTCAGTCCTGGGAAAGTCAATGTGTTCAGCAAGGGGCAGTCTTGCTGAAAATAGGCAAGAGGACTTGGGCTTCCAAACTACCAATCTAGGTAGGGTTCTTGCTGAGTGTAATCCATATTTTTCAGCAGTGGCTGTGCAGATTAATGAGAAGCTGTCATTTGAAACAGATGTTGCTGTTTTGTTCACTTTTATCGTGCCTAATACACTGCACATTCTGGGATTAACCTCCTGATCTACATGCTGCTACATGAGCATTAACCATTTCTTGGCAGAGAGGAAGGAAGGATTAAAAAACCCCCGTGTGCAGTCTTTGTCCAGAAACAAGGAATTGCTTTCAGACAGCCAGGTGTAACCTGGGACATTTCACTTCCACCACGACCATGCCCTGTGTTTTCAGTGACAATGGCCAGCCTTGGGTGGTGCTCTGAGAGAGCTGGTGACACAAATGTGCCACTGAAAGGGCTCCTTCCTGCCAAAGTGCTGCTCAGCATCTCTCCAGAGAGTCCGTGTCCTCCTGGCTCCTCATCTACCACTGCTCACCCCTTCTCTCACAGTTTGCTCTGCTGCTCAGGATCTTCTGGGGGCTGGGGTTTATTACTTACCCAAAAACTAACTCCAGAGAAGGTGCTGGGCTGTTGTGGATTACCTCTGGTTTGGGATCACAGCTTGGCAAGCACTGAGGGGGCTCCTCTCCAGGGTTGTCTGGTCCTTCCTCTGTGTGTCTGAACAACCCTGGTCAAGCAAGCTGAGTGTCTCACCTAAGATAGCAACTTGAAGCCAGATCAGCATTAAAAAAAAAAATAGAAATGCAGCTCTACGTTTCATCCCTAATGTTCTACTACAATAGATCAGGGATAGATGGATGATGGAAATTTGAAGAGGTCTATCAGAGAGACATTTTTAGCCTAAAAAACGTGTGATGCTTAGGAAGATGAAGATATTTATGTACTGATAGATAATGGCCAGAAGTAGCAGAGATATGATGAATACAATCCTCCAGTGAGCAGCAAGAACTAACTCTAGTTATCCAATATCTCTGTCTGATCCTAGTGGGATGCAGATAGGAGCCTTATCACTAACTAAAACAGAGTCCTGACTGAATCAGACAGGCTGACACTGGCATCACTTTGCAGAAGTTGCTCTATATAAAGCTTGCAGCAAATGTTATTTTCTGGTAGTACAATGAAATAAATCCAGGGGACATTTGCAGGAGAGCTTCCAGAATTCCTCCAGGCGATGACTGTGGAAGAGACACTGTAATATAAGTAGACTCTTGCTTTGTGCAAAGCATGGTGAGACAGGCAGAATTAACATTGATAGGAGAAGGAACACTCAGGTTTCATCAAGATGGTTAAATATCTGATGTCATTTTGCCAATTTGAGGGGCTGAGTAGCAGGAATATACTGGGTTTTGTATATTATTTTTGGCAGCAAATGAGATACTGAATTTCAAAATGCTCATGCAAATGCAAAAAAAAATTTTGTAAATAGACGTCATACCTTAATGACCTGTCCATTTTCTAAGTCTTTGTATAATACCTTGGGTAATATGAAACTTTAATAATCAGGGCCACAAAATAATCCTAAAATGTATGATAGAGATGATGATAAAAGAAGACAGACAAGATCAGATTTCCATTTTCTTTTGGTCCTTGTTATTTTGTAATTGCTAACAAAACTTTCAGACTAAAGGTCTCAATCTAAAACTTCAGCAAGGAAATGATTCACTCCTGCAAATTAGCAAACAAAATGTTCCAGTTCATGTTGCAAACATGTGAAGGAGAGGAAAGCAGGGCAGATTCTGATTCTGTGTCATCCTAATCCTACAACTATCACTTAGGAATTAATAAAACATCCAAGGCTCTCTTGCAGCTCCATCCCTGCTGGCTGCTGCCCTGGTGATACATTGCAATAATATGCCAGTGATAATATTCCAGTAATAAATGATGGCAATATCCCATCAGATCCTCATCACTCCAGCCAGGCACTGTGGCCATACATCAGCAGGCAATGGAGTTTAGGCATTAGTGGCAGAGGCAAATTTCCTTGTACATCCTCAGAACACAGGGTTTGACATAATGGGCCACGTGCATGTGGGATGGAGCAGGGACTGCATGTGGAATGTGCACTGCAGAGAGGGGCTCTGCTTACTCACTGAATACTTAAAATATGAAGGGAATGTGAGTGTGCAAACCATCAGAGAACAGGATCACAGGATCATTTAGGCTGGACTCCCAAGACCATGGAGTGATGGAACTGCTTGGGAATCAGCTCTCCAGGTTTTCACCATCCTGCACTGCTCTGTGAGGGTGTTGGGTGATTGCCTCTTTGTAGTATTAATGCAGCAAAATGATGTGTAGGGCCCTGACATGATAGGTCAGGGTCACGAGGCCTTCAATTTAATTTGTGACTGCTTTGCAGCCTGTTCCTAAGACACTGATTACTGCCAGAAGGCTTGTAAACTATTTTGGGAGTGCCAACCAACTCTTCTGCAATAATGGTTATGATATTACACCTGATATGCATGCAGATGGACAACTAATTGGAGGGAAAAATTAGAGATATTTCTCCTCCCTAATTATTCTTTATTTCTTTTATTTGGCAGCTGTCTTCTCGGGAAGCTTATACAGATGCAAGTCATCACAGCAGTGGCATTTTTCTCTGGAGCCTTCTCAGATGACATAATTCATAGAAAATTCTCCAGTGAGATCCCCTGAAGAACTGATGTGTCCCAGCTCCCAAAGAGTGACGTGAGTTTGGGAAGTCATGCTGAATCACCTGTCTTCAAGCAGGATTAAGGAGAAAGGAAGATTTTACTTTGGAAGCCAAAGCAGCAATACCAAGAGAGTTAAGGGAAAGATTCTCCATTTTGGTGAGCAAAGTGCAGTTTCAGATGTTCAGTTTTGGTGACAACAGACCAGAGAATTAAGCTGTGCACTTTAAAGATTTTTCTTAGCCTTTCTGATACTGAATTTCTCCAGAGGAATTCAGTACCAGCCAGCTCTGTGATCAATAAGTATGCTATTGATGGAAAGGGAGGGAAGGACTTACAGAATCATTAAAGGTTGGCTGATTTGTCCCTAAAGCTCATGGGCTCAGCATCTGTTTTTTTTCTTAGGAGTCACAGACTGAGGCTGGGAAATGCACCTGGGAAAGAGGTTGGATTTTGTAGGGCTGGCTGAAATTTGTATCTCCTAGCACTCAAGAATATTAATTTCTAGGGGCTGGTCATGAGGAATCAAATCAGTCACTTTTGCTCCCACTGTTCTTTGATGCAAAACAAGTAAGATTGTTCCATTCGAGTTCAAATAAAAAACCCAAGCCAAGTAAAGCATCACTCACAAAAACTTGGAGCACTACAGTTTCATCACCCAAAGTGCTGCTACTGTAAATTTGGTTCAGCTACAAAGATTGCAACTTTTAGTACATTATAAATAAACTTTTCAGGATGCTGTTGCAAGAGTCAGTGCCACATGCTGTAAAAAAAAGCAATTAGAAGAAAAGAAAGTGAGGAGAGGTGAGAATTTCCAAGTGGAATATACATGTGGTAACCCTGCAGAGCATCTAGAGCCACGGGGGCAAACTGCAGGTCCTGCTGGGCTTGGAACATTTATTTCTGTTTTATTACCTTCCGGGAGTGATAGTGGAACTGTAGCCTGAGATGGGAAAAATATCCACTAATAAAAAATATCATCTAATATAAAGATTTCTAGTGATGAAAACTATCACAACCTTCATTGAATTGTTCCTCTGCTTAGGAAGCACCACTGTTAGCAGCCTGAAAATACATGTCTGAAACATACAATATTTAGGTTGCCTGAAGTTGAAGCAATTTTGGTTCTACCACAGATTTCCTTGTTCAGCAGAGGTTTCTGCTTTCTGGTGGCTTTTACCTTTCCAGTTATTTACTCCACAGCCAAGTTATTGTGCACCTTTCTATTCTGTTTGACCTTTAGTACACCTATTGATTTATTTTCCTTTAAACTTCCCAAGCCCATGATTTTATTTTGTCAGCTGTATAGCAATGTTTTCCTTAGTGTATTTATTAAATGCTCTTCCTAAGTGAACTAGGCTAATAATCTCTCTAAGATTACCTTGAGCAGATATATTTTGCATTCTTGATCAGCATTAACAATAGCATACACCTTCCAGTCTCTGTTAATGGAATTAAATATGAGCTTTTCCTTTGTTGTCCCATACTGATCTCAGCCTGTCAGGCTCTGTTGTCTCAGCCACCTTGCCTGTACTTTTTAATGAAATAATGAGGAACCAGCATTTTTAAAATTTTCTGGAATTCTCTCCTGTCCATGGGTTACTGAAAAATGAACATTACCTGCCAAAAAAGCTTCTCAGCCAGCTGTGTTAAAATTTCTCAATGCAAATTACCCAGAACTTCTGATTTAAGTATGTCTAACTACAGGAGCTGTTGATTAATATCCTCTTTAGTTACAGTAGGTATAGAAAGTATATTACCATCATCATCTAACAAATACTTCATCTTTTCCTCCAAATACAGAATAGACATCTTTATATATGTGTATATAATTTTTTTTTGCATTGTTGCTAAATAAAAAAAGAAGTATCTTTTGTTTCTGTTTGTTCTGTTTGGGAACAGAACTATTGGTCTCTTTCAAGAGGGTTTTTTTCTACTCTAGAAATGTTTTGCAAAAGCTGCTCCTTTATTAATGTTCTCAATGACACATTTTTGTTTTTTGTTGTCAATTATCTATCCTCTTTTACTATCACATTTGTCTTTTTTGTCCTTATTGGTAAGACTTGCTTTTATGGCTGCATTCACTTCCTACTGCAGAGGTTTTTGATTTATTATGCTGAGTCTATTCTGTTGTGTTTTTACACAGATACAGACTTCTTTCTCCGGTTAAAATAAGATATCCCTAAGTTGTTCTTACAAAGCTCTCATATTTTCTGCCTTATTTCCTTCTTCCAGTTGATCTTGCTCATAATGCTTTTTGGCTTTAAAAAAAACAACTTTCTTAAGGCACCACTGTATTTTTTACTGGTTCAAACTTCATTTTCCTTGCATATAACAATATTAGTTGAATTATTACCACTCACATGTCAATAATGAAACCAAGACTGGTATTTGGTGTAGATATTTCCCCTTTATCCAAGACCACATCAAAAGTAGGCAAAAATTACGCATAAAACTGATTCATTCACTCCTAACACTGAACCATTCCTTTCTGGGAAAGGTTCCTCATCCTTCCTACGGGAAAGACCTGGCTGCAGAGCTGAACCAGGAGAAACGCCAGCCTCACCAGAGGAGTTTTATAGCTCCCTGTGGGATATGGCAAATCACTCCAGCTGGGCCCAGGCACAAATTCCCCCTCCCTCCTCCTTCCCCCATGGCAGGGTTCCCTGGCAGCCCCTGAAATGAGGACAGGCAGCTGTGAGGTGTCTTCTGCCAAGGCAAAGAACATTAACTCTCTTCTGATCACCCCTCTGACGGGCTCAGGAAGGAATCATTCCCAGCCCATGGGTTCTACCCCAAGGTTGCTGGTGTCAAGGGAAAGCTCTCCTCAGTGAATTCTGCACTGGGCTCCTTTCCAGGCTGTGCTGATGGTGGAGGTAAAGGAGCAGAGCTTGGCTTTTTACAAGGCTGCCTTTTTCGTGTTTCTTTTTGCAGTTATTCACTCAGCTGCTGGCCAAGAGCACAACCTGCTTTGAGGATTTGTGTCCGTGTGGAGCAGGTTTGGGCTCTTGCTCTTTTGAAGGAGAGAAAGAGCTCATGCTCCCCATTTTCCCCTCTTCTTATGGCCCAATATTATGGTCTCAAAAGCCCTGTTCAGTCTGGGACGCTGGACTAAAACATCTCCACACTGTTTTCCTCCCTCACACTTTACTCCTATCTGCCCTAATTGAAGCTGGTTAATGTGCAGTGCCTTTGTTAGGTGGTTAACAGATCCAATTAGTGCCCAGGTCAATATCTGTTCTGCTGCTTTGCAAGGACAAAACTGGCTTACATCTTAACTGATTAGAGAGAGGGGAAAAAAATAAAATTCTTTCAGTAGCTCTTTCCCAGTGCATCATCTCCTCTGTCTCTGGAAGTTCTTGGATTTACGTGTGTCTTCAGCAGGTGAGCAGCAAGATAAACACCCTGAGGGACACTGAGTGCTGCCAGTCCCAGGTTACCCCACCAACCCCTGCCAGCCCTGCTGGGTGAGGGACACACATTTCCTGACCCTTTGCAGGGGCTCAGTGGTCCCTGGAGCTGTCCCCTGGTGTGCCCAGCTCTGTGCTCCCCTCTGGGGTGTGGGCTCCTTGTCTGCTCCCTCTGCACAGCTGGAACATCCCATCCCACTGAAAGTGTGGTGTCAGCATCCAAATGTGTCAAAAATATTAACAAAGCTTCTCTAGAGCTGTTCTCCCCCCTCTTCAGCCAAAAGAAAAAAATCTTTCTATTTTGGATCTTAGGCTTTAGGCTTAAAGAGTTCATATACATGAACTGTCACCATGTGATTCTGTATTTTATAAAACCATGGCAAAGAAAATATTCTGATTGCTTGCCAGGTTCCTCCCCCTCAGTCCCGCTCCTGACACTAGGAGTTTGTTGTAGAGCCAGGAATATTCCATCCCTACAGCTAGGCTTTGACAGTAGCTTCCTTTTGTGATTGCAAGTGAGCCATAAAAGACAAAAAAAAAAAAAAATCAACAGCAAAAAAACAGGAAGAGTTACAGCAAATTAATAAGTCTGTTTTGCTGAATATGTTACTTCTATTAAAATTTTAAAAGAGTTTTAAGTGACAGTAAATGTGGTCTTATTTTAGAATGGTTTCCATAACACTACACAACAGTTGCCAATGGCACTTATGCCTTGTCGAGCATACACACAGTTATTTAGCTGACAACAGTGCTTAAGCTATTAAACAAGATAATATTGCAACTGTTATGCAATGGTAAAGCTCTCACTTGAAAGAAGTATTTGGGGTTTTTAGCTGAAAGTTGACTTTTTTTTTCCATATTCATTTATGTTTGCTTTATTAGAAATGTATAATTTAATGTAATATTCAAGGCCCTCAGGGTATACACTCAGTTACCTATAAAACATTCATGCACATTGAACACTTTTTGGTGCCAGTTCTTGGCTTTGTACATCTGCTGTACAATACTGAGTATTCTAACTAACAACATGCCACTGCCTTAATTGAGTTTAGGTGTTCGAGTCATTTATTTAAATTTAGTAGTGTGAATAATTTATTTCAATTTACATTTTAATTATTTTACCCACTTTTTTTGGGAGTAACCTCATTTCCTAGCTTCTAAAAAAATAATCGGCATATGTTTACTGCAGCAACATTCACACTTACTAAATTCTCTGAGAAGTTTAGTTCCAAACTGAGAAATACTAATGAATTATTCATACCCCAGGCACTAGCCTGGTGTTGAATCAGGATGTCCAGATCTAAAGGAGACCTGGCCTTCTAGAACTCAACATTCCCTAAAGCTCCCTAAGATTTGTTGGTCTGCTATGGCAAGTTGGACTAAGCTGGCTTCAGTATGGTAAAATGTGAATATTTCTGCTGTCAATATGGATTTATATGTTTCTTTTATTATTATTTTTATATGTTAATATTTATTTTCTGTAATTGCCCAGTTTATTGGGGCATCATGCATGGCATGGAGTTCCTTGTGTCCTCTTCCCCACCTAACTAATAGACAGTAAGGTCTGAGACAGGATTCCATCCCCAGCTGGTGCTCACTGTGTTCAGGGAG
The DNA here is from genome assembly GCF_965231275.1 of Zosterops lateralis. Lineage (NCBI taxonomy): Eukaryota > Metazoa > Chordata > Aves > Passeriformes > Zosteropidae > Zosterops > Zosterops lateralis. Next base: position 11,548,441 of record NC_139775.1, read on the forward strand.
CTCACAGGTGAGGAAAGGGAACACAAACACCTCATCTGTGGGACCCTCAGACATTCCCCAGTGTGCCCAGAGCTCCAGAGGGATTGTTTGTGAGTCTGCTGGGAGAGCTGCAAGGAAGTCCAAGCTCTAGGGACTTATGTCCTCAGAAAGTAATGGGGAATTTGCTGGGAAAACAGCAACAATTTAGAAAGCATTATTTATTTATTTATTTAGCTAATTGCTCGTTCTCTGAAAAATCTACTTGCTTTAAAGGTGGGCCTGATTTTAGAGGGGCTAAAGATCTGCAAATACACCCAGTGTCTGAATCCAACTCCTGCAGAACACCTCTCTCACTGGCACCTGCCTGTACAGGTTTCAAAGTGTTAACAGGACAAACACTGTCCCCATTTTGTGGTTTTATAACCAGAAAACGATGCCTCCAACAAAGGGGAGTGAAAACCACCCAGCATTAAACATGTGAGGGGTTTTTCCTTAGTGGCTGAGTCAATTTGCCACCACTGCTGTGTGCAGACATGCAGCTACACCTGCACCTGTGTCTCTTGGGTTGTCTCATGTTTCAGAATGATCCTTTCCAAATACAATGTAAGCACAAGCAAAAATATATGCATTGTTTCCAGCCTGGGTGTCTTTACTCCTTGGGTTTCTGCACATAGCTGTATTTGTATTATTCAGCACTGTCTCTTTAGACTCATAGCTTTTCACACACACAAGTGTGCCCTGAGATGTTACAATCTCTTTTCCCTGTCGATCTATGGCTATATAAATGTTTCTCTGAGTAATAAATTTCACCACATTTTACTTTAAAATGTAATTTTTTTCCAAATTCACTTTTACTGCTAAATACAGTCCATAATGGCCTGTCCATAAATGAACACCTTGAGAACGGAAAGTGGTAAACTGAAAATATTTTTAATAATAAAACAACAACAAACTACATACAAATCTTTGTTTTGAATATCAATGGAGATGCTACTCAAAGTAAATTTATTTTTTCAGCTGTAAAAGCATCTTCAGCTGAGCAGAAGTTGGGTGCAGAGGGGTCTGCAGGGAAGCAGATATGGTGACAATCATTTCAGCCATGAACTGGAGCTTTCCAGAGTTAAATCCATGATCTGCAGCACCAATCAACGTGGTGTCAGTGCTGCTGAGAGCTCTGCCACAGGGGACTTCCCTGCAAGCCAGGGGGGACACAAAATCCCTGCTGAACTTGGCAAGTTCTGTGCTGGGAAAGGTCTGGTGTGAGCTGCTGTGGGGTGTAGTGTTTCCCCTGCACCACAGCCTGCACACTGCAGCTGAAGGAACTGATTAGTTCAGCAGATGGTTAAATACCTTGTTGAACCAGAGCCATCCCCGACGGCTGCACTTGGGGAAATGACTTGGGGGATTATGGTTCTTCTGAGCTTGTCTCCTGGGTAGCTCTGCAGATCCCATATAAACGAGTTATTCTTTTGGGTCCAGATTTCAGACAGAGATGTGACCTTGCTTGGAACAAGGAGGGGCTCACACTTGGTGATAATTAGGAAAGTGTTTATTCAGGCTGAAGCCCACGGTGCCAGAGTGTGACTGAGGATTTGGGCTCTTACTTCCCCTTAAGTTCAGGGGTGTTACTGATGGAAATAAGGGGGAGTGGCTGAGGCACAGGGGTATTGACATGGCCATTTTGGGATAAAAGGGGTGTGGGGATACCTGGAGGCTTGGCTAAACCCTCTGGCTTTGCCAGGGTACCCAAGTACCAGGGTGTGTCTATTGATAAGGTACAATAGAAGGTACAATAGACTGGGACAGGGCTATTGGGGGGTACAATGGGGAGGGAGAGGCCAATTGAGGAGATAACGACAGGGATTAAGGAAAGGGGGATGAACTGTTACAGAAACTCAATAACAAAAATCATACAGAACTTTAGAAAACCCAAAATGCACATTGCAACAGGAGATGATTGTGACAGGCACAAGGCTATGGTGGGCTCTGTGTGGGGAGGCCCTGGCTGGGGCTGGGGTGCAGCTGCTCCGGGCACTGGGACACAGGGAGGGGACTCCAGGGGTGCAGGGCTGGGTTAGAACCAACAGGCAGCAGGGCAGGAGCATCCCGGGAGGCATCGGGAAGCATCCCACCAGGAGATGAGCTCTAGGGACCACGAGCTGCTGCAAACCACAAAACCTACCCCCCAGCCATCTTTAACTATTCATTCCTCAGTCTACAGGCTCGATAACCCAGGCATTTTTCTCATTCAGACCCTTACAAACCCTGTCCTAAAACACAACAGGTTTTGTACTAATGCTGGTGTGCCAGGAAAAGCTACTGTGGTGACTATGCACTATACGAAGTTTACTGTGTTACAAACCTGCTTGTGGCCTGGAAGTAATAAAATTAAAATAATTTTTGGACAACATAACCCCTATTTTGAAGGTGAAAGACCTTCCCAAAAGCTAGATAGAATATAAGCAAAAAGTGGAAAACTAGAAGCAGTTAGTGAAAACAGAAAAAAAAATATATCCCACACAATACACACAATATATTTATAATTAGTTTTAAAAATTATTCAAATTTTTAGGTATATTGTAGCCAAAAATACCTAATAGTTTTTGTGCCATTGCACTCACTCTCCAATACTGCACATATGCAATAAATTTGCAAGAGGGAAGATCGAGAGTGATGGACATAACTGAAAACAGTTTTGGCCTTGTTTGACTGTGAGAGGCTTTTCAGGGGCAGATTTATTTGAGAAAGGGACTTATTTGATGGCTCTGAACCTACCCCCCTCTCCTCACCTTTGTGCCAGAGGCACAGTGGATATGCTGGCAGAAGTCTCATGCCATACTTTCCCCCTAAGCCTCCACTGCTGGAAACAGGATATTAAATGCTTGGCAATAAAGCAGTTTCTGCTTGTTGTTCAGTAACCTTGTAGCCTTCAGCTCTGCTCGAAAATCTTACAGGAGCCGAGTACCCAAGCAGGAATCAATGATTTGTATCAGGGAGGTAGGAGGATATTAAAGATACACCGGAGGAAACAAAAAAAGAGGCCAACCTTGGAGCAGCCAAATGGGTAGAGACTCATCGGTTCAACTCCTCACCCTCATTACTTGTCCCTTCTCGTTGCTGAATTTAATCTTACATGAGTCTTGCCAGCCCCTCCTCTGGCACTGCAGCCTGGCTTTTAACTTGATGAGTGGCTCTTGTGCTCAGGCTCTGCTGGGCAGGGAGTTTGGGCTGGGGAGGGAGAAGAGGCAGGTGGGGAAATAGCACTGCTGCTTCTCCCTCTGGGTTCTGGTGGGCCTCTGGCAGGACACCTCCCAGTCATGGGAGAGGGTTTGTGAGCACTGATAGAGCTGAGAAAAGCAGAGGTTTCTTCCCACCCCTTGATTATTAGTTCACCCCTTTTTTGAAGGTTTCTTTCTGGCAGCCACCTCCTTGTGATGTCCAGGAGGAGCTGTGCTGCTGATCCTGATGGGAGAGAGGGAGGCGGCAGGTGAGGGGCAAGGAGTGGGGCCAGGTGAGTGCTGAGCTGCAGGTGAAGGTGTCTGCAGGTCTCTGGGGGCTGCTGGAGATGCTGGACATGGGCAGGGCCTGGCAGGGCTTGCTGCTCCTCCCCTCTTGCTCAGCCACTTCTAACAGTCTTCCCCTGCTTCCTCTATTCCTTCCTCATCTTTTAATAAAAAATGTCCAAACTTTTGTTAAACCTGTAATACCCAGAGAGCTGTCCCTGCAGAATGAGCTGTGCCCCTCAAGCCTCTGCTCTTTACTGAGTGCTCAGAGCTGTGGTACAGGCCTGGATGCTGGCCAGGCAGCTCTCATTGTAGATAACATCCCAGTGGGCTTGGGGATCAATCCTCACACAGACAGAACAATTCTCCTTTTCAGGGGTACGGTTTTCTGTAGCTCTCCCTGAGCTGGCTGAGCCTGCTCACACAGGGACTGTCCTCTGAGCAGCCAGGTGAGGTCAGGGCTTGGATACCTGGAGGGTCTGTCAGGTACATTTGGCAAGTGAGCAAGGCCAGGCTGTGAGTACAGGAATCAAAATACATTTCAAAGTCCCCAGTGAAGGAGGCAGTCAGGCTGGGGAGTGCCAGCAGTGCCTGGTGCAGCTGCTCAGGCAGAGGAGCAGCAGGGCTCGGGCCATGGACACTGCTCTGGTGGCAGGGCTGCAGGGGAATGAAATGTACATGTGTGTTTTGCTTTTCCTCTGAAGTACGTAACTCATTCTTCAGGGAGTCTTTTGGTTTACAGATTCTGAGTCAGAGAAAAATTTCCTTGGTTTATTTCTGAGTGCAGTGGATCAAGTGAGTCAGATCAGTTTGGTCAGGAGGATATAACACTCATGATGCCTTTCTGGAAGGGCAGAGGAGAACAAGCTGAGAGACTGCAATTCTGAACTGGAAGAAAGGGAAGGTCCAGGACTTCCTTCTGGTCTCTGAGAGCTCACAGCAGAGAGCTGTGAGGACACTGAGCCATGATGACCACCACAATGCAGAGCTCTGCAGGGTTTAACATGGTCCCAGTCACTGCAGTGCAAACCCAGAACAGCCTGTTAATTCTGAGATGTGGTGAAGAGCCAAGGGCAGACATCCAGCCTCCATGTGCAGTCACCCTTCCATCTCTCCCTGAACCCACTGGGTGAAGCCTTTCCCCACCCCTGCACGTGCAGAGCTGTCCCCCAGCCCTTCAGCAGCTGAATGGCCCCCAAAGACCTCTGGAGTGATGCTGGCACCTTCTACTGTCTGAACCTGACTGGCCTCTCAAAATTGATCTGAAATGACCACTCATTCTCATCTATCACCATCAAATCCATCTGGAATGCTGGTTCTTCCCAATTAAATGCCAAGCTTCCAGATTAGTCCAAGAGTATTATAAGAATCATGAACTTATTCTGAGCATCCTCATTCTCCTGGCCCTAGAAGAAGGCTGAGAAAGAGGATCAGTGCTGTTAAATCCCTCTGCTGTGCTCTCCTAAGAAATGCCACAGCCCTCAGCCCCATCTTGCATTATTGCCATTGTTGTCCTTTAGGGGTTGATGTTAATGACGACTGAAAGGGCTTAATGAGCATGTGCCTTGAATAAGCTCTTTATACACCTTACAAAATAATTACATTTTATTGAAAATTCCACAGGGCCAAGCTCACAGGAGCAGTCAGGGGTGCCAATTTAATAGGATATGGTACAGTGCTTCACTCAAACAAGGCCAGATCCTTCAGAAGTTCACCTTCATGGCCACAAAGGACAGCTGAGCACAGGGCTGGGGGATACCTGCTGTTATCCACCCTGGGACACTGGGGAAAGGCACTTCAGCTTAAGGATCACAAAACACCTCTGAAATGCAGTGGTGTTGTATGGCAAGAGGAACAGGATTTGTGTTCTGACAGCACGAAGACACCTGGTGATCCCTGATGAAAGGTGGCTTGTCAATAGCCTGTTAAACATTCTTCAAATAGGGATGGTGAGCTCCTTTTCCTGCTCTTGTTCCCATCCAGCACAGATCAAAATTGTTGATCTATTAGGGAAAGAAAGGCATTCCCAAAGGAATTCCTTTGCAGTGTCTTCTGGGGATGCAATGGGGCCTCTGCCTTTAACAACACACAGCAGTGGAAGCTCTTAATGGGGCTATGGAAAGTTCTTAAATAGGAAGGAATGACAAAGATCCTATTGAATCTGGCTAGGGTAGGTTTCTCATCATGTAAGCATTTTGTCAGAGGAAGTGGCTGAATGACTCATAGATAAATTGCTTGTAATACATTTCATTGGAAAATTAAAATTTGTAAATTTATTTTTCATCTTTAGGCAAAATCCTTCCACATCTATCATTGAGGAAATATTCTTTGAGTCTGCACTGAATAAAAGAAAGTAAAAATGGAATACTCCCATAATGTGCTTTGAATGTTATAAAATACATTTTTCTGGATGAAATTTAAACCCTTGTGAAAACTTTTTCAGCCAGTGCCAGTTTTTAAATATTATATTATTTATACTGCAAAAATGCTTAAGGATCTCATAATTTCAAGACTAGGCACTTCAACAAAATGTATTTTTTTTTTTTTTTTTTTTTACTAATGGGCCCATGAAAACTCTTCAAAAATATTCACTAGATGTGGCAAGAGCTTTGTATCAGAGGCTGCAAGGACCAGGGTGTCAGTGACCATCCTTGCTGCCCATGGCAGGGACTCTGCAGCTACTGAGGAGATCTGAGCTGCAGCCTGGACCAAAAAAAAAGCCAAGGCAAAGCTTCAACATCCAGACCCCAAACTCCTTTGGTGGCAAAATTCTGAATTTTGTGTTAACACAAAGTCAATGCAGAAAATCACAAGATGCCTTAGAAATGTGAAAGTCTGGTGTATTTTTTCTCTGTCTTGTGGTTTCTGAGTCCTTACAGGAGACTACTGCCATGTCTTCCAGTTTTTCCTTTGTAACTGTGGAGGTTAACAGTGTATTTTAAAATGTCATATGCCTGAATAATTATCAAATTCCTCCTATTCCTGTGACATTTCCAGGCTCCTGTCCATGGCTGCTCATTGCTACCCAGCCAACCAGAGCTTCTGAGCCTGCAGCTGAGGAACACTCCCTATGGAACTGCTTAAGCTCTTTGCACAGGCACAGGGTGGGATGAAAAGCAGGGAATTTTCCAGACTGGGTCAACTTCAAGGAGAACAGAGTGGTTTTTCAGCCTGTGAAGATGCATTTCTGGAGGTTTCCTCCATCCCTCTTCTGCAGCACATGATGGAACTGTGTGCAAGCTTCTCCCCAAGCCACAGTGCTGTGGTTTTCAGGAGGAATCCACCCCTGGAGCAGAGAAATGAGCAGCACAGTCACACAGTTTGCCAAGAGCAGCTGCTAGTTGTGCCTACAAGGTAAATAAACAGCAGAGAAGGTGGCAAGAAGTTAAAAAGGTGAAAAGAAGAAAGGTATATATAAAAAAATAAAGCTGTTTGAGCAAAGCAAACCCCATGTTTTACCCCTGTGACAGGCAGCCAAAATAAACCAGGGGAGGATAGAGAGGATGTCACTGGCACACAGGGACATCTGCCATGGGCAGTCACTCGTGGACCACCGAGGTGGAGCTGTGCACAGGCTCAGCCAGGCTCTGGAGCCAGCCCCTCCAAATGTGTGTGCTCAGTGCCAGGGGTTACACTCTGCTGTCTGTCTGCAGTTTATAATCGGCAGCTCGATGAAATAATTTCATTAGGCAGGTGTGAGGTGTGAGGTAAATGTACAGCCTAATCCTGTATAACACAATCATCATCACATTTTGATTCCCCTGCCCATCACCTTCCACATTCATCTTCAGAGACCTCTTAATGAAACAGCTGCTTAGATTTAATTAAACAACAGCATTATATAAACAAGTTCTTTTGTTTTGTGTGCTGAACAGGGCATTCATCTTCAAAAGCTTTTCTGCCAGAGCTGGCCTGGCTGCCCCTTGACTTGTCTCTACTCCAATTACTACTCCAGTTTAGCTGATTAATTTGTAGCCACTGGCAAACATGCACAGTTGGCAGGACATCATTCCGTTTCAGTGACAAGCACTATAAAAAGATCATTATTTTCATTAGCATAAATAACTGCATGTTGATAGAACTCTGGTTTCTGAAAATAGGTTAAAGTCTTAACTGTCTTTATTCATTACCCAGATATAATTGGAAGTAAAATTATCACATAAGTGAACAATAAGCTATCAGTGTATAATGCTTAATGACTGCACTCAGCCCAGTAATAGTCTGGAATGATTTTTTTTCCTAAAATAAGACTTTTTTTTGTAAATGCCCGTATAGACACACACTAATTTTTTATAAAACCATACATATTTGATGGTATATAGGAAAAGTCAGTGAAAGAAACAATCATGCACAAATAAATATGCTTTCTCCTGCATTTCCTAGGGCATGCAGATATTATTTTTCCAGTCACTGGCCCAGCTTGGATGCTTTGAAAGCTTTTCTGGCTGAAACCAACTAGTCAATCATGTTCCTGAAAGTTTTTGCCTTACTGGGTCTTTAAGAGTTGATATTTTATAACATGGTTCTTTGAGAAGAAAGGTTTAGTTTTTTGCCATTCTCTTTTCTCCACCATGATGACACCTGGTACACACCAAGACACCAACAATAATAAAAGAATGCAGCAATAATAAGAAGCAGTGTTTGAAAGGTAGCACTTTCAATAGGTTTATTCCCTTAGTCCAGCTCAGCAGCTCTTCAAATGAAAAAGTGTATTAATACACAGGATGTGACCATCTGGGTGGTTTTAACTCACTGTCCTAAAGGGAAGGTTTGAAATGAAGTTTTTGCTTTAAGGTCTTAGGGAATATTTGGTTTTATTTCACTCAGAAAACTCCACAAATCTAAAAAAAAAAAATTAAAAAAAATATATACACACATATAGACACACAGAACCCTGTCTCTGTAGCAATGGTCCAGGGTAAACATGAGCAAGTGTTGGCCAAGCATGAATTTTAGTCTCTGTATTGCCCATATGTGTTCATGATCCTGAGAAGAACAGCCCTTCAAAGGTACCACTGTTCTTTTTTTACTTAATGCACTACTGATAGCATTAGTGGTAAAATAATTTTTACTTTGTATTAAACAGCAAAATAAAAATTGGGCACTGCATGGAAGAACAAGAGAGGCTTTTTTAAAACTTTTTTTTTTTTTACCATCAAGAAGCCTTGCCACTGCTTTGAAATGTTGCCCAGAGCATTTTTGTGCCCAGCTTGTCTATGTCTGTGTGTCAGAAGATGACTTTGAAAATTAGCTGGTTTATATAACAGAGAAAAGCCAAGGGTAATAAAAAAAGAGAGCAAATGATTGCCTCGGTATTGAATATTTTCCAGGAAAAAAAAGAAAAAAGTAGAGGAGTGGAAGGTGAAAAAAAGGTTTGGAGTCTTGACATACACTGCATCCCCAGAGTCCCTCAGAGGTGTCCCCAACCTCCCAGGCAGAGCCTTGCCCTCCTCCTGGGGCTGCTTGGGGAGAGCTGAAGAACCTCTTACCTTGTCAAAGGAAACTCAAGCTGAAAGTGCCTTGCAAAGTGCTGTGTAATATTTGCTGAAATTTCACATCCAGAGTGGGAGGCAGGGGAGAGGAGGGTGGCAGGTGTGACAGCACTGCTGAACACCCAGGCTGGTGCTCAGATGGCATCATGTGTTTGGGTGCTAAAATGGATTGTTTGAAGCAGATTTTGAAATCATTTTTGTGACATGCTTATTTTACAACAAATAGCTCATTGGCCAACAATAAAGGCACATTGGAATGTGTTTTACTTTGTCAAAAACAAGAAAAAAAAGGGAAAAAAAAGAAAGAAACAAGCAGGAGAACTTTCTGAATTCATCATATGGAGCAGGAAGAAGTCTGGGAAAGCCTCTCAGTGATTTAGGAAGCCACAGTGTTTACTGATGGTAGCAGGAGCCAGAACTGCAGCAACCTGTTGTTACATGTTGGGGAAGGAAAAAGAGGTTAAGGAAGGGTTATTTGCAGTAGACAATGACTTGCAGAGAGGAGCAAAGAGTTTTGTTTGGTTGTTTGAAGCTACTGCAAATCACCCTTGAAGGGTAAATAAATTATGTTTTGGACCTGAGTATTTGGGGTGTTGCTGAATAGGATGCATTGCATGACAACAGAAGTCAGATATTATGGTAGAATAAGAGCTTGCCTATTTCATCTCTAGAGAAAACTGGATATTTAAGATGCCATGCAAGTGTTGGTAAATTGTGGCCTTTTAGGATAATTCCATTGTATTTCTGAAAAGCTGCCCAGCTCACCTGAGCTGTGTGGACCCAGGAGAGGAGATTTGTGCAGAGCAAGGACTGCATGGCACAGCAGTCAGTGTTCCTGCCTGCCACCTCAGCCCTAAATGTGCTCCACCATCCTTTAGGGAAGTGCTGCTTTCCCAGTGACAGCAAACTGGCAAACAACAGCTTGACTGAACTTTCTTAATGGAATAATATAAAAAAAACCACCTCTTTATTTCAGACTGGTAGGCACCTCTGAGTTTTGGTAAACATGAAAATTCATTTACCTGAACTAGCAGTTATAAAGAGTTTTAAAATACCAATTACCAGCTATGGAAAAAAAAAAAAAAAAAAAAAAAAAAAAAAGAAAAAAAAAAAGAAAAAAAAAAAAGAGATTTTTTACAAAAGAGAAAAATCATCATCTTATTTAATTGACTTCAAGGCCATTTACCTGGATTAGGGGCTGCAAGCACAGTCAGCAGCTGGATTGGCACAAGCCTGTAGCAAGTGACAGTGGGACTTTATGCTCCTCAAACTCCAGGCAAATACGCATCCTGCTGCACCCCATGCTTGAGATGTGTTTGTTTCCTTTTGAATGGTTATTTCTGTTACACCATTATTATCTCAGGAATTGTCCCAGAAAACACAACAAAAGCAGGTGCTTTTCCTTGCCAGAATCAGTGCTGAGGCCTCACTCTGATGTCCTAGTCCTTTGCTGAGCAGAAAGTGCTTGTGCTTGCATTTTCTTCAGCTGTTTCTGTGCTGGCTGCCAACATGGCTGAACTCATGATGGATCAGACTCACTGCTGCAAGATGTTTGCTTGGAGGCAACAATCCAAATGTTTTAAGGGGCATCCATGCTGTTCTCCAGGTATCACTGCTGGCTGCCCTCCAGTAGCCTTATCTGCCTAATCTAATACTGCAGGAACACAACTGTAGAGATTAAAGTAAAAAAAGCAATGTGTGTGGACACATTTCTGTGAAAACACTGATGGGGAAGAGAACATTTTTAATGTAATGCAGGTGACCTGGAATGTTTTCCATTCCTGTGTCCGTTTCCCTACATGACTCCCAGCAGATTTTAAAAAAAATTAGCTTTTTGAGCATGGATTTTTGGGGCTGAAGGATCACAATGAAGCTTTACAGCCCTTTCTTATGGAGTGTGGCATTTCTGACATTATTTGATGTGCAAGAGCAACTGCATTAGTCAAAGGCTACGCTTGAATAGTTATTGCTTTAAGCCCATGCCCTGGGAGTTTTGTATTCGGTTCCCTCATTATTTCCAGCCCTGCAGGTTATACCAAGAGTTGCTATTAGTACATTACAATCATAAAATGAAGGTAGTCGCTTTCTATAAGGGTCAAGTTCCACTGCCAGGTGCAGGCAAAGTTCATTCCACAGCTCAGGTGGACAGGCAGTGCCCCATTCCCGGCGTTTTGCCTTCCCAAATATTCTGTGTACAGCTTTGGTACAGCTTAACTTTTGGGTTCAAGATTCACTTGGGCAGCTCTAAAACATTTAACTAAGTCTAACACTCCGGCATCCATGTGATGCAGCCATCAGCCTGCTCCTCTTACACACAGGACAGAGTGACCGTGAAGAGTTTGGGTCGAAGTCATGGGAATTGCACGTTCCTGTAAGAGAAGAGCATTCTGAGCATGGAATGAAACAGAAAAGAACAGGGAGCACTCTCCTCATTTAAGCCACATCTGGGGGAGCTTTGTGGCTGTACTGCAGCACATGGCCACGTTGCCACATCTTGTCTCTCACTTGTTAATAATTTTTTGCAAAAGCAGTGAGATCACTTTTGCCAAAGCAGCTTTTCACAGAGGTGCCTCAGGTCTGATCACCAGTAATCAGTGCAAGGGAATCAGTTTAATGAAGACAGGATAAAATCTTAATGCAGCTCATTGATGGTGCTTTGCTGAAAGGCCCAGGTGATGCTGTTGTACACCACAATGACACAGACTCTGAGTTTCAGAAGGCTGAAAAATGACTCCTTTATTTTTGGGATGTGTCTCTCTTATATATTATTTTACACAGACCAATCTGATTGGTGAAACAAAGACAAACTTCTTTAATCACATTGGTCAGACCAGAGGGACATCAAGAAGAAGTCCCTCCTAGGAAAAGGGATGAAAAACATAGTACAGTTACAAAAACACTTCTCTGTTTTACAGAAAATTCTCTGGGAAAAGAATTTCAGAAAACTAAAACATCTCAGGCATGAAACCAGGGCTACACCCAGGAAAGAACTTTATTTGGGTGTGTGTGTTGTCTACATTCAATTATGTTTTCAAGCCTGGTCTTTAAATATGGCACCTTCCCTATAAATAACTCCTATTCTTACCTTAATTGCAGTCCTAACCAGCACTAGTAAAAGAGTAACCTCCCAACTGCATCCTGAATAATTTCTTGTCATTTTAAATTGTAGTAGAGTTTTGCCAATACATTAAAAAGATTTTAATCAGGTATTTTCTTGGAAGCTTTCTGAGGAAACACCAAGTTCCTGGAAGCCTCAGGTCTATGGCATGAAATCCTAAAACTACAACAACCTTTCTTTGACCCTGCCTTTTTACAGTAGTATGTCAAGAAGAAATAAAATATTCAAATTACAAAATATTCCCCTGCATGAATTTTTTTTCTTGAGATAAAGTTAAAAAAATACAATATGGTAATGGGTGTTAACCCTGCCATTTGGAGAATTTAAATGCTGTGGGGTTAGGCAGGATATCATACGATAAATGGACTATCAGGATGATATATTTATTTAGAGATAACTTTCTAAAAGGCATATTTAGACTACAGGTATGTCTAATATAGTCAGTGGAGATACCTGAGGGGTTTTCTTTGTAATGTTTAGTGTTTGGTAAAGCTTCTTGTTCAAAGCATGGTCAGTTTTGAACAGTTAGGGCTAGGCTACTAACTTTGATCATTTGCTAAGCTGCTGTTACAGTGCCCAGCTGGGTCAACAGGCTGTTTGCCACTGGGCTCATGGTCTGCCTGCTGCTGAGGTGCCTGTGCTGTGTGAAAGGCACATTGTAGGTGCTGAGGACATTCCGTCCTGCTGGGGATGTGTGCTCAGCCCTGCACGGATGGAACTGTGGAGTGCAATCCCTTCCTTACAGGCTGCAGAGCCCAGCCCTCACAAAGCTGCTCCCCAAAGGCCAGGAGTCCCCACACTGGGCCAACAGTGAGGATGAGCGGTGTAGCCCTGTTTTTGTGCCTGAGATGTTTTGGTTTTCTGAAATTCTTTTCCCAGGGAATTTTCTGCAAACAAGAGAAGTATTTTTGTAACTGTAATTTTGTTTATATTCTTTCCCTAGGAGGGACTTCTTGATGTCCCTCTGGTTTGACCAATGTGAGTGAAGAGGTTTGTCTTCTTGTCACCAATCAAATTGGCCTGTGTAAAATAGTATAAAAAGGAGACACATCCCCAAAATAAAGGAGTCATTTCAGCCTTCTGAAGTCGGGCTCTGTGTCATTGTGGTGTAAAACAGCTTCAGAGTGGAGCATCTGCAATTGCAATTCTCCTTTGGTTCTGCTGAGGGAATTTTGGAGAGAGGAGCAGCAGCAGCAGCACTGGGCCAACCAACGTGAGCGTGGGAGAGGAGAAAGCCAGAGCAGCCAGGCTGCACAACGAGCCAGCAGCAGGAACATGATGTATGAGCACTCTGCTCGTTTGCACAAGGCGGCAGTGGAACACTAACTTGTTTCCATGGCAACCCGAAAAAAGAATTACGGCTCTAAAACCCACTGAATGGTAGCCCCATGAAAAAGTAAAGGGCAGACCATATCTTTCTGAAATATAATTTAGTACTAAGTCACCTGAACAGTATTAGCTAAAAGGATTTCAGCACTAGGCTTGGGAAGTGACCCATTTGGGATACGGAGTGTTAGGTTTTCCTAATGGTGTGCCTGAGATCTGAAGGGCCTGGTGGACACACCATGGCACAGCACACAGTGTAAAAGAAGAGGAAAATACCTTTATGCCTGAAATCTCCTACCAGGAAAACAAGAAATTGTAGAGGTGAAGGAGAGTGGAATATTCTGATAGACAACTGGCACTTTTGTAAAGACATGGGGACATATGATGAGTGCCTGGTACAAATAATACATGGGGAAGGAAGGAGAAATGTAATAAAAATTAAATAATCCCTTGGGTGAGTTGGGGAAGGTTCTATATTTAGACTGGAGACATGTCCAGTTAGACTAGAAGGCCAGAATCTGCCTCTAGCACAATGCATTATCCTGCCCTCTGAACACTACTGAAATCTAATCCTGAAGTCCCTAAACATTTCAGAAAGTTTTTTAACAATAAAAAACTCCCATTAACTGCAGCCAGAGTTGAGAAAAATGCTCAGGATTTGGTCATTTCTGTGGAATCAGGGCTGGGGAGAGGGGAAGGGGGCAGTAATTTGTACATGCAAGATGACATTTTTTACACAACAACAGTTAAAAGAAATAATCAAATTTATTACCATTGAAAAATTATGGAAAGAAGGAATCTAAATTTATTGTCAGACAGTTTTCTTTACAAACAAATAAAAATTAAATCCCAGCAAAGTCCCACATACAACAGTCACAGAGAGCATGAACCAACATTTGGAAAGTGTTGTTGGAACAAGGCAGAGGCAGATCTGGAGATCTCACAAACTGATGACAAACAACTGCACTGTTCAGGGTTTTGTCTGTTAAAGCTCTTTGCAAATTACAGAAATCAGTATTTTATCAAGAAATATGGCCAACAGATTATTGAGAGCAGTGTCATGTCATGAAAATAGACTTTCTCTCAGGAGTGGGGGCCATTCAGCTCCTCCCAAGCCAAATGTGACCATGGGAGTTGTGCTGAAATCTGGGTGCCCCTGGTCTCTCTCAGTGGTTTACAAAAACCAGCTGTCTGTAAAAACTCATTAAAAAGTCTTGTTCAAAAAATAAGTACAAGAATTGACCTCGGTTTCTAGAAATGGCCACAAGAAGGAATTATTTCTGTGTTTGGGTAAATGAGGCCTTCGATCCACAGCCCTTTTTTTCCTTTTCCCAGCAGAAACCTGCAAAAACCCATTGCTTTGAGTCTTAACAACACCAGTGCCCTGATTCTCAAGAATGATCAACACTGTTAATCCCTTAGGCTGGGATTTTCAAAAGAATCTCGAAAGAAAAACCTCAGTGAGAGAAATAAGCACTCTTGGCACCCTGGCTATCCCTGCCTGTGGGTCCCAGCAGGAGAGAAGCCCAAGGCTGGAGCTGTCCCCAGTGAGCAGGATACCTTTACCCTCTTCTGGGAACACTCTCTTAAAACATCCTATTAAGGAATAGGTTGAAACAAATCACGAGTGTGTTTAATAACGTATAAAACAGCTTAGTAAAATTGTCATGAAAATTTAAAAGCTTGGGCAAAAACCCTACACCTCTGCCATTTATACTGATGACAATGATAATGAAAAAAATAATGATGTTTTAACTCACCCATCAAAAAAATTTATTCACCCTGAGAGAGTAGAAATGTGCAAAGCAAGGTGGGAAGATATACTTACCTTGAATTTATAAACTGCTCCTCAGATAAAGAAATACAGGGTGAGGAGTTGCCTCATTTACATTCATTCATTCACCCTCGGCCATTTTTTCAGCCAAGTGGATGCAAATTCTTCGAAGCCATTAGAGCTGATAGGAGAGAAGCCCTAAACCTGAGCCTGTTGTCACTGTCCACACAGCTGAGGCAGAGGGGATTCTCTGTGCACCCCAATTGCCATGGACACCCCATCCACAGCATCCCCCAGGCATCCCCATCCAGTGCTTAAAGTGAGGGAAGGGGTCAGGACCAGAGGTGAGAAATATTTTCTTGTGGAACCGGGATGGCCTGCCTTGCCTAAGTCTGCTTAACAATCTTTCTGCTTAATATAAGATGAACAATCTTTCCTTTCTTCAGTAGCTACGTGGCAGATGAAATAGTAGAAATTAGATGATGAATACTAATCTGAGAAGGCAATTCCAATGCACATGTTTCGTGCTGGTTGATGTCCAGAGAAGTTCCGTATCCTGAACTAGAGCTTTGCCATCAGTTGGGTATAAAACACATAAAAAAACCCAACCAAACAAAAAAAGAGATTATTTACCCTTGAATTCACGTGCTGAAAGACCCTGAAGGAACAAAAGGCAGCAGGGGAATCGAACAATAAGGGTTGTGGTGAGGAGATCAATTTCACAAGGAAGATGTTTCTATTTTGGAATTGTTTCATATCACAGGAGAGGCCCAAGCTGGTCAACCTGCCTGGACACGGCAGAGCAGAAGTGATACTTGAGCAGCCCATAAAGAGGAAAGCTTGGCTGGATAGGGCACTTCTCTTTTATAGGGCAGAGCACAGGCATTTGCAATCAAAGCACACACATGGGCATTCAGCCTGAGATTTACTGAAGACAGTGGTGTAATGAAAAAAGGGGAGAGCACACGCTGAGCTCCGTGTGGCTTTGTTCTGTGGACAGTCACAGCTGAAGGAAATGGAGGTGTGAGTGAGGAGTTTTGGGAAGGCTGCTGTGCTACAAGACACATTTCTCCAAGTGTTTATGTCTGCCCCTTCCTAGCTGCAGATAAAGGGAAATGAAACTGTTCTTCTATGACCTTGTGTGGCATTAGCCCCTGACCTAACCTAAGGTACCAGAGGTATGCTTCAATGTAAACAGACTCATGTATTTAGCATTTAGCCACTTCAGGTCTAAATTCCAGCTTTTTATCCCTGTGGTATGGTGAACTTAGGCAATTTGCCACTGCAAAGAATGAGAATCCCACCAGCAAATTGCTCCTCGCAGCGCCCAGCAGCAGACCTTGTAAATGGCTATGATTGAATTTATTCTAAATTAATTCAGAAGCATGTGGGATTTTAAGACAGAAGAAGTGATCACTGTGCAGTTAATTGGGGCTGCCCTCTTAGCCCCATGCCCTGTCAGCCCAGCTAAGCAGCTGTCCCAGCAAAGGGAGCAGGGACGCCAAGGAGGCCAGCAGAAAGCCCTGACAAGAATATAAATGAAATCAAACTGCCAAACTGTTTGCTCCATTGCCTTTGTTGGGGTTAGGACTGCAGAGAGCTCGAATCAAATGCCAGACACAAATAGAAGACCAAGCCCAATTCGTGTGGCATTTCCACTTTGCCACCTCGGGATGCTGCTGCTCTGGGCTCTCTGGGAAGCCGCCTGCAGGTGCTCAGCTCTGTGCTGTGGAATCCTTGGCAAGATGTGTCTGCTCTTACCTCTGCTGTGTTTCTCAACAGGGCTTTGGGGTCCATTTGCCCCGCTAGAAACGAACAGAGCAAACCATCCTCAGCATCCTCTCCCTTGCTCCGTTCCTCCTGCCTGCTCACCCTCTGCAAGCTGGGGACAGAGATCCCTAACCACAAATAACTCCTGCAAATGCCACAGGGGTGCCGGGGTGTGACAGCACCGAGGTGTGCACAGCAGGAAGGCGACAGGCATTTGGGAATGCGGGCTGTCAGACAGGAGTGCTGGGGAGGGGAGCTCAGGCAGCCCCAAGGGGACACGGTGCTTTATGTGCGCTGCGCTCCTGCATGAGGCTCCCGCTAACGACCTGCCCAGAGGAGCCTTTAAAACAAATTATGGATGATAAAGCAAGAATCCAAGATAAATTTTCAGAGCTGATGAGTGAAAAACAGCTCACAGCTTTATGTGCCGGCTGAGCACATCCAGGGGAGAGCCGCTGGGGTGCAATAAGCATGATTCCACACTGTGCCACTTTTAAGAGGAGAACTTCATAATCCTTGGCAACTTTTCTGCATCCTAAAGAGCAGGGCTTGAAAAGTTAACACACACTGAAAACCTTCCTCCCTCCAGGAGGCCATTTCTGCTCAGGTAACTCCTCTCTTGGGGGCTTTGGGGGAGACACTCACTGCTGTGTGAGGACAGGAGGAGGAGGAGGGCCAGGTGGGGCTGATAGAGCTGGGCCATGGACCAGCAGGTGCCTGGCAGGGCTACCAGCCCCACCTTGGGCTCGGGGGGCACCAGGAATGCAGCCCCTGCATGAGCCATGCCCATGTACCTCTCTGCTTCTGATCCCTCAGGTGTGGCATGCACAGCGACCAGGAGCAATTAAATATTCCAGAATTCTCAATTTTTAGGCAGCAGCTCATCCTACACTAATTAGTGCAAATAGGGGGGGTGGGGAGAGGGTGGGGAAAGCAGAGTTTAAACACTCCAGTGACAGATGCATTTTATAGGATCTAATGATTCATTCTGGGATGCAATCATCTTTTCAAATACTATTACCAGCTACTGTTCAGGGGCTGCCTGTTTTCAGGGCTGTGCCTATCACAGGGCAGATTCAAACACAATTGGAGACATTGCAAAGACTTAAATGCCTTTGATGTGGGATGTAGCTGACATGTAAAGAAATAAATCTAATTAAATTCTCTGTTACATGGAATATATGTGAATACAGGTGCATAAAATGTTCTGTGAGGTGACTGTGATGTTGGTTCAAACCCAGCTGCTGTCTATGGTTATTGGTGAGCCACTGGTGAAGTTTCAGCTTAAAAAACCCCAAAAAACCCCAAAAAACCCGAAAACCCCCCAAGATTTACAAATAACCCTTCATGCTTTTGGCTGCCCTATCCATCCTGGGAGATGTTCCAGCAGCCAGTGTGACAAAGTGTGCTGAAACCCATCTCTTGCACACCAGGACACCATTATAGAGACATTTCAGACATAAACTCAGCTAAAATCATTGAATTATTTTTGATTATTTTAAACACATTAGAGAAATCTATTATTTTCTTACCCATGTTTCACATGTGGTTTTTATAGACTCTAGCAAAGAACTCTTTAGGGAACAAACCCCAGAGCTGCTCTATAAAATCTTTTGATCAAACAGAGATTTCAGCTCAGGAATCCAGATCTTCTTCAGTCCAGCTATTATTTTACTTTCTCTGCCTTGCCAGTATTCCGGAGGTGTTTTGTGTGCAATGAGAAACAGGCCACAATCAAGTCTGTTTCTCTAAATTACTGCACAGGTGATGTCTCAGCCTCTGGGTATCTCCAACACTACTAAGGCTGTATATCAGAGTCCCTAAAATCCAGAGAAATAATTTAGCCAGCACTTCAACTGAAGTGACAGAAAGTTAATCTCTTTCATTCCATTCTTTATTAACAGGCATTCTTAGATGGCATCAGACCCCAAATCTACTTAGTCCAGCTTGTTGTCTGCAGAAATAGCAAAAAGAGGTGAGCAGAAGAGAAAGTAGGAGCCAGAGGCCATGGGTATAATGTGTCATCACATAACTCTCCTCATAACTCCCAATAAAAAGACAAAGACTCAAGGCAGATCTAAGAAAAGCTGCCAATCCATGGCTGCAAACCACCACACCACAAAAACAAGCCTCCTCCCAAGGTGGAAATTCCACATCCAGAGCCTGCCTTGTTTTCTGGGTGGCAGCTGGGCCCAAAACAACCTTTGGCAAATGCAACGTAACACACTTGAGCTGGTCCTTGCTCCAGCTTCATCTGCAGAGATAATTAATGGATGTGACAAGCAGCAGACTCTCTCTCTCTGCCTCGTCCCTGAGTGATTTGCCACACAGAGGGCACATCCCTGCCTGAACACCTCGCCTACCACTGTGGGGAATATTTATACAGATTTGTCACCATGAGCTAGCATGATGTTGCAGTAATCATTAATCTGCTATCTGGTGTTTAATTGCTCTTATCTGCTGCTGCAGAGAAGAGGAGCAGTTCATTAGGCAGGAGCAGTTCCCTGCTCTGGCTCTGGCCTGGAGCCCCAGAGTGGCCAGCCTTTCTCTGGCTGCAGGATCCACAGTGTGGGGGTCACTTGTGCTGGAAATCTGCTGGGTTTGGGGGTGTCTGTGGCATCCTCCACGCCAAGGTGGGGCTGGACAGGCTCTGGGGGCAGTGGGGTTCAGGCAAGTGCAATACTGACCATACACCGCAGCACTCTGGCCAAGCCTCTGGCTGCAGCCAAGCCTTTCCTTTTCCCCAGCCTGTCCAGCCTCATTCCCCATATCCCTTGGCCCTGGTTTCCTCCTCAGCCTCACAATGCATCACCCTGACCCCTGAGCACTTGGCTCATGGCAAACCCAAGCCATGAGGGGCTATTGAATTAAACTGGCTGCCTGCTCCCCCTCTTTACACTAAGAATGTGAAGTATGTGCCTGCCAAAAATAACACAGACAGGAAAAACCCAGCAGCTTCCCAGCGAGAGGTGTGGATCTGGCTCCTGTGGAACAGAAGGAGCAGAGAAATGTGATATCTACATAACTGAGTTTTCTCTGCCGCGTGCTCCAAATGACACCTTTTGCTCAGAGGCCCCTCAGGCACAAAGAATCAGGGTGGCTGGGATGTATAAAATAATATGTTTAGTTTTGGGGTAATAATATGTCTTTCGAATGAGAATGGTCTATTGCTGCAAGCTTCAAAGAAGCAGCCAGTGCACTTTTTAAAGCCCAAATAGGCATTTTATGATGCGAAGGATAAATCTGTCAGTAAAGATACTCGTAAGTCAAGTAAATACAGCTGTTCTCTTATGTGAGGAGCTAGATATTACTTTTGTGGGGAAAATTCTGTCATTTCTTAATAGTGAGCAGAGAAAGAGGGAAAAACAGGGAGGTAAAAATGTGGGGAGTTTTTTTTACTGGAGCAGTGAGCTGTAGCCAGAGGTGCAATAGCCAGGGTTGGGTCTGGCTGCAGGACCTCAGCACCTGAATTTGGGGTGTGTGGTGGGGGAAGAGGATGTGCAAGCTGCCACCCCCCCAAAACACAGGATGCTTGCTCCATACAAAGATCAGCTCCTTTGCAAGTTGCTAATTCCTCAGGTCTGTGGCAAACCTGAAAACACAGGTGTGGTATGAGATTCACCTGTAAGGGACAATTTAACACTAACTTAGCTAAATAATATTTGAACAGCAGCCAGGAAGATGCAGCTACATGGTCCCAACCATGATAATTTCCAAAGCTGAGAAGAAAAGAGAAGAAAGGGATTAATATTCAGACTCTGGAGATGGGAACAAGCATCCAGAGAAGGTTCATGCTGACAGCAGCACAGGAGCAGGTGTGTGGTGGAGGAACAGGCACTCCCATGGTGGCAGCACCTTGGACAGGGACATTCAGCTGCCCACAGACACAGGTCTGTGTGATCCATCACAGAATAGGAGCTGGCAGGAGCTGGGCAAAGCTGGCATGCACATGCCTGTGTGACTCTGGGTGTCTCATGTGCTTTGTAGTTCTGACAATAAGAAATCAATACTGATATTTTTATGAAGATATTGTTTTGTAATTCCAGGTCCCAAATGGGACTCTTGCAGTGATATGGATGAGAAATAGAAAACTCCCAAAAATCATCTTAGAGGGGCTGAACCCTGTTGCTCCAAGTGGAGGGATGTACAAAAAGCCATACAAAACCCTTCCTGTTCAATACCAGACTGCAAGATCAGCTATAAAACTGCAGGATCAAAGGTCTGTCTAGCTCAGCATCCTGCTGCTGGCTTAGGCTGATATGTGATGCTGAAGGCACCCTGCAAGGGCAGGATGGTCCTGAGCAGTCTCCCTCGTGTGCTGTCCTATTCTAGACAGTGCTCTTCTTCCCCATCAGTGTTTCAGCATTTCCTGAGGCAGCAGTTGCCTCCAGCCCACAGCATGCAGCCATACCTGTGCCTTTTATGCCAGTTTAAATTCCATCTGGGCCCACAAACCAGTGGCAGCCTCAGGGAAGGGATCCCACACTTTGGTTGTGTGTTACAAGCTAACGAGATGTGTAGAAGAAACCTTAGATGCAGTTTCTCCTCTAACCTGTACCGAGGGTCTTGTGGGCATGTTCTCTGCATTCCCAAAAATTAGTGCTTCAGCTGGGCCTGGAGTCTAGCTGGACTCTCCCCAGAGACACTGGGAGAACAGGGGTATAATATGGGGTAATAATATGTCCTTCAAATGAGAATGGTCTATTGTTGCAAGCTTCAAAGAAGCAGCCAGTACTGCTGAGCTGAGCATTGCTGGCTCCCCCTGCATACCCAGCTGCTCCCATCACCTCCTCAAGAGACAGGAGAGAAACAAAGATGGAAAACTTACAGGTTGGGATAAAGAAAGGAGATCTCTTACCAGTTTCAGGGGCAAAACAGATTTAATTTGGGGAAAATGAATATAACTTATTGCCAGTCAAAAATAGGGTTGGACAGTGAGAACCAAAGACATCAACTCCTCTTCCCTGTCTCAGCCTCACCCACCCAGAGCTGCCCAGCTGTGGCTGGTGAAACCCAGGACTCTGGTAATGTCCTGAGACAGGCAGCTGCAGGAGCAGAGTTTGGGGACTGGGTTTCCTGTGCTGGGCATATTTTGCCTAATCTCTGAAGGTGTCTGGTGTTTAATGACCTCCTGCCCTCCTCTCTCTGCTCTCTCCTCCAGAGCTGACTTTGCTGAACTCCCAGTGTAAACACCAGCTCTTGAGTTGTCACCAAGAGGTTTTCTCAGGAAAAGCCACTTTCTCTGGCACAGCATATATGGATTTGTGTTGGATTGCAAAGGAATGATAAATGGTATCGTAATTACAGAAACAGGCGTATCCTGTGGATTTTCTCCTGGTGCCACCATCCCCTCCCAAAGAATTCCAGCTGTCCCTCGTTCTCCCTGTGCAGGCTGGAGGAGACAACCAGGGCTGGATGGACCTGTGGAGACTCCTAGGAATGAGGCTTTAATACAACTTTATTCAGGATTAGTCCACCTGTAACTGAATGTGTTCAAGTGCTGCAGGGTTTGTTCCTCCAGAACAATTCTGGAATAATTAAATAATAAGAGAGGAGAAAAAAAATCCTGTGGAGTTGAGTGAGCTTTGGATGTTTGCAGCTCCTACAGCTTTTTGCAGCCTCAGTGCTCCCTAAACTGGGGCAGCAGGCAGGACACACTCAGTTCCCACTGCTCCCAGACCCTCTGATGTACTGATGCCTCAAAAGAGCAGACAATGACAAGTCACTTCCATCAGGAAGCAATTCGGTTTGTGTGGTTCTGAATTGTGTCTGCAACAAAGAAATCCCATCACAAAGCATCTTTAAGCACAGTGAGCAGTGGAGGAGATGGGGAAATAATGAAAATCAAACTGATCTACTGTAGCTCTTTCAAGCGTGCTCTGTTAGGGAGAAGCCCAGGTAATAAATTATCATAATTTTGAAATCTGAAATTGAGCTCTCTTACAAATATTTCCTGGTTACAGTTCTTGTCAGCAAACAAATAGTAGTTAAAATCTCCAATTCCCTTCCCTTCGTTTGCACAGTGGTCTTTCAATTGAACAAATTTGAGCTGGGTTGTACCTCCTGTCTGAAGCTTCCACCCAAATATGATAATTTCTAAGAGCTTCTGAAAAAATCAGGATAACAGCTTTTGAGTTATGTGAGGGAACGGAAAAAATATGCTTTTCCCATATGTTGTGATTGAAATGTTGCATTTGCATAAGTCAAAACCAGCTGTAGCTATAAAATTTTTTAACTTAGCTTGATTTATTGCCCTTCTTGAGGAAGGAAAAACAAAAGATGTCTCAGGAACGATCCGTTCAGTGGATTTTGAGTTAGGGTATGAATGGTTACATCTGCCATATGTGCCACTGTAGTATTTCCTAGTAGGGTTTTCTCAAAGCTCTTCAACAAGAAGATTTTAGGCTGTGTGGCACACACAGATCCAGGAGTTCTAGATGAAGATGGAAGCCTTAAAGGATACTCAGCATTAGTCTGCTCTTAGAAATAATATTATTGCTTACAATTGTTTGTTTATCAGTAGTGTTTAAATGCTGCACAGTCATCTGGCTTGAGGCTAAGATGCCACTGAAATGGACTTAAAAGTACCAATGTGACATGTCACAGACCATGCCCCAAAGATCTTGAGTTATTAAAAGCAGATACATGGAAAGATGTGGCAAATAAGGCAGGGATAAACATAAACAGGGAACTCAGCACCTGAATGACACCATTTCCAGTACCAATAGGAGCCTTGTCATAATTTCTGTGAAAGGAGCATACTTTGCTCTCAGACATTTTTGTGTTGGGTCTTGATTTTTAGTTCCCTCTACCCTAAGAAGAGAAGAGTCTTCCATTTTTCATCTCAGATGCACCTTGGAACTGGTGTTCCTTTCCCCTCCTAATGTACTGTCAGAGGAGTCACCCTGCACATAAGAGTTTCTATCTTGTTCCTCTCTCCCTGGCATTGCAGTGAGATAGGAAATAAAGCTTTACTGCACAGCAGCGGAAATTTGGTCCTCGTGAGGCAGGAGACAAAACTTTCCCTGCATTTTGGTGGGTGAGCAAATCACAGAGAAATGGCTGAGTCACTTTACTCGTCTCTGTGGAGTGCTTTGAGTTCCATAAGGAGACAGGTTCATTAGAGCAACATATGCATTTGTTTACCTGTGCACTAAAAAGTCTGCATAACATTTTTCAGCTCTTCCACTGGATCTAAAGAAAGATCTCTTTCTAAAGGAAGTGGCTTTTCCTACACACACTGTCCCACCTGTGTCCTTAAGGGGCTGCAGAAAGGTGCCAGTTTGTCACCAGTGAGAGTCAAAGGTGGACCCTGGGATAATGCTGAAAGTAGGGGTTAAGGAATGACACAGTCCTTGTCAGCAGGAAGATTATAGAATCACAACCTGAGCAGTTTCAGGGAGGGAAGCAGCCCACCACGTGGTTGTTAAAGACAATATTAGGTTAATGCTGAACCCAACGAAGCCACCCTGAGCTCCCGTGGCAGAATTGTGGTGCACTTGTCCTTGAGGTGTGTCAGGCTCTGACAGCCCCTGTCACCTTCTTGTCTCAAAGACTTCTTCTGCAAATAAAATCTTGCTGAGGTCTGGAAAGCAGTTGGGGTCTGCATGAGAACATTTGGCTGCAGTGCTCAGGGTACACAAGGCACACACGGCTGGTCCTGGGACTGCAGCAAGAGCAACTCTATCTGTTTGGTTTTCTGTTCCCCACCCCATGCTCTGCAGCTTTTGCTTTTGCTGGCAAAAGTTGTTTTCTCAGTGTCAAAAAATGAGCCAAAGTCTACAGTGTAAAATGATTTTTTTCACCTCTCTCACCTTTCCGTGGCGATTGGCAGGATTTGCAGGTTTCACATTACGTGTCAAGCTGCTTCCAGAGGCTCCAAACTCCCAGACTCTTAAAAATCAATGAGCTAGACACAGTGAAAGCTCAGGAATTTCTTGCTTCATCACGTACCACACAGTATATAATGGCTTTTAAAAGAAAGGAGCCAACACAGGTATACACAAACCTACTCAGAATTACAGCTTCTCTACATTTTGGAGGGCTGAAGTTTTGGGAAACTTGACAATGTGTCTGCCTGCATTAAGGTCAGATCTCATCAACAGAGAGGGTATCAGGTAGGAGCTGTATGTGGGGAAGAGGTAGCAAACATACTCCTAGTCTTTTAGCTTTCCTCAATTTTGGATCTGTGGCTGGAGTGGAAATGAAGGAATATGGCTGGAATGAGTGTGATACCAGCATTGCTTTGTCAGCATAGAAGACCCACTTGTCCTGGAGAAGAGTTCTGGGGAGGATCCACAGTCACAGTGGGACCAGTGGGGAAAAAAATTAAAACCAATAAACAACCCCCCCTCTCCCCCAAATTTTATAGAAACAATATAAATATATAGAAATAAGTGATATAAACGAAAAAATTAAAAACCTCATTATGATAACCTGTGCAATAGAGTAGAGTCTACTCTGTTTAAAATAATCTCATGTAGATTTCAAACATGAACTTCATAGTGAAGAAAAGTAAATGAGATTATTTGGGAGCACTGAGCCTGGTCAGACCAAGGTCTCCAGGGAGCTGGGCTGAAGGAGGATTCAGGTCCCCCCCTGCCTGGAGATCACCCCCCTCTGTACCCACTGCAGAAGGAACTCGTGAGTTCCTGCCCACTTTTCTCTTCTGATACACTGGGAAGGGACAGGATAATCAGCGTGCAAGTGATTTGGAAAAAAAAAACAGTGTCAGGCAGGAAAATGCTTATTCATCTGCCCCCCAAAAAAAGAAAATCTCAACAACCTCTTTCATCAAAATATGTTTTCCTCTTGCTGGAGTAATGAATCACCGTTTACTTACATATGGGAAGTAGCACCTCACAGTAAATGGATGGAAGTGGGGACTAATTTGAAAGTGTCACTTTGTGAAGGGCACTGGTAGCATTTGTGAAACATTCCAGTTTTTGACCATCTGGCAATGTTGAGGGCTAAGCTAATGTATAAACCTTGAGAGACCCCATTTGTAGCAGGAACTGCTTTAGACTTCAAATTTTAATGGAGTGAGATCTCCAATCAATGCCACCCTAATAACGCAGAATGGATTTGGGCCAGGGCACAGTACTGTTTATACTGGCTTTCTCTGAAAGGCCAGAATTGCAAATACAGAGGCTAAATCTTTCTCCCCTAAATTGAAAAAGATCTATTAATAATGATTGTGAGCCAAGAGAAAAATCTAGACCTCTCTGGAGACAAAGGAACTGGCAAACACAACTGGGAGGTCGTTAGCTCAAGCTTTGCAATTGCTGTCCAAAGGGGCTCTCCTTCAAACCTGACAGGAAATTCTTTCTGCCTCTCAAAAAGCGTCTGCTCGGATACTGCAAAAGTCAGAGTCATACCCAAAGAAAGGACACAGGGAGCAAGATGCAAAGTTTAGCAGTGACTCTGAACTCAAGTTTGATGATTTAGCACATAAGGAATAATTTGGGGAGGCGTTTGGCCTGGGAAGTGTGGGAGGTGAGGCCAGAGCTGGATCACCAGTGCCGGGGCAGGTCTGTGCCCTCGCCTGCCTCAGTTTCTCCCCGATAAAACAGGAGCAGTGACAGTGACAGTGACCTTGGGAAGCCTTTCCCTTGACTCCAGCACACACCACAGATGGAAAGTGCTTGCCAAGGGAAAGTGCCTCTATTTTGGGCGGGGAGAGGTGAGGCTCTGAGCAGCTGAGCGACTTATCTGCAGGCTCACAGCGAGGCAGAGCGGCGCCAGGAATAGCACACGGGTCTCTCGGCTCAGCAGCAACAGATAATGCTTAATAAAGAATTTAAAACGGCAATTAAGGGCACACTCCTACCAACTCCACATTAAATGAGGAATCCCCTGGCCTTCCCTTCCTTGGGAAGCAAATGCAGCTTGGAGGAAATTAGGGGTGCAGACCTGGGACCTGGAGGACTGCTTTGGATGAACGGTGTCACTCGGAGTGTTTTAGCAAGTGAAAACCAAAGTCAGTGCTGAGGATTAAGATTTGAAAGTAAGTGCTGACATACTGAGGTCCTTGGAAATTTTGTCTGTGAGGAAATCTACTGTATAATTAAATTTGCAGTTTCCTTAGTGGGACCATCATTTCCTTCCATGAACAAAAAGATAAATTTCTTAGATATTCTGTCATGGAGTCTTCTAATGTAACGAGGCTTGACAGACTGAATAAGTAACTCTGCAGCTTTTAAGAATAATCTTTTTGATAACAGCGATTCCCTGAGATGATAACCTTCCTAAAGACAACTAAGGAGTCTGGCAATGAGCTGAGAAGCGTGGTTTTGCCAGCCACAGAGGAATTGCAGTCATGACCTTGTCCAGCCTCTCTGACAGGATTTTGGCAATGACTGCAGGAATTGGAGGCTCGAGAGGAAACGCAAACTTCCTGGTCAAAATGCCAGCAGATAAGTGATTCAGCGGGAGTCCCCGGGCTGCACTGGAGGGGTGAGGATGCCAGCACTACATTCAGATGAGATGAGAGCAGTGGTGTCATCAGAAACGTGTCCCACACCTGAGGCAGCCTGAGAAGAAGAGGTTGTTCAGAAAGACCTTCTCTGTGACAAAATACCTGTAGATGATTTTATTCTTTCTGTGATGCTAGTTAGCCAACAACTTTTAAAAATTAACCTATTTGTAGGTTAGAAGATATCAAAGAATTCTACATTTGCTTCCTCTGGTATCTCCCATTTTATATGGACAAGGCTGCTGCCCTCCAGGCACCAAAGCAATGGTTACTGTTTTTACTGTTGGGAAAACCTCACTGGAGCTTTATTTTTTAAATTCTAATTTATTCAGACTGGATGAGCAGCCTTAAGTCTTTGAGTAAAAAGGTTTAGCAGTCCAGGTTTTTCTTTTACAGGATTAAATTATAGAAAAATTCAAACCTGCTTGCAGTCTCCACCAAACTAATCACCAATATGAGTCAACAACAGGACAGAAATCCTATATCAGCAAGTGTGTAGGTATGGGGTCATGAAAATATGGGACATGGGGTTCCCACACTGGCTTTTAGCTCAAGAATAATTCATGGCTTCAGAGAGAAACCAAACTGCTCTGCATCTCTTCTGCCTCTCCTCTCCCTGACTCACTTCAAGGTCATCCCAAGAGGCAAAGAAAGGGGATGAGTTCATCCATGTTCCTCCACAGCCAAAGCATCTGATGGGAAGTGTTTTTTCTCTATAAAGAAACAAGCTATAAAAAAGTGTCCATTTATGCCAACTTATGCCCACATTCACACATCCTTTGGTTGTGCTCAGAGGACCCTCCTTGTCTGCCTTGGCCTTTGTGCCAAGAGGGGCAGCCAGTGAACTTTGGGGCATTTAAATGTGTCTTTGGCAGAAAAGGACCATTGAGAACACTGGAAGAATCTCAGGGTTTGTCAAGTTTGAATGTCCTCTCTGCTGTAACTGCAGACACATTTCCTGCATTGTTATTTCTTTCCCTTTCAGAGCAAAATCAACCTTAAATTGGTCTGCACTGAACAATTGAGTGCAGCCTGATCTGTGAACCCTGCACCAGAAATGCTCTGTACTGCAGCAGAGAACAGACTTTCAGGAAGGCTGATTCCCAGCTCCTCAGCAGGCATTTCACCATCTGGATCCAGCTGACATTAAAAGGAGTCCAGCCCCAGATACATTTTAGAAGCTGGGTCTGAAGTCTTATAGAGCTATCTGAGTAAAGCTGCTGGATCTTGAGAGAATGTGGAATTCTCTTGTGGCATGAGGCTGGTTTGAGACTCTACTGAGTATTTTTAAACATCTGAATGGGTGCTCCATGTATGACAAACACTTCCAAAGCTGGTTTTCCCCTTTTGACATCTGGTTACTTGCATGAAATAAACAATAATTTTTTTTTTTCTGCTAATTGAGTTCATGCAATAAATTTTAGTTAAAATGGAATTCCTTCAGGGAAATGAATGAAGTTACCCACGTGGCTGAGTCTCAGGAGAAAACACTTTTTACATGTGAACAGCATTTTCTGACAGTCTGCAGTGGTGCATTCTCTTGGCAGAAATCCTTCCATAAATTACCAACTAGAGAGTGTAAAAAAAATGAATTTTGGTGTGTTACCATGAGATTCCTGGCAAAACTACATGTGAGAGAGTTAATTCATGTGCCTTGGCAGCTACTTAGTGATAAAAAATGAAAGATAGGTTCACAACAAGGGCCCTCAGGAACTTCAGAGGGACAAATGGTGCTCTGATCACTGCAAAGCTACTTAGGGATAAGGAAAAAAAAATGTCAGCAAGTTTCTCTAAGTCAGAAATACACTCCAAGAAAATCTGAAACATTTCTGTAACCTCATCCTGCCAGAGTGTGAAGGATTCAGATTTAAGCCTGAACACCCCAAAACACAGAAGAGTGAATGTGATCTGAAAGCAACTCCAGGGCTGTGGAAAGGGACACAGGACATAAAGAAACGAAACAATCCTTCCTGCCTTCTGCTCATGGTTGGAGAGCAGGAATTATGGTCATCAAACAGAAGGCAAAACATTTCTAACATCCACTAGCAAACATGTGGTCACTCAACAACTCATTAGACCTCTGGGCTTTTGAGCAGTAAAACTCCATACAAGCCTCTTTTTTGTTTTTGACAATGTATTCAGAGTCATGAATGCAATACATTGTGGAAAATGCATCCACAGTGACATTAAGGGGTTTGCAGACCAGCATGCCTCGAACCATCAAGTACTGTGACACTAATCCTGCCTTCCAATGACTGTGAGAACACCTTTTTTTGTGGCTGCTGCCTCCCTGTGTCCCAGCCAGAGGCAGAAGGCAGCACTAGAAGGACCTTTCAAACACTCCAAAGGGCTGGTCCTGCCCTCAGGATGAGCCAAACCCAGCAGATGACCCCCATTGCTCCCCACAGCTGCAGACACAACTCCTCCTGGCACCAAAGAGCTCCATCACAGTTAGGGATGAGGAATCTGCTGCTGCTGCACCACCACAGCCTGCCAGATGTGAGTGGCATTGCTGTGGGGGACGGATGGGAGCACCAGGGCCCCTCCCTGGCTCCTCTGGCAGCTGCCTGCCCATATGGTGGTGGCACACACCCCATGCTGATGGATGCTCAGCAGATGCTCTTCAAGAGCTAAATAATGCAAAAAAGAGGCTGGTGTGAGCAGTAGACAGCCCTCATAGCCCAGGCTCTGCTCACAGCCAGCAAATTGGAGAGAGAAGGAGATGCAGTTTTAAAAAAAGGAAGAGTCTTAAAACCCCAGGCCTGTTCACCTTTCAGTGTGTTAAAAAAAAGTAGCTCCAGGTGCTGCTGAAGAGAAAGTTTTACTTTATTAACAAGGTTCTGTGTCTTCATTAAAGAGAAAACTTTACTTTATTAACAAGGTTCTGCACCTTCATTAAAAATATTTATTTTGAAGGAATTTCTTACTTAAATTAAATGAGTCCTTGGCCTTCAGGAATTTGTCTGCTTTTATCTGGGACTGTACTAAACACACCCATACATGTGTGTTCATCAAGTGCTTATAGTCTCCTCTGAAAACCCCTGGGTCCCTCAGGACCAGGAACCTCCACTGGAGTGAATGGAATTTCTCAGTTTATCTGCAGTGCTGAGATGGGTACAGGCAACTATTGGAACCTGGATCTTCCCAGGATAATGCCAGACTTATTTTTATTGTCATGGTTAAAGAAAGATAACCTCTCTGCTCATACCAATACTTCAGAGCATCTTCAGTGGCAGAAATTAGGTCAGGCATAGCAAAAGTGCTGGTAGTTGAGGTGAAAAAAATGATCAATAAGGTTACCTGGTGCAGAGGCAGCACAGCCAGCAGCAATCACAATATTAGCACAATATGCATCAAAATCCGCTTATATGTGGGAGTCACAAGAAATGGAAACAAATACTAAAACCCACACACAAGACATAAGCTGTGATTCATGGGATGAGACAGGAATGCAATTTTCAGGAGAAACACCACTGAAAACAAAACAATCCAAAGGAAAATGCATTAGGTATGAGCCCATTTGAAGGGAAAAGGCATCAGAGCTGCCAACATTGCCCTGTACCTCCTCCATTTTGATACCACAAGCAGCTGCAGGGAAATAAAAGTTAGAACTTAATATCCAAGGTCATTAGTGCTCTCAGTAACAGATTATCCCTGAAAACATGTTAAAGAAGAAAATTGTTTTAAATATAAAATTGGAAGAAGCCAAAATTAGCCTATAAAGTTGAAATTAAAAAAAAAAAATCTATGCATTGCTAACACTTGTTAAAAAGAGCAAAAACTGCAAGGGGTTTAATGCTTAATGTGAATTAACTCAGCCGTGTGTGTTATACAGCCAAAGCCACAGAAATGGCCATCTAAATTGATTCCTGAGCTGGTAGGCCTGCAGCAGATTCACAAATGATAATGCATATATTAATAGATACTTTTACTAATTTCACTAATGACCAATTTTAACGAGAAATTTGGATTTGTAGATGAACAGAAACATTCCCATTCCATCATTTGTACACGTGCAAAGAATTCCACATCCCAGGCCAGAGACTGAGCCATCCACAGCACAGACTCACCCCTGCAAACCCAGGGCAGCTCCAGGGGTCACTCCCTGCCCTCATGGAGCCAGCCCTCCTCAAGCACCTTCAAGATTTATGTCTTGCAAAATGCTGCTTGGCTCTGGAAAATGCATCCCTGTCAGTTTTTAGGGCTGGGTGACGAATGGTGTGGGCTTGTGGTGCTGCTGAGGAAGAAAATCACACACAAACCAAACTGAGAGCTTGAAGAGCAGCCCCTGAGTGACACCCAGGGAGCTGTGGGGACCCAGCAGTGTCCTGTTCTTCACAGGGACTACCCCTGTGTGTGACACTTCGGGAGCTGTGGGACACAGCAATGTCCTGTAGGACCCAGCAGTGTCCTGCTTCTCACAGAGACCATCCCTGGGTGACACCCCAGGGAGCCATGGGGACCCAGCAGTGTCCTGCTCCTCCCAAGGAGCATCCTTGAGTGTCATACTCCAGGACCCAGCAGTGTCCTGCTCCTCACCCCATGCTGGGATGCTGCAGCAGCTGGACTCTGCCTTCTCACCTTCCCTCCTTCCCACCAGGTGCCCTGGTGTGTCTGAGCCTGGGTTACTGAGCTGCAGAGTAAAGGATGGGCTGTGCCAGGACACAGCTCCTCAGCCCCTGGCTCCACCAGCTGAGGCTCAGCCCCTTTCTCATCCCAGCAGGGGAGGACATGCACACCCCTGGCAACACACCTGGCCAGGGGGAAAGCTCTCAGAACTGCTCTGGGGACTTCTGAAAAGAGCCTGGTGTATGGGAACAGAGGGATTCTGCAGAATCCTTGATTCCTACAAGGCACTGTTAAAAAAGCCCAACCAAACCACTTCCAGTGTCCAAGCCTGGCTTTGCCAGTAACCACACAGTCAGAAAAATATCCTGGCTGTTGTCCTTTCCTACCATTTTTAGTCTGGTCTTCCAGCACCACAAAGGTTCTGTGGGCACCCACCACCTGGAAAACCATTTCAACTGCAACATTAACTCTGGAGGCTTAAAGGTTTCATTTTTTCCTAAATTTAATTTATCTTGCAACTAGAACACCTTACCAGTGAACACATGCAGAAACTCATTATCTCTGCCTCTGGCTTCAAAAGGCTCTGGAGGTTCCATGGATCTGTTCAAAACCTCTCCCACTTTCAAGTGTCACCAAACATTATTCACTAATGGTAACATGAATCTCCAGACACAGTTTGTGTCTGATCTTTGTGGCCACCAAATCATTATTTCCTTTCTCTTCCTGTCCTCTATTCTGTATTTCTATGTCATTTTTTTTGGTTTGTTGTTGTTGTTGTTGTAGTGGTGTTTTTTTTTTTTTTTTTTTTTTTTTTTTTTTTTTTTTTTTTTAAATGTCTCTGCTTTCACATTTCTTCTGACTAAGATGTTTTTTATACCCAGCATAATTTGGCACATATTTGAA
Source organism: Zosterops lateralis (assembly GCF_965231275.1). Classification (NCBI taxonomy): domain Eukaryota; kingdom Metazoa; phylum Chordata; class Aves; order Passeriformes; family Zosteropidae; genus Zosterops; species Zosterops lateralis. The sequence continues at coordinate 11,581,349 of NC_139775.1, forward strand.
TAATTTGTGCCTTCCTGGCCATTCAATAAACTATCCTTGAAAATGTCCAGTATTTACTCCATTAGTGTGATCTGTCAGGAATCCTGACAACCAGGGCAAACTTTGAGAAAAAAGCAGGTAGATAGAATTATAGAATGAGTCATGTTGGAAGGGACAAGAGGTGATCTAATCTGACCTTTCACTCAAAACAGGGTCAAAAAGGGGTTAGCAGGCTCATGCTTGTTCTGTGTTCATCAAGGAAAGGTTCATATTATGAAGACCTAGAGCTATAACCCTGAGTAACTCCTCTTGTCCCTCTTGAGGAAATTCAATATTTCCCTTTCCAGTGGAAAGCAATCCTAACCTTAGAAACTAAACAGGTAGCATGGCCTGAAATGGCACATGGGGAGCTTTCTTCTCCATTCTTTGCAGATATCTGCTCCAGGAGCATCCAGCAGTGTCGTCTCTGAATTTCTTGCTTTCAAGTGTTTGAGTCTTTGCAGCACCTTCTCACGCTGCTTCATGTAAACAATATCATATTCTTAAAAATTATCTCTATTTTTTGCATTCTTGTTCTCTGAGAGAGAACTTGACTGATGGTCATATTGACCAATGGAGTCAGGAGGTTGTAACCTCCTTGGGCCAATCTTGGCCCTCTGTACAAAATGTATATAAGCCTTTGGAGTCAGATAATAAAGAGCTTTCCATGATTCACCAAGCTGCTGCCTGCTGTCCTCTGTCAAGGTCCACTCCCACGTCTCAACGTGTTGCCCCTCTAAAGGCTAAGGTAACACAGCAGCACACCCTCCTTCACAGTTCTAAACTGCCAGTGAAGCCAGACACCCATCAGCCTTCACAGAAATGCAGCTCATGGTGCAAGATTTCAGCAGGGAATCAGGTGGGAAAGTCCTGCTGCAGAGAAGAGGAGGGGTCTCCACTCTTCATTCTTCCCACATCCACCCCAGATATCATCCCTGGAACTGTGAGGCATAATCTTATAAATCAGCACAGAATTTAGGCTTGACATCTGTGCCATCTTGTTTTATGTATTACCCTGAGACACTTTCAGCTAATTTCAGTCTTATGAAAAAAAAATTTAAAAAGTCTTTAGAGGCTTCATATATTGATCCAGTCACTTACATCCATAGTTTCTTTTTGGTAGGCTGTGGTCTTGCTTTTTACCTTCCCTGTGAAACAGGTCAGTGACTAACTTCCTTTTGAGAACAGAGGTAGTGAGGTTTATTTTCTCCACTCCCAGTTTACCCAAGTGGGACAGTAGGACATCTCAGGTGACATGGGGACACCATCCAAACACTACAGGCTAGTTTATGTGCATAAGCAAGGGACAGAAATCTCCCTCTAACATGATCTTCACCAGTTTTGGGTGCTCTTGGGCTTGCAGAGAAACCATCCTGCTGCTTTCTGAGGCTGCTGCCCCCACCACAGCTGGGGATCCCCTAGGAAAGGGTATTTTACCTTTTCTCGGGCACTGGACATGAACACGAGGCTGTCTGGGACTGCACCATGCTCAAGGTGCTCGTTGATGCTGCAAGGACCTGGGTTCTTTCCTGTTATCTGCATGGACTACCCATTTTCCCAGACCAGCACCATGACAGAAATTTGATGATAGAGTATCTTTCAGTGCAAGCAATTTCTCCAAAGATGAAAGATATTTCTAATAAACTGCTTGAAGAGTAAATATTGAAAATCACAAGGGATAACAAGCAGAGTCTAGATGCAAGTTTACACATGAGAAACTTCAAGCTGTACTGGCTCCTGTTGCTGCAAAGTAGACTAGAGGAGATTTAGATAAGGGTAACTCTTCATGAGGCAGACTCTTCATGTCTCTTTGACACCAGAGTCAAAGGTGTGTAATAGAAAAGAATATTTTGACCTAAAAGACACCACAGAGTCTGCACTCTAATGCTGTTAGGATTGTAACCTGTGAATGATAAAAATGTACTGAAAAATAACGATAACAAATATAATGAATGAGATCAGAAGAGATGCTCTGTGCTGGAAGATCTGACAGAACTGGAGGGATGCCAAAACCCCCTCTAAAATAATCTATAACGGGAAACCAAGCAGGGTGCAGGTAGCCCTGGAGAGGCTCTAGCAGATGTCTGTTCAATGAATTCTGTTGCACAGATGTTCCTTTGTAGTTCTCAAAAACCTTTAAGGCTCCTGGTCAGTAAGGAAGTTTGGAAAAGATTCAAACTTCAGCCCTGCAGTGTCAGCATAAATTCCTGTCTGTGCTAACTAAAGCACAGTGCTAGCAAAAAAAGCAATTCTGTGAAACAATGGCACGAAATCCTATCTTCATTCTCCCTGTATGATTTCCAGATCAAACACTTAATCCTCTCCCCAAAAGTTTCCTCTTGTCAGTGTCATCAGTGTCTCTTCCTGGTGTCAATGCAGATTGCCCAGGTGCCTGGGAACTGTTTACAGCAGCACTGGAGACCCAAAGCTTGATTTGTGTGAAAGGAATGGAAACTTTCAAGTGAAAAAAACTCTTGAGAAGAGTGAAGAAAAGACAAGGATTGAATGATTAACCACGAGGAGTCCTTAGTTCTGGAGAGACCTTAGAGCCCAGACCTTTACAGCTGTCTGACTCAATAGTATAGAACATTTGCACCAAGGTCTGGCTGCTTAACTCAGCTCATTTAAACCAGACTGGAATGGAGAGCTGAAATTTTGCTGTTTGCTTGCTCAGGGGAGGCTGCTAGTGTCTGTATATAAAAAAAAAAACAACAAACAAACTTGATTTACTAAACAAACAAGCCTAAACCTCCAGATTGCCAGCAACACTGGAAGTACAACTGCACTTTGTCATTCCTGCTGCAAATTCTTTGGTTTAGGATGTTAGCATGCATTTTTCTCACCAAATTCTGTCATTGGCTACACATTTAATTTTCATTTGGTTTTGTGTAATTTGGTAAGTCAGAGCCACTGCTTCCCAGCTGAGGACTACATCAGAGCTAAAAATGGGATGGGAGCTGAGGAACCCATAGTGCCTTGGATCACCTCAAAGTGATCACCTTCCTTCCCAAAGGACAGCAAGACCACACTGTGGGGACAGAGGCAGGTAAATAATATCACATCTTGCCACTGGGGAGTAATCATCAGGCCACAGATAATGCAAGTCCACATAGTGGTGCATCTTCACACGAATTCACACTGAACAGCAAGATTCATTATGAAAAGGAGCCAGTTAGCAGTAATGCATAATCTCCATTATGAAATCATGAGCCCTGACCACCTACAAAATGTGCTACCTTGGCTTAAGCAAACTGAATTACAGGTAAAATTAATGCACCTGCAAAGAAGCAGTGAATATCCAAACACATACAGCAAAGACAAACTGTCTGAGAGAGGAAAAGCTCAGAGGGATGCCTATGGTGGCAGTAAAAATCACAGAAAATTTGCAATCCCAAAACTTGATCCCCTCTCCTTTCCCAACCAAATTCTTCTTGAAGATACTATATATAAATAACTGTGCCTTGCCAGCCTTTCCAACAGATACAGGAACAGTCTTCACGACATTTTATGATCTTTTATAATATTAATCTATTTTTCACTTTAGAGATGCCAAATAGTGTTTACCAACATGCAGTTACTTAACAATTGCCATACCTCATGAGTAAATCAATAGAACATCTAATTGCAATTTTTTTGCTTATATTACAACTAGTTAACAGAAACTGGAAAAGGTAAAAGCACATCCAGAAATGCATACAAAGCAGAGACATTCAGCAGGCCTGGAAGAGGAGATCAGACATGCAAGAAGAGGGCAGGCATTTGAAGTCAGAGATTTATATTGGATCAATTATTCCCAACTCCCTTTGACTGTCTCAAATGGCAGAGGAATACAGCCAAGTAATGGAGAAAGGTTTCTTAAAATTCAAAGTCGGTCTTGATTTGTGTCTTATTTAGAATTTCTATATCCCAGCACAATCCCTGTTATGGTGCAAGACTTCACAATTAGCAGCTTGCAAATGGAGATGAGTCCCCTCTCCATCAATGTGCACATGTGCTGGTGCAGTGTGGGGAGTGAGACAGTATTTTAGTTGAGTTCTTTGCTTAATGAAAATCCAAACCGTTGTGATAGAGCAAAGCAGAATGAAGTGGTACTGATTTCTGGAGTCCCACTGCACACAGCAAGCATTGGAGGCCAAGAGGTTACCACGGGCTGGAGAGCTGGGAATGCAGCAAACAGAATTTCCACTGTCTTCACAAGAAGCACTAGTCAAGTGGGGTTTAGAGTTAATTTGATTTCCACCCATTAAAATTATATGTTCCACACAGAAGAGTCATAAAGTGCCCATAAAAGCAAGAGCACTTGCACACTGAATAACTTTGGCAGTGGGGTTGGCTCAGGGGTGAGGAGCAGCAGGCACAGGGAGCCCTCCCAGCCTGTGGCACCAGGGCTGTGGGGTGTGCAGACCCCCAAAAGTCACCCTGCCTCCACTGTTTCACCTGAGACAAGCAAAGCAACACAGAGAACAGGACACAAACCATCCCAAAAATCAAGGGTGCTTGCCCTTCTTCCCCAAAATTGCAGGGCAGGGGTGGATTGCAGGGTGGGATGTGCTGTAAGTGCTGTCAGTGGCACACTGGCTGCCACCTTCCTGAAAAGCAGCTGCTCCAACATGCTGAGGAGTGTGTCTTCAGATGATGTAAATCTGCTCAGCTGCATTGAGCCGTGGTAATTTACACCAGCTGAGGGATGGACCAAAGGCATTTATTAAGGCTGCAGTGTATTTAAGAACAAGCAAAGATCAATAGTCCAACAAATATTCATTTCACATCACTGCTTTTCAGAAGAGAGGTCAAATGGATCCTTATACATTTTTTTTTTCCTCTAAAATTTCAAGCAGAGAGCAGAGAAAGTTGGTAATTAAATCCCCTTTGAAGGAAGCACTGGCAATGAAGAACAGGCAAGAGCTGGTAGTGCACAGGAGCTGCAGTTCTGGCTCTCAGGTGGCATTAAGGGCTCTGAGAGAGGATGACTTATCCCTTGAACTGTCTTCTGGGGAGTGACATCAGTGACAGGCCACTTGGAATGAGGGTAACAAATGAACAGCTCAGCATGTGGGTCCCAAAATAAAGCAAATTGAACTCTGGACATGTAGAAATCAGTACCTTTCCCCTGTTATTTTTCATTTTAATGTACATGAATCCAGTGAGGTTTGTATTGGTATTGCTCTCTGCCTGGCTATAAGGAAGAAATATAAGTGGCATCACAGGGAAAAATATTCTCACGAGATTTCCATCCTAATTATGCAAACCCAAGACAACGTTAAGGTTTTAATGAAATTTCCAAGTGTATTGACATTTTCAAATACAACATGACAAGCCTGGCTTTGGGAAGGGATGGAGTGATTCCTGAGGAGAGAGTACACACAGTCTAAGCAATCGTGCCAGACCTTGGGACAATTTATACCAACAATGTGCCTCATCCGAATGACACAAGGAGTTATATCAGCAAAATGCCTCCCTTAGTGCAGGAGAAAGAGAAGAAAGAACACCATATGTTGGGTACTAGAAATCAGGGGTGTCAGCGATGGTAATTTCCTGGAGTTATAATCAACATGTAAATGAAAATTTTAGGTCAGGCCACATTCCAAAATATGGAAAATTATTTGTTCTTGCAGGTTAATATAAAATTCATATCACCACATCACCACCAGGCTGCCGTGGTTTACTGTGTTGATCTGTTCTCTCCATCCTCCTCAGAGCAGAGCCCAGGCATCTCTGCTCACAGTTTACAGCAGGGAAAAAAAAAAAAGCCATGGGGCTTTAAATTTTTAAGTTGGTGTTTTGAAAATACTGCTGTATGCATTAGGCTTCTCCTGTTACAGAGGCCCTTTCCTGGAGAGTCTTCCAACAGGAATATCATTTACATCAGCAAGGCTTTTTTGGCAGTTTTTCTTTTTTTCCTTTTTATAACCATGTTGCAGTGAGACATCAGTTTAGGCAGCCAGCTCTGCAATAAAACTGACAACAGGTTTATTCTCCTGCTCCTCATGGGACCGATAGGAATTTTAGAAAAGAAAGCAGGAGGGAAGGAACAGCAAAAACATGTGCCTATGATCTGCTCTGTCCCAGCACACCAATTCTGCTGTTTCCAGAGTGATTCTCATTTTAAAATACAATGTTTTTCTTATGTTTCATTAGATATTTATCCATTTGAATTACCCTGCAAGGGCAGCATATCCAGAGCAGAGGTATTAGGAGGTCCTACCAAGTTCAGAGCTACCAGGATTTTACCTTTGGGGTCAAACTGCCCATTGTCCTGTTCTTGTCAAAGCCATGGAAACCACTGTGAAACACCAGAGCCCTGGAATACTTCTGCCAGAGGGAATCCCTCAAAAAAGCATGGAAAAGGTTTTGAAAAGAAAAGCAAATGAATCCCAGGCTCTTCAGATCATTGTGGAAGAAGCTATGATCTCAGAAGGAAGTTCCTGAACCCTGCCCTGGCTGCTGTGCCTGAGGTCACACAAATTCAGTTTCTGCTCCTCTCCCAGGAGCCACTGAGAGCAAAGACTTATTCTTTTTCTGCACTTTGTTTTTTGCAAAGGGTAATTTTTTTGATGACAGAAGGGTGATTTTCTCTTCCTCACCATCTGATAAACGACTGAAACTCCTGAGCATGCAAAGAAGGTTTGGGTTCCCATTTAACCTCAACAGACAGTGGTGAAAAGAGCAGTGAGCACAACACCCAAGAGACAAGGAGCTGAAGCAGCAGTTTGGCAAGGTCTCATGGCCTGGAGCCAGGGGGTTGTGTCTCACAGATGAGCTGCCTGTGGTGCACACCAGCAGGTTTGGAATAGACATGCTGATAGATTAGAAATCCCATCTTGATTTAATGGATTTAGTCCCAACAGTCTAGGACATAATTAAATCTTTAAGAAAGGATTAATCCATCTTTACTACCTAGTATTTATCATCTCTAAACACTCACAGACCGTGTGTGTGTCTGTGTGTGTGTGTGTGTGTGTTGGGGAGGTACAGACACATTTATTTATTTAGAGAAAAATGCTTTTTTATTAGCAGGAACCATTTGCAGATTTGCCGAGGCTCCAAAGTTGGTATCTCTGACTCGACTCCACTAATTCCAGTTGCAAACAGCAGCTGTGCCCAGATGATGGCGCCTGCAAATCACGGATCCCTTGGAAATAATCATTAGGTAACTCATTCTGGCGGGTTACACACTGTGGGCTTTAGGGTTTATTGCAGAGGAAAATAGAAGTCTTATTGTATTGCAACCCCTCAACCACCAAACCCCCCAAACATTGCAACCCCTGCCTTCCTGTCCCCAGAAACCGTGGGCTGTGTTATGGTGTTGTGTTAAATTAGCTTTTACAGCTCCCTTCCATTTGGGGAGTTACAGCACCAGAATAAGATATAAGAAAAATACAAAGGGTTTAGACTAAAGATTCTTCACCCCATGGGAAATGCATAATTCAAGGTATTTGTAAATGTGTTTGTGATGTGCTGAAAAGCTGAACTGGAACAAAACAAATAAAGCCAAGCAACCAGACCTGAGAATCCCAATCCTTGATGGAAATCAGACAGGCAGGTTTAGACGTATTTTTGAGGGGATTGTAGGATTTGGGTCAGCTCAGGGAAAGGCTGCCCTGGTCAGCAACAGCCTCACACCAGAATGAAGCTCTGAGTGCTTTGTGCAGGCAGGGACCACCTTTTATACAGGAGAGCTTTTGTTCATTTTGGGAGGGGTGAGGAGGGAGGGAGATAAAGCTATAGAGAGAACAGCACTGTGGAAGGAGACAAGATTAATTCTGAGTGAATCACACATGTTTCAGGGATTCAGGGTCTGCACACAGAGCAAGAATATAAAGCTTCAGACCCAGTGTCTGAAAATCAGCTCAGCAAAGCATTTGAGTTTGGCTGTTTATCTGGGACTGCTGTTTTCAGAAAGCCAGAGTTCTCTCTGAACATTACCTCAAATAGTTGGGGATACCAGAACAGCCAGCATGCAACAAAGTTGTGAGAAAATCCTGTTTCCTAATATAAAAAATGTTTTATTTGAATTTTGTGATCATTGCTAATAGAGGTTCAGGTTTAACACACCATTTCCTCTAAATGTATGTGTTCAGATACATAAATGTTAATTCTGACCTTTGTCTACTAAGTACATCTAATTTTCCTCACATATTTCAGTCACCTATAACAAATTACCCATCCCTTCCAATTCTCTGTGTTCAATGTCCTTCTAAAGATGCCCAGAAGAGGAAAAAAAATTAAAAAAAGCTGAGGAGTGAAGATATGCCAAATTGATTTCAGATTTGGGAGCAATGACATATTGTCTAGATTATTCCTCTAGGGAAAAAAAAAGTCTCCAAATATAATAAATAATAAAACACACCAAAACCAAACTCGTGAACATTTTTTTTTTTGGCAGGGAGGACTTTTCTAGAAGCTTTCATGTTTGCTATTTGCTTGCCCACAGAGTATCACTTTTTCTAGTGCTCAGCATTGAGGAATCACTAAATCCCATGAAGCTCAAGCATCCCAAGCCTTCAAGTTGAAGCTTCAACCAGCAGTTCACTATTAATAAAACCACTGGCAACAACAGAAGCTCAGAACTCCTGTCAGAGTTGAGAAAGCAAAGCCCTGCAGTGCTCCAGGTCCCTTGTCCTCCACACTTTCTGCAGCCTCTATGGGATGTTTGGATCCTGGGCTGTGTCCTTTGGGAGAAAATTCCTTGCCTTCCTTTGGGATTTCCCGGGGTCTTGCTGGGTGGCCCCAGATCAACTTTCTTCCTATGGCTGAGCCTTCAGAGCTGCTCTGGGAGCAGCTCCTCAGCTCCTCAGAGGCCACCCAGCCATGGGGAACACATGACAAGAGAAGAAAATTCTCCTGGTCTTGTCCTCAGATGATTTCCAGTCTAAAATCTAAAGAATCTTATCTCTTTCTGTGGCTGTTGGAGCTTTGCTCAGGCTGGGAGCAGAGCAAGCATTTCCTGGCTTTCCTGGTTGGGAAATTCATGCTAAATATAATTTTGGGTTCAAGATTTGGAGAGTTTTGAGAGTTTTCTTCATATGCTCAGAATCAAGATTCTCAGCATATATGATGACAATTGATTTAAGGATTTAAGGTTGATTTAAGAAACCACGAACAACAAGAGTGACAGCGCAGATGGAATCATTAGGAATGACAAAACCAGGAGCATTTCCAGCTATCTTGTGTAATGTTTGATTAATAACTACAGACAATTCTTAAACTTTGGTTAAAGAAAACTTGTGCTTAAAGATTAAGATATTTTTATCCTAAAATATTTTTATCTATAAATGTGAGTGCTAGTTGTTTGGAATGGGGCTCGTGTTTTCTGACACCCCCTACAAACTGAGCACCCAAAGAACCAACTGAGCTCTCCTGACTCTTGGTGCTCCCAGAGCCATTTCAAGTGCCAAAATAACATACTGAGGTTTTAAAGATAAAAACAAAAAAACTCGAGGAAGGTACAGCTTAAAGCCACAATCCTGTAAATGTCTTACTGTGAATTTCTTTTACTAACACAGATGACAGATCTATTAAATAATTTCCTCCTTGTAAATGCTAAGAATAGTTTAGTCCCAAAATGGAATCTTTGACTTATTTAAACATTTCTGTCTTTCTGTCTAAGTGCTGGGGATGTACATTCTCTGAAGAGGAAAAAAAAAAGTCTATTTCAGCAACTACAAAAATTATTATCTGGGTTTAAAATTAATTCTGAAAGACAAATTTAACCAAAGTGACTTAAGAGGTGGAATCAGAGGTCTGTTTGAAAGCCCATGATGAACGTCTGAGAGTTGTGCCAAAGCCTGCTTTCCATCAGCTCAGTGTGGATCCAAATCCTCTGGGCGCTCCAGAAGAGAAATGATCTGTTCGATCAGCAAAGGCAAGGGAGAAATCCTGCTTGTTATTTGTTGGTGTCTCTTGGACGACCTTTTAAATAAAAAAAACCCTGTCAACTAAATCACACTGAGGTTTTAACTGTCATAAAATTCATTAGGCTGGGGAGGATATGAGGGGATCATTAAGTCCATGCCAAAGCAGACTTCAGAAGTTATTAAAACTATTACTGGGAATACTCCAGCACTAGTCTCTTGCATCTGACTATTTTCAGGAAAACATACAGGAATTTAATTATCTTTTTCTTTTAGGACTTCTAATCTGTGATAGACTGAATTTAAGTCTGTCAATAGGCTCAGAGATTTCTAGTGGAAGAAAACACACACTGAGAGGCTGAGTAATCTATAGAAAGTAAGTCAGGATTCCTACAGAAAACCAGACTCTAAAACTCCCAGTATTCATCAGAAGCCGTCAGACTTTTTTTTAGAGTGAACCAAAAGGTTCTTAAAAGATTTCCAAAGGCTCAGTTCCCTGTATTTGGTAATAGTTAGGCTTCTTTAGTGTGTCCCCAAAATTCCTGGTCATTGAGAACAGAGCTGTCCCCAGGAGAGCTGAGCACTGCCTGTAGTTAATGCACTGTGCCCCTGCTGCCAGTAGTGCTGAGGGAGGGCAAAGTAAGACCAGGGAACTCACCTCTAAATATAAATATCTGCATTCATAGAGGAACTTAATTTCTTTCTATTCTGCCTGCACAGAAAATCAGCATTACTGGACTCTGCAAGGCAGTCAGGGATTGCAGGAAATGCACTGCACTGCCTTGCAGCACACAAACACCTCAAACCCTGTTCCTGGGCACAAAGCCACGACACAGCTCAACATCCCTTGGCTGGGATAATACTGGAATTAAAATAGGTGAGATGAATGAGATATTTAATTTTTCAAAAGCTCTGGCATTCCCCAAATTAATGGAAGACTCCTCGGGTTTGGCTAAGGTAAACACAGAATCAAACACAGCCATCAGGGTTAGCAAAGCAGAAATATCCAACTCCCAGCACACGCTGCAACAGAGCACACATTTATTCATACCCTGTTAGAGGCTCAAGCAAGAGACTCAGATTTTCTGCAACTTGTGATTTATTTCTGAACTGAAGGCTAATATATTCTTTAGAATAAAGAAAAAAAAAAAAAAAAAAGCCTCCAACTCCCTCAAGGTTTTATTTGCTTTTCAGCAATCCTGGTCTTACCAATCAGTGTGTTCAAGCCAACTTAAAATATCTCCCAGACAAACGAAGCACAAAGCAGCACTCCTCCAGCTGGACCAGCAATCTTTCCCTATTTTTTAAAATTTGACAACAAACCCATCATCAACTGCAATGGGTAGTACAAGAGAGCAGGTAAAGGACCAGGCACAGAAATTCTGTTATTAGCTTTCTCAGCTCTAAGACCTAAGAGGGACAACAGATATATTTTTTTTGCTCCAGATGGTTCCTCAGAGGAAATCTGGGAATTCAAAACTAAGAACAAAAGGATGAAATAGAAAGAAAAGAGCCTCACAAACTAAGCCAGTAAAATACAGATAGACTACCAGGAAAAAGATGTATAGGAAGAAGATAGAAATCTGTAGGATGTCCTGTAAAGAGGTGAAAAATCTCAGTGTTACAGGCACATAAAGATGGACCTGGATGAGACAATGCCCTTGAAATTTTAGGAAAGGCTCATGATTGTTTTTTCTCAGCTGTGCCTGTGCCACTGAGGGAGGGTGCCACACAGGCAAGGAGGATTCAGGTCCACAAGAACTGAGATAATAATCCTCACATTTGAATGGTGAAAATGCTAAAGCCTCAAGACTTCTCCTGTTCAGAAAACTCATATTATTATTGGTAATGAAGCATGAGCCAGAAAAAAACACAGTTTGACAAAGAGATACCAAGCTGAGCTTGTGGAGAGGCAGGGAAATCCCCACCCTTTACACTTAAACCAACAAAAAAGCATCCCCACTAAAATTTTCTGGGAGAAATGAAACACTGTGCTGAGAGGAAGGGCACTTTTTGAACCCCCCTTTCCCAACAGCAGCAGGAGGGTCAGCAATGCTCCTGAACAGCTGCAGCCACAGCTGGAGGGATTGGCCTCCAGCCTGGGGCTGGTGGAGGGTGCCCAGTCCTGCCCTGCCAGAGCTGCTGGTGCACAGAGGGGCATTCCCAGTGCACCCAGCTATCCCAAAGGGCAGCTCTGCAGGCACCAGCATCCAGGGAAACCCACTGGAGAGGCTGTGCTGCTCCCCTAAGGCACCTCCACAGCAGTGGCAGCATCCTGCTGCAGGACATACACCATGCCAGAGTGAAATGGATGGGGAAATACGAGGAAAATCAGCTAAGTTTGCAGCAATGGACTGACTCTTTATGTGAGAGATGTTTCTTTCCTGGTAATAAAAGGTGCTCCTACAGCATTCCACTCTTTTTTTTTTAATTTTTTTTTTTTTTTAATTTTTTTTTCCAGTACAGCTACTGCTTCTTAATGGGGTGACAGACTATGCTGTCTGTATTAGTCAGCAGTGGAGCTAAGAGAGTGGCTTTGCCTGGTGATGCCAAGGCTCAGTGTAATTTCTGCAGACAATCCTCGTCTGAAAACACCTCGGGTGACAGTTTGGCAGGCACGCTGGCATTTCCAGCTGAGTCCCTGCTCCTCCTCATTGAACTCCAGCACTGCCTCAAGCCACTAAATGAGACAGAAACCCCTCCACAGCAGGAAGGGTGAAAACTACGTGAGGACTATTCTGGGTCTCTGTGCCTTGATAAAGCAAATAAACGAGATGTGGAAGGGGAAAAGGAGGCACAGAGAGTGTGACCACCTCTGGTCCTTGGCAGGACACAACTTCCTGGCACCCTCTGGCCAGGACTGAAGGGATGCTGGAGTTGGAGCTGCTCTCCCAGCCCTGCATGTGTTCTCATGGCTGCTCTGGGGGGACACCCACACCCCTGAGGGTGATATCTGTGTTGGGCTGAGCCCTTGCCTCTCTCCTCTGGTTGCTCACTGCACCTGCTGAACTCACAGGTGAGAAAACACTGTTCTCACACACTTTTATGAGTGCTGCTTTTTTGGCCCCACCAAGTGTGGATTTTGCTTTAGAGACCTGACAGCCCAAGTCAGGCCTCTCTCTAATCTTCCTATTCCCCTTGAAAAGCAAATCCATTTCTTTCTTCAGAGACCACAGAGGGCACTCACTCCAGCCTCTTGGTTCTCACTTGCTGCAGATACTTTGAAAGACTAACTCCTGTTAATTAGGAAAAGATATAAAGAAAATTTAAACTTCACTGCACCTTGCAAGTGCAGGTCTTGCCCTGGCCCCTTCCAAAGGGGGAGAGGCTTTGGAAGTTGATTTACCAAACACGTTCCCTTAACTGTCACTTGAGTTAAAGCAGACCCCATTTATTTTCCCAGCCTTCTGCAGGCTACATTCCCAGTGAAAAGAAAGGAACATATTGATAACAGCAGGCTCTGTCACAGGGGAGGATCGAGAATCACCCACGCGTTGCCTTGAAAACAAACAAGCCCCAAACAATTGATCAGTCACTGCTGGTACACAGGCAGTCTATTACGGATAAAAATACAGGTGGAAAAAATTCATCAGGGATGTGCAAATACCTCTATTTAAATTCAAGCACAGTAAAGCAAGCTTTGCTCCTATAAACAGGAGTAGTGGATTATGGATGCATTTCTCTCAAGTCCTGGCAGAGAGGGAATGCATTTCCAGGTGAGGGGAGCCAGAAAACTGAGTGATTTCCCTGTCGAGGCTCTGATTTCTGAGATGGCTTAACCTGACTGCCAGGAAAGGTGGAGGTGCATCACAAAGTGCTGTATAAATTGCTGCTCTGGCTCCCTGTATGCAATCTGAACACAGCCCCCAGGTGGGCTCAGTACCTCACACCCAGCAGCACTGCAGGGCCCCAGCCCAAAGCTCAGCACCCCTGGGGAAGCTCAGTGCCAACTGCAAACAAGCCATGCTCAGCCTGAGCAGCTCTCACTGGACGTGTGGAGTGTTAAATTAGTTTAAAAAACCCAAACTTGACAGAGCAGCCAATGGAAAAGACACAAGGAAGGATATGAAAGACATCTATGTGTGCATATTTATGTGTGAAAACAAGAGAATGAGAGCAGGACCACTTCAGCTCCTCAGCTGAGTTATCACTGCCAGCTCCTTCCCCACCTTTTGCTGCAGGTGTCCATGTGTGTGATGCACTTCTCAAAGGAAACACTGACACACTAAACCTGACTCAATATTGTCCTAAAATCAAGCAGACCTTGTCCAGAATATTAGCCCGGCTTTTAAATCCAGAGCTAAGAAAACAGAGTGGCCACAGTGCCTTTTGGGTTTTAATTTTCCCTTTCCAGCTATGGGCACATAATACAATGTCCAATTTTAATTTAGCCTCTGCACTTGATTTAGCCACTGCTTACCTTGATTTTCCCATCATTGCTTTGGGAATCCTTAAGGCTTTCTCAGCAGAATGACACACTTTGAATGGCAAACCAGACCATGGTTGTAGAGCCCTGCCAATTTCTCCAGACATTTCTGCCTAGGAGAGAAAACACCACAAAATATCTCAGATAGAAAGGAATCATGACAAGAATTCACTCATTGCCTTGCAAGAGAAAAGGGAGACAAAGAGAACTCGAATTTCAAAAACTCAGGTAAACAGCAATAACTAAAAACACTTAATATTATTCAAGCCTCAACTCAAAAAAAGTGAAAGAAAAATGTCAGCATTTTGACTTTTCTTCTCACTCATGACCATGCAGAGTTCCCCATCTGTGCTGGCTGACCTTGGGCTGTTGCCAGCCATCCACCCAGCTGCTCTCCTCCTGCCCCTCCTCAACAGGAGCTCTGGGAGTCCATCTCTGCAACAAGCAGCTTGGGCAGCTTGCAGTGCTTAGTAGTACCCAAATTATAACCTGTGTGAGAGGCTCTCGTGCAGTGACAGAGGAGCAGGGTTACCATAAAGCCTCATCTGCACACACACAGTCACAGCCCCTTCCTGGGCCTGTTCTGGGGGTTATAACCCTGAGCTCTGCACAGGGGATTCCTCTGTGGCACTGGAGGCTGAGTTTGAAGCAGAGTTCAGAGTTCATACAAAGGAGAAGATACAATCCATCTCAAAGTGTGGCTGGTTTCAGAATATATAAAATCTATGTAGATAGAAATTATGGAAGTGGCAGGGAGAGAGAACACCTTCAGCATGGAGAATGAGAAGATGCCTCATAGTTTGCTACTCAGAAGGCATTGGCAGAATACAGTGGGTTTTGTTGGAGCCCTAAATTATTTGGAGTTGATTTTAAGAACAGCAAATCAATATAAAAGAAGACCATGCCTATAAATGGAACCAAAAGAAATTTATCACCTTGTATTCAATCAGGAAAAAGAAGCACACAGTCTGCCATTTTTTTTTATCTTTACTATTTTCAGTCCTAGAGATTTTTTCCAGCAATACCAACGTCATCAAGCAATGTATGACATCAGCTGGTGACTGGTGCAGGCAGATGATATATCTCCACTTTCCTTTCTTGAGCTCCATTCCATCTTTCTCTCTGCAATATCAGAATCAGAAAAGTACAAAAAGTTATTGCAGTAGAAGTTAATATAGGGAAAAAGCAGGTTACTCACTTTAGCTGAGAGAATGAGGTCCCTGATGAGTAATCTCAAGTCAGCCAATTCTGGGATGACTTCCAAAGGCACAAATAGGTGCTGGGGCTCATAACCATGGAAAGCCAAAGGTAGTCAATAGCTTGATTGCACCACTCCTTAAAGAGTGACAGTCCCACTGAGCTGAATTTCTGCTCAGGCTGGAGAGGCTGGGAGCCATTTTCCCTCCCCAGTGTCTCTAACATCATCTCCTCCCTCAGGTGTGCAAACACTGGGCACCCCATGAGCCTGATGGATACAGGAAATCTGCTCCTGGTCATGAAGTGCAGGGTAAGGAGGTGCTGCAGTCCCTGTGCTGGGTGAAATCCAGCCTGGAACAGGCTCACCAAGAATGTGGGATGTGGACACACTGAGCCATCAACACCTCAGTTCTGTCCACTCAGGACACACAGGGACTGCAAGGACACTTTGCTGCTATTTGCTTGCACTCCTTTGTCGTGGCACACCTGATGCAGGGGAATACTTTGGTGCCTTTTGTCCTTGGTGCAGAGATTTTTGTGAAATCTCCTTGTAAAATTAATTGTTTGAAAAGAGGATTTTTAAACCAAAATAAAAGCATCATGAAAAAAAACCAGCAAAATCTCCCTTACCCCTGCCAAACCAGCCTTGCCTGGCTAACAGTGAGGTCATTCTTTGTTTTGGTTCAGACAATTTCTTTTCCGAAAGCTATGCTTTACACAGAGAGCCTTCATTCACATATGCAATTAAATATTGCTTTCCTGAACAGAAGTGGCCACACAGAGCATGCTGTCAACACATCCCTGCAAGATTTCTCCAAGAGTTCAGCAGAATAATTAGCTTTGGTACCGTTGCACAGTAGTTTTTATCTATCGGAGTTTTATCTCGCCTTCTCTCAGTGGTGAGTCTGAGAGAAATTCTGAACGTTTGCCTCATGGGTCTAATCATCTTATTGATGCTCAAAGCGTTTAAATGTGATCTGCAGCCCCTTCACTCTTTGACATTCCAGTTCTTAAAAAAAAGTCAGATATTTTGGCAGGTGCTTAGCTCAGACTTGTTCTTTAGGCTATAAGGCTTTTGCCTGTCTAATTAGCTGTGGCAAAAAAGCTGAGAATGTTGACAATCTGGGGATGTGAGGTAATAAAAAATAGATTATTTACCAGCAGCAAATTAAGCTCTCTAAGAACCAGTGCAATGAGTTGTGCCCCTCTGACAATTCCCTGTAGCAGATAGATACCACTGTCTCCATCTGTCTATCTTGTGCACAGCGTACCTGACGGCGTGTTTCTAATCTATTTTCCCATGCACAAGAATTGATCCACCAAAGCCTTCAGAGACTAAAAGAAAGTAACCTTTCTGGTGACAGCAAGCAAAATCTGTCTGCTTCCAAAGATGATTTTTTTTTTTTTTTTTCCCCAGTTTCCTTTGGGGCAGTGCAAATAATTGGCCAGAGTTGCCAAACGCTGCTCGGGGCTGGAGAAGCGGGGTGGTTGTGCCTCTGGTTTGGGCTGGCAGAAAACAGGAT
Organism: Zosterops lateralis; assembly: GCF_965231275.1. Lineage (NCBI taxonomy): Eukaryota > Metazoa > Chordata > Aves > Passeriformes > Zosteropidae > Zosterops > Zosterops lateralis. The sequence continues at coordinate 11,598,367 of NC_139775.1, forward strand.
GGAGGAAAAGGCAGCTGTGGGTGATGGATGAGGGCTGGCTCCTCAGAAACAAGCAGAACCAGCACTCAGAGTGCGAGGGAGCCAGTGGGACAAACAGCTGTCCAGATTTGGAGACAGAAAAATCCACATCACAAAAGTTAGCAATGGAGGTGCCAACTTTTGACTTCTTGCCCAAGCACATGGTCAGGAAGGCAGAAGAGCAGGTTCTACAGAGCATTTTTCTCCCTTTTAAAACCAGTCTCAGAAAAGGCTGTTAAAGTCAGTGGCTCATTAGAATAGCTACTTTTATTTCAGCCAGTTTACTCCAAATGACAATGTGCCTTGGCTTTACTCCTTTTTTACACCACACTACTCTTCAAATTCCTCTCCCAGAATGTATTTTAAGGAATGAGATTCTGGAATGATTTTTGGTTTACTCAAACCAGGATATATGGATATGGGAGGATGGTATATGCAGCATCTACTATCCTCTCATCCATATTTCTTAGGAATGGAGTAGCCACATTTCCTGTATGTTTTCCCCATGGGCATTAGACAACCCTTCATGTCCTGCAAACCAGTGCAATAGTCTGATATCAAAAGAATGGCAGTAAAACCTCTCTAGATAACAATACTTGCTGCTATAATATCCCTTACTTCAGAAAATGCTGGATCCATCTTTGGATCCAATGACTGGTCACAGATTTCAGGTTACGTGCTGCAAGGAGTCCCAGAAGTCCAATTCTTTGTCAATGAGCTGTTATTGTAAGAATATTATTCTGCTTCTTAGGGAATTTGTTAATCAATATGGGCAGACTACATGATCTTGTAAAGCTTGTGAAATTCATTTCTGTGGGAAGCAGAGGTGACACCAGCCCTTCCCTTTGGAATGGTCACACCAAGGTAAATGCAGCACTTATAAAGGGTATATGGATATGGATATTTTGCCTTTTGAGCAAGGACTGCAAATTGTGCAGCATTTTCAGCTGTACAAACTCCCTCATGTTTTGGCTTGTCTCATCACTCTCAAGAGCTAAATACGATGTCAAGGTTTATTGAGAAGATCACAAAGCAGTTTGCATTTCCTAACAGCTGGGGATGTCTGAACCAGTTCAACAAACTGACACAGACGAGTTAAAACCCCATTCACACATCTATGCTAAATTCCAACAGAATTTACTCCAAGGTTTGGTCAGAAAGTTATGCAGCTAAATCCTTACAGAGATGGACAAGAAAGCCAAGTGCAGTTTCCCCCACCCAGGTAAAAGGCTGGAAGTATCAGGAATCTCATGAGTGTGATTATTGCTGAGAGGCTGTCGGTTCAATTTTAGAGATCAAAGATGATACAGAAACATTCCGTAGCTCTGTTCTGTAAGCAGTGTGCAAGGAACAGGTAGGTATAATTTATTTTAGCAGATTTCAGAAAGGGATTGAATATTTTGGTGGAACAGAACATCTACAATAACAAATAAGGCTGTTTAAAATACCCATGAGTGGACTGTGGGCACAAATAAAAAATCAGTGTAAGGTGATTGACTTCAGTAAGCTTGGGCTGGATGCCAATGGGTATCAATTAAGATCAACCTTTCTCTACAGATAATTTATCCATAATTTTCTCTTAGTAAAGGTTGTTGCACCCCAAACCACTTAGTCCTTTACAGCAAAGGACCTGAGGACAGACAAATTTTAATCTTTGGATTTTTGTGCAGAAAAAAAAAGCAAACATATTCAGTTTAATAATATATTTTGTTAGATATTTTCTGGAATAAATTTCACTGAATCTGCTGTCTCCTTGGTGATCACAGTTGGTAGTAACCATTACAAGCACTGAGAACATGTGAGCATACAAATTCCTGTTTGATTTTCAGCTTCTTCTTCCTGAAAATACAAGAAAAGACTGAAAAAAATTAACTTTCCAATATTACAATTAATTTGAAAGGAACTTAAGGATCTATCTGTGTTTTGTAAGGCTTTAAAAACAGATACTGACAATGAACTTGGCAGATTTTTAGAAAGCTTCAATATAGTGAAAGTAAAAAATAAATTAAAAGAAGCCTGTGCAGTTCAGAAAGAGAAAGAAAGTGCCATTATATCTCTTTCTCCTTCCAATATCCAGCACCACGTTACACTGCACTGCAGAAGCCAAATACTGAAGCAAATTACCTGTCAAGGGGATTTTATCAATAAATGCTTGAATTCAGCTTTCAAGGAGGGCCAAGGCTGGTACAATTTTCCCCTACAACTGCAACAGCACCTTGTTCTGTAACTGCTACTGCAGCACCAAACCTCCTTCAGGGAGGCAAAAACTTGGGTAGGGGAACAAATTTGGAATTAAGGAAAAAAAAAATCAAACAAAGAAACAAGGAGGAGATTAAAAAAATAATAAATTAAAAAATATTGTGTTTTTATTCTGGTTTTTGAAGTTATGTCCATGAATGTTCATCTGTTCCTGATACCTCCTGGTCCCACTGAGTGATCTGATCCACACGAGGGGCAGAGCTATCAAATAAATTCTTCTCAATCTCCAGTACAGGAAATCTCACTGAGGAAAGAGATCTTTCTAAGGGATAAACCACAGCCTGACACTCCATTTTTCAGGCACAAGGAGCTCCTGCACAAGGGGAAGGTGGGCAGAAATGAGAGAGTGCAATGCAAGCTTGGGAAGGAGCCTGCATGATCCTGGACACCAGGGAATCCAAGCAATGGGATATAAATCCATTGGAAAGCTTCATTAGCTGCCCTGCTCATGGAGCTGCATGTTTACAGTTTGGGAGGAAATGGTCTGAAACTGAAACATCACAGAAAAAGAAAAAAAAAAAAAAGGCTTTAATGCAGGGTTTATAATGGGTTCATTAAAAAATTACAGCTTCCTAAAGGTCCTGGGTACAATTACAGCCATCACGCCCTTAGTGCAGCAGGTATTCACTGATCAGGATGCACAGAGCCACACACTAAAGGGTACTTTGGTTTAAATTGCAGCAGAATGGTCAAGCTTTGCCTGTGGGGAAAAACCTGTCAGGAGGGCACTGCCTGGGCTGATGCAGCACAGATGGTTCTGAGAAACCCAGACCAGTGTCTGGAAAGTCCCAGGCAGAGCTGTGCTGCTGTTGAGGCTGGGAACTCGAGTCAGGTGGGAATAACTCCATCATCAGGGCTCTTATTTCATTTAGGCAAATTTTAAATAGTTTTGCCTGACTCAGATAAGCTGCCTCAGCATTTCAACCTGTGCCTTTCCCAGGTGCTTTACAAAAAGCAGAGAGTAAAACAGTGGCTCCTGAAGAGTTATTTGTGACTCAACGGGATGTAAAGTGTTGTCTCTATAAAAAGCTTGTGTTGTCCCTTCAGGAGAACAGTGTCTGCCCCGAGAAACCACCAGGTTCCAGATTACAGTGGGGATTCTTCATTTATCAAAGAGTGAAACACACTGCGGGAGGTTTTTGGGTGTGATGCACTAGAAGAGCCACTCATTCCTGCTGATCTTGTGCTATGTGCCTCATCCCTACTCCTTTTTATTTTTATTTTTTTTTTTTAATTTTATAATTCCCTGATAGCTGTTTAATCTGTTGGCCATTTTTCCATTTAGCAGATTTGGACAGAACTTTTTGAGCTGGTGTGAGCACTTGTGGGCTGGAGCCACACACACACAATAATTACACTCACATTCTTATTTTCCTGGAGCTGTTTTCCTGTCTCTCTGCCAAGGGTGGGCTGTGCTGTACCTTCTGTAGGTGTGACACTGTGGAAACAAATCCTCTGAACCTAAAGGAAGACAAAATCCTCCGGACTAAGTTTTCAGCTAGTCTCAGATATCCACTGCAGCAAAATGTATTAATTTTTAAAGTGATTGGTTTTAATATATATAACACATCTTAAAAGAAGATGGACCCTTACATAATTAACATTAAAATTTATATAGAATTGAAATGCTAATGGTTACACTAAAAGCAAAAATCAGAAAGAAAGATAAATATCTAAACTGGTTTAGGCTGTGTCAAGTCTCAAGTTCTATAGCAAAATTTTTAGCAAATGTAAAATATTTTCTTTTCTGTGCAGCTTTTTTGAAAATGATTTCTGTAGAGTCTCTTTCAGCTCTTAATATGTGCCAGTGTCACAGTGACAATCCCTGAACCAAACAGGCCACTGATATCATGTAGCAAGGCCACTCTGACCTAAGAAAATCTGAATTTCCAATGGCATACAGCTCACCACGAGTCATCTCTTACAAGTTGAACACTTGCAACAAATTCCCCCTACAGCCATCAGTTGTGGTGCAGAGGACAGCTCCCCATAACACATTTGTTTTCAGGAGCTTGTATTTTGCAGGCAGAGAAGAAAGCAAGGCTCATGTGGGAGAGCAGTGCCTCATTTATTGCCTGGGACCATTTCAGGCAGGAAAAAGATGAAGAAACAGGCAGAAGAACAGCTGATAATGCCAGTGTCCAAATCAGGCAGCAGGAGAGGAAGCTGCCACCTCGAGTCCTGGGAAGTTTTTTACTCCCTCTCATACTTGGGTGCTGGGGAACACCTGGAGTCAGTGTCACACAGGGCATAGGGGGTTTTAAAGCCCTTTGGAGCAGCACTGCTCAGCCACTGGGATGCTGCAGACAGCAAATGCACTGCACAGCATTCCCATTCTCCCACTCCTTTTCCTCTCTGCCCTTTTGGGGAACATTAAGTAGCAGCACAAAGAATTTCTGTGAGACTGAAGTGAAGCACTGCTTAAAGAACGACTACAAAAACACCAAGACATAGTGATGAAGAGGATTTTGAAAGAAAGATCCTTAATTTGAATGGAAAATGTCTCTAAATCCTTTAAGCTGCTTTGAAAATCTCAGCCTCCATGATATGGTTTAAATCTAAGATAACAGTGCTAGTCTGAAATTAGACAGAACATAACCTTACCTAAAAGGAAGAGGGATAGAAAAAGCCAAACTTCCCCTGGAGTTGCCTTGTTTGTGCTATTTTATTGTTAAAGATTTGATTTATTTCGAGGGTAACCTGACAATCTGAGCCTGTTATTTCAGCATGGGAAGCACTTTGGAGCAGCAGCATCAGGCCACAGGCAGTGCCCAGATAAGCACCACAACAAAGGGGCTGTTCTTGGGGAGCCAAACTCACAGCAGAGCTTTAAGCTGGGCTCAAAGGAGTGGTTGGGAGAGTTTGAAGCACCTGCAACTACATAGGAGGCTCTGGATTTTGGAAATAAACTTTACTGTCAGAAGATTATGCCACTGCCTAAAACAATTTAAAATGAGCTAAGTGCTGCAGCAGCATGCTGAAAAAGAAATCAAGAGATTTTATTTCTACAGATGCCTGCTGCACTGGCACTGTGAGGCAGAGTGCTCTCACATCACTCACTGGAATGCTGCACACAGATATGTACATCTACCTACAGCTCTTTCATTTTAGACTCTGATTATTTATATACCTGACTCTGCTGGTAAGAAAAAGTCACCTTAAAATTCACTATTCTTTAAAAAAGAAAGGTGGCCAAGTGTTATACAGAGGGCGAGGATGAAGATGTATTTAAAATAATGTGGAGTGTGAAATAACCAGGGTGGTAAGTATTAAAGCTCCTTAGAGAGGATAGAGAAGAGTACAAAGAGAAATTTAAGCTTCGCTTGTGTTGGAGGATTTATTAGTTCTTGAAAAGGAAGATTTCAAAGAAACTAGTAATGAATGAGGGAGTAATTACATACTGAGTTTGCAGAGAATAAACTAATTATAAAAATATGGTATGTTGTAGGCCATCTGCCCCCCAAAAAAGAACTGAATTGTCAAATTACTGAGCCAGAGATGACACATTATAATTATACTGTTACTATGCAAGATTTAATACAAAAATCTAACAACATTTTCCAATAACCACCATTTCTCTTTCTTGTTTGAAAATGAGAATCATTATATGCTATCATGAGATTTGATGCTGCTTGTCAGCATCCCAATGTGTTGGGAGAACTGCGTTACCCATCTTTCAGGAAGGGGAAAACCTAGTGACAAACCCATGGAGGCACTGCCAGAGCCAGCTCAGGAAATGAGGGAGTTTCAGCCCAATTCAGAGCACAAAGGAGCCACCTGATAATCTCAGCCAAACTTATTTCATTCTGTGAATAGGTGCACAGAAATTTAACAGAATTCATCGAGCCAGCTGAGTGCCCCAAACTTTTGCCTTGACTTTGGACTTCATTTATCAATTAAAGAGATTGTGTTTCCCTGCAATCTGTCTGTTTAGAGTCCTTCCTTTCAGAATGCTCACTGGAAATCTAGTTTAAAACCTAGTTTTGGTATAAATACAATAAACCTCACCATTCTGGCTGTCTTAGGACTATTAGCCCTTCCTGGCAGTAAAGATATTTGGAACCTGGGGTTGACTTTCAACCAATAGGAGAAAGCAGTGGTGCAGGTAGGAGGTTTCAGAGGTAGGAATCTAATGGCTCCAGATTGTGAAGGCTTCATTTTATATTGGAATAGGTTTGGCTTTTAGGGTTTTTTTCCCTTTCATGGTTCTTTATGAAGCTCTGCACAGTAATTTCCACTGCCTAAGATCATCTTTCACATAATTTAATTCTGCCAATCTCAATGGCTCTTTGGGATTTTAGTCTCAGAAGACTTTCAGTTCCTAATAGTGAGTTTTGTCTTCCCTAAATAACACAGATTCAATAATTTGAATTATTATTCAAATAATCAGCAGCTATTGCTAATGTGGAAAATGAAGGGGTTGAGAGGAAAGGTACAGAAAACCAAAATGCATGGGCTCATGGCAGGAGCATCTTAAACTGGGCTGAGATTTTTACTTTAAAGCCCTGCACAGCCATGAGCCTTTCACCCTCTCAGAGCAGATTTTCATGAGTCTCTCACATTTCCCCCAGATTAGCAAAACCCTTTGTTTCAGGTGAGCAAGGAACCCTATCAAAGACAGCAAAATCTTCATGCTCTTAGGGCACAGCTGGTTGTGTGCCTTCTTGGCTCCAAACACTTCAAGAAAGGCATCTAAACTCTGAAACATAAAGAAGAGGAAAAAAAATAAATTTAATCATCTAGTTTTGGTCCTCTAAAACACTGGGTCCACAAATTTATTTGGTACCAAATACCCCTGGGAGAAATATCTCCACTGGGTTTATTAGTCTTTAGATAAGAGCCAACCATAGGCAAGTGCAAGTAGGAATGAGAGGTAAGGATTTTAAACAATGGAGTTCCAACCCTAAACTACTTCCTACTACAACTAAGCAAGATCTGCTGAATTTTTCCTCTCGCTCACCAATGACTAAAAATGGTAACTTCTACTTCTATGTTGGATCTGTAGCAACAACCAAAATCACTCACAAAAGGAAAAAACCTGCAACTATTGGAAAGAGTTTCTGGTGATATTTTCAATTCCTGACATACTAAAGTACAAGAAATAAAATAATAATAATAATAATAATAATAAATCTCAATTCATGCATAAGGTCTTAATATATTACAAAAACTATCTCCAAACACACAACAAAAGTCAAAGAGAAAGAGAGGACGAAAAGGAGAACATTCAAAGTTTTTGGATTTTTGTCCCAGTGCCCCTGAGTCCTCAGAAGTCCCAGCATGATTCTGGGTTCCTCTTTGCCCAGAAGAGTGGAGGTGAAGATTCAAATTTCCAGCAGCAGCTCCTGTGCTCAGGGCCAGCAGAGTCTGGGCTCAGCCCCACACAGCTGAAACCCAGCCACTGACACCTGCAACTTTTCATGCACCTTTTCTGTCATCTTGGAGACATCGGGAGCTGAGTCTGCATCAATTCATACAGTTAATGCTTGCTCACATTAAAAGTGGTTCAGCATGTGATTAAAGTTTGCAGTTTAATAAGTAATTACAGCGTTCCTGCCGTCCAGCCTGCTGCACTTTTCTGCCCACAGCACTGACTTGAATACAAAACCAGTGAGTCTATTCATGCTGATGTCTTCACTGTGTGCTCTGCCCTTATTTGCACACCCCCAAATTAAACATTTAAGAGGCAGTTAATAAAACTAACAGTTAGACGAGACACGTTAAATAGAATTTCTGAAGAATGTATTAAAATTTGGTATTAGGATAATTATAAACCAGGTTACATTTTCTTCCACTTATTTTGGTGATGATAAATTTTTACAGTACTCTAGTATTTAGTTAAATCTGAAATAACAGCTGTATTTCCATTGCAATGAATTAAATTGGCATATTTTTGGTCACATATTCACACAAAGATGTGAAGCTGCCACTGGCTTCCAAGAGAGAAAATTCCCCAGGAGTTTAAGGCATTCAGGATGGCCTTGCTCATTCAGCTCCTCTGCCAGGTAGGAAAGTAGACTACATCTGAACAGATAAAATAAATACATAAATAATAATATAAAAATAATAAATTATGCTGCATATTCAGCTTATTAAAATAAATTTTTACACTAGTTTTTCCTCACCACCAATATATATGTAGCCCTGTGCACTCCTGTGCCTCAACACACATTCTTTTCAGTGGTCACTGTAGTCCCTGAGTTGTGCCATCATTGTTAGGTGCACTCAGGCAATATTTATATTTTGAAACTGCTTAAGCTCTTCACACAACAGTACTTTTTTCACTTTTCATTTTTAAAATGAGCATCCCACAACCAGTTATATGTGTTTTTGGAGCTGGTGTCAAGCCCAAATGACCACTCCTGCAGGACACCTCTCCCTGTGCTGCACACCGTCCCCTCAGCACTGAGCACAGCCAGGCTGCAAGGCTGCACATGCCAGAGCAAACCAATGTCACCAACCCAGCACAGCCCTCCCTGAGATTAATTGAAAAACAAACATCCAACCAGAAAAACCCTGAAGAGAGATTTTCCTCATCTCAGTATATTAGAAGAGGGATTACTCCTGACAGCGACTTGAGAGAAGAAGAAATAAAGGACAGAGAAGGGGGAAGTAGTTTGCAGCATTCAATCAGTATGCAGCATCAGACTCTTAATTTGCAAAAGCTCTGCTGTAGAGACATTCCAGCATCGCTGATGGCCACTTTGCTTCCAATGGCTGTAGCTACTGCAGATGAAGCCTAATGACTTCTGTAGTTGTGGAAAGATTTCCCCAAGTGAAAGTACTTGTTAAAACTTTGTTTCCCCACTCGTAGGTCGGTCAGACAGAGCACACACAAAGGGGAATCCATTTCTGTGATTTTTGTCAGGGCATGTCCTCTTGGTTACTATACAGCATATGTTCAGGTTGCTTTGATTAGCTTTCCCTCTCTTGGTGTGTGCAGGAAAGGCACAATAACTTCAGTCCTGTCATTAGCTCCATCTCAGAGCAACTCCCTGTGAAACACCTCTGAGGTTCCATGACTCACACATAACCCTTTTTCCTCATTACTCCAGCCCCAGTAGCAGGAGTGCAATATTGGCTCCCACTGATCTGTATTAGCTGAAGCTTGATAGGGAAGGAGGTTTGTATGGGATCAAAGCTCCAGCCTCCACTTGTCCACCTGCTCCTGGTCATAAAAAGAGGTCATCTGGCTGTGCTTTTAAAATAAACTCAGTATCTAGTTAGCCTGTGGTAGCCCAGGGAATATTTTAATTTCCTTTCACAGAAACAGAGTAGATACTGCTGACCTCCAGGAAAAAAAAAACCTAAACCCAATACAACTATATTAACACAGTTTAAAGTAATCTTCTGAATTTCCAGTAAGGCAATATAAAGTAAGGTTAAAAGTCTCTCAACTAGTTTACTCAATACAGACTCAATTATAGAACTACTAAAAATGGCCAGGTCCTGAAAGCATCTCTGCTGAAAGCAGGCAGTGCATGCCACCCACTGCAGGCTGACAGTGGGAACCACTACAGAGTTAATAATAAACTGACACAATAGGTGCCCAACCCTGTGCTCTGCACCTTCCCTACATGTGGTGAATACACTGTGGCATGAGCTGAACCCCAGGTCACCAGGTTCCTCTCTGCTGTTCTGCCCCAATGGGTTTAACAAGCTGCCTCTTTGCTGTTAATGCCAAGCAACTGCTACCAGTATCACTTCAACCTTGATATGTCTGCTTAAAATGCTGCTCTTCCTCCAAGTAAAATAATTTTGATCAGATTCTGTCCTCTGCGCTTCTCATCTCTCCCCTAAACTGAAATGTGAAACATTTCAAACAATAAAAATCACTGTACTGGAAAGCTGCACTGTTTATTTTTCGCACACTGCACGCAAGTGTACAGCAGACCTTTAAGAGTTCTAAATTCATTCTGACCTTCTTCATCGGTTATTTACTTTGAGCCTTGAGGAAATGCTTAGCTTAAATGGCCTTTTTCCCTTTCAGAAATCTAATCTTCCAGAAAAATTCCACTGGACAGCAGGTTTTGTAATGGAATTACTGTAGTTAATTCCTATCACAGCAGTTCCTTAATGAAAGGCTGGAAGAAAGTCAACAGGTACTGTATTCTGTAAAAGGGGCTGTAAATATGAGTGTCAGAGTTCAGAAAGGTGTGTCATCTCCCCATCAAGATAATTAATGGTCTCTAGAGTCATACAATTAAAGGTTGCAATAATAATCTATAAGATATCTCCCTTTGTTTCCCAATTAAAACTTTTCAGACTAATTAAAACCATGCCTGTGTCATGCAGTGTGGTGGTTTCCAACCGGGGCAATAAAATAATGGGTCTCAGCCAGAGAAGATAAACGCCTGGAAAAAAATTACCCATTTAAGCACCATCTTATGTCAACATTGATCTATGAAGTTTTGCTTCACGTAGTGGAGGAAACCATCTTCTCTTTAAGGTAACCTGCAGTCATTTTCATAAAAGCTGAGAGCCTCGACTTTTATTAGTTCTCTTCAGGGAAACCTTTATCCATTAAAGTCCTGTAACCAAGAGCCAAGTGCTTGGGTTCCACAGAACAAATGAGCCCAATGTAATGTCAATTATACAAAAAAAAGAGACAGATTAATTAAAACTCTTCAGAAGTCTCTTCAATATCATTGTCTGATATGCTTGCTATCAGCAGAGCATGTCTTCCATCTGGCAGCTTCAACAATATAACAGTTCAAGGCTGTTCTTAAGGTAATTATATCAAATATACTGAATGTGATAGGAAGCAATTGGTATTAGTTTCAGATTAATCTCTGTACATTCTGCCATTCCAGTACTGTCCTCAAAGATTGAATTTGCTTTCAGTGTGATGAAAGCAAATTGATGGTCAAGAGGGCTGTCCCCTTTCTGGTTGGGTTTTTGTTGTGTTAGTTGGGACTACAGGGGAATTCCATGTTACAGCAGTGCTGGGGCTCTCCCAGAGGAATCAATGGGGCAGGACACAGTACTGTGACCTGTTCTCTGAGATGAGGCTAGAAAAGACAGACCCCATTATCTACACCCTTAAAGATGTCCTGCAGCCTTTTTATGGCATTAGTATAATGACTTTTAGACTTAAACTCCTCATTGCCCACTGCAGAGATCTGGGGATTTATCTTTCTTGTGGAACATCAGTGGAGTACAGCAAAATCACATCACTCAGCAGTTGTACCCTGAATGACTTCTGTCTCCATTTCTATCCCTGATCTCACTACTTAATTAGTGGTAGCTAATTACTGTGAATAGCCTTGCATCTTTAACTAAATGAATGTGTGTAATCCTCTCTGGTTTTCTATTAGAAAAAGGGAGGGAGTTGGTGGAATCACACAGACAAATGTGCTGCGTGGGAATACCTACAGGGGAGATTGCAGGAAATTTGTGCCCATCTTTGCTGTTCTCCCATCTTCTGGAGACAGGGGTCAGAAGCTCTGGGACCACGGTGGAGAGAAGCTCTGGGATCATGATGCTCAGAAGCTCTGGGGCCATAATAGTCAGAAGCTGTGGGACCATGGAGGTTAGAAGATTTGGGACCATGGAGGTCAGAAGCTCTGGGATCATGATGGTGAGAAGCTCTGAGACGATGATGGCCAGAAGCTCTGGGCTATAGTGGTGAGAAGCTCTGGGATCATGACGGTCAGAAGCTCTGGGACCATGATGTTCAGAAGATTTGTGACCACAGTGGTCAGAAGCTCTGGGACCATCGTGGTGCTGAGCTGAGAGCTTGAGGGGGTGCAGAGAGGTGATAGGGCTGGTGGCTCCTGGGTGACACTGAGGACAAGCAGAGCTCATTCCTCTCTGTGTGAGGTGCATCAAGACAGTCCAACAGGAGAGATCTGAGAGCCCTCTGGGAAAATCCTCTCCCTCCAGGACCACAAGCAGCCAAGGGAGCACTCCTGGATTTCCATGCCTGATGAGCCACCAACAATGAAACATCCCCATTCCATGTGTAGATACTCATGTCATTCACTCCAGCCAGCTTACATTTCACTGAACAGTGGCAAACTTTGCATGGTTTACACTGTAAACTCCAGCTTTGTCTCTCTTAAGGCTTTCTTACATCTTATTTATTCCCTGCCCACTCTGCAGATCACCAGGGCTCCTCAGCTGAGGGTGTTGGGGCAGTCCCCAGGTGCAGGACTGATGAAATCAGCCACTGCTACCCCTCTCCTCACAAAACCCCTCTGCTCATAGCTCTGCCTGGCATTTGTCAGGCTTCCTGAATTTTATTTTACTATTAAAAAATATTCCTAGTACAAATGGGGATTTGCATCAATGCTGCTATAAAACAAACAATCAATCAAACAAAAAAACCCTAAAAAAGCTGGACAGAATTTTCCTGAGTTACATTTGCTAGGAGACGCTGTTATTGCCATGATTTTAATTAATCCAATGTATAAAAATGCATTTGTTCTTGCTCCAGAAATATGATCTTGATAAAAGGGTCTTAGAATTATACATATGATTCTCAGTTTGGAGTTTTGTGTAGGTACAGCACCAAGTCTCTAAGCCACTCTGAGTTAAACCAGGTTTTTGTTATCAGTGATATGGAGCAGGACCAATTACTATCAATTGCAGTAGTATGAACAACTTCATCCTTTCAGCACCATGCAAACAGCACTTTTCCTCTTGTAGAAATTAAAAATGAAAACTGAGAGACTTGAAATAAGGCAACTCACTCTCTTTTTTGGAGGGGCCGGGTATTTTTTTTAATTGAGGGCTATGGGAGATCAAAGAGACAAACTTTAGCCAAGGGTAAAGTCTTTCACACCTGAACCATGTTTACATGTAATTTCATTGCTGAATCTATGAACAAGAGCGAGGTTCTCTTCCAATATTTGACTCTACGTGAGAAATCTATGAGCCTACTAGCTTGATCAATTATTTCTATTAGATGTTGCTTCTAATACACTGATGAGATCCTCAGCAGATCAGGAATTTCTTACTTAAAATTCAGAGAGCTGAGTCTAAGAACTGCACTGACATGATGAGGACTGGATGAATCTTAAGGTCTTGGAAGACAAACAAAGCAAGTTTGTCCACTGCAATGATTGTTTACATGAACTCAGGTATACATTGCTGCAGGTGTCAGTTCTGTCCCTGGGTTTTCTTCCTGCAACCTAAAAGAGTTTAATTCTATGGTTAGAGAAAAGCTGAGATTCTGAATGAGAAGCTTCCCCCAGAGGAGTTCCTTGGCCATATCCCCATCTCCAGTAAACTTCCCTGTGCTGATCAATCACCAACTGAAAGCTTAGGAGAGAGCCAGAGTATCTGAATCTTTTACTTTTTATGCAGTTCTGCTTCCTGTTTCAGATGCAAAAAAAGGTCAAGTTTTCTGTTTACACAACACACATCATTAAAGAATCTGAGGGGCTAAATGTGTGCACAGACACTTGTATCTGAGCCCTAAAGGCTCTGGCAGAACAGAGACATCAGAAAGATCTGCACAACTCAAAGTCCCATGCAGCAAATCAGTCACAGAGATGGACAAGGAGGTTGAGATGTCCTGTCAAGGAGAACTTTCACCTTCTGCCAGTGCCCACTTGGGAAAAGCCTGGGTTGGGGAGGCAGAGCAGTAAGAAACCTGCACACACCACACAGCCCTGCAATGCTGTGGTCAGCCACAGATTTTTTTTAAAGCGATGAGATGATAAGGAAGCAGGACAATCTGTTTTGAACACCAGACTCTCCTGGGATTCAGTGTCATAACTTTTTTATTTCCCTCCTAAAATGCTAATTCAAATGTGCAACTAAGTAAGTGCCAAAACAACTTGTAAAACTTTTAGTAACCCCACATTGACAGAAAAGTAGTATAGCAGAATGTGCTCCATTCCCTTTGATCTATGATTTATTGATGCACACTATGAAATATTCATTAAAACAGACTGCTGTTTCCCGTTGATTTGTCATGTTTTTAATTCATATTTTAACACATTAATAAAACTGACACTATTAATTATTTTTTGAAATACCAAATATATTTGAGATGTAAAACTGGCATGGGTTATGTTTGATATTAAAGTATCAGGAGGAATTAGTTCAAGCAAAATACGATCTGCAAGTGCTTGTAATGATCCTGTATATTCTATTGCCCCAAACAACTCCCCAGTTCCCTTCACTACTTTGAAACAACTTTAAATTACAAATGCAAACTGCACTTAGAAGCTGTTGTAACATTAAGCTCATGCTGCTTCTGCATTTCATACAAATACACGTGTTCATCAGTCTCTGCTATGGAGGTAACACAGAAATTTATTGGAGTGGCACAGGAACCTGTTTTTCTGAAATGATTACTGATCTTGGTCTTCAGTGGTGTTTTTTTTTTCCCAGCAACGGTTTGGTTTAACAATCCACAAGGCAGCTCTGTTCTGCCACTCCATCTGCTGTGTAGCAATAATGGGGAGGCTTATGCATTTTTAAGGGAAATATAGTCTGTCTTATAACAGGCAGACTCATAATTACAGCTTCCAGCTTGGAGGAGGACATGGTGAAATGTGCCCATGAAAAATTAAAGTTCATACTGGTCAGAAAAACACCACTGAGCTACCTTCCTTTATGTCACCCAATTATTTGGCCCTCAGAGATGAATTATAAAGTATTGCTCAAACTCAGAATGACCACCCTTCAGGACTGTATTGTTAAGTAGGTGGCACTTGAGATCTGGCCATTTCCACTTCTGAAGATCTTATTTTCTAGAACTCAAAGAGATTTATTAATTTGCTCATTTTAAAAAATTAAAATTCCAAATAAATAAACAATTTAAAATAGCACATCATATGAACACTCAGGGATCAGCTCTCATTTCTCAGTTAATGTTTTCAAGAGCTTACAGCTAGAGAGAAAAGCAGAAAAATATAACTGACCCAAGACCACTCAAATGCCTCGAGCATCTTCCACCCCTGTTGTTGCCAAAATTCCGCAATTAAAAGGATCACAACTTTTCAGCTTTCACTAGAACCAGACTTACATTGGTTTTTTGTGTCAATTCTGAAATCTGAGATGGGCATAGCTGTGCATAAAATATTAAGGCTTTAAGTTATCTTTAGCTTCATGAGCCAAATCAGAGAATCTTAGATTTAATCAGACTCTCACTTCTGCCCAAACCAGAAGGGTCCCAGTGAGACAGCAGGTTCTAGAGGTGGGGAAAACGTCACCATTGAGCAGGAGCTGGGAGCCCAGAGGGTGTGACAGGAGGATTGCTGGCTGTCCCCGTGTCTGCCCAAGGAGTAAAACAATCCACTGCTTGTGGTGTAACCAGCCAGGAGCAGAGCCTTGGGGTGACCAGAGTTCACCAGGGCCCGCCTGAACCCCAACACTCTGCTCTACCTTCTCTGGTTTGCCAGGAGAGTTTAGAAATGACACGTCCAACACAGTTTAAGGGTTTGGAAACTTGCCTAGGAATCACTAAAAATGTGTAAATGTGTCATTAGAAGCTTCCTCGAATGGCAGAAAGGCAACAAACGAGAGAGCTGGCCTGGAGATTTGAGAATGCTCACACCTGCTGCATTGGAATGTGCTTTGTGTGGAGGATTCCAAAGGCAGCTGCTGCAGTTCTCTGACCTAACTCTGACTGTTACGTCCCAACTTAGTCTTCCCTGCAAACACTGAGACCTGAGTGGGAAAAACTGTCATTGAGACCTCAAGGACAAGCAGAGCTGGCTTTGGCAAAGAAAAGAAGAACTGTTGTCCACTCATCACACCCATACATAATCTACCAGTCTCAAATCCACGTGTTTTCAACTGACAAAGTGGAAGTTCACATTTTTTCGACTTTTTTTTTTTTTTTTTTTTTTTTTTTTTTTTTTTTTTTTTGTGTGTGTGTGTGTGTGTGTGTGTTTGTGTGTGTATTGATTTGTTTTGTAGCAAATCAGCATTTCATCTGACCTTTAAAATTGAAATGTCCATGGTTCAGCAGCTCCCAAAGCCTTTGCCATCACATAATTATGGAACTGTGATTCAGGTCTGTTTAACAGCCAACCTCAGGCAGGAAGTTCTGCAAATATATTGTAGCTGCTTCTTTATTAATTATCAGCAACTTCAGCTAGTGAATTTCAAAAGACACCAATATTCCAAAGAAACATGAAGTGCTGACTGAAAATAAGAAGGAAACAATGCAGCAAAAGGCCAGAGTCCTGCAGACCATTCCACAAGGGTGTGCCTGTGTGATTCCTGATGTTGCATTTCCCATACTGTGTCTGCAACCTCAGGGCCAACCCAAAAAAGAGACTGCACAAAGGTCACTTTCTATGTGGTAATGACACTGGAAGGCACTCACTGGTCTAGAATAAGCATCTCTTTCTCTACTCTACTGTGGAGAAGGATTCAAATGCAAGTAAGTTCAGACCCTATATTGGGATGGAAGAGATACTGGTGAATTATCCTGTCAATTATCATTTTCTCTTTACTAGAACTGAATAAATATATAACAAAAAAAAACCCTCAAGGTGCATGTAAAGCTTGTTTGAGATGCCAGTGCAGATAGGACACAACCCTTACTCCAGTAACGCTGGGTTTGCAGCTCTGTGCCCACAGCTTTTGCTGAGAACCTCCCATGAAAATCTGCAGCAAGATCTGGGGGGACAGAAGGGATAGGTCAGTAAGAAATATATCCAGTTGCAGCTCTGGTGTAGCTGGATTTTGGGGCTGTTTTTGGGGACACAGCCAGGTGCCATCACCATCAATCCTCTGGGTGACCTGGGCAGGCTCAGCCAGGCTCTCACAGATGGGGTGAGGGACAACAGGCCAGCTAGACAGGAGGGGACTGACTGAACCATCACAATTAAATGTTGGCATTGTTATTGTAGGAGCTCTCTGGGACGGAATTTTGGGCACTTGCAGAAGTTGCCCCAGGCAGCTCCTGCTGTGTTTAACCTGGTCTGAATGCCTAAATGTGTTAGTTAACAAACTGGGTGGAGAATGCAGCCTTGCCCTCCAGAGACTCCCCGTGGTGGTTTCTGCTGTGGAAGGGATCAAGCTGTGCACTGCTATTTGTAAATAGCTAATAGAAATTGTTGCTATGTGGGAAGTCATTTGTATGTAGTTAAGCTATTTAAGAGATGTTTTGTCTTTAGCTAAGATATACCAGTGGCAATGAATTAAAGATGCTGGAACAGCCCCTAGGACCACAGGCCAGATGTGTGAGCATTATCCCCCCAAAACACCTCCCTTTTAAAAACCCTGTCTGGGAGTGCAACACCATCCAACCACAAATGTTGGTTTGTCCTGGAAGGACAGAGGCCCAGGGGGACAGACTTATCCTGCTTTCAGTGCACAAAAAAATACTTATAAAGCTTGTTTAGATAACACCAATCACCTTAGCATGTGCACATCCCACGGGAGCTGTGTTGAGCATTGGACAGAGTCAGGGAGGTCAAGCTGACCCTGCAGGAGTTATTGGGCTATTTGCTGTGAATATGCCTCAGTTTCCCTCCCTGTAAAAGGGGGCAATTTGCAGCACTAGGAATTTGTGGATGATTTAGGAGCTACACATTTATTATTAGTTTTCTTGTCTGGTTTCGACAACTAACGATATCAGGTCAAAAGCAAAGCAAGTTTTCATTAATGAAACATGAATCCTTCCCTAATACAGTGGGACTGAGCAGTCTGCAGGATGATTTTGTTGTCTGATATCGTTACCCTTTATGATCTCATATTTTATGGTAGTTAATGCCATTGGAGGAAAACATGATTAGAGCAGAAAGCAGCTTCAAAGCAGCCATTGCTGAGTGCATTCATCACACTTGCTGCAGAGCTGGATTTTTCCTCTCTACAAATATAATCAATCAGTGCAGGTAAAGAGTTAGTTGCAAATAGAAGCCCTTTAGGTGAACTAGTATGTATCCTGTTTTTATCAGTGTTCTGGGAAGTGTAGTTAGACTGGGATAAGTTATGTGGTGTGGGCTTAGACATTAATGAATATGAGAAACTAAATTATTGAATTTTGCAATGCAAATTATTTTTTGAGCACAAATTCTTCACTTTTGAATGTTAAGGGCTCATAAAAAATGTCAATGGTTTATGAATTAGGCCATTAGCATGCAATTTGTGATTCAAACAGTACCACAGCCTCATGTAATAAGTGACTGAATAAAGAGCAGCATTCCTCTCTGCACTTGCAAAATAGTTTGTCAGGAAGGCAAATGCAGGGAGATGTCACACGAGGGACTCATTCCCTCCCTCTGGAGATGCACAGTTACACAGCAGAGGGGTCCTATGTCTATCCCTAACTGCGGTGCCTGGCAATGCTCTATTTGTGTGATCCATGCAACCACAGCATCAGGCAGAGCATCAGTCTCTGGCAGCTCGTGGGGTGTGTGTCCCCACAGAGGTGCTGCCACCTCAGCCTGTCAGCAGCACCTGGGCCTTTGGCCAGAGGTACCAATGAGTTTAACTGGCTTGAGACCTCAATGGGAACAAAATCCACCCATGGTGGGAGAGCTCTGAACATTTTTGAGTGAATACATGCATCTTGAGTGAAAACAAACTCTGTGCTGAGCAAACGTGTCTGAGAGGTGAGGTGCCCTGCTCAAGGCAACCTGAAGATTGTCCCAAACACAAATATGAGCTCAGAGTGCAGGGAGAGAACTGCTGTCTTGGTGGCAAATGCCCTATTCAAGCAGCAGTGTTTACAGAGGTAATCAAAAATGCAAAACTATTATGGATGTAAAAATTCCTACTTGCCAAAGATGAGAAAAATTTTGCAAAGAAAACAGTAATTATGAGAATATTTATGTGACAGGTTGACTATTGCTGTTATCTAAAAGATCTCTGCAGCTGCTCAGTGTTTCAGAATCTGTGCTGGGGTAGAAAAATTACCCAGAAAGGAAGCAGAGAAATGGATAGAAAAGGGATGTTAAATGTTTTTGATATATAACATACCCTCTTAATATATATGATGCAAAGGTACATGAAACTTCTGGAACTGCAAATTCTCTAACCTGTGCCTGTGGCATCACCAACCCTCCCTTTCTCCACCTGCAAAATTGGTGGCAGGGAGGCTGAAGTTTGGTGCATTCCAGGGGCTGACCTTTGGGAGGGTCTCTAATGAGGCAGAAGGTGTCTGGAGGGCATCTGCCCTTCTTACAGCTCCCC
Source organism: Zosterops lateralis (assembly GCF_965231275.1). Classification (NCBI taxonomy): domain Eukaryota; kingdom Metazoa; phylum Chordata; class Aves; order Passeriformes; family Zosteropidae; genus Zosterops; species Zosterops lateralis. The sequence continues at coordinate 11,617,750 of NC_139775.1, forward strand.
AGTGAGCAGCACTCACCTCAGTGCTCGTGGATAAAGGGAGAGGGGCTGAGCAGCTGGGGCAAAAAAAGAGGTGTGGAGAGAAACCTTTGATTCTGAATCAGAAAGGACAAGGATTTTTGGCTGCCTCTGCTGCTGGCTGTGGCCAGGACTTAAAGGCAGTGCACATTCTCTGTCTGCCTACCCCAGCTGTGTAATTGACCTTGCCATGGGCCATATCCCAGAGCCTCTGACCTGCCTTTCAAGGCTGGATCAGGTCCTGTCCTGGATGTTTTTCTCTCTCCTTTCTTGCAGCTGAACACACACACCTATACTCTATGTTTGCATGTACTAACCAGGCAATTAAGAGATCCATGTGGTGGGTGTGTTTGAAAGACTGAGATCAGGCCAGTTTTGAATTTCAGAACAACACCAGATTAACATTCATTTACCAATATAGGTTAATTATTAGTCTTAATGAAAAATTATCATTACATACGCAATTTATTCAGCCCTTAAGAATCTTATTCTAAATTAGCTGTGAGTGTACAGCTACTGTGAGGGTGGTGCAAGTAGTTAATGCTGATTCAGGGTGGCCAAGCTTATGAGCTCTTTACTATCTTTCTTTTCTTATCATTCCTGTGGTTCTGCTCATACCTCAGCTCTCCAAAAGCAGCTCCAATCTGCTTCTGGCCATTTATTATTTTCAGGGGGACAGGGACTTGTTCTGTTTTCACCAGACATCTTGTTTGGTTGTTCTGTGTGGTGTAATACACACACATAAATAGTACACAAAACATACTTTTTTTTTTTTTTTTTTTTTTTTTTTTTTTTTTTTGTTTTGTTTTGTTTTGTTTTGTTTCCCATACAACTTTCCCACCCTTTTATAACCTTTTTCTTGCAGATTTTATCATATACACATTTTACCAAATACACAATATTTTTCCAATACTTCCATTTGTGCAAGGATACAAATCCTGGTCTATCTGCTGATACACATTATTTCTACATTTCTGCTTAGATTTGCATGTTCATTGCTTATTTATTTAGTGGTGTTACATCAGGGCACACTTACACACTATCACCAGATTTATCATGCTTATGTCCAGGTTAATAATATTTTGCTTGATATGCTTTCACTTCATAGTGCAACAGGCTCTGCTTTGGCTACACCCTTTCATGTTCAGTGGATCTATTTTGGTGTCTTTTCTTAAAGAAAGTGTTGTTCCTAAAACTGTACTTAAGATGCTCCTAAAGCTGTTTTTTTCTCTCTGCTTGCTTTACCCACCTTGTGGGACATTTGCCCTGCCAAGAGTACTCACAGCCTGTTGCTAACCTTTTGTCCTCCATAGTTATGGTGTTACTCTCTGTGAGTGGTCCCTGTCCCCTTTAAAGCAAAATTTAAGCAGGTATTCTTCCCCTCTCATGCTTTAATGGGCTTCTTGTCATCCTCACAAGCAGATTGCCTGGGCTGGTGGTCAGGAGCTGAAATCAGTGGTGTATAAAACATGCTAAAACTCAGAAATGCTGGGTTTTTATGACTGTCTCCTGTTCTCTCACCTCACCCACAGGAGTTCAGTATCACAGGAGGCATGTACCTGCCAGGACCTGCCAGCTCCCATGAGTAATGCCAGCACCAGGGCACCCCAAGGACCTATTTTTACAGCTCACCACAACATCAGATGCCAACACAGACCACGTCCCTCACTCCTGGCAGAGAGCAGGGACTGAGGAGACCCAGGTCTCTCAAATGTGAAATGTTAACACTCAGTACCTCAAACTGTCAGGCTGCCCATGCCCTGGGGAGAGACACCTCTCTCCTGGCTGGCTCTTGAAGCCCAAGCATTGCAAAGTTCAGAAATCATAAAAGAAAACCTTAGAGGGGATGTTTATTAATTTGAATTACCAAAATAACCGAAGTGAAGACTCTGATCATTGTTACTGTGCCACCACCTGATCTCTTGGTTAACAAAAGCTGATAACCAACCCCTGTGTTGCACACAAACACAGGAGGGTCCAGACCTGTGCAAACAGCACCTTGTCTGCAGGAATGGTCAAACTGTGAGTGTGCAGCCAGTGGTGCTCCCTGAAGAGTGACCAAGATCCCATTTTCCAGTGCTCAACACGCCAGCAGAGCCCCATCCCTATGGTTCTTCTGAGCTTGTCTCCTGGCTAGCTCTGCTCTTCAGATACCATATAAATGAGTTATTCCTATGGGCTCAGATTTCAGACAGAGACGTGACCTTGCTTGGAAGAAGGAGTGGACTCATACTGGGTGGTAAAGAAGGTGTTTATTTGTGAGTGTCTATTGATAAGATACAATAGGAGGTACAATACACTGGGACAAAGCTATTGAGGAGATAAAATGGGGAGGGAGAGGCCTATTGAGGAGGATAAGGACAGGGATTAAGGAAAGGGATGTGGGTAGGAATGAATCATTACAGAAATTCAATAATAAAATCATACAGAACTTTAGAAAACCCAAAATGCACACTGCAACACATCCCTTGAGCTGGGAGAGGGAATCCTGCCAGGACAGTGCTGGACTGCTCTGGCTCAGCCTGGGGGGGATGCCCAGGGAAGGGGTTCCAGTGGATGAGCTGCTGAGGGGGCTGAGATGGAGCCCAAAGCACAGGAGTGACAGGCTGAAAAATGAGAACGTGGAGGTGTTTGTGCTGTAACTAACCACAGAGGCACAGAGTTATATTCTACCAATACTATCTCAAATTTAGGTCAATACCAGGCTTTAAACTAATAAATTGTGGGGGAAAGGTTGCTTTTTCAATAAAAGGCAAAGAAATAAAACCCAACCTATGGGCCTTTTCATGATTAATCCTGCTCCACGGGCTGTGCTCAAGCTCTAGTTGACCAGAACACGTTTGATTCAGTGCAGCTGAGTGGGTTTACATGACTCATGGAGATGTGGCAGTCATTTTTAAATTATCGCGGGGGCTTTGGATTTTAGTGTCATGACCAGGTTTGCATAGCTGCCAGTCACCTCTTAACATGGCAGGGAAGCATTTTATTTCTTATTGCATCACACAGTAATGTAGAATATGTTACAGACAAATTTTTATTTATGGGTAAAGAGGACATGCACCATTTTGCATGTTTTAAAACTGACCATCAGTGAATTGTTTACAGCTGCTGTGTCTCCAGTGTCAATTCTGTTCCCCATCTCCTGTATTCCATGTTTTTCACCCCTCCCTGTTGCATCCTGCACCTCCTTCTCATCCCTGCTGTCATATCAAGCCTGTATTTCTTTACACTGCATCATTCTGCTGGAGTCATAAATATCCCAGTCTACCCAGAACACCCTGCTTGTTACTGCTGCCTGTATAAAAGTGCAGGTCTCCATCACAAACAGACAAAAGTAAACCAGAGACAGACTCCTGATCAATTATAGAAGTTGCCATCTCAGCTAAACAAGTAAAGCAAAGGCAGACCAAGGAGAGATCAGACAAGGTGGGTCTGACAGGCCTCAGTCACCAGCCCTTGCACACTCAGGATAAACCTTGTGGCCTGTTATCCACAGAGGAAATTCTGTATTTCTTCACTGCTACAAAAAGAAGAAACTATTGGCTTTTTTTGTTCTGCTGTGTTTGCTTATTCTTGACTGGGAAGGAGCTGCCTGCAAAGCTCAGTAGAACTGTGCTGTCCTGTGCTCTGGGTGGGAAGCTGCAGCCACAATGAACCATGTGGAAAACTTGTACCTGACCTTGAAAACTTATATTTCCAACTAGATCAGCTTTTAATTTATGAGGATGAATTTGTAATCATAAGGAAGAAAAGTAACTTAAAAAAAAAAAAAAAAAAAAAAAAAAAAAAAAAAAGAGAAAAATCCCAACCATGATGCTCACACAGAGAGGAAATCTGAAAAATTGATCTGAATGTCAGGAGTCCTTTCTCAGAAGGCCCAGGTCTGAAAGTGTTATTGAGGTGATTAGTCACTAACTACAGTGCCAGAACTCCTTCCCTCCAATAGCAACCATCCCAGCATCCTGGCCTTTCAAAACAGCAGTCACATACCCTTCCCTAGCAGTGAATGATGGTTGCCTTGTGTAATAAAATATTCAACTTCACAACAGCGCTTTATAAAGAAGGAGGTTCATGAATTTTTAAAATTATTTTGTAAATCACTCTGAGAGCTGACAATGAAGGCTAACACCTCTGCTGGTGTACAACTGCCAAGTTATCCTCGTATTCAGCCTGACACTGGGATTTGTGGGAACCTTCCCCCGTGATGTGTCAGAAACCCTCCTCTGAGTGGAGTGTGAGAGGCATTGCCCCCACTCTGAGTGCAGCAACCCCACCCACACTCTGAGAGCTGCTCAGACACCCAGTGCAGTTCTGTCAGGAGGAGATGGTTTGAGGGTTACCTGATGGGATGTGTCTGTCAATGCAGCAGGGCTGTGGGAAGCACGGGTAGCAAAGCTGCTTCCTGGCATTCCCCAGACACCAAACAGGCAGTTTGGAGTGTACTTGTTTTGCAGTGTTGATGATTACTTCTCTTCTTGGAAAGAAACTGGTGGGGCACTTAGTTTTTGTCTATAACCATTAGCAGCGGTGTCCAGATCAGTTTTTGTGCAATCAGAGCAATCCCCAGCACTGCAGGAAACTCCCCTCTGTAAGATGGCAATCTCTGTCAAGCACTACAGACAGAACTGTGCATGTGGGAGGAAGGGAAATGCCTTTCACACTGCCTCTCTCAGTACTTTCCATGCAGCTGCCTGTTCTCAGGCAGCCTGGTGATGGCTGTTCAACAGTGCAGCCAGGAAGGAGAAGTTACCCATCAGCAAAGCTAAAAACACTCATGAAGGTGAGCAACAGCACCTGCAGGAAGGTGGGAAACATTCACACATCATCAACTCAATAGACATCAACATTTTTAGAAAAAAAATAAATTAGTTACCATGGTTGCACCTGTGGAAGGAGAAACCCATTCCTGCTAAATGTCAGGAAACGATTGGCTGGAGAGATGTTTTGCTGTGACTGCACTAGAAAACAAACTGGCCACATTTTTATTGAATGGTGCTGCTTCAGTGAGGAACTCCTCCTTGGCCACCCCAGCAGGGAGGCAGCAGGGGTGAGAGCAGGTTTGTTGTGCATGGCCCTCCCTGGTGCTGCAGAGGAGGCTGAGGGCCCCCCTGTGCCTGCAGCAGGGCACGCTCTGGGTTCAAACCCTGCTGGTGACCCAGATGGAGGAGTTGTTATACAACGTTCTTTAATTGGCAATTTTCTGCTCTGTTCTCTTCTGCATCTGTTATTTATGTATCACAGCTTTCCTGCATGCTGGTAGACAACAAGGAGCTACAGCAGTGGTATCCCTTCATATTTAAAACATTTAGACAGACAAAACCCCAAAATTCACATAACAGAACGGTTCATTACGCTCAGAGGAAATTCTGTTGCTTTACAAAACATTTCTCTGAGATGATAAAGCCCACATGGCTGCTGCACAACAACTACTGAGCAACAGAGGAAGAACAAAGAATCAACCAAACAGCGAGATGCTTCAGCAAAGATGCTGACCCAATATAGCAGCTTCCAACATGCAGAGCTGCAACCACAGCACCGCCTTGGAGTTAAGTGCCAATGAGCTTGGTGTTATGCCAACAAAATCATCAAGAAGCTGGATCTCTCCTTGTTATTAAATTGGGCAAGCAAACGAATGAAAGGAATCAAAGCAATAACAAAGGGCAGATAACCCCTGGGCTATCTCGTAAGCAGTGGCTGACAGATGTGGATTACTGAAAAAGTAAAGAGCTTGCCACTTGTATGTAATAAAGCCACGGGGATTTCAACAATACCCTTTTTGTTTTAAAGAAGAGTAAAGGCATATATTGTCAAAACCATAAAGCTTGCCACAGTGCACTGCTGCACTATATAAAGACATCACAGGCTTACGGTTTTGAAAGGAGTGACAGCTATTACATGCTGAAATTTTTCAGTGAGGCACTGCATGGAATAACCAAGGATCATGCAGGGAAGCATCATCTATTTGTTCCTTGACAAGAACACCTGGATGACCCCTCTGAATTGGTCAGTTGGACTTGGTGGCCTGGACATTTATCACTGCTGCTGATTTTTGTTGTGGGTTTTTTTTCAAACAAACTCTAAGAAAGCAGCAGTTTAGTTTCATAGGGAAACCAGAGGTAGAAAAAAAGGTTGTCATGTTTGTTTTCAGTCCTTGTGCTGACCAGGTATAATTTGTCATCTGAGGGTGCAAGCTGCCATTTGAACTAGGACTTGGCTGAATTTTGGCACAATTTCTAGTAGAGCTGTAAAATCTGTCACCATTTTCACTGCCTTGTCACCCTACAATGCCAAGGAAGCACTAAAGGTGTCTGTACTCGGCACTGGTGAGGCTGCACCTTAAATCCTGGTGTCAGTTTTGGGCTTCTCATGACAAGACAGAGATTGAGGGGCTGGAGCATGTCCAGAGAAGGGAAAGGATCTGGGGAAGGGTCTGGAGGGAAACTCAGCAGATGAGAGAAGTGGGGATGTTTAGCCTGGAGAAAAGGAGGTTCAGGGGAGATCATTCTTCTCCATAACCACCTGACAGGAGCTTGTAGCCAAACTGGGGATGGTCTCTCCTCACAAGTGACAAGGGATAGGACAAGAGGAAACAGCCTCAAGCTGAACCAGGGAGGTTCAGAGTGGGTTATCAAGCCCTGACAGAGGCTGCCCAGAGCAGTGGTGGAGTCCCCATCCTTGGAGGGAATTAAAAACCACACGGATGTGCCCCTTGGGGACTTGCTTAGTGTGGCCTTGGCAGTGCTGGGCAATGACTGTAGAGGTCTTTTCCAGCCTGACCAATTCTATGATTCAGTGACAAGATCCTGCCTTTGTTGCTGTTGGAATAGTTCTTAAACCCTTCCTGGTGAAATTCAAACATACATTGTACTTTTCTAAGACTAATTCTGGTCTTAAGAAATGCCTCATTTCAGTCTGCAACTGCTGTTTTTCTGCCTGTGAAAAACTAAATGCATTGCATTACAGATAACAGGTAACCTTTTCATACAACATGTATGCAGGCATTTGATATACACACACAATCAATGTAACACAGAGAAACCTCCCTGATGAAAAATATGCCTCTCTGTTCATCTATATTTCCATTACATCTCCCTCTAAAAGCTTCAATGAAAAATACGGGAATATCATCTTTAACAACCTGACACATCTTAAACTTCCCATATGGCACAGAGCAGATTTCTCTCTGTTCCTTCCAAGTATTGTTGTTCAGCCTTTTATATCATAACCCCTTGGTGCCACCACAGGGAGTTTTCAACAGGGCTGGTTCCCAATGATGTGAGGCATGAAATGTGATTCTAACCCTGAGAAATCCCACGGTGTCCAGCTCAACATCTCCCCTTGGATAGTTTTGGCTCTGCTGCTGTGATGATTTGCAAGAACATATTAAACTACAGCAATTTAATGAGTGGCTTCAAAGTTTCTAAGTTTGCTTTTACCTGATGTAAATCATAATCCCACAGCTGTACATAAGGTCCTACTGCATCACAGTGGAGAACATGGAAAACGTGTATTTGAAGGTTTAATTGTTTCTAAACCACATTTCTGTTGTCTTAGTGTACTTATGGCCCATGGAGTTTCTTTGCACTTATTTGGGGAAAGAGCCTACAAAAAATTGCCAGAATGGTTCAGTGTGTCAAAGCTGGCATAGTGACTTTTTTGGTGTTTAGATAAAGGCTGAAGGAGTTCAGAGAAAGGCAGAAAAGCAGGTTCTGGATATTCTGTTTAAGTGTTATCGGTGTCTAGCTATTGAAAATCCAGATCAGCCTAACTTTAAACTAAACTGCAATTATATTTTAATAACTCTCCCATTTCAACTTTTTCTTGTAGGTCATGCCTAAATGTAACCATGAGATGCCATTTCTGCACTGGAAAATGAATGAACAGCAATTCAGTTCTAATAAGATCAGGCAGAACAGGTCCTGCTAACAACGAGCTGAAGGTTTAGAATTAAAATATTATGAAGTAGAAATCAAATAATGATTTTCCATATATAAAGATTTTCCATATATATATAAAGATTTTTCAAAATATGACAGAAAACAAACAAATAAAAAAGAGATAAGAATATAGCAAGCCATGGAGTAATTTTAATACATAAAGAAAAATGCTACAACATAACTTATAGAACCTCTGAATAAAATATGTGCATAGTGAAAAAGGTAGAGAGAAAACCAGACTATTTTATTAATTTTAAAATAAATTTACAGCAACTATTTATAAAAATTGGTTCTCGGGGAAAGAATGACTCCACTAGAAAATATTGACATTAACTAACTTCAAAATATCTGAAATTATCAAATAAAACATTGTATTACAAAGTATTACAACCACTTTAATGGGCAAAGTCTCCTGTTTCCTCCAGCCATCACATGATAAATCTCAGCCCACACATCAATTTGTTAGAAGGCAAGTCAGAACAATAACAAAGACAAACAGCCATTAGTGGACAAGACAGTTTCATCAAGCAAGATCTTACAAATAATATATCGTTGTTTGTCATCAAGGCACTTTTAATACACCAGAGTCCTTTCCAAAAGCACCTATAATCAATTCCTTCTAATTTACAAACTCAGAAAGACTATGAGAGTGATGGTAATTTCATATTTTACACACCCACAGAGGTTACGACAATTGATTCAGTTCAGCAAAGAACCGTAATGACTTTGAATGCACTTGAAAGATTTTTGCATTTGTTTTCTGCAGCTGTAAAAAAAGTAATTCAAACTCTGCCACATGGGCACAATTTGTAAAGGTTGTACATGAAAAGTATGGATTCAGCTCTGACAAAGACAGCTCTCATCTTATTATAACCCATCTGCAAGGCATGCTGGGCACTGCACTAAAACACTTGGCTCCCCTTTGTGTGGACTTTATGCAACCTGAATAGATTTCAGAATTCCTACAGAAAAAAAAGAAAAAAAAGAAAAAAAAAGAGGGGTGGTGAAAAATGGGTGACACTTTAAACCACTTTAGAACAACTGGGTTTTAGTCAATTCTTTTCATCAATGCTTAAAGTAAGGATATGCAACCTCTGCCCTTAGATTAACAACCCCCATAAAGATGAAAGCAATCAGAGCCCTCTGCAGCTCAATGCAAGGTTTCCAGCCATAAAACAAGACAAATGGCCATGTGGCCTGCCTTTCACTAGCCAAAAGTAACCAGCAATGAAACGGCAGCTTTGCTATTTCTACCCTCAGAATAATATGAAACAGCTCAATTTACAAGATCATCGCATAAGTGAGTTGTGTTTCTTTCCTGTTGGCACTTCTAGAAAAGGTTTAGTGACCAGAGTCATTGTCTCTGAGGGGCTGTGGCCTCAGACAGAGCAAAAAGACATCAGTGGCTCCAGTCTGCAAGGAGAACCAAGAGTTGACTAGAAATACATTTTTGTTGTTTTTTTTCAGCCCTTTAGATGAGCCTTGCCACATCCCAGCTAAGCAGACAAGGCAAGAGCGAAGAAACTCCATCTGGTCCTGGTGCCAAAGAAAGGACTCGGTCTATCAGGGCTTGTTAGAGAAGAAAGGAAAGAAAAAGATACTCAGACATCATAACACTGCAATGTGAGGCTTTAAATAGCACTTATAACAAATTGGGGAATCTCCTGGGTGCTGAGTCCTACTTTAGGAACCATCTCTGAGTGTTTCTTCTCTCCATCACAGAGGAAGATCAGTAGATCTGCAAACAGGGACTACTCCCTCTTGATGCTTCCAGCAGCAGAAGCCTTCACAGGATCCTCTGGCCATCAAACAGATTTTTCTTTACTTGTGCATTCACCCTCCTTTGGTGCTTTATGAGATGTTGTAAGCTTTACTGTGGGGACAGAAGTCCTTCTTATTATTTCCAGTGCTGGCTATGAGAACACTGGGTGCACATTTGAGTGAGTTCTGCTTCGTGGGCAGCCTTCCTTTGGACGTGCTCCATCCTCCCCAAGGCCAGGAGGGAGCACATCCCCTGCAGTGCCCCACACACCTGGAAGGAAGGGAGACCTGGCAGCACCTGAGCAGTTCCATTGTGAAATGAAAGGATGTACAAGGCACATATATCCAGCTAAAGTAATTCTTAGTTAGTTCTCTGATATCAAAGGAACTATGCCTGGTATGCTGAAGAACTGATTCATAATTTCAAATGGAATTTTTTTCATTCATATTTAAGGCAGTCTTGACTTAAAGATCTCACTCAAGAGCTCTGTGCTGTTAGGAAGACACGCAGCAGGAGCTGAAAAGCAGTAATACAGAAATACTTTTTAAATACTCCTTTGCAGTCTGTCTTGCTTGTCTGAAAGATCTTTTGGGTGGGTCCTCAAAATTGATGCTGGGAAATGATGGAGCTTCTTCCAGTATGGAATGGGATCTCATTGGAGGATTTTATGCTAAAAATGGATGTTACAAGAAAGCTGTAAGAAAAATACCCACCTCCCTCATTTATATTAATGCTTTAAAATATGAAATCTTGTGTTCAGAGGAGACTATGGCAATGCTGCATTGTATTCAGCAGATCTAGAATTTCAAGTGCAGTGTTTGGGGGTTTAAAAGCTTGCCTGGTTAGACAGCTGATGAAGTGAGAAGCAGAAATTGCTGCTTTCCTCCAGACCAAGGGAATCAGTGTCATGGAAGACAGTGTAGTAGCAAAGAGATGGTGCTGGTGAGGTAACACACTTGAATGATTTTATGATTTATATTCTCCTCCTTATCTGTGACAATATCCATTCTCTGAAGATGAAACAGCAAACATACAGCTGCTGCATATATATTTATTTTCATTGTGTTCTAGCTTTCAGAACAGTGCCAAGGTCCATGAAAATAATAACCTAAGGCAGCAAGAAGAAAAAGACAGGGCTGCACTGAACCTGCCCTGTGTTGCCCTTGCAGCTCTGTCAGGGCTGAGCAGGGGCTGCCTTGTTGCTGCCAGGCACCTGTGCAGCTCCAGTGCAAGGACAGCTTCCCTTGTGCAATACAATGTGCCATTTGCTCACTCTTTGCTCTTTGACCTTATTGATATGACTTGCATCTTTCCATCTTTACCTTGTACAGTTTGCTAAGAGCCGGTGCTGAAAAAACAAAATTACTTGCCTGGAGTCCCTGCTGAAAGAGGATAAAACCTCATGATAAACATAACAAAAGTCAGGAAACAAAGTTAGGAGCCTAACTAATTTCTTCCTGTTGGAGAAGAGCTGCTTCATCCTTTCTGAGGGTGAGACTTGGGCTCCTGTGCATTTTGGGTACTTTAACAGAGATGTAGCCAAGCCCAAGGAACAAAGTCACCACCCTGGTTAGTCCAAAACTTTGGCCCCAATGTTTGACACATAGACTTAATCAAAGGTTGCTGATGCTAGATTTAATTGACACTACAATTCCCAAATCATTATTATTCCTTTTCTGTATGGTTAGGTTGAATATTAAAATAATTACAATCTGTGATTAGACAGACAAAATATGACCTTGCTTTGAAACCAGGGTAAATCATTAATTTTTCCCCAAAACTCCTACAAACAAGTACATTAGTTGGCCTATATGGATCTCAAGACAGAATCTCAAGTCTAAAAAAAACATACTGAGATTATTGGAACTTTTTTCCTTCTTTCCTCAAGACACATGTGATACTCACAAGGCTGTGTTAGGCCTTTCTCTCTTGGAATCTATCAGAAATACTTTGATAAATGAAGAACTTTAGATATTTCCTGAAGATCATGATATACTCACGGAGTGAGTTCCAAGTCTAGTTTTAGTTCCAAAGATATTGCACTGGCTGGAAAGTGGTAAATGATTTTTTATTAGCCATAGACAAAAATCAAATTTGTGCCTCAATCTCCATCAATCTTAGTAAGACTCTGATGCAGTGATACTGTTTTATTGGCTAGACTAATGAACACCAGAGTCAGTTCCTTTGTCCTCAGTTGGTTAAAAAAGTTATTCAGGTCCTATTCTCAGTATTTCGAAGCTAATGGTCTGATTTCTGCCACCACATTGATTCCTGAGAGAACTCCACTAATGTTTTCTTCCTTATTCTTTAGTTACAGGTTTTTCTTTGCACACAACACAAGTGAATGAATTGCTCAATTTTCCCTATTGCAGCACCATTCAGCCTGTTTTTGCTAAAGCTGAGTGTGCATCATTTTGCTTTTTTTGTGATTCTGTCTTGTGGAACTCAGCTTGGGGCTGAGACTTACAAGAAGCAATAACAGCCAAGGGAGGAAAATTGCTGTCCTCAGCCTCCTCAAACACAACATGAGCACTGAAGGGGATCTACATGAACCTGTTTTACCTCATAAAGGAGCAGGTGCTGGTACATCATCACTCACTGAAATTCATGGGAAGAGCAGTAGCTTAAAGCAAATGGCAACTTCATTGGTGTGACTCAAGCCCTTTACTTAAAAGTCATATGTTCTTTATAAAATGAAGCCCTTGCCACAAAGGGGGTCCCATATCCCAGACTGGATGGACATCCTCTTATTTGCAGACTGTTTCAGAACAGGAATATAAATGATGATGTTTAATTCTCCCCATAGGCCCTGCTCCACCCAGGAGCCCTGCTCCTGCCTCCTGAGGCTGTGCCCTGGGCTCTAAGTGTCCCTGCAGCTTTGGGTTCTACAGCCTGCTGTGTTTCCAGCATCAGGCACTTGTTTTGTTTTGCTCAGACTGGTGCCCAACAAAACCCTGAGTCTTGCATTGTTACTTCTGATGACTCCAGAGATAGTGCCTACATCCTTCTCTGCAGTAATTTATGTGCCAATTCTTTACCAGCACTTAAATCACTACTAACTACTTCTAACCAACCATTTTTTTTGCCTTGAGATGTTTAATTATTACAGGATAAATGGTACTAGTGAGGGATTCATGGGGAAACAGTAATTAGCAGTTCCATCTATCTCAATAAAAGAAAATATTATTATTAATTAATATCCATACAAGGAAGCAGAAGGAGTTTTTAAAAATCTACAATAGAGATATCTACAGGGGCCACATTTGCTCAGAGTGTCTCTTTGACAGGTGCCCATTTATTATTTTAACAAGCTGAGATTGTCTGCATCTTCAATCACAGGAGGTCAATCCTTCATTCCTGTCAAATCTTTGATAACTAAAGTGTCTGTATTAATAACTAAAAACTGGAGAGAACAAGCTCAGATAGCTCCAGTAGGGGGTCACATTGCTCGAAATTGCCAAATGCCAGTCGCTTTGAAAAAGGAAGGAGTTTATCAAAGTGTGCTGTGGTGGTGATTAGTTTAGATTTGCTTTGGCACAACTTGGCTGCCAAGCAGCCCTTTTATGCCCAAACAACCTCTTTTCTACCTCAGCCCTTTACTCCTGCAGAGGAAGCTGTCACTGAATCTATGAAGGGAAGGGAAAGGGTTTTTTAAAAACACCCTGATAACACTTCACCTATTGCAAATATTTGATGTGTGAAAAATAATCACACATCAGGCACCTTATATAAGAAATGTACTAATCAAAAGTTACAGGCTGTCCTGGAGGAACAAGTGAGTGTTCTACCCAGATTGTTAATTAAATTGTGTCCCAAGGGGACAGTTTGCAACTGCCCCAGGAGGACTAAAGGATGGCAAATACGCAGATTTACTCTGTCCTTAGTGAGTGAGAAATTTTCTTACTTTTAAGAAAATGGCATGTGAATTTCCAAAATCAGCCCTTACTGGTTTTGGAGCTAATAGCCTTGTAAGAAAATTTCTTAATGTCTATGGTAGCTCAGAGAGCTGAAGACCAAACCTGAGGCTATGAGCACCTGAAGAACTTTGTGTAGTCACAAATTCCTCAGACTGACTCGTCACCTCCATCAACTGCATATTAACGTCACTGGTGTGTCTAAAAACTCAAAATAGTGTGCCAGAAAAAGAGACCAGACCCTGGTGCTTTCCCTTTATAGAATACAGCCCCAACAACTTGCTCACACAGAACTCCTCTCCTCCTCTTGTGACACAAACTTGTGGTGAAAAAATGATCTCAAGTCATCCTCTCAGACTGCATCCAGCCTTACAAATTAATTTGATTCTCCAACTTAACTTTCAGAGACTTTCCTGCAGATCCTTTCTGCTGTTGCCTTCTTCATCTTTACAAGCCCCACATTTCTCTCATCCTTAGAACAAAATACAAAAGCCATTGGGTTTTCAGACCCTCCCTGGGTGGCTGCCCTCAGAGTTGGGCTGTACAAAAGCAGATTTAATCTCAGCCCAGGCACAGCTCCAGCTGCTGGCTGTGAGACCTCAGCCTCACTGCTCCCCCAGGTGCTCAGCAGTGCTGGTGAGTACCAGCAGATTCTGAGGATGCAGCACAAAAACAACCTCATGTCCAACACTCTATTGGAACAGGAGGAAGCTCAGTGTTTTATGGGAACCTAGTTATGACGTCCTCCAGGCTTTGACCTTCTAGGAATGCAGAGTTTAATAGTGGTGGAGACTTTTTATTGCCCCATTAGTCATGGGCTGGACGGAGTTTAGCAGTGGGTGCGCTGACAAAGGTGATGTTCGTGCTGCAAAGCTTAAAGACAGGAACACAGCACAGCTCTAGAAGTACAAATGTGGTCAGAATTAGAAGTGAATTTGAAAAATCTTGGACTGGTCTATGCAGCTGAAGCCTCAGGTTTTGTTCCTGACTTGTCTTGCTCAGCCAAGTAATTTCTCTGTCTGACTTGTTTTCCTCCTTTTCTCCCTAGAGCAGCAGTAAGAGAGCTGATCCCTCCCGCCAGGCTTCACTGAACTGCCTGTTCCCACTGTGGTTCTAAGGATGTTGCTTGTACCACAACTACAAATTTCTTTTTAATGGTATCAAAATGTGATAAGTATTGTCACACAGACCTAAACCTGAATTAATAAAGTGGCAATCTGATACAGAGGGAAAGTTTATTCTTAAACATGTCTCAGAAGAGGAGAAGGATGAGTCTGTGTTCAAGAGGGTGGATAAGTTTGTGCAATAACCCTTATTGCTTTATCTTACAGGTTTGATGTGGAAATCTCCTGAAAGAAAATCTTCCAGTGTTTGACAAAATTTCCAATTATCGATATATATAAATCTTAATTAAAAAACGAATCAGAATTTATTTCAACATGGAACATCAACTTCTGTTGCAGAGGGAAGAAGACAGAAAGAAATTGTCCTTGTTCTTATGCTGCTCAGAAAGATTTTGTCCTTCTCATGTCTCTCACATTACCTGCTCTTCTCATTTCCATATTTTTGTTTTCTCCTTCGTTTCGCTCCGTGGCAGCAAATAATGCTGAATACCGATGTAGTTGTATTCATTCATTTACAGATCATTTCTCTGAGCACCACACACCAGCACTCAGCTTTTCCAAATACAAATCAAGGCTGGTTACCTTAATTACTCATGGATTTCTGCAGTGCACAGGTGAGACGGGCTTTCATTACCCTGCCTATGTTAAAAGAAGCAGCTAAATCTACATATTCTTTCAATGACTGCTCAATGTTCAGTACTGGCACAGATGAATCCTTGTCAGGAATAATTCAGTTTGCCTGAACAAGGAGTTTCAGGGAATGACATTACTTTTAAGTCAGGAGATGAATAATAATCCAACTGATTGCTTTGGGAGGAATATTATAAAAGAAAATCCAGTGACTTTTTCACCCAATTTACTGTTTCTGGGAGTATCAAAACAAAATTTAGACATGCTATCATAAAAAAGAAAAATTTAGACACGTTATCTGTAAAAAGAGATTCTGGCTTCTCTTTCAAGTAAATTGGTAGCAGAGTATTAACAAAAAAAAATTCACCAAGCAAAATGGAAATGCTAGCAATGCAGCAGTGCTTAAATTTTATGAGAGTTAGATTATCACTAGGTACATAAAAATGAGCGGGAAATCTGCAGTCGACAAGAGCTTGGTGCATAATTACTTTTCCTCTCTCACCAAATGGCTCCAGGTCGGAACACTTCATTTAAACACAAAGACAGTGACAAAAGTGCTGACTGGTGGTAAATGTGTGCAACACAAGCAGATTTAACACTGCTAAAGAAGTTAAAAGAAATGGGAGATTGTAGGGGTGGGTGTTTTTTTTAAAAAAAAGGTTTCTCCACGTAATAATTTTGGTCAGAAGGGACTGCTGTTGGTCTGCAGCCCAAAGCAGGGGTAGGTAGGGTGGGCTGAACACAGAGTGGTTTGGGATAGCTCCCAGCACTCTTGTTGATCACCCACAAGGGAGGAAGCTCTAAGTTATGTCTGGATAGTCTTTCCAAGTCCACCTTGTGCTTGTTGCCTCCTGACCCTCCCCTGTGCATTCTGAGCAGAGCCTGGTCCCACCTTGGGCATCTGCAGAACCCCCATCTCCTCCAGGCTGAGCAATTTCCTCAGCCTCTCCCCTGCCTGGTGACCCCATCCCTGTCCCCCTGGGTGGTTCTGCTGGGCTGGCTCCGTTCTGTCACTGAACCCTCTGGGCTCTCCTCCAGGCTGAGCAATCTCCCCAGCCTCTCCCATGCCTGGCGTTCCCCGCCCTGTCCCCCTGGGTGGCTCTGCTGGGCTGGCTCCGTTCTGTCACTGTCTGTTTGCAGCCATCCCTGCACACAGAGCTGCAGCTGCACTGTCACCAGTGCCAGATGAGAGGGGAAGGGTCACTTCCCTCACCTGCTGGCTCACACAGCCCAGGAAGAGGCTGGCCTGCCCTGCTGCAGGAGCACACCCTGCTGTGTGTCCTGCCTGTCCCTCAGGCCCTCTGACAATACTGCAGCTTAATTAAAAATAACTGCTGTTGTCAAAAAGGAAAGCATGTTGATGATTGTTCCAGCTCAAACAACTGGCTCACTGCTCCCTTCATCCAAGATTGGTTTGCTCTTCCCTGCATCTGAGACCTCCAAAGAGCAGCACATACTTTATGGAGTTGCACAGCCCATTTTGATGTTTGTGTAAAACAGGCTTGTGTGAGGAACAAATTAGATTCTCTCCCATACTTCTTTTCCAGACAGCAAAGAAACACTGTAATTTCCATTAGTCTGAATATAAGTTCCAAATAAACAGCTCCCTCCAGTGCACCTCAATGTAAGCAGATGCTTGAGTCCAGTCTGATTCAGCAAAGCTTCAAGCATGTATCTAAGTGTCATTGCCTTCAGAATGAAAGTTAAGTGTGTGCTGCTATGCTTTGCTGAATTTTGGCCTCACGCTATAAGAAAAGGATAATTTGGCTCATTATATTTTGTGAATGACACAATGCCCCTGAACATTAAAGTTTATATCTATTTGCATATATATGTGCAGCATTAGGTTTGGCTCTCAACTCTGTAGAGATCAAAGTACACAGGGATCCTTAGAGACTATCAGACAGCAATTACACTGCAAAATAAATTATAGGCAGTCTGCCTTTACATCTCACTATGTCCAGCTGCACATTTCCTTGGGTTCCTTTACTGCCCTTGAATGAGTTTTAGTTTTAGTTATTGCATAAGATCCTCTTAGATGAGGGCTTATGAAACAACCACTTCACTCCCAGTGGTGAAACAAAGCTCAGTTTTAACAAGAATATTTTCTCAAAGTTGAAAAAAGTATAAAAAAAAGGAGAAAATTATTTTCTGATGGGTTGTGCCCAACTGTTTCCAAAGGTCTTGTTGAGCCTTTTAAATAACTTTCTGCAGAGGACAAACAGAGGGTGTGGGGCAGGCTCTGCACAAAGCACATCTTCCCATTTTTGGGCAGATTCGATGACTTTTTGCAGATCCCGATTTCTGTGAGCGTTAATTTATTTTGAAGCTGTCTGTGTTAGTGCTCAAAGCATTCCTGTCACAGACACAGCACACCCTCCACTCTCACTCAGGGAAAGTGCTTGTGACTGGAAGTGTGAGAGAGTCAAGTCCGAGTTACTCCACCGCAATGCCTAATTGAGGAATGTCTCTGCGTGAGGGCTCCTGCCTGCCACACTGATGGGCTCTGACATTCTTTTTCTCTATCAATGTCAAGTGCTTATTTGTGACTTTAATGATAAATTACCAGTATTGGCATCGTGATTATATCTGACTGCACTCGGGATGGAGATTTAAGGACAGATTGAGGAACCGAGATATTCGGCTCCTTTCATCCATCTTTATGAGGTGAAACACAGCATCTGAAAACTCTGAGCTCCACTGTTCAGCTGAATTTTGGTGGGTTTTTTTTAGCAAATTGTTAGTCTGCAATTGTGATCCCAAAAACCTGAAATTATCTTTTCAGCTGCTGAAACATATTGATCAGGAAAGAAATGGCCCCCTTCTCGAATTCCATATGTGCATACCAGATTGAGAATAACAGGCAATGGCAGCTGAGAACTGCAGATTTTGACCCACCTGGAAAGGCAGTCCACACAAATACTGTTTTTCCCACTGTTTTGAACACTTTCCTCCACCCATCCACCTCACACCACACAGGCACTGAAGATGCCAGACCTTCACTGGGACTCCTGACCTCAGAATCTTCCAGCTGGCGGCCAGTGCTTGCTGTAGGCAGAGCAGAATAAGGTGGCAAAGTACTCATGGGTAATTTGCTTATTTTGCCTCAGCGAGAGCCCTGGAAATCCTGAGCCCTGGGCAGAGAAATCTAGGGTTTGGTACAGTCTGTGACAGGGATTAAGAGCCTTGGTTTGCAGCAGAGCAGTCACCAACTCTGTCCCTGTCCTGCAGTGGCAGCAGGAGCAGAAAATCCTGCTCTCCATCACAGCTCCATCCCCAGTCCTGGGACAGGACACTCAAACCAGGAGCCAGTTCTGCTCACTGCTTAGGAAACTCTGAAATCTGACCTCCTATTAAACCCTGTAATCCTCTACAACTGGGTACAGGTGTTGGAAATTTGGCCAAACCGGGTCAGCCCTGCATGAACACAATTCCATCTACCAAAGGCTGGGAAGGTGTCATGGGTGATGCTTGTTGCTGCCACCAGTATCAAATCTCTTATTTCTCAACATGTCAGCTCCTGCCCAAGAAAGTTTAACACCAGCTCTGTTGCCTTCTAACCATTCACCAAGTGAATTTTCAAATATCCCTTAGAATGAGAAGCAGGCAGACAAACCACACAAATCCCACTGTAGTCTGCTGCTGTCCTGATACCTCTGCGTCTCTCCTACTACTTAGATTTTTTTTTTTTCTTGCTCTCCTCTATTTCTCCCTTGAGATGTTAATTTGAAGTTCTTTGAGACAGGAATATTTTTTCCCCTTTTAATGTGCAATGCTTTGCCAAATGGTGTGCTGGTGTTTGATTAGGGCTTTAAGCTCTATAACAATAGAAATAAATGAGACTAAAAGTATGCAGTTCATTATTTTACAGCAATGGTAATTTCTCAATTGTGCAATCAAAGTTTAACCCAATCTCTGTCTAGAGAGAAGCTCTTGAGGCTGAGGTATCTAGAGGCACCTGGAAGCTCAGATGATTTTTGACCCTTTACTTCAGTTTCCTGAGTTTTCAAACATGCACAGTGTGAATTCTTTCTAAGGACAGACATCAAAAGATGAACAGGAACAGGGTGATTTGTGATGAATAAATCTCAAAAACTTGAGAAGCTGTGCTCTAATGGGATATGCACCACAGATTTTGAAAAGCTATCTGAAACTGAAGCAAAATTCGTATTTTGTAAAGCAGAGTTTAGGGGATCACAGTCTTTCTTGCCCAAGGTGAATTTGGTTGTGTCATTCCATAGAAAGCATATCATAATTTAGATTAATGCTCATGACTGAGACAAAAACATCAGGTAATAGTGGGAAAATAAGAAAAGTGAATCTTGCAATCTAAAATAAGATTTCAATTTTCAGTAAAAGCTCTAGATAATAGAAGGAATATTCACGTGCTTTATTACTTTATTCAGTTTCCCATCTATCCCTGAAAAAGATTTTTCTTAATTTAAGAGAAAAAGTAAAAGAGCTTTGGATTGAACTGCATAACCAGTGAACCAGACAATCCCAAACTGCTCAAGCATATCCGACATCTGCTTGAAGAACTCGATTGCAAATAGCAGGAGAGAGTTTCCATTACAGTACACACAGAGCTGGGCTGGGAGAAGCAACATTAGAAAGTGTGATTCCCATTTAGTAATTATGCCTTGATTGTTGTTTATATGTTTGCTCTACTGTAACTTGCCTGCCTTATGGTGGCACTACTGCTAGAGAAAACACAAAAGTAATTTAGTTTTAAAGGGGAAATGAAAGTTTTAAAGCAGTTTAACATTTCTGTGAAACTGTAATGGTTGGAGATGACTGGATTGAGTCGATAAAGAGTACTAATTTCAATAGTAACTCACGCCTTAATTCTCCTCACAGCAACAAACCTCCCTCCCTCCTTTCTGGCACACAATATAAATACTCTTTACACCGCAATCAATAGAACCTGGGAGAGAAAAAATATTCATTTTTATTCCTCAGAGGCTTCATAAAGACCAAGTTTCCCCTAAGCTCTTATTTACTCCTATGTAAATGGCATCGGTTTTGCAATGAGGTGTAATCACCAGCACATCATTCATGTTCCCTTCCTCTCTTTTAGATTTAGCACCCAGTTTCTCCACTGGTGCCTGGGATCTCAGAGTCAGGAAGTGGTGATAAGTCTGCTGCAGGCAATGCCCTGATACCAGTGATTACATTTTAAAAAGTCAGTATTTTCAAGACACAACCCTGCAGAGGACAGTAAAGGACACCTGGTGGGAGCAATGCCGTGCCATCACCTGTTCCTCACATCCCCAGAGAAATGCAGTGGAAACCTCCTGAAGGTCTCCACACTTCCCTGCACATCTCACAAACCCTTGGGCACGGTGTGGTGGGTGCAGCACTGGCCATGCCTGCTGGGTAGCTGCCATTCCTCCCTCTGTTTTGGTCCAGCTAATGGGCATTTGCTCAATTCCACGTGTTCCAGCGCTTAGCACTTGGCCCCAGAGAATATCGTGTGATTAATGCATCAAAAGGCTTGTCTTAAAATCCTCCTCCCCTCGCTTCCCAGCGTTTTATTCTCTCAGTTACATTTTCTCTTTGTTCCTTTCTGCAAACCCTAGTGTAAATGTTTTTTGAGTAATTAATGTGTCAAATACCAGACCTGAATTTTCATGGGCAATTAGTGGGCTGAGTAAAGCCAGCAAAACGCATTTCGGTTTTAATAGTGAATTGTGGCTCATTTGCTGTTTTGCAGAAACATATCCTGGAATGCTGAGAGCTTCATACGCCTGTATATTTTTTATTTCTGTTTCATCTACCAAAGCTCCCTCTCCTTTTCTATTTTTCACCACATACAAGATGCTACTTGTAGTCTATTACAATTTGCATATTGTCCTTCTGCCTCATCGATAATTGATCAGGTTAACATCTGCTTTCTGCTGATGCCAGGAGAGTTTTGTTTGTTTCCACAGGACTCAGTGATTCCTCAGGGCCCAGCAGAATTGCACTTCCCAAAAGAGAGGTGCCATGTGCCCCCCACAGCCTGCCCATGGGTTGTCCCTCCCTGAGGAGCTCAGGAGAGGCTCCAGGGCTGTGTAGGGACTCACCAGCTGATGATATGTGGCGGCACAGCAAAGCTGGCTGTTGTAGACAATAAAAGAACATTATAAATAAGATTACACAGGAACCTCACACTCCCCAAAGTCCTGCTGAAAGCATGAGAACCCATTGTGAGGAGAGAGGGTGAAGGCTTGAAAAACTGCCTAGAGAGAAGCACTAGTGTGCAGCTTTACCAATGGGACATGTACTTCCAACCAATTTATAAGTGTGGAAACTACATTGCTTTGATATTGCAGGGCTATTAAAAAGACTTTTATTCTCTCCACGGTTTCTAGGGATTCAGCTGTCTGATTCAAAAAATACCAGAATCTGAATCAGTTCAGCTTAGAGACAAGCAGTCAAAATTATTAGCAAGGCAAGGAGCTGGTTCAGTCTCAAGGACATAGCATAGTAGTCTGACTGGCACAATCCATCACAGGTTGGATGTACCATAATTGTACACCACAGATTTGTAAATAATCTCTTTCTTGGTGTCTGTGTTGACAAGGAATAATATATGTGAGAGCTCCCTTGGTAGGTTACCTTCTGTCTAAACACACTATCCTGACACTTAAGTGTACCCAGGGCATCTTTAGGAGGTTCCTGAGGAGCATCAGAGGAGGATGAGATTGAACAAGGCAGTGTAGCAGAGGCATGCCATGACCTGGAGGGCAGGCTGACCTTCCCACCCAAGAGAACTACCTTTCTTGGGCACAGATAAAAGAGAATTACCTTTCTTGGGCACAGATAAAAGGGTTATGATTAAGGCAGAAGTATGCACCAAGGCTTTCAGTGTGCTGTTCTATTTTCTCAAATATACTGTGCCTTAGAAGGAATAGATGTGCTTTCATTAAAAAGACTGCCACTCTCTTTGGAATCTACAATTTCAAGCAAACCTCTACTAGCAGCAAAATGCAGATTATCACTGCTGCACAATAATGAATGCAATGTCCCATCAATGCCATGGGACCCAAAGAATAAGGGGGAAGGTGTCACACAAGGAGTGCATGGGAGGGACAAACGTGCAGGTCATGTTCCAGTCATCCATAGCAAAGAATGAGGACCAAATGTGCAGTTACTGAGGAGAACAGAATGAGAGAGAATTTGTCAGCCATCATTACACAATGGGATGACAATTCCTAAATGCAATTGGTAGCTTTGGGTGAACAATTTGAGGCAAAATGCAACTTCCATACTGTTTTGGAAGGTACCAAACACTCAACTGAAAGAGGAAAGCCCTCTGCAAATACCTCTACTTCAACTTGCCCGTCTTCATATCAGCAGCCCAGGGTCCTCGTGTGCAGGACACTGTAACTGGACCCTTTGCTCACCTGGATGTGTTTGTTCCTGTCAATTACCTGCTGTTGTAGTGTTAAAAAACTCCTGTGTTTTATACAGGGATACTTTTCCACATTTCACCTACTCCATGTATGGCAGCATAGCTGATTCTATTGATACTCACATTAAAAAACCCAGAAATTCATTCCAGAAACATCTTTCTTCTCATTTCAGATATATGATTCACAACCCACTCCTTCCTTCCCAAGACCTATACTGTAGGCTATAGCACCTCTAATAAGCTTAAGAGAAAATAAAATACATCAAGGAGGATCAAGCAGAGCTGCAGCAGTCAAACCCCACACCAGACACACAGGCAGGTCCCTGCTATGAAGCCAAGAAAGAGACAAAGAAAAATGAGTTGTCAAGGAGATGATTCTACTGAAGAGACTCCTCCTGGAGCTGGACATCTGGGTGCTTCACATGCCAAGTTTAAATCATCAGTCAGCTGGCTGGCGGGGTTGAGGGGTGCAAAACAGGAGCAAATGTTCATTGCCAGAGCTGGGAAGGGGGTGCTGCAGCACAGACCCCAGGCTGCAGCTGCTGCCTCCCCACTTCCAAAGTCTGCCCATCCTGAGGGGATGGGGCCAGAGCAGCACCCCAGATCTTCACTTACTCCAAAAGCCTTTCCAGCTGTTTTTTGCAGATTCAAGTTTCATTTTAAGGCTGTAACTTTTGAGTGTTTCCCCACCATGACAGCAGGTCTTATTTTCTATATGAATTGCACAGACCTGAAGTAAAGCTCATTTGTATGGATTGCAGGAAAAAAATGATCACTGCTCCAAAAACCAATTCACATCCTGAGACAGGCAGGCCTCCTATAGGCGAGCTCCAGGCCAACCTACTCAACCCTACATCCCTCCATTTTCCAAATTATTCTGACTTTCAGAGCATTTTCAATGCAGTGCTCCTTAAGGACAGCATATTACTAGACAATTAAGACAGACAACTGTATGTACAGACTTTCTGCAAAGGAACTGTCTTATCAGCCCCAATTTTTTAACCTACAATATAAATTTTGAGCGCATGTAAACCTGTATGCAAGCAGCTTCTGATCATCAGATGGACATCAGCAATGCATGAGTTTCTGTGTAACCATAATGGAGTCTCATCTTTACACTCTCAAAGCCAGTGTTTGAAGGAACAATAAAACACAGAAAAAGTATAGCATTAAAACATTAAGCAAAATGAAAGTGCGTGGTTTACAAAGATCTGCAAATCCATGCAAGTGTTTAAATATCTTGATAACTGCAACTGGGGAAGAAAAAAAATCTATAGGAGGTGAAAGATAAAATGGTTAGCATTTGAGCTTTAAGTGAAGTTCACAATTCTTTCTAGGATGGCAAGTTATGGATGTCATTCATCTTCAGTTTCAGCAATAAGCCTGAATTTGCTCTGTTTTCAAGCTTTGCATCACATGCACCATGCTCAGAGCTTGTGTTTTTCTTTAGTTTGCTGATGGTCTTATTATATCTTTATTCATGAGAGAAACACTTTATCGCCCTGGTATTAAAATTGTCACCTGTGGAAAGGGGAGAGGTTCTGAAGTGAGGTATAATTTACAGCTTCAGAATACTGGAATAACTTTGGGTATAAATCTGCAGCATCCATGAGTTTTCTACCTGAAGACAGGGAGACTTACAACCAGCAAAAGAGGAAAGTCCCAGTTAAGCTCTTCACTTCCATGAGGGAAGACTGACAAGCACACAACAGGGAGAGCACCACTGGACATGAAATATGAGTTGAATTAATGAGAGGGGCTTGGAATGACTGGGGTTGTCTACCTCAATTTCAGGGTCCTCTCAAACCCAGCAGTATCAGTTTCCCACCATGTCTTTCTGCTGATCAGGTCTCAGGTCAAGATTTCTGAAGGCTTCTATTCAAAAGGAAGGGTGTGTACAAAAAACAACATTGGAGTCAAATGCACATTCTCTACCTTGATGTCCATCTGACTAAAGCAAGAACAAATATGAAATATTTAAGGTGACCCTTCAAGCCAAGAAATTCATGTTAGCTCCTTAATACTATTACAGTATTTAGCATAGTTCTCAGCCAATATTTCCAGTGAAAAAAATGGGATGCTCCCTTTGTTCCAATCCAAGGCCATAAGAGGATCCTCTGTCCCTGTTACTGAGCCCCCATCAGAAAGAGTCTGAAATTGATTAAATTGTTCTGCCAAAACAGAGCCAGTCCCCATTGCTAGGACAGGACACTGAAACCATTGGTTCCTGACCATGAGGTTATCAGCTCTGTTTCCATGGACTTTGTTTCATGGGTTTTCATAAGCTTTAAGTTTTATTTTTGTTTGAACTCAGACCTTTCAGGCTTTTGGTCAGCTCTGGAACCCTTGTAGTTATCAGCACGTCATCCCACTACACAAAAATCTCCTGGGATTTACAAGAATATATCAGGAAAAAAAACCTCAAAATTGCAGCCCACTGAAAAATATTTCCTCTACCTGTACAAAAAGAGAAAAAACACCAGACTCTGATAAAAAAAAGTTCAAAGACATAAATCAGACTTAACCCTCACTTGCACCTTCTATTAAGGCTCAAACCTGAAACTATGTGCTATTAGCTTGGGTTTTGGTTTAAAAATGAGCTCGCAATGGCACTAGTAACCAAGCAACAGTAATTGCTTCTCTCAGATTAAACCACAACATGACATTAAAGCTCTGCTACTGAACTTCCCTACAAAGGTGCAAAATTTTTGCAGGCAGAAGTTAATTATGTAGAAGGGCAATTTCAATTTAAGTTGCAAGCGTCTCTGAGCTGTATGGAGGCAGGAAACAATGAGGTCAAGAGTTCAGCCTACCTGAGTTTTAAATCTAGAGGAGGATTATTGTGGCTTCCAATTTATAATTGATGCATCCAGCCTCTCAAAATAATTTCAACTAAATCAAAATAAATGACCTTTAAATAACTGCTATCCAATAATATGATTGGACTCCACAGATTTTACCATGGCTGTAGTTGTTAGAATTTCACTTCTAAAGCAACAATACTACCATGAATAAGAACTAGAGGGCATTGTGTATCTTATAACCAAACCAGAAAGTTCAAGCTACTCTTTATGAACATTCAAACCTATTTCCAGATAACTAGCATGGCTCTTTGTGTTTACAGATATGAAATGACTCCTTTGGATTAATTATCTCAGCTTGAGAGTACCCTCACTTTACAAATGATATCTATCTTTTCTATTAACATATTTGCATTCTTTTATTTTTCCTTAAATATAAATTAATTAAAAAATAAGAGTCAAGCAGTTTTCTTATTTGAGTGATATAAAGGACGTGATTTTTCAAAGCCATATTTGGGTTCTAGGACATTTTTCTGAAGGTAGCTGGGAAAAGGAGAGTAACATTTTGCAATCCACAATAACATTTAGTTTGATATAGAGGGATGGAACAGAGCAAATATCATCTGTAACATCAGCTGAGTGTAGAGGAAGTGAGAAGAGGAAGGTGAAAGGAAACTCTGAAGGCAAACTAGAACCCTGGAATAGGTAACAGCTCATGAAACTTGAACCTACTTTGCCATGGTTTTCCTGCAGGAGCTCTGACAAGACTATCTGGTCTTTTTATACTTCTGTTCTCCATCTGAAAAATGAGAATATCACTTCTCACTTCTGTCCCTTAGAGACCAGGGTGAAGATAAACCTTACAGAAAATGCCATGGCCATGAAGTCTAAAGCTCCTGAGACAAGTTGGACAGAAAGATAAGACAAGGCTCAAGAGACCTTGAAGGGGAGACACGTCTCAGAAATGAGGGAGTGGCTGATGGTTTCAGCACTGGAGCAAACTGACACCACTCTGGCACCTGCAAATCACTGACCTGTGCTGGGTGTGGGGTTCTGCTGACTGAGGTTGTTGTGGATGGAGCCCAGACCTCTCCATGGCTGAGGTCATGTTGCTCTCCACTGAAGACACCACAAGCCTCCCTCCTGGTGGCAAATATTCCGGATATTCCTGACAGCTGAGAGTGCAGGAGTGGCTCCTACAGCACACTGAACCATGCCAAGAGTCTGTTGCTTAAACAGTTTCCTCACACCAGAAGGCACAGAGGCATTTTTGTCACTTGCACAGCAGTTGCCATTAGGAAGTCAATGTTTGCCAACATACCAGCCCAGTAGGCTGCAATTGTTCCATATGCTGAGAATATGGAATTTCTGTGGTAACCGTCAAAAATCCAAGTGCTAATAGTGACTGTTCTCCAAATCTCATTATTTTAGCTCCTTTCTCAGAGCCAAGAAGGAAATGGACTTCTCACCCAACTCCTTTTCACACCCTGCCCCCTGCTTCCTGTAAATTTCCCTTCTATTTTCTTTAACAGAGTTAATGAAACAACAGTTGTATCTTTCTCTGTTGCCACAGTTCCTTCTCATGTCCACTTTTAACAACACAATAATCACTTTTCTTCTGGAGTCTGGGGGAAGAAATCAATGTGTGTTTTCCCTGATACTCAGGGGATAGAATGTGATGAACAGATGAGACCTAAACCACTTGGCTTTGCCAGGAAGGAGCACATTATGTCAAAAGCAAAGCAAGTATCCAACATTTCCCAGCTGAATACAGAAGATTATAGTGTTTAGCCTTATAGAGATGAAACATCTGGAACAGGTATCTAATTCACAGCTCCAGATCCCACACACTAAGCCCTGACACACTAATTTTAGTATTCCAGTATCAAAGCTCATTTGAGGATCACTGCTCTGAGAGAGTTTGGTTTAGAAAGAAACCCGGCAGCAACAAAATGATGGTGTTGAAGGCAGCATGGCCTCGTGGCCTTGCAGGGAAGGCTGAAGGAAATCAGTCTCCCAGAGCTGTGTATCTGCTCACAGATATTTGCTGTTCAGGAGCTTGGAACAGCAGAGAAATCTAAACGAGCTCAGATGAGTTCCTCACATTACTCTGCACAGATGTGAGCTGGCCCCTCACTGGCAGCACTATGGTCAGAAGCTGAACTCACAATATTTCCTTTTCTACAAAATGACCAGAACCTTCTTGCTGATATTAAACCACCAAATTTTAATTCTGTTTTCTTGCATGTTTCCCTTATTATCTGTGTATCAGGTTTGTTGAGTTTTGTATTTGCCCTCCTTCTTCCCAGAGGTAAAATGTTCAACTTAAATTTTGAGCACAGATTGCAAAAACGTTCCCACTGGACTTGCAGACAAGTAATGCTCTTAATTAGAGACAAACAAACTGATCCAAACTAAATACTAACCAGCCCAGACTTCAGAACAAAGTTTGAAGGGAATTTCTTTATTATCAAAGAAAATAATTTGCTGCCCAGACTCTCTCATTTTTGTTTGTCTTCTCTGACCTCACACTTTTAGAACATTTTGTCTGACACTCTGTAGACAGAACACCCAACTACTTCATTCAGTAATGTCTTAGAAAGGTAATAATTGTGATGTAAGATTAGATGTTTCCTGGGTCACTGGTTAGAGCAGTCACCGTCAAGAGCATCCTGGACATTAAAATTCCTCTGAAATTATGTTTACTCCATAAATTCTTGATATTCATCTAAATGTCCAATCTTGTGCTGACTCATGCTCCTGGCCCTATCACAAAGGATTTAAGTGATAATAATGGGGAAAACAACTCCCTTCTATTAAGCTGTTTGTTTTTAGTATCACATCAAAAATGCTGAAGAAGCTCCTGACACTGACTCTCCCTCCCCTGGAGCTTGAGGTCAGCAAGAGAAGATGTGGGATTTAAATACAAGAACTAATATGTACCATGTAAAACATGCCAGGCCTTTTAAGAATGGGGTGACTGAATGAAGCCTTATTAAAAAACATACAGAAACCAAAGGAATAAAACATTTTGGAATAATCTTTCACTTTCTGGCCAGGTAAAATAATATTGAATGGCTTGGGATGGGGAGCAGAGAAAGGTGGAAATGTGGATCACAACAGAACAGCACAATGGATGGCAAAACCTTGCACACAGTTTCCACTGTTTGACACTCACTGTTTGACCTTGAGGGTCTCCCTGCCTCCTTCCCCTGGCAGAAAGACTTCCACTGTCTTTTCTAAGCCACTTCAAGATCTGCATAGGAAAATTGTTATTATGTAATTCCCATTCATTGAAATATAAGCAAAATCAAAATAACCATCAATGTCAGATTATAGTTTTATAGCATGACAACACAAATAATGTTTGCACTCTCTGTAACACAAACCTATAAATCCTCAGTGGATTAACCTTTCAGAAACCCTTGCCAACTGTTCCTGCCACTACAGCACAATTCAAAATCTCAAGCTGCCAAAGAGCTCTGTTGCTGTTTTCAGAACACTGCAATCAATCATGTTAAGGAAGGGAAGATGAGAGAGCAGATTAAGCAGAGGCAAAATGTTAACTTTAGAAGCAAGCTTCTAACTTTAGTTTTTACTGGAAAGAACCAAACATAACTCAGAAAACCGAAAACCTCTCTCAATTTCCCTTGCTTGAGTGGGGAGGATCATTTCAGCTTCATTGGACTCTTCAGCTCATCACACAAATGTCTCTGTCCTACAGCACCACTTGAGCTTTGAAGGTGTGAGACCAGCACAGAACCCAAATGTGAGAACAGCCCCTGCAAAAGCTTCAGCTCCTGGAAATTGGAGTATAAATTCCTCTGGAAGAGCTCACATTCAGAAATGCTCTGATCTGTTCCTGTTGGTCCCTGTGTTTAAATTAGTGAGCCAGCACTGTAACTGTGCTCCAAGGAGCTCAGTGTGAGCTGCAGTGCCTGCCCAAGAGCTGCAGAAGTGCTCCATGCCAGAGGGAACTTCCTGGAGGAATTTCCTGCAATCTTGTGTTTTATTTTTACTAATCTACTAATTTTCCTCTGTGTTTCATGGCTCTCTAGAGCAAGGATTAGAGCCCAGATCTCTGTGTGTGCAAGTGTATGCTTTGTATTATTTATGCTCTGCATAAAATCTGTGCAATGGATGCACACACACCAATACTGGAGTTTGGCTTCCTAATTTTTACATAGAGAAAATCTGCATATACCTGTTAATCTACACACACAGGCCCCTTAGACAGGTCTCTGTGAACAGCAATATAAGTTAATTACTCTTAGGCAATGATATTTCTTTAACTGAAGGTATTTTCTTTTTCAGATATAAATACAGTATTTTCTTGTTTAAAGCACACATGAGCTCTCCATAGTTTCATCAAATTTTTATTTTGCTTTTCTCCCTAGGGCAGAATGCATGAATGCCACTGTCATAAAAATTAATGGAAAGGAAAAAAGAAAACAAACCAAACCTAATTCCAGCCTGGTCAGACTGGGGATGTGCGTGATGTTAAATGAAACCAGAGAAGTGAACATGCAAAGGTGACCAGCACTAAAATGAAATCCCAGCAACCCCTGATATGAGGCTTTCACCAGAGATTCTCTACAGATCCACTCCCAAAGTGGGCTGAGGGGTGACACCAGTGCTGAGGCTCATGACAATACAGCCTGTGTGCCACTGATGCAATATCTAATTTCTAGGCTGTGTGCAAGGGGGGAAATTGCATATGTTTACTTGTATCATGGAGAGATCACACGGCTTATTTCATTAAAGCTCACCAAAGGCTTCAAAATTTGGAGAAAATGCTGTGCCAAAACCAACCATTACGACTTAGAGTCATGAGAGTATGATGAAAGGAAGAGAGGGTAAAAGACTGAGAGCACCTTCTGAATTTCTAGATCTGCTCAAATAATTTATTCTGATTATATATGAACATCTTATTACAACCTTTGTGGGGGAAAAAAACCCCAACAAACAAAGAAACCCCACACCATGACAATTACAATCTGTGAACTAGTGATGTGGAAACTACATCAATTCATAATAAACCTTCACCTAGAAGCATCCAAGATTTGCAGTCTCTTATTTGGTCCATTTTAATGCCAAGTCGTGGACTTGAAGTGAGTCACAGGTTCTGTAGATCCTGCTTTAGCAACCCATTTACACACAGAGCTGATCCCAATGGACTCATTCCTTCCTGCTGGGATCTCCAAGCACTGAGCCATGCCTGGAGCCACGGGTGATGCCTCAGCCTGGAGGCTCAGTCAGGCTGCTCAAGGGTTTCAGCTGAGGGTTTTGTGCCTGTGCATTCCCTGGGGACCACAGTCCCCTCCTGTATCAGATCTACTGGATGTTATTCATTGCTGTTGTCCTGTGTCACTGCAGAACATACAAGAAAAAAACTCAGCTTGCTGTAACCAATAAACAGCCAGATAACCCTCAAGGTTTATATAAATCATGTGCATCTGCTTGGAAATTCTCCTAAGCTCAAAGGAACAGCAGAGATACTATCTAGCAATCCTCATGTATTTCCCGTTTTCCATGTCCTAATGACCATCCTTGCATCTGTAGATGCAAGATTTCTCACAAAAATTGTTTCCTTGTATTACCAATACATGTTTTAGCCTCTGCCTGTGTTTCCCACCTGCTCTGGGAGGATCTGGGGGCTGTGGATGGACTTTGTGAAGGGCTCTGCCTTGTTGTCAGGATGCAAACAGAGGTTCCAATGCCTGTCAGAGCTGCACATACACATGGCGAGGAGCTGTGGCAGGGATGACCTGATGCATTAGTAGTCAAGAGGAGTAACCTTTGCATTCCAGTACCTGGCACTTATTGTTGCTGTCAGGCACCTCTGTACTGATTTACAGGCACTCAGCTTTGATGGGAGTGCAGGAATTTGTTTCTCTCCCAGTCAGACCGAGAGTAAGCGTGAACTTACAAACATTGATCCAAAACACGCTCACAAAAGGCACAGCAGAAAGACAAAGCACCAATTCAAGCTACATCCCTTGCTAGGAAATAGTTTTTAAGGCTGAAAAGAAAACAAACCTCCAGAGTCTTATCAAAAAGCCATGGGAAAAACAGCAACATGCCTGCTCACATGGAATTGGAGCTGTGATGCAAACAGTGGGGAATTTCACGTTAAAACATGGAAAACATCATTGTAATTTGTACTTCTAGAATTTTAAAAAAAGTATGCTGCATTCTTTGATGTTTATGCAGCACAAGATTAGCCAGATTTAAAAAAAAAATAACAAAAAACAACAAAACAAAACAAAACAAAACCCCAAAAACCCACAAACAAACAAACAAACAAACAAAAAAAAGAAAAGGTATTTCTATGCTGAAAAACAAAACAGGAGCTAAATCTGCTCATGGCTGCTCTAGGACTGCAGGGGTTTGGACTGAAGGGCCCAGAGAACCACCTGCAGAAATTCATGTTGGGAGGCTTGAGGAGGAGGAAATTAATTTAGGGAAACAACTTTGTATTTGGTGGAAATAAATCATCTGGAGCTGATTTGAAACACCAAACCTCCCTGTTGGCTGATGAAACAGGAGTGGGGACTCCAGTGGGGAGCAGAGAGCTGCCACAGGAAATGGTGAATTCAAGTCTTACTTATGGATTACTGTAATCATAAATTTCAAGCTCTTTCAGGAGCTTCAGGGGTAATTTTAGCATTTCAGTGGTTTAAGGGGCAGGTAGGGAAGACTCAGGGACAGACTCTGTATCACCCGCTCCTCAGTGGTTCTCTCTGCTCTTTAAATGCTTAAATTTAAATGCCTAAATTTAAAGCTCATTTCCACAACCAAATTTTAACTGGTCAAATTACTTTTGAAACTGTCTTATATGAAGACAGAAATATGCTATCATTTCTATGAAATTAAAACTGCTCTTAGCAAACCTGAATATCTTTATTTCCCAACTGTTCAGCTGCAGAACTACTCCATCCAAGATCTTCCTCCCAAAAAACCCCACTCTGATTTCTACCACCTTACTGTTCACAGAGTAATTGCTGGTACTGATTCTTTACCTGCCTTATCTTGCAGACTTACCTACTCCTGTGCAATCCTAATTTCTGTAAGCATGAACCTGAGTTAGACCCACAAGGATTTATATTGGATGCATGTACAGGAAAATATGCAGGAAAAAAACCCAGGAAAATATGGAGCTCCTTAAAAGAGTCTCTGACCCACCTGTGCAGTTGCACAGCCATGGATCCCTGGGGCAGACACAGCAGGCAGGTTTCTGTGTGGCACTGCTGCACAGTCAGCTCTGTAGGGTGCTGCAATCCTTTTGGCACACCCCAGACACCACACCCTGTCTCTCCAGGTATGGCTCCTTTTCATCTCTCTAATTTGGAGCACATCAGTGAGGACTTATTTTATTTTATGCATTGTTTCATTTGAAAGTTACCCAGGGCAGTCTGAGACAGGTGGCAAATCCAAATTTGGTAAGTAAAACTGGATCCAAACCAAAAAAAACCCCACCCAAAATAGCAAAAACCCCAAATCTCCAAAGAAAACACCTTCTTGGACAAATGAGCATAATTTAAATTAAAGAATAGAATTACTGGATAAATGAATGAATATGAGTATTTGGTGGAGAAGTCAATACAGCTTTTGCCATGACCCTAAAAGCCACTGCTGCTCAAAGCTCTTTGCTAAGAGTGCTTTGAAGAAACCAACAAGCACAGGAATAAGGGAGTTTGAGCTAATACAGCCTGTTTGTATTTCCAGAAGATACCTGACAAGGTCCCTCATCAAAGCCTTTTAAAGAAGCTGTGCTGTCATGGGACACAAGGGAATGTTCTGTCACAGACAAAGGGGAGGTTCAAAGGCAGGAGCCAGCAGCAGGGCAGCTTTCCCTGCAGTGGAGGATGTCACTGGGGGATCCCCAGGTTCCCAAATCGAGCCTGCCCAAAACAGAGCTCACAAAGGGCATCAACAGTGAGCAATTACCTGGCAAAGGCTTCTCAGGATACAGAGTTTTCCAAGGTAAAATAATTTTTTTTCCCAGGGAACTTGAAAGCCACCTGTGGAGAGGTGCAGGAGGCTCTTGTGATACTGAAAGGCAAATCAATTCCTCTACATAACACAATGCATACAGGAAAAAACTGCTCAGCTTTGCACAGAAATAGGTTCTGAACTGTTCATCGCTGAGAAAGAGACTTTGAATTGTGAGAAACTGGTTTGGTGAAAGTGGCAGCCCAGTTCTCAGTCACATCCCAAAAGGAATTCAGTAAAAACAGACAGAGAATGTAGCAAATGTTTTCAGAAGTACAGTTTCCACACAAAGAGCTGTCACACAGCCTGGCTGCCACCATCCTGCAGGAGAGGTGAATGAAGGGATATGACAGAAGTCTATAAAATCATGACTAGCACAGAGAAAGAGCTCACAAAGGGAGCCAACAGCTGCTCCATCTCTATTCTGCTGCAGGAGGATGTACAGTGGTACAGCAATAACAAAAAGGCAAGTTTTAGAGAAGCAAAAGGAGGTATTACTCCCGAGAATATGTAAATATTCTGGGACAGAGATTAAATATATGAGTTCAAATATCAGCTAGAGAAATTACTGGAAGAAAAAGTCATAACAATTTGTAAAAAACAAAGGAAAACATTAAGCCAGAAGTAAGCAGGAAAATATTTCTAGGATGTGTTTGCCTTGTTTCTGACTTTTCCTCTGGCACTGACTGAGCTGGACTTGCTGGAATTCCAGCCTGCCCTCCCACAGCCCATTCTGTAAGGCTTCAGTGGGGTATGTTTTACTGAGAATTTAGAGTAGGGAAGAACATGAAGTTTTCTGACAGCATTTGCAATGTAGGAGGAATGAATCTGACTGCAAGAGTGATGACAGCAAGATCTGACTCCCTTTTCACCCTCACCCCTCTCCCTCTGCATTTGCTCAAGGTGCTGGTTTTAGTGCCAGGGCTGGAATGGAGCATCCAGGTCCCTCCTTGCTCACACCACTGAAATCAGTGGGGTTCTGTGTTTGGAACAGAGGCTGAATTGTGTGGTCATTGCTCCTCTGAAAAATGATTTGGGTAATTTATTAGTTTTAGTAGCAGCATGTACAAAACCTACACAGCTTGGCTCCTTAACTTTTGGAATTGTGCTGTTCTGTAATGTTGAGATCAGAACATAAAAGGAACACTTAGCAGTTTAATTCACCATAAAGAAAGAACTTTATTGTCATGAAATGTTCTTGTTGGAAATGTTGTTTCTTCTTCATTTAGCAAAAATAACAATACCCCAAGGGGAAAGTAGAGTTGTGAGAATATAAGCTTCAAACTTAAATAAATAATCCAAACCAAAAATAGTTCTTTACACTGATAGCTCAACTCCACAATGTAAAGGTGTTATTTTTAATACTAATTTCTAGCCCAAATCTGGATGATAATTCAGTGGCTCTTAAGAGTTCACATAAAACCAGGTAATTGACATCCACAGGGTATCTCACTGGTCTTTATCCAGTTCTTTCATCATTTTGGCTGTGCAGTAATGCTTCTATTCCTTATCTGAAGGAAGCTTGATCAAGAAAAACCAGAAATACAGAATCTGGAAGACTGGATTCATATATTTCTCAGCTATGGTTTGCTGTTGAAGGCTTCTCAGCACATAATTTGGGTCAGTAATTTTATCAGCATTATCCTAAGGCTCATCTTGGAGTCAAGTCTCTCTTGTGTGAAGCCATGGACACCAACAGAGCCAATCAATAGTACAGTACAAGCACTCAAAATCAGAATATGATCTCAGTATGCTCATGTCTGGATCTCTCTGTTCAATTATAATGAAAAATATTTCAGTGGTGTTTTTCTGGAATGTACCTAAAAAAATGCATAAGGTGTTATTTAAAGCTATATAATTTTTTTTTTCATTTTTTTTCCTCTTGAATTATCAAATGCCTGAAAAAGTCTGTGCTGTGTTAGTGGTTATTATATTACAGCAGTGTGTTTTTTGCTACTAACCAGAAAAACAGTTATACTCCATATTAAACTATTTCTTTTCAAAAGACAAAGGAAGATGTTGTCTGCTTCTATTATGAGCAAATTAAGAGTAATGGCAAATGCTCAGCTTCATATGCTTATAGAAATTCATTGTTCTCCTCTTATAACCGAGCCTTTTATTTTATAACAAACAAGGACAGTCATTGGTATTCCAGCACTGTGGTTGCCTACCTTCTTAACTTCCACAGCATTCTTCTTAATTTATGTGAAGCCTTCTGATAATCCTTGAAGGCCAAAATTAATTGCTGTCTGTTTTTCCAAACTCTTTTAGGGTCCAGATTCATAGCACTGTGATAAAGATTCCTTGCCCTTCTTCTTGACTGAAATATATCTATATTAGTCTGCAGGTTGACACTTAAGTAAATCATTTATATGCAAGGCTGAATATGCTAATTGTAGAATAATTTTGAGGCTCTTTCTCCTCTGCAAGATAATTATTTCAGTGTGTTTAAAAATATTTTAAAACAGAATTTCATGTGGAAGTCCTATCCACCCTCAAAATAGTCCTTTAAATTAGTATATTTTGGCAGTTCCTGCATGGATAAAGATGTGGGGGTTTTAACACAAGATAAACAGAATTTAACACATTACATCCCAGATAAACTGAATTCAAAAATACTTCTGTGGAGCAGTTTTTATCTTTTGGGTCATCCTGGTCTTTCCACCAAGCAAATGCAGTTCTTCAAAACCATGAACCATCTCCCAGATGGATTTCCCCAGCTAAAAGGAATCCTCAAAGAACAAATCAGCTCGACAATAGTGGTTTCTTTTAAAAGATATTTCTTTGCAGTTTCCATTCCCTATACTACAAATAATCCCATGGAAGTCACAACCCTTTAGCAGAGAAATCTGTCGAGGCTCTAACAGGGAGAGGAGGATCTGTCAAGCAAAGATGAGTCCCAAGAGTTAGAGGTGCTATAAACAACACATAGTGGGCCTTATTGCTACTTTTTTGTGAATGCAGGGGAATGGCAGAATGCAGGGGCTTATGGCATGAGAACAGGACTGGATCCTAAACTTATGGATTTAAATCAGGGAAGAAAAAAAAAAAAGTATTGTAAGTGGCTAATTAAGAAATCTTTTGTTCCTCCAGATGTTCATCATTATAATAAGGATGTTGGACAAAGCAACATTTGGGACCATAAAGAATTAGAATTTTTAAAACAAAAAATAATTCTGACTTCTGGCTCTAGGCAGATGCCCCTGGTTAAATGGTACAAAACTTGTTATTACATGGCCATGATCTTGGCTTCAGATGTCATCAGTGCTAACAGATGTGTGCTACACAGACCTTAAATCTCAAGTTTTCTTCACTGCATTGCAACAAAACTAGACAAAGGTGTCCTACTCCCATAAAGCTTCACAGAGCTCTCATTTCCTGTGAGACAGATTTCATTGTTCTCTCTTTTTCAGTAGCTTAAATTTTTCCAGTTTTCAGCAAGTGAAATGCTTAGTCATCTGTCATGACCACATTTCATTTTAATGCATTTTTCCATGAGTTTTTTTCCAAATGGCCATGCTGGTCATATTTGTTGTCCTTCAATAGATTAAAATTAGTTTATGATCAGGAGAAAATATGCTCCCAAGGAAATTTTAGGATGCAAAGTTAATGGAGTGTCCCAAAAGCCTCCAAGTGTCCTGTAGAGTATCCATCAAGCAAACCCCCAAAGGTTTTGTGCAGCTTTACTTCCAAAATGATAAACAACTCCCTTGCCTCACACCATTCTGCCTCGGAGTTCTAAAACTTGTGCTGATTACGGGTGCATTTTTCATCAGCTTCACATTGTCTTTCCAAAGTTCTTCAATATTTTTTTTTTTCCTCCTGTTCTAAGCAATATGAATATTCATCTTGGTACTCACAGCAAGGCTGGATATCTTTGAAGCAGCAGTCATTTACGACTGGCAGTGACAGGTATTACAACATTAAAATGGAAACACGATCGGTTTGATCTTTGCCAACTTTGTTCTTTCCTTTGTAAGAGTCAGTGTGGACGTGCATCACTCCATTGTACTCAACATTATCTGTTCTTGCTGCTTCCACAGCACAAAATGTCTGCCCTGTCAGAACAGTAACAATAAGTTGATTATGTTCATTGTCACTCATTTAATTAACATCAGGTCTTGCTTTCATCTTGAAATTTTCTCTGTGTGTTATTTTCCTTTATATCAAGTCTTGTTACAAATAGCAGCCACTTTCTGCAAACAGAGTTTTCTTTATTTTCTCTTCTTTTTTTCTCCTGTCTTTGTACTGCAGTAGTACAGAGGAAAACTGATCTGTGGCTTGGTTCCAAGATACTCTCATGTTACAAACAATGATCATGTATGGAGAGCTGAAATCTGTCCCTGCGCATAGTGGTTTTCTTTGAGAGGCACAGGACAAGATTTTGTCTGATTTATGTAAATATTTCCCAAGAATGCACAAGGTTGAAATTTCCAGAAGCAATCAGTTTGGCTTAACTGCCTCCCCATCAAAGATCCCCATCAAATCCAACAGTGGGTATATTAGACATAAACCCAGTATAAACTGAAAATGTTATTCACTGATGCTATAAAGGAGTGAATTTCCTCAAGATTCAAAATTATATCCAATTTCATTCTTCTCAAGATGAGAAAATTATTACTTATCCATGTTGTGTAGAAAAAACCCTCAAGTCTTACCATGATATATCTCAATCCTGTTTTTAACAGCCAAGTCTCCCAGCTAATTGAATAAAACTAGAAATGGAATCCCTACTTTTCAATTTTTACTAAATCTTACAATTCTTTTTTTAGGAATGTTTATGACACATGCTACATGGCTTGAGTTAAGGAACCATAAAAGGGAAATTATATGTCACGCAGAACTATGTGAAAATGCACATCAACACACTGCCCAGTTTGGTCATACACTATCATTTCGAAAATGTGCCTTTCCAGTTTAAAAATAAAAGGAAATATCCATCTGGAATATTCTTTTTAAACTTTTCTGGATTCTGGATTCAGAAAAAACCTTTCAAACAAGCAATGCAATTTGCTTAGCGAGTTCACAAACCTTACAAACTCCAAACTTACCTCCAGTACAAGAAATTAAGCACAAGTGAGCATTGGAGCAAACTCTTTTTTTTCTTTTCCTATAGTTAGCCAAGGTGTGGTTAGAACTGCTGCTGCCTTAACTCAAGCTGACTTTGGTTTTCCCTAACTTTGAAAAGTAATGAAGATCACCAAAACCCTGAGGAATCCAATACAAATTCTTTTGCTAGAATTGTAAGGGTTTCATATGCAGGATTAAACACAGAAAACAATCCATAAATAAAAATTAAGGCAGTATCTAAAGCACTTGAATTTTCAAGATTCTTAAAAAAAAAATGAAGAAAATTCATTATGAAATAATGAAGAAAATTCGCAATGAAAGGAAGATCAAATGGAAAAAATATTAATTTCCACAGACATTAATATTCAGTGTGTATTTATAGAAAATAAGATAAAACCAAAGTACAATTACAGTAGGACAACATCTCAGACTCTCTGTGTTCAATGTGGGGAAAAGAGCAGGCAGCAAGAGGGGCCAGAAGCAAAGAGACATTAGTTTGACACATTTCAAAAGCTTTAAAGATCTGAACTGTAGCCCTACTTTTGGATTCAAGGAGAAAGCTCTGGATGTTGTCTTCCACATCAACTGCCCATTACCCTGTGAAATCTAAATATAGGCCCCATGTGACAAATAGATTTGACTCTAAAGAGAGTCAGGAGAAAATACCTATCAATCAATAAGTTTTAAATGTGGTGCTTATACAGGTTCCAAAGCAATGAATATACACAGGACACTGAGGCTGTCCTGGAAAAATGCACTTTTTTTTTTCTTTTTTTTTTTTTTTAAGAAAAAGTGTAGCATAAATTTTCTTCTGATATTTCATGTCATTCCACTTATTGATTGCATACCAAGTCTCATGAGCAAGCACAAAATTTTAATCAACTTCTGGACTCAATCCTGCCACCACAGACTTCAGTGGAAATTGGATCAATCCCATTATCTACCATATGACTCCACAGGGCTTCCACAGGGAGAACCTCATTTCTAGCTCCAGCCCGCAGGGCCCCCAAGGCTACATTTAAAGCAGTGAGCAATGTGAATACCAACTAGCCTAAAATAGCATTAAATGTGTTTAAATAGGCCAAGATAATTTGGACAGCTACAAAAGCATAATCCACACTGAAAGCCCACCAATGTTTCCCACACATTTCTTACAGAAAATAAGCCATAAAGCCCAGATGTGTTAAAAAAATAAATCACATGGCCTCCTCCTGGCTAGGAGCACGTCAATGGCTGAAAAAAAAAAAAATTCTTGTTGATTTACTCAGGATGAAATTCAGCCTCTCTTTGTGCCAAGGGTGCAGACAGCACAAACTTGAGAACACCTTGTTCAGTGAGGAGAGGTTCTACCTGTCCTGTTCCTCCGCCGTGGTGCCATGACTGGCATTGCTAATCAGAGCAGGAAACCTGCTGCAGCACATGCAGAGCTTGGTCAGACCCTCAGCTGGAGAAAACTAGAAAAACATCCCCCCTGGCCCAGCTTTCCAGAGGAGTTTGGAGCATGGGAAGCCATGGTGTTGAGATGGGCTCGACATAACAAAACCAGGGCTGGCTTGCAGCTAAAAGGTCCTGCTCTGACATCAGCTGGGCTGGGCTGGAGGGGGAACTTGCTGGAATCTTCTCTCCACAGCCCCAAACGCCTCTGGCAACACTCCACTGCTGGCAGTGGACAGAAGAGGAGCCCTAGCACAAAATCTCCCACACGCCTGGAGAGCAATGTGGTGCTTGGGAAAAGGTTTAGAGCTGCATGCAGGAGAATGCAGTGTTTAGTACTCAGTCTGTTTGGTAACTACAGGATAATACCAATGAAACCCTTTTCCCTCAATAAATCCCCCAAAAGACAGCAGATACCTGGTCAGTAAACATCAAGCTGAGACACAAAGTACCTGGACTGATCATTACATGGCAGTGGAAAAAAACATCATGAACAAACCCAAAATCCAATTTTCTGAGTGTTTGTTTTTTATGCATTAGTGACAGTGCCACAAGAATAACTTACAAGCCTAAGATCTACTGCCAGGTTTAGACCCTTCTGGAAATTAAGTGCTTTTGAAAATTTTATTTCTTGTTCCAGTTTTCTGTAAGACTAAGTATGTAAAAGAACTGGAAATTTCAAGGTCTGGGACTCTAGGAAAACCCAGAAGTGAAATGTAATCTATAGGATGATTTGGACTAGGTTGCCTCCACTGTCCTTGAGAGAAAAAGGGAACAGCTGTTTTGGCAGCTCCCACTCCCTGGCAGCCAGATATTCCCCACAGAGCCTCTGCTCAACACATGGGACACCTAGAGCTGCTGCCACCTCCACACAGGGAAAATGTGGCACAACATCCCCACCTCAGTGACACCAGGCAGGCCTTGGGAGCTGCACAGAAAATCCTCCTGGGCCCAGGTACAGCATCCCAAACCCTGCATGATGAGAAAGGGGCCATGCACAGCAGCTACTGCTCATTACTCCAGATAATGGCTAGAATTAACTGAAACATTTTTGTAATACTCTTCAGGAACCTCATTCAATTTACCAATCCCTAGAAATTAATGGTATGAACTTGCATTAAATCAGTCTGTCATTAGCTTGGCTTTAAGTCATTACGAGGCACTTCCTGCCAGCCAGAAGCTAAGGGAATGTCTGCAGACACAAGTGAAAAAGCACCATGGTACATTAGCTCCCTGCAGAGCTCAGCTGCATCCCACAGCACCTGACAGTCCCCAGGGATGAGCACAGGGTGACAGACTGGGGATACCATGGCTGTGGACCAGTGATAACCAGGGTTTGCCCCACTTTGATTCATTCTCTTGGGATTTTGGAATGGGATAATGTGGCCTTGTG
The DNA here is from genome assembly GCF_965231275.1 of Zosterops lateralis. Lineage (NCBI taxonomy): Eukaryota > Metazoa > Chordata > Aves > Passeriformes > Zosteropidae > Zosterops > Zosterops lateralis. The sequence continues at coordinate 11,659,221 of NC_139775.1, forward strand.
TTTCACTGTTCTTGCAGCTCTGTGGATGAGTTATCACAGGGACAAGGCAACCACCTGAAACAGGTATCATCTGGCAGGGGTGTTGTCCCTCAAAATGCAGGTCAGTGGGATGAGAATCCCACTATTTCTCAGCATTGTAGGGAGGGGAACATAGACCCCAGTAAAGCCCTGCATCTGCTGGATGCCCCAGTGCCTCCAGCAGGGATCCAGCCTGCACTGGGGATAAGCCACTCAGAACATCTGGGGACTGGAGATGAATGACATTGTGATTTGCAAAGAGAACTGCTCTAGAGAAACAGGGGAGAGCTCTGCATGGCTCTGTGGACATCAGGTCAGACAAGATGGAAAATGTTGCTTCGCGTATCTGTCTCTCAGGTCAGCTCAGCGTCAGCTGGGCCACCCTGCTAGCTGTGATACGCCCAACAGTACCTTTGCGTGGGTCCTTGGCTCCGCAGCGCTTTTGCCTTAGCTGTCTCGGCCGTGGTTTGAAAGAGGGGACACTCCGGAGGCTCAGGGAGAAAAGGTTTTATTCGGGTAACTCAGGGGGCAGCCCCTGGTTCCAGGCCTGTGCCTCTGGGGAGTGACCCTGGGCCTCGGTTACAGGGGGTTTTTGTTCCCCCAAAATCTCAGGGGTGGACACAAGTTACAGAGACCAATCACACAAAGCCAGGTGGGTAAGGTCAAAATGCAATACACAACATTAACAAATCAGGTGGATTTGGGATGTGGCCCTGGGAGACTCACCAATCCCTGTCAGACACCTCTCCTGAAGGTCTGGGGTCTGGGGGATGGTGGACATGTGGGGGAGAAGTACAATGGGATGGGGGAAAACACAATAGGACGATCGAAACCCAGGGCAGAGGATTAGAGTTGTCTTGGCAACTCTTATCAACCTCTGATAAGCACATTCCAAGACAGTAACTTTACCTGGCTAGGGTTAAAGTCCAAATCACATCAAACCTACAACTAAGAAACTTATGATACTATTCCAGCACCCCCACAGGAAAACAACTGAGGTTCACTTGGCTTATGTTCCGTAGCTGTGTGTGTGTATCTGTGCACACCTACATAAACCATATTATTCTTCTAAAGAGGCATTTGCATGACAGTCTAGAAAAAAAGGAAGAAAGAGTTAAAAACAAGCAAAAACTAATTTGTAAGACGCATATAGCAGGAGATGTGGGTTCTTCCTCTGCCTTCTATAAGGAGCACACAAAGGGAGTTGAACAGATCCATCAGCCCTCAGTAACCAGCTTACAACACAATTCAAATTGTTCAGATTTTCTTTTGAGGCTTGTAATTTTATTATTTATTATACACAGTGAAACTTCACTTACCCTAATGTCTTATCTAAAAAGACCACACTTGTTTGAAATGAGGTCATGTCCCTTGACATACATTAAGTGATGTGGAAAGCCCCCATTTATCCTAACGCCCATTTATCCATTTTAATACCATTTGAATAAAGGAAGTTTCCCAATATGTCAGGCTTTTCTTTTTTTTTTTTTAACAAAACTCAAAGTTAATTAAACCAAACTCTACAATATTTATGACTTTTTTTTGTAGCTCAATGTGGTTTAGAAAGGTGATGTTAATATTGACATTAATTAACGTCAATCTTAATGTACTATTACATTAATAGGCTGGCATATCATTCAGCCTAAGGCAATGTACTGTGCTGCTCAAGCTATTTATAACAAAGTATTTTAAACAGCTTTGCCCCCCACTAAAAAAAAAAAAAAAAAATCAATTTATACTAAATGTTGTTGCAGAATCAGATTCATCACCCTGGGGATTAGGAAAAAACGAAAGACCAATTTAATGACAGGATTTAGTTCATTATTTATCTTCTAGCATGTAAATTATAGATTGCCATGAATTTTTCATCCTTTTGGTGCCCACTACCTAATTCATGCGAAAAACATAAGTCTGTGTTACAAAGAGCGAGCTCCCCAGCTCTGTGTACCAGGAACATCTCCTCTGCCTTTTGACAGACGATAATCTGTCAAAATGAAAAATTAATGGAGGCTCCCTTAATTCATCATCTTCTGCCTCTCTTCTATTAATGGATATTTTTTTCTCCCCCCTCTATAACTCGGCTTGCACTGAATAGAGCTGGTGGGTGGGGGGGAGAAGATAAACAGGTCAGCTGGTTGCTCCAGCTTGTGCAGGGCACTGAAATTCAGCTGATGGATGGATGACGTGGTATTTATTGAATGCATTGAGGAATCCTGTGGTTTCCAACACAGTCTGTGAGCGTGCTGAGATAAAGCTCATACCAAATGTCTCACCACTCTCAGCTTGGTCACAAAGACAATTACTTCGTACAAATGATCATAAAGGAGTGGCGTGAACTAAGTGTGCTGTACTGCACACGGCTCAAGGCATTCGTGGAGCAGTCAATAGAAAGAAAAATTAGGATTCAGTTTGATTATAAAATGCATGTGAAAACAAATCAATCCCTCTCTCAAATTACCTTTGATGAAATAGTTTATGTTGTTGAACACTTCACTCCTCCCAGGATCTTAGAGCACAAGAAAGCATTTGTCCAGTGCACAAATATGCCATTCCAAATACTCTTCCCAATTTCCCTAATCACTGAAATCTAAAACCAGAAAGCTGCACCAAAAGGTTTTCTGCTTTTCACAACTCATCTGCTCCTGCATGTTTGATGCTTTGCTATGGCTGTGACAGGATAAAGCCCAGGAAAAGCATGCCTCATCACAGCCAGGGTGCTCTGACAGCCACATGACGTGATTGCTGAGGACAGAGGAGCTTTATGGAAATGGATCAGCCTACAAGTGAAATGAATATTTGCTAGGAAGAGCAGAGGGAATTATAATAACAGAAAAGCATTTCCTTTCATAAAGCACATGCAGTGCATGCCTATACATGCTTTGATAGAATCATTTTATGCAATGGAAATCCCTACTCAAACATCCATTTTGAACACTACTGTAACATTGTGGGTAACTCCAGAGCCATTTCACAGAAAATAAAACACCCCTGGTAGCCTGTGTCAAGCTGAGCGGTACTTTCAGAATTAATTTCTGAACTAGTAACCTGCAAAGCCCAGAATTAACAACCTCTCACATATTCATTTTAACCTGCAGCCAAACAGGACCATTTTCATTGAGAGCTCTGTTCCTCACAGAGCAGTATAAATATTGCAAACAAATCCATTTATCACAATTGGTAGAGTATGATCACAGCACTGCAGCCTGGCCATGTCCCCCCAGTGCTGATGGAAAAATGCCCATGGAATGCAGGAGCAAGGCTTGACCCACATTCTGCAGCTTGCTCAAACCAAAACTGCTTCATTTAGGTAGAACCAGCTTGAAACAAAAGAGTCTTGGCCTGGCACAACGGCCAGGCTGACAATCCCCATTACTGAACTAGGCTTGCTACAGCTACAGCTCTGTGTCTTAGGCACTAAATATGATGAAATAATACCTTCTTCCCCTGTGATGGGGAAAGTAAAAACAGTAGTTTACCAGTTTTTCAAAATAATTCCATTTGTTTGTAAAATGTCTTGGTTAAATATGGTAACTTTTGGAGAACTTTCCCATTTCCCAAAATAAAATCATAAAAACTTCACAAATATGTAAGGAATTAGGATCTATCTTAATGGAAATAAGACTAATTTATCATTACCAAACAGCTTTGGAAATTAATTGACTTTACACATCCAAAAATGGCTGCAAAACAAGACATCTTGACAAAAGTGGCAGGATGATGGATCTGGTACAAGAAATCTCTAGGATCAAAACTCATCAAGACCTGAAAGATGCTCTGGTAGCCTCCACAGGCTCCATAGGTGACCATCTACTTAATGTGTTATGCTACAGAAACCACCATTAAAACAAACAAACACACACACACTTATTGTTCCACTTTCTTTTCTAGTCTCAAAAAACACCCAACAGCTTTGAAGCCTGGAATATTATACTTTGCTAAAGAGAGCTCTCTCTCTCTCTCCCCACGTGCAAGGAGATGAAATTTTTATCGCTGCTCTCCATGCTGTACTTGGCCTGGAAACCAAACAACTTTCTCCAAAAAAAAAAAAAAAAAAAAAAAAAAGCCTACCTGCTATTCACCTAAGCTGGTTATTATCTCTTAATAAAGCCCTGCTGTACAGGTAAGATTGCACCCATGCAGCACAGCTATTTGCCTTTAAATTCTTGATGATGGAGGATAATGCAAAGGGGAACAACAGAATCATGCCATGGGTCATAAAAGGAGCCCCCAACAACTTCTCTCCTGATCAAGTATTAAATCCTTCAGACACCTAAAAATTATTATGCTGATATGGCTGTTAAGGTCAAGGTTTAAAGTATAATGTGGATCTTAGAAGAAATTCTAGTGATTGATGTAACGCATCAGACACTTACCTTGAAAAAGGTATTATTCAGCTGCCTCCACAAGAAGATTAAAAGTGGGGGGAAAAGAAGTTGAAGAACTGGTTAAATGACGAGTGGTTGTTCTCAGTGGTCAATGTTGCAATGAAATTACTGTAAAAAATAGCAGCTGATATTGAAACTTGCCTGCAACATCTTCTGATCTCTCTAATACATGTCCTCCAGGCTGCACTTCTCTCCTCACCTCAGTAACCTTGTTACACCAGCTGGTTTCAAATATTAGCAATTTTCAAAATCATGACTGAAAGATGTTTTCTGTAAACTCTGCATGTGAAGTTTCTGAAACTTTCTGACAATGAATCAGGCTCTGTTTGCATTTGCTTGGTGCTCAAGTTTCTTGCACACAAATTGTTCCTTTCTGTTTTCTGAAATTGTATCTCATTATTTTTAATGGTTGCAGAGAGCTTGTGACCACCAAGCTTTTAAACAGCATTAAGATAATGACAACAGAGAAAAGTGGGGAGAATTTTGAAGAACACACAGAAGTTATAGGGATGTGGGATGAACCATGCTTTGCTGAAGTCTTAGTTCACTACTGGTGACAGCCTGGGTTTTTTTCCCCCGTGTTTAGTAACTTATACCAATTTATATCAAAGCTCCACTGCTTTATCAATAGCCCATCTTCTACTTATGACAACAATATTATATCCGTTATATAAGCACTTTCATCATCAAGCCCATTTCAGAGCACTGATGTTGTACTGATGATTTGCCCTAATTCTAGAGTTGCATTTCAGAATATCATCACTTCCACTGTGGGACAGAAAAGAAGGAAAAGCCACAGGATCTCCAGAGCTGATGCTGCTCTGGTGTGACCCTGGGCTCAGAATGGCAGCAGGAGAACCTGATCCCCTTCCTCAGCAGCCTCCTCTGTCACATTCACACCCACAGAAACTGGGGGGACAACAGAAACATCTGCTCCTTGCTGCTTTGTTTACTCCTAGACACAAACAACTGAAACAAAACCATAACGAAAAAAGAATAAATAAGGAGAAAAAAAGTCTTCCATTCATATGACTGGAAAAATTCAGTTTCAGTTGCATAAATTTGAGCGAATGAGGCACTGCAAAGGAGTCCCCAGACAATGTGCTTTTCAGCAGAAAGTTCACCTTTTCCAGGTACTGGATGTAGTTTGAAAGAATGAACTTGAAATTAGGCGGGGGAGGCTGGGGAAAAGCAAGAGCTTTGGTATCCATAGGAAACCTGCTTCAAGGTTAGATCAGTTTAAGTTTTGGCTGCTCTTGCACCACAGCATTACCACACACGTGGTTCCACAGTGATATTTAGGATCCTTTACACCACTTTTGCTGCAAAGTGACATAAATGCAGCTCTTGAAGCCCCTTGAGGTCTGTTCCATCCAGGTTACCTCTGCTCATACCTGCCTGTGCCCTCTCTGGGTTAATCCTGATTTACAGCTGTGTCAGTGGGAGCAGGATCAGGCCCCCTCCAGAATCAGAACACAACCATGTTGTGCCCACAACATGGGCACACAAGATGTGTTTATGACTGAGATTAGCTTCATTAAAACACAAACTCACAGAAATAAAAACATGAGGCACCTGATTTTAGAATAAATTACCTTCATGAAATTATGGTCTTTTCTTCGCACTGCAATATTCACAGGAAATTAATGAGGTTGTCAGATGAATTCTATGAAGATTTATGTGCTGATTAGGTGACATGTCTTAAAACAAAATAAAATAATAAAGAACCTCTTCCATTAAAAAAACAGCACATTTAATTTGAATTCAATCTTTTATCAGATTACTTCTGTTTAGTGGCAAATAGTTCCTTTGTTTAAAAACCCTTCACAAAGACAAAGCCTCAGGAAAACATTTTGTAAAAGTATTCTGAAAGTCAAAGTCATTTTGACAGAAATCAAACCAGAAATAATTTCTCCCTGAAGGAATCCTGCTTTATTTTAATGATGTCTGGATTGTTTCCATTTAAATAGAGTAATGGGAATTTTGTTAAAAAATTTGATTCAAACTGTCCGTTTTTAACAATAATCTTTCTTCTAAGCTTAGCCGGTAATTTGTCATATACATTTTGTTCAAGTGGAGAAAACAAATATTAAAGGAAAACAATTTGACTAAAAACATCTTCCCTTCATTAAGGAGCTTTATGTTCTAATGTCTGAAAGTGAAAGTCTGCTTTAATGGCTGCTGGGAGCTGGGGATCTCTCTGTCAGACACTTACCAAGGCTTGCTTTCTGGGTAATAGAGGCTATTTATGGGGCTTTTCATGACCTTTCTTCTTGGTACTACCAACAGAGGAATACTGGAGGCATCTCTTTTGCATCCACATATCTGCTTGCTCACGGATTATTGTCTCGATTGTTTTCTTCATTTTGAAGAAAAATGTTGCATGTAATTAAGAGGAGATAAGAGCAGAGTGCAGTGTGTTCTATCACACATCTCCCCAGTCCCTGCAGTCATTACACACACTAACGTACATTACACTGTGGAGACAGATAGATTGGAGCTGAGCTCCTTGTTTTATCACAGCACAAAGCCTGGCCCACATTCTGGAAGGTACTTCTTCAGTAAGAAAAGTTCTGCCTGGCTTTTAATAGTATAAAACAGCTGTTCTTTTAAAAGAAAAAAGGGCCCCACCCTGTAATTGTTTACCCAACTCGTGGAATCTTCCCAAGTTAAATTAAAAGCCTGTTTACTTTAAGTACTCCATTTAATTTTGCTTTGTGAGGACCAGATATATTCTGATTCAGAACTGAGTTCCAGAAATCCCTCCATATAAAGACTTAGTCCTGAAAACTCCTTGTCTTAGCTTTAAACACAAACACAGCCACTTTGGGTGCAACAGAACAACAACAACAACAACAACAACAACAACAACAACAACACAAACAAAAAACAAACAAACAAAAAAAAAAACCCCAAAACCCAAACCAAACCAAAAGTTGCTTATTTTGGGAATTTCTAACCCACGTGCAGTAAACCTCATAAAGAGCCTCGTCCATCAACTATATGGACACATACTCTAGTGCCAGCTTCAAGACTCCCAAGGAGTCAAATTCCTCCATGTCACACCAGCACCAGTCAGCTCAACTTTTTAACGGCATTTTCAGCAGGATTTCCTTTCATGAAAAGGATTTGTACAATGATGTGCAGTGATTCAAAAAAATTTGGTTTTGGTTTTCAAGTTTAAGAAGAAAACTGATGTAGTGTGTTCCACTCCAAATCAACTGGGAGCACACTTTAGAAAAACTTACACAGTGCTATCCTGTCACAATTGTTGTTAATTAATGGTCCTTTGTCTAGTGACAATAAATTTGGACCCAAGTACTGAATGTCTGAACTGGCCCCAGATGTCCAAGACAGTGCTAAAAATGAGCCAGGGGTTCACCAAACATCACAATCAAGCATTTAGATTTGGAAAAAAGGTGTTTTTGCATAATAGCACAAACAAAGGTTGGAAAAACAAGTTTCCAAAGCAGCACCAGGGAGTCCAACCTCCATTAAAGCAAAACCTGGTTATCTAGGCTATCAGAGTTGAGCAGCACTGGAGGTAATTGCCACTATGTCCAACTGCCCAGGTTTCCCCTATGGTTCCAATTTGATACAAAAGCTGAGAGCTATATGAGGTTCTGAAAAATAAATAATTCAGAAGGTCATTAAGGTTGTACAGTTCAGCATGCAAAACTTTGGAGGCACCAGGTAGCTGGGTTCCTTTTCCAACCTGAGAGAGGCCATTTGTGTACACATCTGTAATGAGAAAATAGTCTTGAATTTCAAGAAATAACTGATCACAGAATCCTATGAAGCGAGAAGGACTCCTCAAGCTGGAGTCTCAGAGACCTGGGTACACAGCACAGACTTCTACCTCTGGCTGTGATGAGATGTCTGGCAACAATAAGCAGACTGTTATCATCACAAGGGATCAAGTGCTCCAAGCAGGGAGGGTTTCACTGTCTCCCTGTGCTCTGGTTCAGTGCTTAACACCATAATTGTCTCTGCATTTGCTTCCTCCAGCTGCCAGGCTAAGTCCTGTGCAGTCCCTGCAGTCTGGTGATGCAGCAGGCTCAACACAGACACTTTCTGGACTGAATCCAGAGAGCTTTTATTTTATTTTCAACATTAGAATAACCAGATGAGCATGGTTAGGATTAACACCACTGCAAGTGCTTGTCTGCATATCCCTGCTCTGTCCTCTCCAGAGCCCTCTGCGAGTTAGTGCCAAGAGACTTCACCCCAGCTAAAGATGCTACTGCCATTTGCTTGCAGAGTGTTGGTCAGCTGTGTCAGAGGTGTAACAGCCACATTAAAAATGGGTTGGATGTTTCTAAAGTAACTTTAAATTTTGTTTTTCTCTCTCTATATAAATAAAATATCAATCACTGATTTATACGGTGTGACACTCCTGGCTCTCAGTTTAAGACCCAGAGCAAAGCCTGGCAATCACATCCAGCTCAGGGCCACCTGCAAACCTGGCAAGTGCACATCTCAGCCCCTGGGCAGAGCTGATCAACCACAGTGCTCACTCCCACCACAGGAACTGGGGTAAAGAAGGAACAGTCCTGGCCCTATGGATACCTGTGAGGCAGACAGAGAGCAGATGTGGATGATGTGGTCTCCTCGAGCTGCCCTGGAAAATTAAATATTGGGTTTAATATTGGATGGCCATGGCCCTGCACAGCCCCCAGAGGACGAGCAGGAGCTCCCTGGGACTGTCCCAAACCACAGACACACAGCACAGTCAGGTTGAGGATTTTTGGGCACTTGAATTGTCAAGGAACTGAAGAAGACTGATCTCTGATGTCAGAGCAAATCTCCCTGCCGATTTTTAAACAAAGAGAAGACAAACCTTTCTAATTAAATAATTTAAATATTTTGTTTATCATGAGGAAAAGCTGATCTCCTCTTTTCCTCAGATTTCTGTACTTTTGGATGCAGATGAACTATTTTTTTTCCTGAAAGTTCTCTAAAATATTTAGCCTGAAGCAAATATTTGCATAAAAACTTTTAGTTTGAATAATTAAAACCTGGCAAGTGAAAATGCCAAATGCTGGACTACCTTAAGAGTAAGCAGTGTTACCAACTCCATCTGCAACAGACACTTGCATAACATTTTATGAAACCCTTTAGGGCAGGAAAAATTGCACTTTCTCTGCTGACATAATAATAATTTTGTATATGAAAGTGCTACAAATCTTCTAAGTTAGAGATGTCACTGGTAAAAAGCAAACAAGGACCAGAAAAGATCACAGCTTTACTTTCCAAACATCATGATACAGCTGCTGCACAAAATCTGTGTGTGAAATGCCTCTGAGAAAAGCAGAAGAGCAGCCTGGTTTTCAGACAGCAATCTACAAAATAGAGACACCCTTTTTTGCTTTTATTAAAAAAAAAAAAAAAAAAAAAAAAAAAAAAAAAAAAAGAAAGAAAACAATTTTGAATGAAAAGTCTTTAAGTTAAAAAAAGACTTTTTCTTTTTATTTGAGCACTGATTTTATTAAATGTGGATGTGACCTGATTTCTAAGTGAACAATTAAGTGTTATATGTATGAGATGGATCAGAATGGTACATTTACAGACAGCACTTAATACACCAGTGAATGTTACCAGAGTGTTACCATAGAGTGCCTAAGTTTATTATTAAAGAACTCTGAGCCACTGACTAATCATTTATTAGCTTACATAGGAATAAATAACTTATAGGCAATGGATAAAGGTATTCCTTCTATCACCTGCAACCAAACATTTGATGAAATGAGTCAAAAAACCTTCCATGAAACAGCCAAACAAAAAAAGGAGCTGTACAGGAAGCCAGGATAAAGGACAGGGTTTATAACCCAGGCCTCTCCCCAGAATTACAGGTTCTCTTTAAAGATGGGTTAGATAAATATCTTTCATGAAAAGCTTAAATGTCTTGCTGATCCTGCCTTAGGATAGGGGCGGATTAGCCAACCCCCTTGAGGTTGCCTTTCATCAGAGCTGTCTATAATGCTATGTTTGTAAAATGTTAGGGATTATCTTGGCAATAAGACTGTCTCCTGTTAGAACAAGACCTTAAAGAGACGAATTAATGACTCTGACTAATTGGATAATGCAGCAAAGGGTGGGTCACCCGCTGTATCGAGGTCGAGCCCTGGTCCTGTTTGGGCTGAGCGAGCTGGCACAGCCCTGCACTACAGCTGGCTCTTGGCTGCACAGATTGAGGAGCTGTGGCCAGCACTGGTGTTTGGGCACTGGATCCTCCAAAGGTCATTCCCTAACATGATAAATGCTGCAGTGAGGACGGGCCCTGCCCACTGCCTGCTGTGCACAGCCCGGCTTGGAGATAAGCACGGCGAGCTCCTGCACGTGTGGGTTGGAAATATCAGCTGGCTGTTTGATGTGCTGTGACAGTGTGGGAGGTGACCTTTCCCCTTGCTCGGTCTTCTCATCATCTGCTCACTGATGGAGCAGCAGGTGAGTGCAGACTGAGGAGGGAGCAGCACTTGTGTGGTGTGAGAGCAGCTGGTGCAGCACGAGCTGTGCTGGACGGTGCCCGGCTGCTCCCTCACTGCCCACTGACCACAGGGAGGCCAGAGCAGTCACAGCAAGAGCTCTGTTCTGCTGTCACTCCCTAGGACAGGTGTGTGCTTTAAGCAGACCTGACCTGGCCTCAGTGAGAGCAGCAGCCTGGCTGCACCCCAGGATATTCCCCACGCCACACGGGGACAGGGCTGTGCCCCTCTCAGGCTGCCTGTCCCCAAGGGTGCAATTAGCACCCAAATGACTGCAGGGCAGGCTCTCTTGCTACTCTCATCCTTTCTAAGCTTCAGTGCAAAACTCCTTTTTTTCTCAAGTCCCAGCTCAACCAGCCTAAGCAGAGCCTGGCCTTGAGCATCCTTGAACAATTCAATATATTTCCCAGTTAGTCACAGACAACACCATGGCGCTTAACTCATCACCTCAAGGTCCCTTCCAGAGCGAGGCAGGCTTCTTTTTTCCAAAGATATCCATTAACATTTGACAGACTGAGCCTTATAGCAAATGCTCTGGATGGACCTCAGCAGGTGATCAAAGGATTCCTCTCTCCCACTGCAGGCTCTGCTGGCCTTACAAACACTTAGGTAAGGATCCCAAATCTTTGCTTCTGTGCCATTATTTCTCCTGTTTTCAATAAACCAGGGCCTCAGTGGGGCTTTTTATTTCTTACAGGCACTTGATTGCATTTAGCCTTTTACTGCTTTAGTGAACTAATTTTCAATCAACTTAAAAATGAATTCCAAATGCAGGGTCCATAATTAAAAAGAAACAGTTAATCCTTTGTGACAATCTGAGTCCAAAATTATGCTTCTAAATTATTTGGACAATCATTTAAGGGGAAAAAAAAAATAAAATCTCTTTCCCAAGTCTGATTACATCAATGCTCTAAAGAAACATTTCTTCCTTAGGTCTGATTTCCCTGGTGGTTGTGATATAAACCCTGAACTTCTTAAATGTCACTTAATTTATATGATTTTTCTGTTTACCCTTTTAAAATGACAAGTTCTCCTCTAGTATTTATGTCTGTTTGAAAATTAGATATCATGGGCAATCCAGAGCTGCAGTTGCATTTCTGTTAGCTTAAGCTTAGTAAGCACTTACCATAAAAAGAGAAAATAAAAATATGCCTACTCTTACTTTTTCAGCCTTTCCTTTTTTTTTTTTTTGCTGCAATGTCCACCAATTTCAAACAAACTACTCAACGAACTTTTTACGGTTTGATTCTTAACAGGGCAAGAAATTTAAACTGGTTTCTACTTTGCCTTTGGTGAGCAATTGAAGGAGTTATGGGCCTGCTTTTAACTCTCCATTGCTGCCAAGGATTAATTAATTTCACTCCAGCATGTGGTCCCCACTGAACTTTCCTCCCGTGGCATCACCTTGCGGCGGGCAGTGGCTTGCAAACATTATAATCTTTTCAGAAGACCTTTTGACAGTAATGAAATTAAATTGACCCGTGTTGCATCTGGTCTCTGAATTAAGATGGCAAGATTTGTAGGCATCAATTTGGACTGGAGGAGCATAGCCCAACTCCCCAGATCATGCTGAGTTTAAAACAATCTCTTTTTCCCATAATAATTTTATAGTCTTTCCAAAAGGCCATCCCTCTTAACGCAGGAAAGGCAAAACAAGTTTATAATGCTAAACAGACACATATGAATTACCTCTGTGCTTATAACCTGTTCTCATAGTTACTTTATATCAGTGAAAAGAACATGAGTTAATCTTGAAATTAACATATATGGCAAAATGATTTTGGAGAATTGTAGAGAATGCCCACATTCTAGTTTGAGTCTGTGAACATACATCAGCCAGGAAGAGAATTTATTACAATAAAATGTAAAAAGATCTTGTTATGCTCACCTAAGGAGATGAGTCTTGTGTTACTGCACTGTCTGCATGCCTCAACTTCTGAGACTAAAATGTTCCTTTTCAAAGTTTCTAGCATGGGACAGATCTCTAGGATGGACATTCCCAAAGATTTGGTAAAGAAGGGACTAAACTCAGTATCAGAAAGATCATGCATGTGGGTTCTTTCTGTGGTCAGTGATCACTGCTATTGAATCTCAGACTAAAAGAAAATAGGTTCTTCCCCATCTCTCCGCGCAATTTAAGTCTCAAACTAACAGAAATTCCCACCAGTGTCAACCACTTAATTCTACCTGATTACCAGCTATATTAATATGATGATTTGCTCATTTGAACCCATTGATCTGTTGATTCAGTTTTAATTGCAACCTCGATTTGATCACTGAGTGTTGCTCCACTCTTAATTACCTCAGAGATACTACCTAAGATTGGCTCAGTTATGTGCTGTTTTAATTTCATAGCTCCTTGCTTATTCTAAGTTTTCAATCCTGAAATGGGACACCAGGCAGCGACACATCTCATGAATGCAAAGGAAAACTATTTGTAAGCCAATGGTGATACTGCCAAATGAGCAGCCAAGTCATTCTCATAACTCTAGAAGCCATTGGAAGCCCCTTCGATTTAAATTTTAAATAGGGAACCTAAAAGATCTGTCTGAACCTGCCCTCTTCGGGAAAGTATTTGAAAATTAGATTTCCACTTTGGGATTCAAAGGTAATCCAAATTTTAGACAAAGATTTCTGAGTTCCATGAGCAGTAATCCCAAAATTGTTATTCCCTAAGAAATAATAAATAAATAAAATCACTTGTTATAATTTTTGACTCATACTGAATTCTTACGTTACCCTCCCTTAAGACAAAATTAAAATTTTTGCTGAAACACAGAGAAAAAGGAAATGAAGTTTGATAGAGGACACTTGTTGAATAAAAACCTTAAGTTCACTTTTTTTTTTTTTTTGTGTAGATGCATGTGAAGAGCCAAACCCCCCAAAGGGCCTTACAGGAGTCATAATTAACTTTCATTGTCTCAAAGCCCAGGGCAGAAAGGAATTGAACCAAGGGTGAGAAAGGAAAGGTCAGAGATAAAGCCTTGCGTGAAATGTCACACGCTACGCAGGAATGGCATGACGACGTATTTGCCACTTTAGTGAAAAGGCAAAAATGCTCGTTTTTCACCTGCTGAACACAAGGGAAAGAAGGAGGAGGACAGTGCAGGATAAAGCAATGAGAACAAAGGGCCCCTGGGAGATTAAGATGCCATCCAGTGGGCTTTCTCTCCTGGCATATCTAAAAACCAGTCGCTAGTACTAAGGTGAAACTTTAGTATGAAGTTGAGACTTGCCACCTTCCATGAGCACCAAGCTATTCTGGAAACCACCAAAGAAGACACTCTTACAAATTTTAAGGCAAAAGCTTCAGCACAGTTACTTTTTCGTGCAGCTGTGGGAGGTCCAGGCAACACACACCTCCTTTTGTCTTTGCTTCTGTGAATAATTCAGTGCCCCAGTCTGCTGGAAAACCAAAGCAACTGGAGCATCTGAGGCAGTATGCTGACATGTATGTATCAGTGTGGTGGAAAAATGGAATAGACCAATATTTATTTGCTTCACTAAAATTAATTGTTTGACTTTGCCTTCTCATACCACCAGAATTTCCTAAATTTTCTATATTTTTGCTGTTAAACTTCTGTGGGATTTTTCACCTCTTGAGAATATCTGGTGGGGATTTCTCCTCTGTGCTAAAACAAAGAAATGGAACCTTGGAACCTGAGGTGAAACCAGGGTCGAGGGCCATTATTCAGGAGGTGAGGGTGAGATCTGAGCTACCAGCAGCTTGCACAGGGGCTTAACATGACATTTCTCAGCCTTCCTCAGTGGGAGCTGCTTTTGTCTGTTCCAAGACAGGCTGTACTGTAAGAGGCTGAGCTCTGCTCCCCCTGAGTGTCCCAGGTTGCAGTTTAGGATGTGCCCAGAGCATTTATTCTCTCACCATCTTCACGAGCTGTTGGAATCAGGTGGGGCAGTGTTTTCCCAGGCCCCTCCTTTGGGCTCTTCTGCTCATGGCCCATCAATGCCTTGCCCAGGACTCACAGGGAACTCCCTCCAGGAGCTCTCTCTGTTTAATGGGCCATCAAGGAGCCACTGCACGACTCCTCATCCCATTGGGAGATGCTCCCAATGCCCAGGGGGAGGAGCCAAGCATTCCCACCTGGAGAGAATCTGGGATTTGGGACAGCACAGGAAGTCCTTACCCACTGATTCCCAGAGCTACCAGATCTTTCTATGTGATCACTGCTTCAGGAAGAGCACCTCACATGGACTGCTTCCACCATTCTGCTCAGGTTGTGTTCTGACTCTGTCAATGGTCTTTTGTATTATTGCATTTATTTTATTTTACTGATTTTTTCCTTCCTATTAAATTGTACTTCTGACTTGGCGTCTCTCACTGGTTTTGTTTTCAAACCACTACACTGAGCAAGGCAGCACTGCTCCTGCTGGATCCTGCAGCACAGGGATGTGCCCTGGGCTGCCCCCAGCTCTCAGAGCACTCCCCATGTGCACTGGGGGTGCTCAGGCTCTTCAAAAGGCACAGAAATTGCCCCCACATTTCCTCTGCCAGGTCTGTCTCTCGCTCCCTTTGTACCTGCCTGGCATAATGGGGTCTCCAGGCGCTGCACTGCTAATAATAACTTCAAAGTACCTTTTTAAAGTTTAAGAGTTGAGCTTGAAAACAACTCCTACACATGACATCTTTTAAAGATAGCAGTCAGTGGACTAGAGAATATTGACAATTGCAGTACTAGGATAAGTAAACAAGTCTCTGTGGATTTGATAGCCCAATAAATATCCATTATTGCTTGTTGCCAGGCTATGTGCCTGAAAATGAAAATGAGGATGGAACAGTTCTTAATGGCTGATAGCAAAAATAATCGAGTCTTATCTAAATCAAACTTTATTGGCCTGGATGAATTATTTTTGGCCTCCTGTAATCAAAGCTGAAAATTCACCTGTCAGGCACAGTATGGTAAAACTCATTAGAGCCTCACCATGTGCTGTTATGAAATTGCTCCATATGGCAGTGCATGATTGTTTATTTACTAGATTCAAATATAGGCAGGTTTCAGAAAAATAAAAAAAATAAGTTATTATTTTCAAATTCCTTCAAGGTAAAAGTGTATATGCTGAAGTTCCAGACTTCTGTAATGGAAATATTTTACTTGTAGAAGGAATTTTGCCTTGTGCTGCAGTGAAGCTATTGATCAGGCAATTGGCAATCCTCAAGTGTGAGGACTCATTAAAGCAAAGGTATATGAATCATTTTTTAATGACATCTCTTTGCTTTCAGCAGCTTAGCATGTGTCCTGGTTTCAATGGATGCACTGTAATTTAGGCAAGCTGTCTACAGACTTCAGCCATTACTCTTACCATATGTTTTCTTCAAAAATTACCATGCACTGGGGCCTGCTCGCTGCAGTCGTGGAGTGAGGTGCACTCTCTCTGCTGTATCAGCATGTTAACATTACTTGAAAAAGCAAGAGTAATGTGCTTATAAAAAGAAATTCCCAATTAGCAAGTTTAGTGCATGTGTGTTAACTTGGATTAAATACATTCCAATTATGGGCAGCTCATTATTAAAACTACAGCCAGCTGTTTGCCAGAAATGTGAGATCTGGTAAACAAGCCTTTCCCTATTTCCCTGCAAAAGATCCCAGGTTATTTTCCCTTCTCATTGGTTCCCAAGCAGGTACAACACTGCAGTACAAAACCTGCAGCTCTGCCACACCGTGTTACATTTCAAAGCAGAAAAATTCCAGGAAGTGTGGTGAGTTGGTTAAAACAAAGAAAGTCAGATTATAAAGGCCAGCAGAGCTTGTAGGGTCAGGCACAATTTGGGAAACAGGCTGTTAGCAGCTTCCCTTACTAAGAACACTGAGGAGAAAAACAATTGTACTGGAAAAAGGAGGATTTAATTTTTCTAGTTCCATGTATTTTGATGGCCTCAGGTTCAAGCGGCTCATGTGGATGAGTTACATCTTTCAGGTGTCCCAGTTTCTGGGGTATTTCAGAATGGGTTCAGATCACAGAAATGTGCATTTGTCTTAAATCTTAAATATTAAATGTGTTAATAAGCAGGCACAAAACCAAACAGATAAACGTGAAGGATACAAGGTATGCTTTCTGTTACATCCTTAACTTCACTGTGTCTAAATATCTACTTTAAAATATATACCTAAAAAATCTACTTAAAAATACAAGCCACATTTTCAATTTATCCAGTTATTTCAACAGAAGTTAGTTACTGAAGTAGGATTTAATACTTCTGAGCTGCAAAATATCCTTGGAAGTTTCAAAATATGACCTGTGTAGAATGAGAGGATTTTTCTTCAGCACCTTGTTTTTAGAAATACATTTTTAGGAGAATGGTGGTGTGCCAGGAGACCACCAGTAACACTGAGTTTTGTGCTGCTGTGTTTACAGGAAAACGGGAATACAGCTCTCAGAGAGCACCAGCAGTCTGAGGGGGGTGGAATCTGTTAAATTTGACTTTTGTTCTGGTATCAATCAGATGAATGACAAAATCCAGGATCTGTTCCCCACTGCTGATACAACAGAAACAGAAAACCAAGGACCCTCTCTCAGTGTGGAGATGGAGGAGCTGCTGGCTGCAGGGAAATATCACAAACAGCAGCAAACAACACCTGCTTTTGATGCCTGTGCTCACCCAAAGCCCAACTAAACCCAAACTTTAGTTTCTGGAAAAAGGATTTATTTCTCAGCCCTCTGCCTGCACAAACAGCCCAGGCAGGGCTGAGCCAAGCTGAGCTGTGCCAGGAAAATGCTGCTGTCTGTTCACAGGCCTTTTAGGTCTGTGACATTTCAATTACACTTGTACAGTGCCAAAATCTAACAAAAGAAAGGGAGTAGATGCAATTAAATAGAAAAAAAAAATAAAAATTGCTCATATAGCATATTTCATTCAGATGCTGTTTTAAGCAGACTCAAGGGACAGAGGGCACACATGGCCAGCTCAGGTGGAGGTCTCAGTGTGGAGCTCAGGTGACCTGTAACCATCACACCAGTCCAGAAGTCCCAGAAAAAAGCAGGAAGATTCTTCTTCATGATTTAAACACAGAAAAAAAAAATTACATTAATATCCTGGGTCCTACCCTAGTATCCCATAGTTTTTCTGTGTGGCTTCCTTGTCCCTACCCAGGAACTGACAATATTATTGAAAGAGGAATTTAGCACATCAAAGAAACACATGGAAAATGGATGGACAACTATCCTGAAATTTTAGGACACAGATAAACATGGGAATTTTTAAATCTTACATAAGGAGGCAGCAACTTCAGCTGTCCCCCAGGGTAATTCTGGTCTGACAAAAATACTCTTATTTCCAACAGTAGATGGGTTAAACAGCGTGTGGGGGAGACAGATGCAGAGTCTGTCTTGAATTATGGAATACCAGTTCCTTGTGTTACTTGAACAAAATCCCCACAGGCAACTAACAGTTTCCCAACTCAAAAAAACCCCCCAATCCAAGCTAGTGATAACTGAAACAGAAGATACAGCTGAAGGACACCTCTATGTCTTCTATGAATCTCTCTCTGTCATTAAGCAAAAAAACTCTTTTCAAAGCCAGAAGAAAGAGGATAATTAAGAACCACAAGGAAATACCACTGATAAAATTACAGCACTTGGGGGCTTATCAAAGAGGAGAAAAATACTTGTATCAAACATGGACCAAAGACAGAGCACTGGAGGGTTAGGGAAAAGACAATCCCACTGTAGGCAGTCACACACTTTCACACTGTCATTAGGAAATTCTGTTTAGTAGACGAAGAGTTTAGTGACTCAAGGGATGCTGCTATAAAGGTTTTCAGCATTGTTTGTGCATAATCTACGTGTAACATTCAACTTGGGAATGAGATATGATGTAGAAAATTGCTTTTGCAGTCCTTGAAGCCAATAATTTAGCTCTGCAACCTTAATTTATAAGGGAAAAAGGAAGGTAGTTGGAACATGAATTTGGATCACCGTCAGATTTAGGAATGAAAGTAATTAATGCTTCTGTGAAACTCCCCTGATAGTTATTTTTGGATTCAAAATCTTTAAAGAAAAGTTTTAATTTAGGGGCAGAAGCTCATTATATTCTCAAAAGAATCCTGCTGTACTAAATCATTCTGTCTCCAATTCATAGCCCCACATTCCCTCTGTACATGCAGCTCCTTCACTGATAAAGGAGCAAATTATTTCCCACCTCAACTGCTGAAACTTTGGCTCTCTGAGCTCTTCCAAATTGAGAGTCCTTGTCCCCATATTCCAGGCCCTTACTACGACCATGGAATGGTGGTGACCAAAGTCTTTCCACTTCAGCTCAATATTCTCTGCTGGTTGTCACATCCTCATCTTTTGAATTTCCTCACAGCTTTCCAAGCAACTCCCTTGTAAAGACCCTTCTCTTCACCACTCCTCTGCAAACCACTGCTAACTGCTGTTTCCCCCTGTGGTGCTCCCAAGACATCATGAGGTTGTCAAAAAAACTACTGAGATGACAACTTGATGTGATTGACAGCTGTGGATTTCACCTCTCTGCTTTCTCCAGCTCCCCACTGCATCAGTTTGTAATTTTATCTGACATTTTTCATGTGTGGATTGTGTGTGTTGCTCCAGACTGTCAAATATTCAGGCCATATTTGGTGATATTGTGATATATTAGTAATAAAGGACAAAGGAATTGTACTCCTGGGGAAGGGAGAGTCAAGGACTTCAGTGACTTTTAGGCTGTGAGTTTGTTCTTTTTTTTTAATTTTAACCTGTTCTTTAATGCCCTCTGTGACTAAGTCCCGGGTGATACCAACCAGGCAGAAATTAATGTTTAATCCTACTGCAAATTCCTGAATCCTTCAGGTCTATTAGTTCTTTAGGAGTCTTCATTTGCACTTAGAGCTGCAGTTCCAGGGATCAGCACAGGTTCTGCTGAAGCCAATGGAAAGGTCCTGGTTGGCTACAAGTGGCCCTGAAAGAGGGCCTTGGACAACTAAACAGAACTGCAAGTTTAGGAAAGGTTTCATCTATTTACTTATTTCCCCTTATACAAAAATCACCTTTCATCTTTGGTTATTTACATTCTCCAAAGCAAGTGCTTATGACAGACAGCTGCAAACAAAACCCAAAGGTTTTGGAGCTGAAAAGCAAGCAGCTGTGCTCTGCCACTTCTATTGGCATGGGGACGCATTTTCAGATTCTCAGTGAAGCCTACAAGTGCTGTTCAAGGTTCACACAGGGATAACTGCAGTTTGCAAACTTCCAAAAGGCCAGCACAAACACTGGGGCCTTATCCTTGCTTTCAAGCCAAGGGGACTATTTATGTGAACAAATTTAAGCACTGAGCAAGCTTTCACAGGTTTGTGCACTGATATTATAATCACACACATGAGCAGAATTGTTAATTGTCCTAATTCCTTGGCTATTTTAGTAAGAATAATGAAAGGAAAATCATATGCATATTTCAGTATTAGCTCAGTCTCTCTTCTGCTGCCACTGATAGCTCTTTTGGCTTAGAAATGGCAGCCAATGTTTGCTGAAAAGGATGGCCACACCACTTCCATTGTTAGCCCTTGAAGAATGTGTTACTTAAGAAAAAAAAAAAATCCTATCTCTGAGATTTAGGTTTTGAAAAATGTCTCTCTTGGAGAAGTGCCACGAAGCATTTCATTCTGCCTTTTATTTTTTTTTTTTTTAAGTAAGATTTCCCACCCCTGTTTTAATAGGCTGTTATAGCCTTTAACATGCCATGAAATTAAATGCCTCCATTGGGGATCCATAACTTATCATAACAATAGTATTTCTAGCACTTGTTGGAACTATGAGCAAAGTTGGAAGGTGGCATAATAATAAGTGTAGCATTTTAAAGGACTACAGAATTGTCACTATACGTTACTGAGCTCCCATAGTTAACACCCATGAATTAAAAGCATATAAAAGTGATAATAGCTGGGTTTCTAAAGAAATGACTGACACTTGGTGAGATTATCTCTTTGCTGGAATTAACCTGTGATCCGCTGGGAGCCATAAACCCCACAAAAAATGTGGAAGCATATTAATTTGATAACTGACCCTGTTTGAAGCAGGAGGTTGGAGTAGCTGACCTCCTGAGGTTCCTTCCAACCCAAATTATCCTATGATTCTAATCACTTCTACTAATTTTTGCTAGGTACCTGTAATGATACATATATTAGTTATGTAGCAAGAACAGATCACTTTCTTCTTGCTTGCATAACTTTACAAAATCTCCAGTGTAAAATTAATTAGAAATTGAAGGCCAAATTATGCCAGATGTAAATGGCCTTTTAAATAAGGAGAACTGATATGTGCACCCCTCTCTGGCACCGAAAAGATCCACATTGTCTAATTTATAGAGGTGACAAGCATTTACAGTCTCCAACCAAATTTCTTTTCTTTCAAGAAAGGAGGGAAGTTCAACCAAGCAATCTGCATGTCCCAGGAAAGGAAAACAGTAAGAGTACTCACAGCTCTGTGTGCTTTGGTGTCTTGCCCAGAACCAAAGCTCAGCTCAGTGTTCAAGGCTCCAGCAAATAAACGCTCAACATAAAATCATTTAGGTTGCAAAAGAGCTCCAGGACCACCAAGCCCAACATTTAACTCAGAACTGCCAAGGCCACCACTAACCCATGTCCCAAGTGCCACATCTACACATCTTTTAAATCCCTCCAGGGATGGTGACTCCACCAATTCTCCAGGCTGGCTGTTCCAAGGCTTGACAACACTTTCCTGAGGAGCCACTTCACATCTTTGTTGTGCTGGTTTATTCAGAACTGCATCAAACCCTCCTCCAGCTGTGCACACTCCTGTATTTTTGCTAGTTTGAAAGGTCTTAAAGAACAGGCTGTCATTGACTGCCTTTGAATATCTTTCTAGTTTTCAGCACTATGGACATTGTGGACTGTTTGTTTTTTATCACAAGAGAATTTCACAACTCCTTTTTCAAAGAGTTGGGAAGATGCTTATACCTCCTCAAGGAAAGCAAGAACCACATGGCATAAAATCATTTTCACAATGACCAGAGTTTGGCAGAGACAACATCTACCGAGCTATAAATTTAATTAAGGCATTTGCAGGAGTGAGGTTACTTAAAAAAGCAAAATCATGGACAGTGATTATTCAGCTGGATTCTGAGAGGGAACAGAACCATCACACAGAGAACTTCCACCAGCCTTTAAGTATCCTAAAGACAACAAGATTTATTTTGACACAAATATCAAAATAAAAGAGAGTAATTGAGGGTAGCCACAAGAGAGGTCAAAAATCTCCCTAAAGAGTCTGGGGTAAATCTATTTTTACTAAAGGGAAACCTGAATGCTCATTAATTAGCATTGCCAAAGACCTATCAACACTACTGGAAAACACATTCATTTTCTTGATCTAAATGACAAAGCCAGGTGCAAAGGAGTTCTTCTGTAGTGATGGAAATTGGGATTAACACCAGTAATTTAATCTGAGCCTGTCCACATCGGAACCCTGAATACACAGAGGGTTTGAGACCACACCTCAAAAAATGTTAGTTTAGCGCATGGGCACTCCTTCCATTGATGGCTGAAGAGGCAAGAACAGGAAGTCATATAAGAAATATCTGCACAATTCACAATTCTTCAATTGTCACTAAAAGCTTGTTTGTTATCACATTAGAACAGTATGAGGAGTGTGAAAAAAATCACCAATTTCACCACAGACAGGCACCACTCCTATATAATGTCTGAGGTTTTCAGGCCATCTAAGGATTTGCCCATCACCAGACACAGCTGATGGCTCCACAAAATGATAGCTAGGACTTGTCAGGATGAAAAATAAGTAAGGAGTAATAATGAAATATTAATATACACCCTGTTTAATTAAATGACAATATCATTTTCTTGTAATCCTTCTCTAACTCTGCTGGAAGAGTACAGTGTTGACATGATAATTTTATAAACTTCCTTGACAGTTCACGTTAAACCATCCTTCATTACCACAGATTGATAATTGGCACTTACAAAGGAAATGAAATGTCTGAAAAATTCATTAAACATGCCAAATATCTGAGGAGACCCAGTGCAATGGCAAAGTTATCTAAATCACTGTGTAAGCAGCTAAAGGGCTGCTTTTCTTTATAAACGCTCAAAAAAAATTAGAAAAAAGTCGTGGCTTCCTATTATATTTTTAATGTAATGGAAGTGAAGCAGTTACTTTGAGACAGATTCAAATCTTCCTTCCATCAGGTGATTTTGGCAGAAATTTCAATTAAGTCAATAAAGTTATAGTTTTTGGCTTTAGATCTTCTCTCTCCTGCTCTCACTTTCCTCCAGGAAATAAGAAAAAGGAGATAAATCCTTATTTCTGCAGCTATTCCCTTAATAATCTATTATGAGAGAGTCTTGTCAGAAAGCTTTATTTGGATATTTCCAAGTGATCAACTTCCAGTGTACTGGTCATTCTGTCCATCACAGTCTATGCAGACCCAGCCAATAAACTGCAGACACCCTTCCCTTTTAATGTACTTTGGCATTTAAATTCCCCGTGTCTGCTCTATCTGGGAAGTTTAAACTGCTTGCAAAAGCAAGAACATTGTTTAATTACAGAAAGCTGCTAAATATTTGAGCAAAAGAAGTTCTTGAGGATATGCCAAATATCTTGGCCTATCCCTCAGCCCAGTCTAGGCTCAGAAAAATAAGAAGAATCTAATAAGGAGTAAAATTTCCTTTGTCAAAATGACTCTTGCTTGGCTTTTCACTGCTTAATGGAGATGGAAAAACACTTATAAAAATCATACTTTTTGCTAGCTACACAGAATCATAACAATTTTCCAAAGTCATATAACAGGGACAGAAGGCAGAGACAGCTGAGCATCAGAACTGCCAGCTTCATTTGAACATGGCCTGACTACTGTGACTGGATCATCCCCTGGCCACCACAACTCACTGAATTTCTGGACACAAGAGTGGACAAGCTACAAGACAAAGTTGCCAACTGTCTGATACTTTTGATCCCATTACAATCATTTATTCTAATGAGAAATCACAGCTACTCAAACTAGCAGAACCACCATCTACCTTTACCAAATATTTTTCAGCTTTAAAATACGGCAGATACGGATAACAAAAAAATTCTGCCATGATTGTCTTTCCCTCTAATTAACCATCAGCTCTTCTCATTGATAACAGGGACGTGAGGTACAAAACACATCCCTCAGGAACTGGACTAACTTCCACAGATTTTTGAAAGGTCTATTAAAGGCTTTATTAGCCCATATCTTGGGTTATGTAACAAAAAAAAAAAGTTTATTCTATTCCATCTGTTGAAACTGGTTGGGAAGGCGTTTTCTTTATCTCCTGTAACTCCAGAGAGGAGGGGAAAGCTGCCTTCTGACAATGGGTGGGGCATTGTTGCTTATCTCTTTCCACCCTCCAGGAGGATATCTCCTGTTAATGGGCCATCAAGGCTCACCAGTGAATGACACATTACATCCTCTGAGTGTTCCTTATCTCCTCCATGGGAATATCTTCTGTTAATGGGCCATCAAGGTTCACCAGTGACATGACACATTACGTCATCCCATTGTGAGATGCTCCACCCAGTGGGGGGAGCCAAACCATTCCTACCCAGATAAAAACTGAGACATAGAGACACCAGACATTTTGGTTTTCCACTGGATTCCCAAAGGAACACTGGACCCATCCCACCATTACTGGACCCTTTTTCTACAAGAACCATCTCTACTCCAGCAGAGCAACATGTGTCACCACTCCAGGAGGGCTTACTTAGGACTGTTTCCAACACCCTGACCAACAGGGTGTCAGGTTGTATTTCTGACTCTGTCAGGGTTTCTAGGATTTTCTATTTGTTTTGTTTGCTTGTTTCTTGTACTACTACATTTGTATTGTTAATATTTTTAGTAAAGAACTGTTATTCTTATTCCCAAATCTTTGCCTGAAAAGCCTTTAATTGCAAAATTATATTAATTTGGAAGGGAGAGGATTTACATTCTCCATTCCAAGGGAAACTCCAGCTTTTCCTGGCAGATACTTGTCTTCCCAAACCAAGACAGCCCAGGCCTCAAGGTTTATGAGACAATAATCCCAAGGTTTTGCTGAGAGCTGCAGTGCAGGGATGTATTCCAGGGGTCTGAAAATCCTCAGCATAACCCTTGTGAGTGGTACCAGCCACCCCCATTCCCAGCTCTCACAGCATCCATTTCTTTACAGGACCAGGACAAACTTCTGAGAAAAAGGCAGTGAAAGTGGCAGCAGCTCCACACAATAGTCATGTGAGACAGTGTGAATTTATATTTTAAGGTGTTCTAGGATCTTGTAAAACCACAGAATAAATTATTTCCATATTTCAGCTCTGACCTTACCGTAAAACTTTTGCTCTATGAATAATCCCATTTCATTATTGCAAGGTTGCATTTCTGAAGGTTGGTTGTAAACTATATCTATAAATAATTTCGCAAGTTACTGTTTGCAAGTTGCTTGTAACTTTTATCTTTAGGAAGGCCTGTCCTTAGACCACCTCAATTCTGCTCCTTCACCTTTGCTATTAAGCCGAAAATCCAAAATATATAGTGATGGCTACTTGTGTTTGCATCCATGCTGTGAATTGCCATTTAAATTTCTTCCCTAATGACAACAGAACTTGCCCAGACAATCTGAATCATTAAACGAATCCTCTGGACATCATATTTTTTACTTCAACCTTTGTTTTCTCACAGTGTGTTTTCTGACCATCAAAGACTCAAAGGAAAAGGAAAAGGAAAATTGGGGGGTGGGTCAGACAACTGGATTCTAATTTTTCATCATCCCATAAAAAGATCTAATCAGCTCCTTTGTGACTCGCCAAAATTCCATGGAAATCAATGTAAAGACTCACATTGATTTGACAGAGTATCTTTGCCAGGTCTTTAACATTTCTAAAGCAAAATTTAATAGGATGCTTAATTAAAGACTTAATTAATGCCTGGATGATGTTTTCTGAAAAAGAACTGAAATTAATGCTCATGGTATTCACAATTCTCCACACCAGCCTACTGATTCTATGCTGATTAAAATATCCTGAATGTATTATATATTTAGAATTACAGAAATCAATAATTTAAAAAAAAACAAACAACAGAACTTATTCATTTAAGTGGAGAAAGAAGAGTATTCATCTCCTTTCTCTACCTTGTAAGTGCTAAGAGCTTACTATGACCACTAAAGCCCAGAAAAATTTATGTTTTTATTTACAAAAGGCTGAATGCTATCAAAGATGCAAGATTTTCTTCTTTTTTTCTTGTTCTGTTTTTTTTTTTTTTTTTTGACCCTTTTAATAAAACTGATTTTTTTTTTCTTGCTTTAGCCTGAAAGAAAATAGCTGATTCTCAGATGGAAAAATAATTAGTAACATGGGAAGCTGAATGAATTTTGAGATATTGAGGAAAATGTAGTTTGAACTGTCAGGTTTACTCACTTACCCACAGGAACTACAAAGCAGCAAAGAAATAAAACCCTCTTAGAACCTAAAGCTTTAATCGACCTACTCCCTCTGGCTGATTTTTTTTCCCAAAACTCTCTTTTCCCAGTGGTTCCTATTAGAAACACAAATAGTTTGCCTCTCTGCATAGTGACAAATGCCATACTTCTTTTAAAAATACTATTAAATTATTATTACCTTTTAATAAGAGTATAGAAGAACTATGCAACCTGTGCAGTCAAATATGCTCCACAGGAGCCCTTGCACTGCCTGGATTGTCAAAGGAAATGAGAGTTATCAGTAGTTCAGCTATCACTGTTTATTAGGCCAAAAGGAGTTGCCCTTTTTTTGGCACCCCCAACCAGCACAGGTGTAGGGCCTGCCAATAACAGCAGGAAAAGATCTTTACATGGATTGGGCAGAGAGCATCCTTGCAGCCTCTCCCATACTCTACTGAGAAAACTTTATGGATAGAAATTGATTCTTGGAATTACAATTACAAAAGAATAAGGAAGATCAGCACCCAGTGTTGACCACTAAGTCTTGTTGTTTGTGATGTTTCGTACCTTTCTTTTTTTTTTTTTTTTTTTTTTTTTTGTTTTTTTTTTTTTTTGTTTTGTACCCTTTTCAAAGTCAAGAGCCCCGGGTGTATCAATGACAGGGCTCAAACAAAGGAAGCTGGAGCTCCACACCTGGTCTGAGATGTGTGTTGTCATAGGGATCTCAGGAATTTTTTAGGAAGACTTCAGAGACTGGAAGCCACGATGGATAGCTACAAACTCCTTTGTAAACACAGAAAGGGAAGAAGAAGAGGTGAAGTTGCATTTTATGACACAGAAAAATCCAAATGTATGAAGGTGAGCTGAGACTACAAGAAGTCTCTCGAGTGCCTTTGGATCAGGATTAGTGGGGGGAATTTAGGTTTGGTGTCTGTTACTGACCCCCTAATCAGAATGGTGAGGCTGATGAAACCTTTCTTTGGCTGCTGAAGGAACTCTTGGGCACACAGAACCTGGTCCTCAGGGGTGACTTCAATTACCCAGGCCCTTGTGAGAGTAGGACAGCCTGGCAGGATCAGCTCCAGCTTGGGCTCTGGCACGCCCTCTCTCCCTGGTTTGAGCTCCAGCGATGGCCATGATGGAGAACATCCCTCTCAAAGTGTCTGCTCCTTTGCTCTGATACCTGCACCCTCACCAAAATTTCTTCTTTGAGGCTGAGTTTCCCCATCCCAGCAGCAGTGGTGCAGTGCCTCCCTCTGCCAGCAGCCCTTGGCCACTTCCCTGCCCCTCCAGCCACAGGGATGTTTGCACCCCGTTGTTGTGTCCTAGAGCTCAGTGCTCCAGGCAAGAACAGGTTATGCTGCTCTCTGTAAAGGGCTGCCTCCTCCTCTCTCCACATTTTGCTCCCTTCAGCTGACCTGCCCTGTTCTAAGGCACTGCTTGCATCATGTTGCATCAAGACCACATTCAGGGAGGCACAGAGAGCCTGTATGAGGAGCTGCAGGCTGTTTTTCAAAGAGACAACAAACTACACTAGATTCCTTGGTAAAAAAACACTAACCTGTAAACTTTGAATTCATTCTTAAAGGGAAGGAAATTGCTGCAAGCCAGGGCACACTGAAAAGCACAGGAGATTCTCCAGATTGAAGTATTTGCTATTTGTTTTGTAAAATCTCTTCTCTTATGCTCCCCCTCAGAAGAATTTAAGTGCCTCAATTCCTTGTTAAGCCGTGCCCAGTAAAAACACCAATTTCTTTGTGCATTTGCACTAGTGACTTGTAGCTGAGCTCCTCTCCTCCTCCACCGCAGCCTGCTTTTCCAGGGGATGGAAGTGGTTCTGACTGCAAATTCCACTGCACTGGGAGCCCACAAGGCTCAGCCCCTGCCAGACTGGGCATGGAGGCTCAGAGCAATGCCAGCCTGAAACAGGAGACAAGTCTGCTACTGTCACACAAGTCAGAACTGCATTTCTGATTTTCTCTTACAAGTCAGTGTTTTGTTGGCACTGCTGCTTGTGCCAATCATGCTTAGGAATTTCCATTCATGTATGTGCTGCTCATTAAACACTAAAGTCATGGTCCTTTAAAATGCTGTGCATTAGAAAGAAGAATGGGTTGATTTCACGTGCCAACCTCTCAATTCCTTCAGCCAAAGATATTAAAAACATATGAAGTATAAAAAGCACAAGCTATCACCTTCCACTGAAAGATGCTGTCTGTATAGAACATTAATAAACAGGGAAATGGATGCATGGCTGTGGAAAATCTTCATCTTCACCGCCCAGTTGCTGAAAAGTAAAGAAATCAAAATCAACAAGATCCAAAAAGTGGAAGCCTACAGGAAGGACAAGAAGGAAACTTGTCGTGGAGAGATTGCAGATAGTATTCCTACCAGAAAAAATGTTGGGAAAGTAATTACAGAGAGATCCAAGTCCTGGCAGATAGCAGAACAGTTAAGGGAAAGTCATGAGGGAACTTCTCAGCACCATGATAAGCATCAATCTTTGCATGGCACCATGAAAAGTGAAAAGTGTAAATCACATTCCCTAATTACTTCCATACAAAAAGACATTGTTAGAGGGTGAAGAGGGCAAGGAAAGCATCAAGGCAAACCAGTAATGATCCAGAGTCCAAACTCAATACTGGGCACAGAGGAGAAAGGGGGGAGAACACGTTTAAGAACAACTTATTCAAAGGCTATTAAAACAGCCAATCACTGTTAAATTGTGTAGAGGAGGAAATAAGCCCTGGAGGGAGTGCAAACCAGAAGATTGACTTCTTCAAATTCACAGCTGTGGTGGAGCAATCAAACAGTCCAATGGCAGCTTTCCCCTCAGAGACGAGACAACCTGGGGCCATATGACCTCAACCTTTGATACGCACAAGGAAAATTTAATGAGAGACTTGCTACAGACTCTGGTGTCTAGAAGTGACAAATTGCAAGCTTTGCTGACCCCTCGTGAAGGCAAAGTTTCAAACTTTCATCAGCAAAATTGAGCAACTGAGACGAGCTTGGAAACTGAGACACGCAAGGAAAGGAAAACTGACTCTAACCAGAAACAGGATGACAAAAGCAGCTCAATTCCACATTCTTGCTAGCTAAAAGTGATATGGGAATGGAGGAACACAAAATACACCATAAGAGCATCCCCACACACGATTGAGACGTCATCATTGGTGGGGAAAATCGATTTTCTTCCCCCCCCAAATCAACCCTGCTTGAGAAGAGGTACTCTGGTGATTAAGTCATTGCTAAATTCAGGCAGAACCAGGAGGGACCCAAGCGTTCACAATCACAAGAAAATAAATTAGATTAAACTCTCCCAAGCTGTCACAGCTCCCAAAAAGGCTTACTTTGGATTTTGGCTACAGGATAAAGCACAGGCACAGCACAAAACAGAAAGCTTATCTTTAAGAGCTTGCATCTTTGTAATTGCCAGAATGTTAACTGTAGGAGATTGCAGCGCTGAAAACAAGTCAGTTAATATTTCCAAGTGCCAGAGATTTTACCCAGATTTCTGACACCGTATCTCATGCAGTTAATAAGTTTCATGCTGATTATTAAACTGAACAATACAGAATATCATGCTGTTGGCAAAAATCCCCATTATCATTAATAAGATTAGAAATTTGCCTCTAAAAAGGAAGAAACAGCTCTATGCAATTGATCTGTGCCTACAGAAGACTAATATTATGAAAAAAAACCAAGTGATTCCTCAGCCTCTGTTCTAGCTCCTATTGTAGCAGCAAAAGAACATTTCTGACAATTAAAAATCTCTACAGATGGAGCAAATTTTAACTTTTAGAAGTTTTTTTTGCTAGATCAGAGCACAATATCTGAAACACTGTCCCTTATAGCCAGCATCATTGAGAGCTTCAGAACAGAGAGTAACTGAGAGTCAAACCCAATGATTTGGGGGGTTCTGCTGGAGGCAGAGCTTTTCTAAACAAGCTGAAAATGTGTGTGCCAAGAATTGAGCTTCTCTGGAATGTCAGGTTAGGTACCTGAAGGCAGAGAGACCAAAGTCACTAGTAAAGCTTAAAAAGCGTAGGCATAATTCCCAACACCCACACAATCTCTCTCTCTCTCTCAAAAAAGCCCACACTGGCAAATTGAGAATAAATCACTCCTCACAGAAAGTCTTAAATGACAGGATTTGGCTGCAGTGCCTACAATTCTTCACTGAAATGTTACATCATGTCACTTTTTATTGTCCTGTGTGCATGCAAATGTGTACAAGATTAGTGCTGCTGCTGCAGATGAGGAGATGAACAACTGCTCTTCCTAAGCTTGAATCCTTTAAAAAAATCATTGATATAATGAAATCTAATTAAGAACAAGCTTAGTGTCCTTTTTTTTTCTTTTTATTATTTTAGGAAAAGGGGAAGAAACAGAACTCGGAGAAATCGTGTGCCAAAATAATAAAAAAAGCCTAGAAAAACAACCCCTTTTTCAGTGTCATCATAGCAACAAAGTTTAAGAAAGGAAAACATATCAGTAACAGAATGTTTTAAAAGATCTCACAGTAAAATCCAGAAACAAAAACCTAGAGGAAAAACAGATTTAAAGGTTCTGAGAACACTCTGAGACCAACCAAACTGAGGGTTAACAATCAATACTCTTTAGGAGTGTTAAAGCTTCACCTTCTAGCTATAAAAAAAATCCAATGGTGGCTCCTATATTTGTATGTGGAATTTTGACAGCAGAGCAGATATATCTTCATCAGCACTTTGTGTCTGCCTGCCCCCTCACTTCAGCTCTTATTGTCATTTTGCAATATATTAATGATCCAAATCATCGAGTGATTCCAGTTAGGCTGCAAGAAGTTCTCTGAAGTAGGCAGCACTCCTTATAATGATAGATTGCAGGAATAATGGCCCCTTTACTGAAAGCAAAACATCAGAAAACTGCCTTAAAAATGGCAGAAGACGAGGGACTGGAGATAGCAAGTTCTTCATTAGCAAAAATGGAATCAACTGTTTTAGAGGGCGGCATCATTTTATACTGGTTTCTGCAAGGTTTACCTGTGTGTTAATGGTCATGCAGGTGTTAAACATCTAGGCATGAGGAATGTAAAGTGTTAAGGAAAGATTATTAAGGAAGAGATGGACTTAAATGATCTTAAAACTTAACTCTTAAGAGTTTTTCTGTACACCAGAAAAATATGCAGTGTTTTTCTTCCATTGGAACTCCTAAATACAAAGACATAAATTTAATAACTTAATTCTAGGGACTCTGGAGACAAGAGAATTGTGCAGGTACTGAAGAGATTTCTTGAGCGTGGCCTGGACTGGAGCAACTACCCATTTCTCTAAGGCTGTCAATGGAAAAGCCCATTGGTTTGGTACACTTTAAACAGCCTGAAACTTGAAATGTTAAATAAAAATAGCATCATTCACAGGTCGATTAAAGCAAACAGTGCTTTTCTCCCTTCCTTTCCCATTCTCCCTCCCTTTTATTCCATTGGATTTCCTGCAGAACTGACCAAATCTCATCCCTTTCAACTGCCCTGAAAAGCTCTTTAATTGCTTTCTGCTACTGCAATTAGTAAATGCAGCACGGTGGCCATTATTATATTTCCAGGTGCTCTACAGATTTTCTGACAATAAACTGGACTGATGAAAACCATGAATGCACAAACAATCTGTAAAGTTTAATGCTTCCATTCATTAGGCTACCCGAGTAAGAAAAACAGCATTAATGTGGATAAGTCCTTCAACTTCCCCCATTAATAGCTGGTCTTAATTCACAGGTGCCTTTTTAATCTCTCCTGAATTCCTCTAGAATCTAATGAATACATGCAATAATAACATCAATTCAGAATTTAATCCTGATTCTAGTCTGTCTCAAATTAGACCCCAGCCATTAGGAGATTACAGGATAGTGAATGATAGTTAATCAATGTGTTTAATTTGGCCCCATTATTTATTTGATACAGTTTCTCTCATAGTGACTATAAATCTTTTTCCCCCAAGCTTGGCTACCAGAAGCAATCCTGAAATATTGAGCGAAAAAATATTAGATTTGATGATCCTCTTAAGTGCAGGTTAAACCATAATTAATCTCTCTGCATGTGCTCAGACCTTTCAGACCAATGCATATATGCACATATGTAATTCATACATAGAAAACACTTCAGGTAAGATTTATTGTGCTTTATTTTTTTTGTCTCTGTTAACTCTTAGCCCTCTCAGTCAAGATTTCCCAGCACTTACCACAGCATTAGCCCTGAGCATCAGGAAATCACATTTCTTGGTGCCAAGGGTTTAAAAAGATTCTAATTCAGCTATTAAACTGGAGGCGGCGTGTGCCAGCCCCACAGCGCATTCACCCATTAATTCTGTCCCCTGGAAAAAAAAAAATGACTACCTCTTGCACCAGGCTGATAAAATGAGGAAACACGCTGATTATGTCTGTGGCAGCTATTCTTGACCCAACCAACAGTGACAGTCATCAAACCGCAGCACCTAGAGCGCTGCAAGCTGTGTGAGCTAACCCAAGACATCATTAATTCTAAACACCAGAGCTCTCCTCCAGATACTGGAGTTCAGAGAAGCTTAAAAACAAATCCCTTTGGTGGGTGGAAATTCTGTGTGCTGCTCGTAATCACTTCACTGACAGCGTTTGGAAGTTATTTCTCTAGCTGGACAGGTCAAACACGAGAAGCAAAGTGCCAGTGTCTTTCACTGGATTGTTCAAAATTGGACCTTGGATTCAATTAATAATGCTAGATGGACAGAGATCACATGGGTTGAGAGACTGGCTGGTTTTTAAGGGTTTTTTTATCAATTTTAGCATGACAGGATGGAGGAAACAAAGTGGCTGTGAATATTGTAGACTGAGTGATTTGTCCAGCCAGGATCTCAAAGTGTACATGTGTTCAGTACAGGAAAAATATAGGGGGAAAACCAACACAGCATTAAAAGAGCCCTTGCAACCTAATCCTATCAAGTTTTTGGGAAGACATTAACTATTCAGAGGGGTCTTGGGACCTGAATTTCTTAGAAGTTCATGCACAAGATAGGATCAAGGAAGTGTCCCATGAAATTACTGTACATTAAACTTCCATTGTAGCTTAACGAAGGATTTGTTCCCTCAAAGAGGTGATGCACTTCATGCTGGTCTGTGGACTGTGTGACTTATTCTGAGCTGGAAAATCACAGCTCACCACATTGTCATGAGGCTGCAGAAGGCACTCTCTAGGCCTGGGAGGTACAGCTGTAACATCAGGGGCAGGAAAAGATAGAGGAGAACCAGCTTTCTTCCCCTTTTGTCAGAGAGGAAAGGATTTGGCTGTATCTTTATGACATAGTTGATACCAAAGCCTTACCTTGAGGAAAAATAAAATTTGGTTTTGCACTTTTTTATGTTCTCTTCTCACATAGATTCACTATGATTCACAATGATTACTTCCATTGCCAGGTTTAATCATAGATCCAAAGCATTCGTAAGACAGGAGATCTCTGTATAGCTCTCCCAGGAGGCAAGAGTATTTTGGAAACAAAATGTGGGTTTTTTTCTTAAGTGCTACCCTAAATTTCCTCATTTGCACCTCTCTGCTCATCAGTGAAAAAAAAAAAAAAATAAAAAATGCCCCAGGCAGACACATATGCATTTTTTCAGGGAAGCGAGTATCCAAATGGTATCTTAGAAAGTAGTTAGGTTATGGACAAAATACCATGTACAAAATACCATGGAAGTGCACTACACAGTCTTCCAGTTTGTGTTTCTGAACACAAACATGCTAAAAGCCAGTGGCTGAGTCCTGCATAGAGGAAAACCACAAAATGTTCATGAGTAATTTCACATCTTCATCTTTCCTTTCAGGCATGAAGAATGTAACCAGAACTTCAGTAGAGCTCAGGATGTTTAGTTTAACAGACAGTCCTGAAATACTTGTAATAAATAGGAGCTAAACAGCACCAAGCTCCCACAGTAACATTTCAGGCCCACTGGGTGCCCCATCAGTCTCATCTCTGACATTTTATTTCAATAAATACATTCTGAACTGAATATGGCTGATAGGAATGGGAATAGAATCAACAATTCAGTACAGAAACATCTTAGGCAGACAAATGGCTTGAATTCGTAATAATTCAATTGTTCTCCTTTAACCAAAATTTTGGGGTGCTGCTTTCCAGTAGCAAGTATTTCAGTTTTGAGTAGTCTTGAAATGCTATTCAGATTTCTGTTGATTTTTTTTTCAAAATGGAAGAACTTGTGTTGCCTTAGCAATAATTTCATGCTGTGTTATTGTCACAATTTCTGCACTCTTGTTTATTTGGCCACAGCAGCAGAGCTAAGAAATTTTTGCTTGCTCATCCTCCTTTCAAGAAATTTTACTAGTTAATAAATAAGGCTTAGCCTTGTTGCAGGGGTCTGTCCCTCAATAGTTACTATTCTCTTTCTGACTCAAAGACCAGCTGCAATGAAAACAATGCCCTCTCGTTCCTCCCAGCACTTAAAAAGGTTTATAGATCTCCAGCCTCCTACAACTCAGCAGAAAACTGCTCGCACTTGACAGTCTTCAGAAATCAGCATTGTTTCCACCCTCACTAAACCTGTCAGGCACACAAGGTCAGGAAATGAGGAGAGCTGATGTCACCTGAATCATTACTCCCTCTGCTTAGACCTCTCACCACACTCCTCTCTTCCAGAGAAAGCCACTATACCCAAGAGTAAAGACTTTGAAGTCTTTTAAAACTGTCATAAAATAGTTTCTGGAAACTGTTTGGAGAATTACAAAGAACTCGAACACTTCAAATCCGTAAACTCATGAATACTTTCTTGCCAGAGTTGTCAAACTGCAACAGTGTTTTGCAGGGGGCTCATGAATATGAGCACCTCTGCAGTAGCCTCTAATAGGTGTTTTTATTTTCTGGATGTGATTCTACAAGGACAGCAATAATGAATTTTTCAAAACTATCTAGGCTCTACCTACTAGACATGCTAACTAAAAATCACTCTGTAAGTCTGTGAGACAGCTCAGAGAAGGCAGTTTGCTCTCTGAATAACATGGTATGTGCTCCTAAAAACAATGTCCATAGGAAAAGAGGAAGATTAATTCTATCATATGCTTTTGAGACAGAAACATTGTTTCTGTTCTGTTTTAAGAATTATAGGAGCTGTTCATGACAGAATAGAAGCAAAAGGCTTATATTGAAGTGTGAACCGAGGTACTTTCTCTGATGCCTGTGGGAACTTGAGATGACCTCATGGACAGTAATCATAGTTCCAAGAAAATGAAGCAGTTCTAATTAAACAGGAACATGCACGCTGCATGCCACTGACTGCCACAACTGTACGAAACACAGTAACAGGTCTATATCTATAAAATCAGACACAAATATATGAGATATATATATCACCCTGGTCCCCATTTCACAGCAGCACCTGAAATCCCGAGCTTTTCCCCACTGAGCCTTCATATCCACAGGTTATATCACTGAGATATTCCCTTTCACTCCCCAGCCAGATGTGGTGTGGCTCTGGCTGTCCCTGTGCTGTGCAGGGTGAATGTGACAGAGGCTGCTGTCAGTGCCTGTGCCTGCCCTGCTCAGCCCTTTGCAGGCACAGGCAGCTCCCTGTGCTCCAGCTGCAAGTCAGCTGGCCACAAGCCACCTCAAACAGGAGCTGTTTGGTTGTGGGATTGTGGTGCCAAGCCCAAGTTTGCAGAGATGAGCTTTTTCTCAGCAAGGCCTGGTGGGTTGAGTTTGGCATCAACGTCCAGAACGTGCACCAAACACCAGCTCTGGTCTGGCATCAACTTCCCTTTTAACTTTACTTTGCCAAATCAAATCCATATTGATTAAAATTCTCCCTTCGTTCAACAGGAGTTTTTTGAGCTGATTTCAGGTGTGATAAGTTTAGAAACCCCATGTATTTCCTTTGGTCAGCTACAGTCCTCCCCTCCCCACTCTAAGCAGACCACTTTATAATGCTGCATTCACCCTTTTGTTAATGATAACGTTAAAGAAAAAAATCAATGGCTCAATTAACAATCAGGAATGGAGCTTCCAGGCAACAAGCCCCATGATCAATAACTTATGTTCAGTGAAATTAAAGGTACTTGTTAAGTCAAGTGTTAAAAGCTGCACACACTTAATATGGGAATATCAGTCACGAACAGTTTGGCAGTTTAACTTGAGAAAATCAGTAAGTACAAAGTTCCCATACTATGTTCCACACCAACGAGTGACTAATGAAGCATAAATATTCACACAAATTCATTTATGTAATAAATTCTCTAATCCCCCAATACACAGCAGTAGTGCTGAGTCCACACAAGCTTTCACTTTTGTTATGAGTTACACTTTTAAAATATGAATCCAAAATGAAGTTGGCAAAACCAAATTCCCAGCTTGCACAAAGGTAGCTCCCAGTGGTTTGAAGTGACATCAGTGCACGACGGCCTGGCTGCTGCGAGTGACAAAATTTTCCATCAGCACAAAGGGACAAGCTGAGATTTCTTCCAATAAATTTGTCTGAAGCCGCCAAAACATGCTCAAATGAAATAAAATGCATTCATCTTACAGGACAGGTGAAAGCAAAGATTTGCAGGATAAGTGACATGGAAATGTTGGAGGCCTTTGGAAGAGTTATGGACATGCACTATGATATCGAAATCAAGAAATGTGTCCAGATGTAATCTGACTTATCCTGTTACTGAATTCCTACCACATTTTTGTAAGATGGTGGTTTAGGGGGAGATTTTTCAAAGGCATGAAGGACAGTGAAATGCTCAACTCTCAGTGGAATCCTGGGTAAATCAGATGTCTCATTCTCATTTATGCAATCTAAAATCTCCCGCTTAACTTTTATACATCTGCTCTCAGTAGAGCTTTTCTTTGAGAAGAGAACATTTAGAGCAATGTCAAAACTGACTCCTACATCAAACTTGTGACAAAATTCATCTCATGGTCAATAGCCTTGTTTTTAGAGCTCCACTGATAACAGATGATTTAGCAGCATACTCCTACTCTGGGAATAGCCAAATTGAAGGCTGCTCGTCCGATTACACTGAACTGCTTCTCCTCAAAGTAGGGAATATTCAGAGGATAATTTATCCTTGTTCAAAACTTTTAAAAATAAATAAAACGAATGAAGAGAAATCTTTGCATGGCTCATTTTGCATATCAAGGACTCTCTCTAACTGTAGGCTGGTGTATACTGTACCCTTTTCCAAAGAGCACAGGAGCCTCGTGAGGCCTGAATTCCTGAAGCAGGGACAGAGAATATGGGGATGGGGGTGTGATGGGGTGGCAGGGTGAGTCTCTTCGTTTAATGAGTTGCCCCTTTCTTCAGTGTCTTAAGATCACATCCTAGGCACTGCTGACTGCACTTTGGTGGGTACCTAATCAAAGAAAATCAGTCATCTGAAATTGCCCAGACAGCATTTCACCTCCATCAAAAATCATCTTCCTACAGAACTCCATTAATCTCTTCATCATTGTTTAACTCAAAACAAAACTTCTGTTGTAAGAGATATCAGCCTTTGGTTTGGAATTATAATTAAAGCTGTGCTCACTTTGCAGGAAGCAGCTGTGGCTATGGTAAGTATTTGGATTTCCAGGGTAATTTTCCCATGCAGAATTAACCAATGCACCTTGACTACATGCAGAGGGATTAGCAACTGATAAATTTGAGTGTGAATAACCCTATTTGCTGATAGAAAAACACCTTACCCTTTGATCTCGCTCAAGGAACACATTCTCAGCCCTCATGAACACATCTTCTGCCTCAGGGGAATCAGAAGCCCAACCCCAGCTGTTCCCAGGCCAGGCTGGGAGGTATATCCATGGCAGATGGATGGGAAGCTATTTTTCTACAAGCTACAGATAAATGTTAGGATAGGAGGCAAAGACTCCTGTTTCTGAAAGTACAGGTCCTTCATGCCTGCCTCCCCAGCAGGTCCTTATAGCCCAGCCTCAGTATCCCATAAAGTTTTGGCTCAACCTGTTTTACAGGAACACTTTGAGCCCTTACTTCACCCTATTTATTGCCTTGGTCATTTTACTCCAAACCCCTCTAATCCTCTCACTCACCCTTCTCCCCAGAATCAGGCACACTACAAAGGGCATTTCCCAGTGTGGGTGTAGTGAGTAAATCCATAAACAGGGTGAAAGGGGCACAGTGGGCACCAAGAAATGCATCTCTGCTGGCTGGTGTGTTGGTGGTGCCTGCCCTGGAAAGAAGAGTGAGACTGATCCCCCGAGGATGCCCTGTTATGCTCAAATAGAGAAGATGTTTGGAAAGCAGGTAGCAAAAGACCCAGAAAACATCATATCTAGGTCAGTAGAAAAGACTGGGAGAGCAGCAGGAAACCTGCTGACAGCAGGGAATAAAACCTCAGCTGATGGTTGTCATAATCCAGCAGGAATCCTTCTCTGCCCAGTGCCTGCACTGCAGCCTCTCAGCACAGCTGCCCTCCCTTTTCACTGTGCTCAGATTGTCCTGCACAGCACAGGGAATTACCCAGACATGAAATCATCCTCCAGAAATTAGGATTCCATAACTAACCTAGTGGAGAGAGGTACTTGCTGCCTCTGCACTCCAGATTAACACCTCCCAGAAATGTTGCCTGCAGCTAAGATTTACTGTGGCATGGACTGTCACCCACAGGGCCAGTTGTGACTGCAGCAACTCTGGAAAGACAATATATCACACAGAAGGGAAAAACAGCCTTGTGGCACAGAGCCAGCAGTGGGTTCAGCTGTTGTTTGCACTGGAGCAGCACTGATGCTTCCTCTCATGCTTCTTCTGCTAACAAAGAAATGGGACTGCAGCAGGAGTTATTACCTGCCTGCCCTCTTTTCTGAGGCATGGGACAATCTGTGAGCTGCATAACTCTCCACACTGAATATTTAAAACAAAGCTAAGCCATTGAACCAACAAACAAAAACACTGTAAAAGAAGTGAAACTTAACTCACAGCAACTGGATCTAACAATTTCCTCTGTCCTCAACATCTTCGCAGAACTTTCCTTCTGAACATGGAACCAACATAGGAATTTTGAACATTAGTACATCTAAAGGTGAGTTGAAGAGAAAAAAGGAAAAACAAAAACAAAAACAACCAAAAAAACTCCAAAAAACCAAACCCAAGGCCCATTGCTGTTTTGGGAAACAAAGGATTCTCTTGAGTGAATCCTGGTTTAATCTTCTTGGTATCATCCAGCCACCAGTTTGTGACTGGAAACAGAATTCTTTTCAACCATGTTCTATATCCAGGACTATATAGGTCAGGATCACTACAAAAGCCTTTTCTAAGCTTAAGACATCTAATCAACTGGAGACAGAGTTTAGAAACACTTGGGAACAAACAACAACCTGCCTTTGTCAATCCTCTACCACCATGATCAACAAAGTTAAGCTAGACACAGACTTTGTGTATCAAGGTAACCACAGGATCTGTTTTTCAGAGCTATACACAACATTTTTGGCTGACTTTGACAGCACATGTCATTACTCAGTGTTTGCTGATGTACATTGCAATACCTGCTCCAGAATTGTTCATGGCTGATAAACTTTCTGGGGACAAATCTCTCGAATGTGCCCTTCCATGGAGGCAAGGGACAGGTCATTTCATACTCAGGTCATTTTAAGCTCCTTCTAATTATACTTTTGAAAGTTTTCTCACAATTGTCACTACTTAACTTTCAAGTTCTTGGGAAACCAGGGTACCCTTCTCTTCCTATCCCTGTGGTCCTGTGAAGATGTTTTATGCATTTATTCCCATGTTTCTCCCAGGAAATCTGAGGGAAAACCAGCAGATTCACCTTGAGCAGTATCAAACCTTTGCATGGTCTGTTTTTCTGCCTGCCTTGCAAAGAGCAAACAGCAGAAGCAGTTTTTGAAATCACAGCTGCTCTTTGGGCTTGTCAACACAAGATGGCATATACTTTACACACATCTGACAAGCATGATGGATACTGGAAAGCAAAAGGTTTTTTTGTGTATTGGTTTCACGCTGTCCCCTTACAGAACAGTCTCACTGGTGTTGTATAATTTCTGCTCTGTTAGAAACTGGAAAACCAGATTATCAAAATGCATTTAAAGCATAGAGAAGTCCCAGACTCAAACAGGTTCAATTTTGTCAGGGCCTTTTCTCAGCCCTTTGCAGGACAGTCCCAGGCTGTTGGCATAACAACCTCCTTCAGGTACCTTGAGAGTGAGCAAACATCGTTCCTGGCAAACCTCTAATGTCACAGAAACAAATCAGGATGTCAGTGCAGAAAATTGGGACCCAAGTGCAGGAGCCATAAATCTGTTCCATCCTGATTGAATGAGTTGTGCCCTGAAGGATTGCAGAGTGCTGAATGGCTTTTCCCTGTCAGCTCTCCAATGCAGGCTGAGGGGGAGCAGAGTTATGGAGAGAGGGTAGAGGTGAGCCCTCTTAAGGGCCCAGTGGAGAGAGGAGATGAAAACTCTGAGCCTGGACCAGACTAGCTGAGGAGAGAAATCAGACAATTGGACTGACTGGTATATTTTTCAATATGATATACTTCCAGTTGGGTTTTTAAAAAAAACACTTAAGGATGTAAATGCATTATGGAAAGGCCTAAAGAAGGAAAGGAGAATAATTTACTTCCCAGCAGAGTTAAGCAGAATTGGCTGAACAGTGAAGTCTCCAGAAAGACGATGTGGCT
The DNA here is from genome assembly GCF_965231275.1 of Zosterops lateralis. Taxonomy (NCBI): domain Eukaryota; kingdom Metazoa; phylum Chordata; class Aves; order Passeriformes; family Zosteropidae; genus Zosterops; species Zosterops lateralis. Next base: position 11,700,157 of record NC_139775.1, read on the forward strand.
CTGCAGCTGTGAGTTAAAACAACAGCTTCATTTTTTACTATGGAAGAGGTATTGCTTATTTTAAGCTACTGTTCAGTAACTGATGGTTCACAGAATGACAAAACTGCTTAATAACAAAGAGCTTCTAGGATATCTCCTGAAATATTTAGTGAGGAATGCACGTAGAGTGCAACTATCTGTTCTGGCGTGGGTAGTCAGAGCTGATCATTTATTTATTTAGAGAGAAGAGTGGGAAAAGCAATTTGGATCTGTAAGAGAGAATGAGACTGAGGCTTGAAAATTCTTGAATCACTTTGGAAAATAAGGCTCAAGTATCTATGTCACATAAGGCAAAGGCAGACACACATGTGCAGCCCTGGCATTTCCACAGCTGATGGCAACAGCCTGCCTGAACACTCCCAGTGTCTTCCAGGGCAAAGCCAGGCATTTTATTTTAAACTTTTTTTCCTAACTGGCTCAACCTAATCCAGTCTGACAATCTGTTATGGTGGCATAGCTAATAGGGATTGTAACAAACAGCAGGGGGTTGTAACATCTTAAACAAATGCATCTGTTCCCAAACTGTATTTGCATGTGATATTATTATGTTGAAAAATTGATCTTGCAGTCTTACTCTGTGCGGGTTATGAGTTTCAGGGTTGATTTTTTGTGCTTCATGCAGCCTGAGTGATGCTGGGCCCTTTGGATTCCTCTTTCCCCACAAAAATATGGAAGAAGATCCAGGAGATATTATTTTTACAAGTTTAAGAAAGTTACTGCCCCTGCATCTTGAAGCATTAAGTAGAACGTGGCAAGTTAGTATTACTTAAAATATTCCTAGAGGGAAATGCCTCTGGAAGCATCAAAAGCTCAAGCTTGTCTTCATTACAGGTGACAGAAATTTTGCCATTGACTTAACTGGGAAAAGGAAGTAGATTCTAGTAAGGCAAAAGGGATATAATTTGGTATCATCAGTATTCCAACTGCTGTGCAATAACTTGCATAAGCCTTGTGGAGGGGAGAGAGGGCTGGGGAAACACCTCTGAAAGATCAGAGATGTTATATCAGATTTATCGGGCTCTCCAAAAGTGAAACAATTCTTGGAGGACACTGAATTTTTACCGATGCCATGAAATTCACAGAAGTTTTTTTTCCTGCCAGCTCACTCACTGCATGGCTCCTCTCCCAAACACATCTTCTGTGGAGAATAAATCCAAGCTGGGCACCCTTTGGGCTCCCAGGAATTGAATTTCTTCAATTTCAGAGAGCCAGGAGGCCTTGAAATCATCCATAAGTATCTTCAGCACAGATTCCTGTGTAGAAGAGCACAGGAATGTGGATCTTGTTCTCCAAGGAGTGCTTAAGGAGTCTGAGGAGCAGATTAAGCAGTCTAAGGAACCTGACCAGAACTTGTATGACACATTAATGCCAAGTCAGGGTGCCCACACTTGGGGATGAACTGCATAAACAACACATTTTAACTCTCCTATGACACTGCACACCTCCTCAAGCTGCAATGTTCTTATCAGGCTCCTCTTAACCAACACAAATCCTTTCATGTGGGCTGAGCACAGCTGCTGACTCAGCCACCAGCAGGGATGTCCTGCTGCAGTGCCTGCACCAGCAGGATGAACTGGAATGGGTTTTTTACCAGCATCTTGTGAAAACCCATTGGGCTGCACAAAGTCTTCTCCTGGGTTGAAAAGAATTAATTGTCTTGAATCATTCTGCATTAGCAAGGTTGATTTACTCAACACAAGCCAATTACTGGGGATAGTAACAGCAGTTCTGCAGTCAGCCCACTGCCTCGATTTCTGCTCTTGTTTCAGTGATTTTCATTTCCTCATCTATGTGGCTATTACAATAAGATGAAAATTGGAAAGCAAAAACCTGGGTTTTGAAAGGACAACATGCAGAAGCATCTTTGTGCAGTTTTTGCCTTGCTCATGGAAGCCAAAGCCTTGTAAGGTACCTTCCCCTCTGAAGGTGGGGCTGGGAAAAGTTCAACTGAGCTGAGCACAAAAACATTTGACATGAAAAGATGATCTTCTCTACTCTGGCAGTTTTTCTCTTTTTACCTTTTCCTCTACTTTTTTCAGCCAAAGATATAGAAAGTTATTTCAGATATGCATTTCTAGTTATTTTATTATCAAAAGGACACTGAATGAATTCTTGTTTACTCTCATAAATTTTTAACTTGACATATATGCAATTTTCTTGTTCTGAATGGTGAAACTGAAGAAAAGATCTGAAGTGATGAGTGTGCACACCAGGGAAAAAGAATGGACAGACAGGAAGATCCCTCAAGGCCAAAGGACTCTTCCACTGAGAGATATTATCATTGAAAAGCAGGTCTTACACCAAGATATTTTTATGTCACTTTGGCAGCATAAAGGGTTCTCAACACAAAGAATTGGACTCCTGAGAACAAATCCTACAAGAAGAGTGTCAGTAATTGATGAAACAATGTCTGAAGTCTCCTCCAGCTTTACAGCCAGTACCGGAGTTGGATTAAAATGAAATCTGAATGTACTGAGCTAATGGCTTTTCTTCTTCCCTGGTAGCAAACAGATGACAGGCACTGAGATATCAGAGAAAAGAAAAAAGCCTTTGTGTTTTTCCACGTCCAAGCTGAAATCCCAGCACACCATTTTTTTGGTTTGCATTTGTTCTTTGGCCACAGCCCCTCAGCATTGCTCAGGAACCTGGGGCACAGAAAGGCCAACCCCATTCCAGCCCCACTCCTGCTGCAGCTCTGGCATTGCCGTCCCTAAAGAAACTAAAGTTTTCTGCAATACAGAATATATTCAACAGTGTGACACAAAGGGATCTCATCAATTCCCCAGACACACTCCCTGTATGTGGACCCTGCAGAAGAGTGAGCAAAGAACGCAGGAGAGTAAAAAGAAGAACTTGCAGTACCAGCAAAATGATTAAAATTTAGAAGAATATTTCTAAAATTACTCTGTTTAAAAACATCCAGGAAACACAACAGATGCACCTAACAACCTTTAGAGAACTGCATTTTCTCAGCTTTATTACTGCTTATTCCTTTTAAAGAACAACACACATGTTCTACAAGACCTTTTTTCCTCTTCTCTAATTTCCTAGCAGATCAGAATAAACTTCTTCCCTTCAATTAGGTTCAATTGACCAAGAGGAAAAAAAATGCATAAGAGGAAAGATGGATTAAAGGATTCTGCTTTGACTTTTGGAAGCTTCATTCACAGCAAGTACCCAGCAAATCCAAAGTCCTTTTCTGCCTCAACTAACCTCAATTAGTTACTGCTCAATTCCGATATAAATATATGATGAGAGAGGAACTCGAAGGTTAAAGTACATTCACCCCAACCTGGATACAGCCACGAATCTGAATGAAATAAAAGCTTCCTTCGGTATGGAAGTTACAACTTAAACCAACAAAACTGTGAACGTTTCTTTGATCTTTTTCTGTCATGATCTAATTATTAAAACACAGGCTCTGATTCCTGTCTTACTTACATTGATTCATACCAGAAGTAGCACCACTTGTTTTAAATCAAGACTTGAAGAAGGTTCTGTAGTTCTTTTCAGAATTGTGGCATTTTTGTGTTTGGAAGGTGTGCTGGATATTTTCCTATGACCTATAATTGGAGCAAAACACCAATTTTTATGATGCTGCAGCTTTAAAAGAGATTCTAAGACCCTCAAAGGTTTTATCTGTCATTGCATGGAGCTGAGCAGTCCTGCATGGAATAGGAAAAACCACTGAGGGTTGGTGGCCATGAAAACACAGCTCTCACTTGTAATTTGGTAATTTTTTTCTCCCTGTCATAGAGCTCCTGCAATATGAAAGGTTTTTCTTGGTGTTCACCAAGGATATATCCCTTTTCTTGGAGAGGCTGTAGTCTGAAGGGGCTACACTCTGAATACCAGCACAAAGAAACCCATTCCCTGAAAAATCAGCCCCAAAGATCTTCAGCTGGGAACATGGAGTTGGTTGTTCAGTTGTTGTCTGATTTCAAAGTGCATTTGCTGCCTCTGCTTGGTGTCTCTGCCACCTACTCTCAGCCAGTCCCTTTCCAACATGAGACTGGAGCAAATGGCCCTGGATGTGTCTCATATTCACATCAAGCCCCTTCCCAGCCGCTGTCTCAGCAGGAACCAGGGGCTTTAATGTCAGGTGATGAACATTTTCAGGGCCATGGTTGTGGTGACCATCTCAGCTCCATTTGCAGTGAATTGATCTCTGAACAGTTGAATATCTGTCTCAGAACAGTTGTTTTCCTCTGCCTTGTTTCCTTACATTCTCCTGGAAAAGTGTAGTTTGTGTGTCTGTGGGCAGGTAGATGCAGTGACACCCAAGGTTTTTTGGTTATTTTTTGTTTGCTTTTATAAGATTCTAAACCAGGGCTTTTGCATTTTAAAACAACCTTTTTTGTTAACTTCTGTAAGATGCAAAAGCTGCATTACAACCACTTCAACAACCTCCCTCTCCCTAAAACGTCTCTATGTGTTATTTCTTCTACATCAAAACTTTCCCTGAGCCTCTCCAGAGCACTTTACTCAGAAAAGCAGCTATCAGATCAAAAAGGACTTCTGTTTATTAGTTCAATCTCCTTCATTAGATTCCCTCTATCATGTGTTTTCCCACACAAACAGTGATAAAAAAGTCTGCTAAAATCCACTGACAGCTGTGGCTGTGATAGACTTTTCCTTAATCCGATTAGCTGCCGCCTCCCTGTTCGCACCAGTTTCTGTGAGCAGTTACCATATTACACTACAATCTGCTGATTTCATCTGCACTGGCATCAGGCAGCATTCAAAGAAAGTCTGGCCTCATAATAACAGGCTTTGAGAGCCAGGAATCTCCTCTCCACACATATGCACAAGCTGCTGTCTGTCGAATTGTAGAAATCTGCCTGATCCAGGAATTCAGCTCTGAATGAGCAGGGCATTCCCACAAACAGCCACCTGAAACTGCTGTCACCCAAACAATTCTCTGCTCAAGGCTGGTCTATTTTTTTCAGCTCTTACATTGTGATGTTTAAATTTGCTGATGTGTTGAAAGAAAACTTATCCTCACTCGTTCTTCTGGCTTGGGAAAAAAAAAAAAAAAAAATAAAAAAAGGGGGAAAGTTTCTTCAGATTGGAAGGGAAAAAAGCAGCTTATGTTTGGACACAGAAATCTTGTTCATGTCTGCTCAGCTCCTCACTTGTGGGTGCCTCCACTCACATTTCTTCCTCCCAGCAGCCCAGAGGGATGCACTGAGTGCTCATTCCCTGCACCAGAATGGAAAGGAATGTTTTCAAATTCCTTCCTCACTGGCAGCCACATTCTGGGGGAAGAGCTCCTAAAACAGTTGAGAAAAGGGCTTGAACAGACCTTGACTCCATGTAGACTAGCAGACACCTGAAGAGATCTAGGTTTTATAATTTATGATTTTAAGAATTTATAGAATAAATTTAGAAGAGAATTTGTAGATTTCAGGTGGATCTTGAAAGAAAATTCTTGTCTTCTGATCATAATGATTTTGTCCTTCCAGCCTTCAGCTGAAAGTCACAGAGGTAGCTCCCCAAAAAATGCTACTTAATTTCCTTTCTCCACCTACCAACTTTGCAAGCTTTTCTTTTTTTTTTTTTTTTTTTTTTTTTTTTTTTTTTTTTTTTTTTTTTCTTTTTCTTGCTTAAAAAAGGAAAAGAAGATGGCAGAGCACCAAGAGTCACAGAGGAATTTCTGGAAGAGCTATGGAAATTAGGGCTCATAATACAGTATATAAATGCTGCAAGATGCCAGTTTAATGTTAGGAAATAGGCAGCAGACTCGTTCCAGGGAAAAGGCAATGTAGTCATTGTTCCTGAATGGTGTAACAAAGATTTTTCATCCTGTACATGCCCTTGGCCTCTGAGCAAGTAGTTTCCTTCTGAATCCAAGCAGCATGGCTCTATCAGTGATCCTGACATTCCAACATTTAATCTGTCTGGGTTTTTTAATCCAAACCAGCAAAACAACAAAAAGAACCAAACCTATTTAATCTTCAGAACTATCTGCTTATAAGAACCTTTGGCTTTGCTAGTTTGAGCTTTTGAATTTTTCCCAAAATTATCAAAGGAAAATCTCCACTGAGGATGTTCCACACTGGCCAATTCCAATGCAAGAAACCGCAGGATGCATTTATTGACTGTGGGCAATGCCTTGGCCCTGAGCAGATGGACCCCCAACCTGCCCAGGAGTTCAGGTGTGGCAGTGCAGTGATGAAACTCTTTAAAACTTCCCTTGCAGGAGAAGAATAAGCACTGGAGCAAGAAGGTACAACTGTACTCAGAGGATCATTTAACACTAACAGTTAAAGTTCTTTCTTTGCCATTTGCCACTTCTTCCAAAGCAGTCCACAGCTCTAAAGAGATTACAACCTCAAAATTCAGGTCTAAGTATTACATGCTATCAAGCAGGATGGTTTAACAGTGTCAGCACTTCCCTTGTCCTAGTTTTTTGCAGATGGAGAATTTCAGCACATTTGATAACTTAACTACCATTTTAGCTCTGATAGAAAGGCAAACTCCAAAATGTTTTCCAGCTTGGTCCTAGCTGGCAGTTTAAGAGCTTTTAAATAAATATATAACGAAGCTAAAATCTCTTATTATGATTATATATTATTAAGAAGATAATATACATTAATATAAGAATATAATAATAACTCATTATTATAATAATGCCTTATTTACAGCAGGGAAGTGCATATAATGTACCACTATAACTCACAAAAAAATGTTTTGACTGATCAGATTTAGACTTTACACCGAGAATCAAAAATAGAAAAATGAATTGAAAATTTCAGTTACATGGTCTGTTGTTTTTGGAAAAAGAAACTCTCTCATGAGCTTGTTTTTTGCTCAGGATCTAAACAGAGTCATTGAAACAACACCAAACATGTACTGGAGTTATTTGTGAGGGCAAAAAGTAGAAAATTGGATGCTTATTCCGCATGGGAACATGGGAAACAAATGAGAAACTCAGAAATAAAAAGATATGATTACAAAAACTAAGCACTGAAATGAAATGCTCTGACAATGGAAGGTTTCAAAATCATTTGTTACTTTTTTTAATTCCATAAAACAAATTTGTATTTGAGAAATGAGATTCTCTGAATAATCCAAACAAGTCTTTCACTGTAGCAATGATTATTATCCTATTTAAATAAGAGACCTATGTTTCTGTAGTAATTATCATACCATATCCCTAATTAATTATTACTCAAAATATCTGTTAAAATTCTTGCCAACCATTTAGAAACAGGCACAAATTATTCCCTTTGATCAGACTTGCATTGCTAAAGGCACATTAAAAATACAGAGAGAGTCTGGAAAAGCCTTACAAAATTGTCCATAAAGCCAGAATTATGTTAACTACTGCAGCAGCCCTTACCCTGCAATATTCACAATTTGATTGCATATGAAGACAATTACTGGTTTTGGACAAGAGGTCAACCCACACCCTCAACATTAACTTGTATACAGTTCAAAAGAATATAATTGCCCTCTAATTTGAATACATGACAAAAGAAATTAAGGAGAAAAAAAAAAAAAAAACCCACAAGATTTTTGAGCTTCAAATTGTGTTACAGTTAAATTGGTGGCAACAACTGCCCGGATTCTGCAAGGCTGAATTTGACCTCTGGATGTTTAGCACACTGCCAAGTAGTTAATGAAGAGAAAATCCTGGCCAGAGAATGTGATGCTCTGCTCCTGGTCCTTTGAAAAACTCTATGGATCTTTAATTCCCATGAACAGAATCTCATTTTTTAAATGATTCCTGTGAAAGACCCATGACAGCCAAGATAGATGCTTTTCACAATTCAAATTTGTGATGCTCCAGGACTCGGTCTTCAAATATCTGATGTTTCTTTCACTAAACCTCCTCTGGAGCTGCAATTTCTATGTCAAGATCCTCACTTCTAAAAGAAATACAGGTATCCTCAGTGTGCATGTTTTGACCAAACCTTTGAAACCAGTTTCAGAAGGTACTAAACCTACAGATGAAATAGGTACTGTCTAACAACCCGGTGGCATCAGCCTGTCATCAACTCAACACCTTTTTGCAAAATTATTTTACCAATTTCCATGCAGATGGTCCCAGGTTTTTAAATAATTTCTAATACTCTCTTAACTGAGCATAAGCAGACTAAATTGAAACATGGACCATGTTAGGGATCTATTGATGTCAGAAAGCAGTTGCATCTGCCTGGCTCAAACTCATTTCAGAACTTAGGGAAAAGGTGGAGGCATTGGAGAGGTTTTCCTGCCTCTGAGTAATGCAGCTTGTGAAAATCTAGGAAAATATACTTTAAATCTTATGTCATCCTATTCACAAGAAAAAAATTATAGTTTTTTTCCTTCATTTAGCACAGTTAATAAAAAACACCCTTACAGGTTAGATAACACTTAAAATATCCAAAAGTGTGAAGAGTACTGAGCCACAATGATGCCCCTCATTCACTTGTTACATATTCAGATCAAAAATCCCCCACTAATGAAAATATAACCTATGGAAAATTCCAGTGAAATGCAATCCAAGCAACAAAGTAGTTTCCTATAGTTTATTAGGCCAACTTTTGAACTCAGCAGAAAGAACTCTGCCTTGTATCTAGTTCAACAAAACAAAGCCAGGACACCTCCAAGGCTCTCTGGAGGTCCTGCTTAATTATGCAGATATTTCAGGCTCTGTACTTGAACTGCACAGAAGAGCTGCAATGGACAGATCCCTATTTTAAACCTTGAAAGAAGATGCTACCACAAAAGAATGTTTTAATCAGCTGCTAAAATAGTGCTTGAGAGCCTGAACTCTAAAAATAACCACGTACAAATTTTAGAAGGAATATTTTCCTCTAACAACCGTTGCAGTGCAATAATGAAGCCATGAGATTTGTTTCAATATAGTTATCCATATGAATCAGTCTGGAAGAAGGTAGGACTGCCCTAAAAAACCCAAACAAAAAAAACCCCACACCCCAAATCTAACACAGATTAAAGGGCTCCTCCCTCCACACCCCAATATGTAACATGTGATGCTAATGGGAGTTTTGTGCACTTCAAGAAAAGCATAAAAAGTAATTCCCATATGCTGCAGTTGCCAAAGGGAATTTGTTACATTCACTGATGTTAAATTAGGCCATTGTGTACACACTTCAGAAACAGAGGCAGGCCATAAAAACTCCTACATGTTATTACTTGAGCATTCATTCCTCAGATTGTCTCTTTGCTGATATTAAAGTCTGAATGTTGTTCATCAGAGAGTGACTGATAATAAAGAAGTGATTGACAAACTTATTACTTGGCTTTAAAAATAAGTTCTCCCAATTCAAAAGATTCTTCTCAAGTCCAGGGAGATGTGGCTTGTTCTTTGTAGCAGGCAGCTGTAATTGGAAAAAAAATATACACAGAGGGGAAAAATAGACTTGGTTTGTATTTAAACTGTGTAAATAACTGGGTACATGGTTCTTAGTTCAAAGTATGGCTTAGAGAGAGCAGCAGGAGCTGGGGCTGGGTGTTTCTTTTCCTTCCCCAGCATCACTCTGAGTAAGTGGGGTCACTCCATGCACATTCTCAAGGAGCTGCTGCTACAGTAAAGTCAAATTGTGCAGTAGTAGCACAATGGGTTGTTCCTTACTTGTCATCCCATGGAGCCCATAACCCTTGTGCACTTCCATATAAACCCACCATGACCAAAGCAATGATCCCACTCTTCCCTCCCTGTCCTCTTGCTTGTTCCCAGCAGACAGGGAGCTGGATGAGCTCCCTGGTGCTGAGTGAACCCTGCTGAGGGTGTGCTGGGACCAGCAGAACCAGGTCCATGTCTGAGCAGTGTGACTCCATCTGTGCCTTGGGGACACTTCCCAAATTGTGTGTGCAGCCTTAAGGCTTCTCCTGGTCACCATTTTCTGTCTTTGGGTGAGGACAGGACCTTGCCAGCAGAAAACAATTCCCTAGTTATACTACACTTATTCTACCGACTTTTTAGCTCTCTGAGCATCTATTGCAAGGTCAGAGAAGCATCAGTGCTGTCACAAGGAAGAGGCAGGAGCAGAGAGGCAGCTGCATGAACTGCAAGGGCAGCCGTGCCTTCCTTGGAGCAGCCCCAGAGCACCGACTGCAGAGGTGCAAATAATCCTTCAGTGCCAAGGGCCTGATTGAAGGCTGCTCTTTGATTCATTGGGCTCCAAATTAAGGTCAGACCTGCTCATTTTTTTTTACTTTCAATGAACTTTTAGCCTCAGGTACCAAGGCTAAAACACTCCAGATGTCAAGCACAGAGACTTCAGCAGCTCCTTCTCTCGAGCAGCAATAAGATCACTGAGATTCAGGCAGAGGATGGAGGGTTCTGACTGGCAAAGCCCAGAACCAGAAAGTGCAGCATGTTGCACAGGTGTTTGCAAAAGCACAGGCAGTCTTCAGGTCTCCTGACCTTGGGATATTTTTCCTGGAATTTGCCTCTTTAAAACTGTATGCGCTTAAAAACAAAACCCGTTGACAACAAAACCGTATTATTAGAAGCTGTGTGATGGGATAATGCCAGCTCATTTCATGAGCTAAGTTCTATGCTTTCATTCAAAATAACCCAGCAAACAATGTTTCACAAGTCTCTCCCTCACCTCCTGTTTTCTTTTAATTCTGGGCCAAGCCCGAATCCCCTGTCAGCCGTGTGCAGCTAACCTTCAATTTCTGTCAGCATGGTTTACCATCAGCCTGAAATCCTCAATCATGAACCTACACACCGTTACCTGAAGCAGCTGCTTTTTTTTTCTAGTTAACCTTTTAAACTATCAAAGCTCATTTTTTAGTCAGGGTCATCTTTCCTCTACTTCCCTTTCCCTGATCCCTTTTTCTCCCTCACCCAATTACTCACACGTGAGCTTAAAAGCATGTTAAATGGATTTATTTGGCTCACCCTCTTTGACTCACTGGCCTTTAAATAAGCAGTAAATGTTTTGTTATTTAAGATAAAACCATTGCCTTTCTGCATCTATTTGTCTGCTTATACAGCTGCATTTTATTTTCAGTTTGGATTATAATTTACAACTTGGAACTTGGTTGCATAGTAAGAACTGAATCCATCTTCCTGTTAGCTCAGGATTCTGAAGGAGTGTTGCCAATGGCTTTTCAATAGTGTCTTGCTACATACATACACAAAACTATAAAGCACCTTATATTGCCTCAGAGTGCAACAATAGCAAAACTATTTCTAGGGAAGCCTACAACAATGCATTGCTGTCTAGGACTCCAGAATCACAGCTGCATCTCAGCAGCATCTCTCCGATTTTATTAATCTGAAGTATTTCAGGCCAGTGCAATGGCACAATGCAGCTTTTTGTCACTACGAGGTGTGGTGTGAACAGGGTTTCTGACAACAAGTGAGTTACACCCAGAAAAATGTTCAGTTTTGGCTTGAAAATCAGCACAGATGAGTGTTTGCCTTTAATATCAGTGAAATAAAAATTTACATATTTTGAAAGAAGTAGAGCCCTTGTCCTTATTCAGAAAGGAAAACCAGCAGGCAGTGTTTTGCTTGAAACCCTGCCCAACCTCTGACTTGTCTTCAGGTGACTTTTATTATTCACAGTAATAAAAACCCCATTATCTTGAAATTCAGGTACACAATTGAGATATTTCCAGGTAGTTCAATGACATTCAAAATAAGTGGAAAAATATGCATATTGATTTTTTCCCTTTTGACAGCATTAAGATTTATTTACTCTTGATGTTGCAGTGACCTCTAGTTTGTCTTGGTCAATACATACCTCAAGGGTTGATAAACCTTAATATTCACCTCCATGAGAGTCAATATCCACTTTATAATATAAAAGCTATCCCATGGGACAAACATTAATATTGTCGAATAGATTCAGTCCCTCACCTCTTTCTTCTCTTAATGTGAAAAATGACCCAGCTTGAATCGCTGGCAAAATTGAGGGGAAGGAAAAAAAAATACGGCAATGAATTCTGACAAACTAAAGAATGTGCAAAATGTATCATTGACCTTTATCTAAAAGGACTCTGGATGAAATAATCATCCATATTTGGGTATCAGAGAAGAGTCAGGCTGGTTTTTACAGGATAACTTCAAACTTATTCTTGTAGAAATTTGCCTACAACTAAAAACTTGAGATACAACTTGTCTATTTCTAACTGACTGTCCTCTGGTGATGCTCTCCCCAAAAAAAACCCAACAGATGGGGTGGGATGCTGATTTCCTTCCCAGAAGAAAACAGCAGCTGGATGGGATGTTGTTTTCCTAGTCCCAGTGTTAACTTCTGGTTCATCATGTGGCTCCCAAAAATTCATTCTGGCTATCATGAGTTATAATTGCCAGTGCATGTTTGGGAGTTTTCTACAGAGCCAACCACAGTCCAGAATGAAATACAGGAATTTTGTAATTACATCTCTCTTTTAACCATTCAGGTTGGCTGCTTTACCCCTGAGGGTATCTCAGGCCTTATGGGCTGTGCTCATTCCCGTCAAGAAACTTTACCAAGAGACAAAATAAGTTTTCATAGAAGCGTGTGAAGCCAGTTTTGACTGACTGCTATTGCCATTAAAATACCTTTTTTTTTTTTTTTTTTTCAAAGCTTACTATAGTAAACATCTGGAAATTCTTCTATTGAGGTAGCAGATACTCTGAGATGATTTTTTTTAGTCTTTTTACTGAACTGCTGTCTGCCTCTGTGAGTGATGACCTGGCACTAGGCCAGGCTGACACATGTCTGTGTGTGCCTCTTCTAAGCTGAACAGAGTTATCAATGCAACTCAACTTTCTGATGATTAATTCCCCCTTTCAAATTTTTCTGGTGGGAAAAAAAAAAATAAAAATCCCCTGCAACAGCTGCTGCAGCTCAGAGAGGATCCACTGCAGGAATGTGGACAAGGGGGAAATGTGTCCTGGTGTCCACAAGAACTCTGAATATTTTAAGAGATAATTTATATTAAGATGGTTGTAACTTATATTGGAAACTGGACCAGTGCCCAGGCCTGGGCTAAGTGTCACGAAAAGCTTTGTATGTCCTCCCATACATTTCACTGTATAATCATAAACTCCTATATTCATGTTGAAAAATGCAAGACTTTTAATAAAACACATCGTGTAGAATCATTTTCAGTTCTGCTCCACCACTAAAAATCATAGGTAGAACATTTTTTATCAAATAGTCTTGAAAATTATTTGGGGTATTTCCAAATCTACCTTTACCACACATATTAAATCAGATAATTTATTTCCCAGACAAATTAAAGAACTAATGAAGTTTTCAGGAGGTCTATTTTAGTTGCAATCTTCCTCCTAACTTCCATTAATAATACAGTGCATGAAAGTCTTCAGTTCATCTTTATGCTGATTATGGCATTTTGTATTCAATGGGTACCTCTTGGTCAGCAATAATGAAGACATAACAATAGAAGTGAAATAAAATTCAGTGAGTATTTTCAGGTATGCATTCTTCACTTGTAATTAAAGCTCCACTAATCTCTTTTAGAAGGAGTATTACCTGCAATATTGCTGGTACCTCGCCTAACTAGAAGAGCTGTAAATCAGATAGTGAAGCAAATCTCATTTTAAAACTACTTGATTCTATGTAAAGCTATTCACTAAACTTTAATACTTACATTGATTCTTCAGAGCAAGAAGGAAAATAATCAAATCTGAGCTGCAGTTGAACAGTAAGTCCCACTGGACACAGCTGAAGCAAAGTCTTGCTTGTGAAAATTGCCAAACCAATGCACAATGTTTTTTATTGCCAAAATCTGGGGTTCTGCTCCACTGAAAGCTCTTCCAAAATTATCCTTGTGATTAGGAAACCTTTGTTAATTTCCAATCTAAAATTACTGACAGCCAGTTCAGATTTACTGATTTTTGTTATCATCATTATTTAGTGCAAATCCTTCTTTCCTGGAATAGACCCTGAACAGCTCTGCAGGGTTATTTCCCTCATTGCCTTAATTTCTTTACTCTGCACCACACCAGATTTCCTAGTGCCAGAAAGAGGCCATTCACCCCTTTTTTTCTTGTAGCAGCACCTTGGGCACCTCCTCCAGTTTCTTTTCCTTGAGGCCCCAGTTGCTGAGTCACAGGGAGAATTCCTGCTGGATTCTCCTCCTTGACACCAGTTTTTATCACCAGGCTTCCAAAAGTGAGGGTTAATTTCTGTCCCTGTGTCACAGACACAGCAGCATCTGAACTCTAACATGAACCTTCCATCCATCTGCTCCCCTCCTCTCAAAGCACACCCTGGAATTGTCTGTATATGTTCACTATCCAAGGTTGCTAAAGGTGCTGCCACTTTTCAGTTGAAAATCAGAAGTGCTTTCTGCTGTTTCAATGGTTTCCCATTGGGCTGGGCTTCTTACGTGAACAAACCTTCAGAAATTGATGAATCTTCTCCTAAAATTCACAATAACTGCCTGCTTTTCCCTGGAGAAAACAGCACGTTTGCCTCAAATACAGGTTTTGATTTTGTGCTGCTTTGGAAATCATCATATAATATGTATATATATATGTATATACATATATAATAATAAAAATAATAAATAATAATGAAACTAAGAATTTTCTGTGAAGTTAGGCTTGTCTCTTAAAAATCCAGTACCTCCAGAAAAGGTGATATCTGGTGATCTGGCTCCTTTTTGATACACAGAAGATTGAGGTTCAAGGCTTTACACTGAAATAGAGTGAGAACGTTTGTAAAGCACATTTTTCATGGGATAAGATGTCATTTCCTGCCCAGATCCACTTCCATATTCTGTTTTTGGCACAAGAATACAGGAGTCTGAAGAAACACTTGTAGTTATTTTTTGTGATGTGTATTTCTGAACACAAGCTGTGACATTAATCTAATGTATGTCTCCCTGCATTAACCAATCAACAAAATCTTGAAATATTGCGTTCCCAAAACTGAGTGCTGGAGGTTAGAACATACCTAAAAATTCTGCTGATAATTTGCTTCTGCTCTTCTGCTTGAGTTGGGTAAAGTCTAAATATTTACAGTACTTGGTACATAAATTGTATTTTTCTTGGAATCATTCTGAAGTTCTGCAGCCCAAATTTGTTCTAGAATGTCATGACAGTCAGAAAAGTTTACAGCCAAACATTAAAACAAACAAACAAAATCCAGCATATATAGATACAGTACAGATTTTGGTTGTTGAATGCTCGTACTAGTGGCCAAAATGTAAGAAAAAGCAGAAACAGAGATTTTTTTTTTTCCCAGATGACTTTAACAAAGAGGCTGGAGGAGTTTAGAAACCCAGTTGTCCAGAAATCTGCTGCCTGTGTAACTGGTTCTCCTATAGATCTGCTTGTTCTCTTCTCTCAGAGCATCTCTTAGGGATCCAATAAATCCAAGCACCCCTGAGAGCAGCCTCAACCTCATACTGAAGCCAGAGCTGTTGCAAGGAGAAACAGGTTAACAGGAGACAAAGGCTGCACAAAACCTTTGCACTCCCCTGCAGCATCTCTGTCAGAATGTAAAAAATCAGGAAATGGGGCCAAAACTCCATGATGAAATAAAGCAGACATTCTCACTCACAGGTGTCATTTACACCGGGTAATTAACAAGATAAATATTAATCCAGAGGTTTTGGAGGATTCACACATGGCTTTCCATGGTGTTTCCTTGGACAGAGAGGTTTTCAAGGCTTTCTATCACAGTATCTCAGTGTCCAGGGCTTTAGAGCCCAGGCACTACAGCAGGACAGAATTTCAGTTTCCCATCACACTGGTGTGGAGAGAGGCTCTTCCAGGAGCTAAAATGCCATGGAGGGATGAAGATGGCAATAATTAACTTCTCATCCAAACTTCCAGACTTTGTGCAGTCCCTCCATGGCTAAAGACTCCTAGCAGGTTTTGGAGGATTCAGTCCTCCCCAGGAGAGAATTGGGGGAGTCCTTTCTACAGCAAATCCCCAACCCCAGTAATTCAGGGAAGGAAATTCAATAGTCTGTAGGGCACAGTGCTGTGGGAAACTCTGCCTGCAACACAATCCACAAACAGGCCAAGAACTGGATTTTTTTTAAGGAAAAAGCCAGAAATCTGCATTTATACCATGGACCCAAATCTTTGATACCAAAAGGTTCAAAAGTGGCCACAAGACATTTTTGATTTGCCTCCTGGAGGTGTGATACATACCAGATTAAAATGCCTACAATTTTCTTTAGATGAATCTCTAAGATACCAAACAACAAAGCAAAGTAACCGATATTAAATAAAAAAGCCATAAACCCACAATAAGCAAAGACAAAAGGTCCCAAACATCCTTGGGAACAAACCTGGAAGAAAAATATTTCGAATCCTACTCAGTACAGCAGGCTGAGTTCAGGCTAGCACCATCTCTGCTGCTGAATTATAAACCTCTCAGAAACCAAGGCTATAATTACAGCTGGGTGACACTTGAACTTTCCATGGCCAAACATTTCACAGGACATAATTTCTGCATGAGGTTTCATGGCACATTTTAAAGCCTCGAACTTCCTCCATTGCAGTGGAGTATTTTGCAATCCCCTTTCACCAAGACATAAATGAATAATTATTGGCAAGTTATGATAAAAATTAGTTACTTTCCTTTTTAGGAGTGAGATCAGTAAGAAAGCTCAGTGTGTGTTGTTGGTGCTGAGGCAAAGGCTGGAGGAGAGTGGCCAGCAGTGTTATCTGCAATGTTTTGTTACAGTGAGTGATAGCTCCTGCTTTAGAGGAGAGAGCATTTCATCTCTTCTTCTGCTTTCAATCACATCTTTTCATTAGTGATGACTGAACCTCAAACCCAGCTGGAGATGGTGCAGGTGAGCACTTATAAGCTCGGATGGTTATCTGGAGCTTATCTGAACAACTTTTATCAGCAATATTGCAATGGGAATTTCACAAGATCAGTTTTTCTCGTTCTTCCTTTTCCTGATTAGGTACTGCAAGAGCTTGTCTGCTGCTGCATGCAGGGCCCAGCCTGCTGCCTGGCTGCAGTCAGAATGGGAACAAAACCACTTCATCTCAACTCATTTCCCACGTGTCTTAGGGGATGTAGAATTAAAATTAACACTGAGGCAACATCACAGTAAATATAGCTATTCTTAATATCCAGCCAAAAATCAGAAAGATAAAAAACCTCACAAATTATAATCAGGTTTTTCTATCTTTCTTTTCCCCTCTGCTTCCCTTTCCCTTTTTATGTCATAAAATTTGGAAAAAGCAAATTCAGATCAGGTATGGGAAACAGCTGCAAAGATTTAGCACAACTGGATTGAAAAATAGAGGAAAATGAAAGCCTGGTTATTTGGGTCAATGGAAATTGGACAAAGCAAATTAGTGGAAAACAGAATACAGAGAGAACAATTTTGAACTGGCTGGAGGGCAAATACAATGTCTGATACAAACATCCATTCCCAGCGTGGTGAATTTGAATTCCCCTGCACAGCAAACAGCTTTTACCAGCACCGGTGGGGATAACTGGAAAATCAGATGTCCACTTAATGCTGGTTTCCCTTGCTGTGGCTCTGCCACCAAGAGCAGCTCCATCCATCCACAGGGGCTGCCAGCTGGCCCAGGTTTCTCAGGCAGAGGAAGGGCTGAGGCTCTGCTTGTCCCTCCCAGGGACCAGGCTCTGCCACTGCCACCCCTGGCTCAGACACAGCAGAACCCCAGGGGCTGCTCTGACCCATTTCATCCCACTTCTAAAGTCAGCACAAAGTGGATCATGCCTCTGAAAAACAATGGCAACAAAATTGTTTTCTTAAGTACTTTTAAACAGGCTTAGGTCACCCAATATATTTAGAAATTAAACACCTTGCAGTACTTCCCTTTTTATTTTTTTTTCTTCTGTTTTGTTGCAGGTTGGTTTTTTTTTTTTCTTGAGGAAACACATCAATTAACAGATATTGCCGAAGGCAGAGGTTTTTGCTCAACAGCTGTTCTCTCACTCTAAAAAATCAGCAGAATACATTGCAGACAGAAAAAGTCTCCCTCACTCTAGGCTGAAGTTAGATAACAGAGACCAAAAAGAAGTTCCAAGAGTGATCAGCCTGATACTCATTTTGTAAAACTTCTTTTCCCTTTACATTGATTTTTCTCCTCTGAAATGTGAAATGTAGTTCAAAATATCCCATGTGGCATGTCAACTTCATTTACCCACTGCATTTCTAATATGTTTTCTCCATACTCTTCTATCCCATCACAGCAATTGCTGTATGCCACAGCATGCTATCATGTTTTATGCAGAATTTCACAGTGAATTCAATGGTGACTAATGCCTAAAAAGAGCTGCCACAACATGGTCCTACCTTTTATTATAAAAGCACCTACCCGGGGTATGAGATCTGGCTCTTAAAGAGGAGCAGCCCCCTAATTTCTACCATTCCTTTCCAAGTGTGGGAGGAGACCCACAGCAAAGCTCAGTTCTGGGTACCCATCAAAGAGTCACATCCAGCCCTGAGTTTAGATTTAGGATTTATAACAACCTCTTGCTTTTAAGCTATTCAGGACCAAAAGGCTTCATCCAGCCTTATATCCACACTGCAGAATGGGCTCCCACCATGGAACAACATCAGTCCCTCTGACATTTCGGGTGACAAATCCCACTTCACTGGGAGAAGTTGTGCCACTCCCCTGTGTAAAGCAGGAGCTGCCAATCTCTTGCTGCTGGTTTTATCTGCATCCCACTAAAATCTGAGCAATCATAATTAAACTCCATTGACACGGCCCAGCCGATATCAGACGCCGCAAACGAGATAATCCCAGTTTATAAAAATATTAAAGCTATTAAGAGAACAAACTTTTTTTTTTTCATGTTTGTTAATCACATCCAGCAAGACTTGCAGCAGGGTTTTGCCATGCAATAAATATTCAAGAGCTGGGAAGTGGCCATATTAGCAGCTTTGCAAACACTGCTCTTTAGAAAAGTCCTTTCGAATGGGATGTAGGTGGCAGTGTCTTTTCTTTGTTGGCTGTGAGGGAGTACAAACAATTAGCTCAGCTGGGGATGAATCATCCTTAATGCTTCCAAACAGGAATTTGCCAAATTATATACAACATTGATTATGTTTCCTAGTGCAAGAAGATACAGTTTTAATTATATGACAATTTTTCATTCTTATTGCACAAAATTGTTGCTCCAGACAAAGAATGTCAGCTGCTATTGTGACATTCCCTAATTCTTGCCTCTTATCTCATATTAGCAAAGACCCCTGAACAAAAGGGAGAGTGACTACTTTGACTTTTATTTTAGTGAAGCAGTATTTAAATAACAGGTGAAATTTAATGCTGGGTGAATTTAAACAGTCTCAGCAGGTTCATAACAGTCAAACTCTCCTCAGAGTTATGGGAAAACTGAATGGATACCCTTCTACACCAAATTTTAATCTAAGGATCAAATATAGTTCCCGCCTTGTCATCTTTCTCCCTCTCCCCCCACTTTGACAAAACAGAAACAAAGTTAAAACTACATTATTTTGTCTACATCTGTTCTGGATGTGTGTGGGGAGCAAAACTTATGGGCTACTCATACATTTTTATGTCTTTGAGATTTTGGAATCAGCTGCTCTGCAAGGAAAATAACAGCTTTCACAATAGTTCACTTTGTTGGCAGGTAAATTGCATTGTCTGAGTCTGTAAGGTCAGGAAAGGTTGATCTTGTGGACATCAGAGAGGGAAAGTGGTGGCCACTGTTTGTAGTAAAAAAAAAGAAAGGAGGCACTATCTGCATTCCAAAAAGTGGAAGCAGATTACAGGGTAGAGAGCTTCCATTGGCATCTGAAGATGCAGCAAAAGGAAGCCACAAACAAATGGAAATTCAGAAAGAATGATATTCAAGGAAGAAGAAATAATTTGGCCAAAAAAGAGAGGACTGAAAAACCCAGAACTGAACAAGACTGCGGCAGCAGGAAGAGGAGATCCAGTTCTAATTTGGGCTGTGTGCTGTCTGCTGCTTGTACTCAAACAAAAAAATGAATTTACTGAAATTTTCCCATGCACTTGGATCAGAAACAAGGAATTACTGTATCAGACATATCCATCCATTCTTAAACTTTTTAGATGGGCTCAGACTGGCTTTCTAGTGCTGAAAGCCACAAGGTACCTATTGCTGGCATTCCTATACAGAGGTGAAAACACATGTAGGTGACATCCATCATGCCTTGTTAACTGCATTTGTAGTCTCCCCATGTGATATCAATGTCTGAACTCCCACAGAGTCTGATGGGAGCAAGATCAGGTCTGCTATCTGTCACATCAGTAATTGCTACACGCATTAAAAATTAACAATCTAATTTGAAGGAGTGGCTTGTGAACTGAAGCTTTATTGGGTTAAAAGCAACACTTCCAGCAAGAAACATGGTTTATCTACTGCTAAATCCACTGCTTCCCATTACTGTTCAAATGAGATCTCTCTCTCCCATCTGCAATATATAATCTACAAAGTCTCTGATCCAATGATATACTCTTAGAATTGAAAGTTTAGACTGATGTTTTGCTTGAGATATTACACAGCTTTCTATTCCCATCAGTAGAAATTCATGCCCTGTCAACACAAAATTGACTGTTAATGTACTCAAATAATTTAGTTGGGAGAAAAGACAACTAATGCAATTATCCCTGAATGGTTTGGATATTAATGTCTCTGGAGCATACTGAGTGCCCCAAAAGCCAATTGTAGCTTCTTAGAAATAAACCTTTAATCCTCTGCACCCCTCTATAAGAAAAAAAAAAAAAAAAAAAAAAAAATCCACCTGGGAGCTTAAAAAGGAGAAGAAGCCAATTTTTTATCCACATTAATAGCTTAGTTTACACAGGCTATTATTTTCTCCTTTTTTTTCTGAAACTCAGCAACGCACTCAGAGGTAACAAAATGCACTGACCTTTTCTAAGACATTTTACAGCTTCACCATCATGCCATTCATACACATAGATTACTAGTCTCTAATTAATATCACCAAACCAAAATCAACACAGTCATGACCTAAAATGTTTTTATCCCCTTTCTCTGGAACCTCTTTATGTTGCTGTATTAAAAACAGAATCTTGAGATCAGAACAGAAGCTGGAGTGAAAAAGGAGGCAAATTAAGGTTGCTGATACTCTTAATCATGTATTTTACACAAATGTGTGTCCACGCCTGCACTTGGGCAGCACCAGCAGCTGTGCACAGATATTTGAACCACAAGCTCTCAGAGAAAACCCCACACCTCTCAAATTTGCAGCAGGCAAAAGCAAGGTGGAAGCAGGCTATGCGCAGGTGGTTTGATTGAATCAGCTGCTAAAACTCACAGCCAGTTCCCAAACTGTCTACTTAACACTGCCTCCAACAAGCCCTGCTGTCCCACAGTGCCGTGCCATCTGTGCCTGCTTCGTGTGCAGCTTTGCCTCCTCCTCTCTCACACGTTTAGATTGTACCCCAAAGCCTGCATTTCCTGGCCCTCCTCCCAGGGTGGCTTCTTGTTCCAGTGGCAGCACACAGGAACAGGATAAAGGCATGTCAGCCTCGTGCCCAAAACACAATTTCTGCAATGAGTATGTTTCTTCAGGCAATTCCCCTGGCTCTTAGCTGCTCTGCTAGGTTTTAGGATCGCTGGTTTTAGTTGCAGTATATTAAACTGTCACTTAAAAAAAAGAGAAAAAAAAAATCCTAATGAAAAATGAAACAGCTGAAATTGATGAGCAGTAATAAGAGCTCGTCGTTGTGGAGATTAAAAAAAGTCAGTGATGACACTGGGCTGCACAAAGAATACTCCAGCAATTCTGTGTGCTTGATTCCCAGTGCTGAGGGTCAGGGGAGAGGAACTCCAGGATTTGATCAGCTCCTGAACTGAACATCAGCCAAAGGGGTGAGGATTTCTTCACCTGCTTTATACAGTCTGCACCACAAATGGTGACTGTGGAGTTTTTATCACCCCAGAAACTCAGGCTCAGCTCCCCACTCCCTGGCACGTCATGCAGGATGGTTCCTCAAAGACACAGGCATTAATACAATCCTTATGCTTCTAACTTTAAGAATTTTGGAGACATTGTCCCATTCCAAACACTTTTGGGAGAACCCTAAATGTTTTATGGATACAGAAACCTGAGCAGAGAATGGGGACCCAGCAGGGAGAACATCTGTAGGGTATGTCCACGCCTCACTGACTCTGGAAAAATCTGCAGCTTCAGACAGAGCTCACCCAAAACACAATTCAGCCCCACAGGAAACAGATTTCTGTCACTGTATGCCTTGAGGTTGTGGCCCACTGGAAAACAAGTGGCTCCATAGATCAAGTCTGTCCCCTGAAATTCCCAGAATACCTTATTTAGGAAAAAGGAGAGATTCATGGGATCCAAAAGAATGAAGGTTCAAATTCTATCATATTTTTCAAGTATAATTTTCCTTTGTGTGCAATGCTCCTATGGCTTCTTGAAAAAATGTTTTAGTTGACCTTAGATAGTAAGGAAATTGTATCTCTGAATTAACCTTGGGTTCCTCCTCCCCTTACAGTTTTCCACTTTCCACCAGCAACATTTCCCTGGTTACTAAACACCCTCTAAAAACTCATTATTCAATAGCAGCAGAAACTTTATCATTTTACAGAACATACACTGAGGAAGTGCAGACTTCTCAAAAAGGCTAAACAAAATATCAAAACAAATGAAGGTTATTCTTTATATGCAGAAAGCTACTGCAATAACTGTGTAGTGATTCACATTCTGAGCAATGCCAGGTATTAAATTCAGGTAAGCAGAATTCTGAAATGGTCAAGCGAATGCCTCTGGCCAGGTTTCATTAAACAAAAAATGAAGTATAAGGAGAAAACCACATGCCTGGAAGACATTTGATTATTCTATAAAGCTTGTGAGTAAATTTGTCCATGAATTAAACTTTAGTGTGTTTTAGGAGTGGTAACTTGAAACAAATCACTTATTGACCAAACTGTTTTTCCTTAAAATCAACAGTGGACACTCATCACAGTCAATGAAAACAGACTGGGATTAACCCTGAATATTCCTGGGGTTCTTTGTATGTGGATTATTACTTGGCTGAATAAAAATAAAAATGTACCAGGCCATTATTTGTTCTAAATATACTGAGAGTTTTGGTGGCAGTATAAACAAAATAAAATAGATTTGTTGCTGAGACAGCTGACATAATCTTGAAAAAAAGAGTTTAGGCCTTCAGCTCATGTAAGGGGCAGAGCAAGCAATCTCTTATGTCCCTACCTGCAAAAACAGGGATAATAATGTTTGTATCTTCCTGTTTTCTGTCTCTCTTGTCTATTTAGACTGTAAAATTCCAAGATAAGACCTCTTTCTTTTGGGTGGTAGAATGAAACAGATAAAGGTTATACTGTTAGAGTAAATATCTTTTAAATGCTTTAAGTTGAAGATGCATTTAGAAAGTTCCGCTGTGCTAAATCAAACTTAGGTTTCGAAAATTGTTTTGGACACCTTCTGAGAGCAGCTTTAGCCCAGAATTAAGTAATTTCTACTCCTGGTCTTGGTGTGCCAAGTTTGTAATCCCTTCACATAGGATCCCTGGGATCCCATGTCTTATTTATAGCCTCTGGAGAAGATCAAGTAGCATTAAAAAGTTAGAACAATTTTCAAAAACTCAATTTCCACACTGTCAAATCTCATAACCTGCCCAACCCCTCCATCAAATACTTTCTAAATTTTTCTTGTTAGAGGAGCTAAAATTTATTGATAGCTCAATGACTTTGGCTTGGGCAAACTTAAATAAAGGATGTTAAAAGCAAGTGTCACGTCCCAAGGCCCCCCAAAAAGGACACAAACTGAACTTTTAATCACATAATATTTAAAAGTGAAATAAGTGCTCCAGCTGGGTTGAGGCCAGACACTAATGCTAAAGGGATGAAGTGAAACCTTCATACCATGTGAAATTCAGCAGAGGAAGCCACAGATCTGAAATTTTCTTTTAGTATAAACGTAAAGGAAAGCAGAGGAAAAACAAACCACATAGAGCCAAAAAAACCTCACTGAACCTCACAGCAAGACATCCTGACTTGGCAGGACATAAAAAATACAAGTAACATTCATTCTGTGCACTGCCTTAACATAATCCATGTTATGGTTAACTTTATCTTGCTAGGGGTGCTACTAAGAGAATGCATTAAAGCCTGATGGTATTTCCATGTAACTTCATGCACGCTCAGCTTGAACAACATGGTCGTTAAGTTATTCTTCTTTAATGCTATCTGTGGTGTTTTGGGGCAAAAATAAAATTCTTCTGAACTCCTCAGCTAAACCCAAAAAGGCAGGAGTTCTGTCTGAGGCTTTTGCTACATTAAGGGCAGCAGATGTCCCTGCTTGAGGAGGTCACTGCCTGATTCATTCCCGAGTTCCATTACAAATCAGTTATATGAAGAATGAGGTATTGAAAGCAGATTTTTAAATCTAATTGAGCATAAAAGGTTTGCCAATTTCCAAGACTGAGCTGAATCATATGAAATTCAACACCCACTAAATATTATTTCTCTCAACAGGCTGCAGGAAAGAGTTTTAATGATTTTACTTCTTAGACTGAGCCAGCAGATACCCAGAAAAGATCAGTATAATTGCTATTCCTAATTTAATGTATTTTAAATTATTTCAAGTATTAAAATGTCTTTCACGTTGACAACCAGAGGATACAGAGGGTAGAGGGAAGTTAAAAAACAAGATCCCCTTTGTAAACACAGGTCCTGATTCTTTGCTGCTTTGCTCCTGATTATGGGATACCAATGGGGGAAAAGCCCTGGCCAGCATCACTGAGGCCAGTAACTAAATACTGGTCACCTAAAGACAAGAATCTGGGGATTTTCAGGTTTATCTCTGCTATCTAATGGTTGGCAGAAGGGAAGTTGGTAAGAATTGTGCAAGTTTCTGTCCAGGGCTATTAAGGAAATGCCCAGTTAGAGGGAGCCAGCTCTGTGGTTTGCTGAGGGCTGCCCCAGGCAGCACAGGATGCATGAAGTCCTTGTCCATAATCTTTTCTGGGAGCCTGGAGCCAGACAGGCTGAATTCCCTTGGAATATGACATAAGCCCACCAGGAAATCCTGCTGGTCACACTGTTTGGATGAGGGCAGGTTTTAATTAACTGGAAAGTCTAAGATTCAAGATGTTCTGATTTTTGAGCCACTTCTGCTTGTAACTAATGCATCAGCTTGATAACATTAATACTTAATAAGCAATATGCTTATCATACTGGGCAGAGTGAAAACAGGCAGTATTCTGAATTTCTGCTGCCTATTGTACATGGGAAATATATGAGAACTCATCTTTTTGCTTATGGCTCTGGAATTGTATACTCTGCTCGGCACTCAGTATTTCATTTAGCAAAGGACAGCACTTTATAACTATTAAATGCACTGCCTTAGGGATGTGGTAACCCATTGACTTGACAAGTCTTTTAAAAAATGCTATAGTCAAACAGCAAGGCAGGATACATAGGATTTATCTGATAAGCTGAAAAGTCCCTAATGACCCCAAACACTTCAGGCAACACTAAGTATAAAAGTCATTTTGATGAACCTGCAAATCACATATAAATCAGGAGAGAATTTTTGTGTCCAAATATTTTTAAAGGCATATATTTCCACTGTGTCTTCTTTTTCGCCCTCTACAATTCCCTTGACATGAAAATATAAGAAATCATTGTGTTAACTGATCTGAATTAAACATTTCTTCCACTTTGGCTCCCTACCTCCCTTTTTTTATGGCTTCAGTGGGAAAATGGCAGCCTTCACTCATTTTCCTTTTTGATGCCTTTCAACGGGACATATTTTTCTGGGTTAATTTAAATTTACAAAGGGGTAGACAAAAATTATGCTTTCCCACATGACCATGTGGATGCTGTGCTAGTCCTGAGGATAATTTTAGCTATATGGTACATGCAGAATTGTCAGGAATAAGCGACACACTCTGTTCAGGGTGCCAGTGCCTGCCAGTCTGCTATTCCAACAATATTCTGTAATTAATGTTGAGTGAGCAATAAAGAAAGACCCAAGAGAAAGGCAAATCTGCTTGTTTTCTTTTCATTATGGATGACTATGCAAGAGGAAAGCGGGAATGTTCTGACAGTGCAGCTAAGATCTGGAAACTGTACATCTGTTTTGATCATTTGGATCCCAGCATTCACAAAGATGAGTAGTTTATTATGCTCAGTGCCATTTGTCAATACATCTTTCCCTATTTGTCCCTGCTGAGATTATGGCTGCTACAAACTTAACAGCTGGCACCAGCACTGACAGCCCAGGGCCAATTTATGGAACTCAGCTGGTAAAATACTGACCACTTGTGACACAAAAGAATGTCCCTGTCCCAGCCATGCAGCTCTCTGCCCTTCTGGTGCCTCCTCTGCTCCTTTTGGCCAGGCTGCTGCAGGGAATGGCTCCTGCCAGCTCTCCCAGCTCCAGCAAGCCAGCAGCACTCCCAGCCCTCCCACCAGCTTGGAGGCTCTTTGCCGCTCACCCCTCCCAGTTTTCCTTCTGCTGCAGCTCAGCTGGGCTTTGTGTCCTGACTGCACCATCCCCGACACCCAAACTGCACGCTTGGAATGTGGTCAGTTGGATTGTGCTGGGAGCAAACATCCTCCTCCTCCTCCCTGCCTTAAGAACTGCGTTTAAAATCCCAGGCTTTTCTCACTAAAGAAGCTTGGTTTACAGATGAAAAAGAACTATTGTGCTTCTCAATGTCTTTTTTTCTCAGCTGAGCAAGCCTAAAACTATTGACAGGTTCCCTCCTTTGTCCCCCCAGTGTCTCCATGAGTGGAATTTCACTGAGACTTTGTGTTGGGGTGAAAAGACCATCCATGTTACTACTGTCACTGCTGTGAGGGTCATGCAACTCATTTGCTGTCAAGAGGACAAATTGCTATAGGGAGTTTTACAGATCTGTGTGCTGGTGGGATTTTCTGGTGGCATACAACAGCCCCAGTTGTGCCTGTCCTGGTCCTTCCACCCTTCCTGCGCAGGAATTGTACCAGGCAGTCACCTGCTATGCTCCACCTTCTGTGTTCCTGTTTTGGACATCAGCATCTTGTGCTTTCAGATCCTCTCACATCGTTTGTTGGCACACAAGGTACACCACATGCCCCTGGCTGGCACAGTTTGTGTTTTCTGTCCCCTGCATTCCAGCTGGAGCTGTGTGTATTAACAAACCAAATCCCAGCATTAGTCAAAGTCTACGGGTTAGATTTTTTTTTTTGTGATTTAAAGTCTACAGCTTTCTTATTAGGTGAAATCTTGGTCCAAGTGAAGTAAACCAAAACAGTTTCAATTAAAAGCTAGGAAACAGTTGTGGGCCCCATGCCTGGCGTGGTGCTATTTCATCTCTCTTTGGGATGGAATATTTCCTGTTCTTATCACTGCCAAGGGAAAAAAAGGGACAAAATTAAGTATGCATGGATTCACAAGTCAAGCTCTTTTCTGCCAGTGCCTTCTCCTTGGTGCCTCTCTGAGTAAACAGGGCACAGAGAGACACAGCTCCTCTCATCACAGAAATGTTTTATATTTGCATTTCACCTTAGTGGATAAAACTGTCTGTAAGGCAATAGGAAACGGCATTGTTTTGCGCAGCATGTTTCTGTTACTTGTCTTACTCCCAGGGAAGGAAAATGCTCTCACAAGGCCAGTGGGACCTGAATGCCCGTTTTCTCCTGGAGGATCCAAGCTCTACGAAGAATTTTCAGTGGAATTGTGTTTGTGACATATTTGGACCTTTTGGGAAGGTTTCACAAGCTCAACTGTTCAATAAATAATCTGTTGGAGCCACAACAATGTTCAGAAAAGCTTTACAAGTTGGCAACTTCTATGTAGTGCAGAATAGACTTCAGAAGCTGAAGGTCTTGCTTGGGCAGATAAAGAGTAATTTTACTGAAAAATGGTGTAAATTATAGAGATGAGATACAAATTTTTGGATCTGCACAGGATATTTCACAGAACTGCACTGCAGGCAGCCCGTGGGCTCTGTGGTTATATGGACTGTTTCAGTTCTGCAGCACCAAGAAAGATTTACTCTGCCTCAATGAGGTACAACACAAACAAGATTTCCCTACCCTCACAGAAGAAAATCAAGAAGGGAAGTTTGGCTAATTTGTCCCACTAATAGTTTGAATTTTCCTCTTAAGTCTCTGCAGGAAAAAAAATAATAAAAAAAGTTTAAAAGAAAAAAAGTAGAGTAAAACATAGCATCAGACTAATAATCATCAACCCAGACTCAAATTTTCAAACCATGTCCAACAAGCATTTATAACTCACAGTTTGTCTCCTATCAAACATACCTAAAGGTTATTTACAGAGATGCTGTTCCTGCATCTTGAAATCTATGAAACTTGTGTGAAGTTAAGCCTGTTGGAACCTTAAAATAGACTTCCCAAACTGAGCAATCGGATCACAGAGCAAATGTGTATGCAAATCTCAGGCAAAATATGACAGCCTTGCTTTCTAGGCTTCACAGGATGATCAGTCCATCAGTGATAATTAGCTGAGGTTAATTCCACTAGCACTTGGATTGTGAGAGAAATCAAATCACTAATTGAAAGATGAAACTGGATATAGGCATCAGCAGTGCAGCCTTTCTGAATGCCTGCTGAAGAAGAGAATAAAGTAATGTGTTAATCTATATGAAAACAAAAGACACCTTCATTAGTGTTCATTTCAGGAGTCACTGCAGGACACTGCTGTTGCATATGAATGACTGAATAAAGCTGCTAATACAGCAGGACCAGATTCTGCCCCTGTAAACTAATTCTAATCTCAAGCCCAACAGCCTAGAAGTTGGTTATTTTACACCTTTCATAATTTGTTACCATAAACGTGACAAAAAGTATATGCCTGACATATTTTTATTCCAATATTTAAAAAACTGCTAAAAAAATATATATTCAGAGTTCTCCTCACCATTGCTGCTCATCTGCTGCCTTCATTTGGCTTATGGAACTGCCAGCAGAAGGTTTGGCAATGCACATTTTTAGTGGCGTGCAGCTGCACCACAGGTAGCTACAGAAACAAACAGGTAGAGCTCTTTTCACAGCAGCATTTCTGAAATTATTGAGATAAAAATATAGCAACACGAGGACTCAGGCCCAGAATCCAAAGAGCCTGTTCCCTCATTAGGGCTGTTATTCACATGAATAGTCCTGCACAAAGCCAGGAGAGTCCCCCAGTGCCCAGGAGGTCCAGGTGCCCTTGGATCTCTAGCTGGAATTAGTGTGCATGGGGCAAAGGGCCACCAAGCAGAGGCTGTACCACTCACAATCTAAACAATAAATATATTTTTAAAAAAATAGGTGCTAAACAACCCCCTCTGCTCCTGCCTCCCCAACAAACACTTGGCAGAGCTGCACGGGTGAAGCAGGACACTGTACATGCAATTTTGCTGTTGGGACAAGGGAACAAACCCTTGGTGACAGATGGGAGTCGTGCTGCTTAATGCAACACTGGAAGACAGTTACATACACTCAGGGTACAGTGACAGGAACAGCATATGGACCTACACAGAACAGGACAGGCATTCAGCTTAAAACCTGAAGCATTTCCTCTGAAATTGTTCTATTCTACCAGAGACATTTATTATAGGCAGACACATTGTCCACACTGAGCCCTAGAAAAGGAGTTGGTAATTTAGCAGGGGTACAAAAAAGAGAATTGTGACACATACATCCTAGGCAGAAGTGTACAGGCAGATTTCAGATTTCTCATGCAGCTCTACACTCCTGATACGTCTTCTGAGCTATTTTTTAAATGTATGTACATCTTAAGGTCTAAGATCTAACATGAATAATAACTGAAATGATACATAATTAAACATTTTGCACATCAATGTGTGATATTGATGGTTTAAATATTTCATGACTAATATGTTCAGTTAGGTTTAAGCCAAGCTACTGAGTTATTTCTCCCTCACCTCCACTGCCCTACATCAGAGACTATTGATATAGCTTTCACCACAAGTTGAAAAGATTTCAAATCTACTTCCTGGAAGGGTAGTTAAATAATTACTGTCATGCTAAAAAAAGAAACCCCCCGACCATAAAGGATAAAGGGAAAGGCATAATTTTCTATGAACATATAATCCTCAGCATCTCTCTGGTGCTCAGTTTTCAGCAGTGTGAATGCTGGTGATAGAGCTCTTCATTTTCAGGACTAGTAGCCCAAGGTGCCAGCCCTCAGAGCCCCTGGACCCACATCCTATATGTCATAAAACATGGTGCCAGCATCTATTTGAAGCCATTTACTGCACTCGGGTTAGTCATGTCAAGATCAAGGCCTGCAGCCTGAATAAATCACTGGTTCGGCGTGTTCCCTCTCTGTTGCTCTGCTGCCTGGTGCTGAGTTACTAGAGAGAGAATTGCTCCTTAGGCTCAGTGAGAGAGATCTTTATTTTTAGTGTTGAGGACGAGAGGATCTGTCCTTGCTGATGACTCATGTCTGAAGGTTGTTACATTTGCAGCCTGTCAGAGGATGTGCTGCACATGAAGAGTAGGGGGAAAAAAAGTCCAGTGGCAGCAAAACTCCTCTTCAGGTTGCCTGACATTTTTAGTCCTGTTCAATGGAACTTTTCCTAGCATTTCCTTCTAGCTTTTTTCCCTTCTCATGTTGCATTTTTCACTGTCTTTAAACTTGCAGTGCACTTTGAGGCATCACTCTGAAATGCCTTTTGAATGATCATGTCTGTTACACATCACTGTACCCAAAGCACTTTTCTTTAGTTCACAGATGGAGGCATTTCCCCCCCTTTTTTTTTTTTTTGCCTTTTCTGTGTTTTCCCCTATAAAACTGCCAGCCCCAAACACATACACAAGGGTTTCTTGCATGTCCTATAAAGTCCGGTAGAATGTACAATATAGATACAAGTTACCTCTGTTCCAGTACAGAATCTCAGCATTTCTTGCACCTCTACAACCCTTTTCAGAACCTCAGCACAAGGCAGACTGTTGGGAAGGTAAAAGTTATACCCTGAGAGAGCTGAGAAAGCAACAAAAACCACAAACATCACAGTTCTGCTAAAGTTTAAAGTCAAGACTTTATATTCAAAGTCAAACTGAGAATCCCAGGAGTTTTGAAGGCATCTGAAGGAGGGAGGGACTTAATTCCTTTGGGCATTAAGGTTGAGGAACTTAGTCCCCATGTCAATATTTTCATGTCACCTGAAACACCCATAGGTACAGTCCAATAAACAAGGAAAACCACATCAGACAGCCACTCTTAGCACTAGTTAGGGAGATATATATATTCCAAAGGGATTAACAGGCCTGTGAGCTGCTGCCAGAGCTGGTATCATACCCACTGCATACTGTGCTGAGTGTGCTGTCCATGGGTGACCATAAATATCTGTTGTAATAAGGGAGATACAGCCAGTTATACAGCTGGGGTAGCAACAGAAGGGCACATTCACTGAAAAAAAAATCAATTTTAATTAGGAAGACAATTATATTTTCTCCCAAAGGTTGCCAAGGTCTCAAGATTTATCTTTAAGGTGATGGAGAAGTAATCTTTTGCCATTCTATATCTCCTGGGTAGCACTGAACTGTGGAACTATTTTAGGTCCAAGGAAAGACCACGAGGTCCCTCAAGGTCTTATAAGGAAAGGCAATAAAAATCACTGGCACATCATTAGCCCGTCCCTGCAACAGCAGCTTATGATTACATCCTTTGATTTCTCCTGGCAAAGGTTTGTTCAGCTTAGTCCCAAACTCTGTAGCAGTGGCTGGGCCCACATTGCTGCCTTCATTCCCATGGAGAGCTGAGCTTTGTGCAAGCAGATGACTCTAGGTTAGTGAGCATCTTCCCCGAAATAGAGACAAACTACACAAACTCTCAGATGGAGACAGCTGCCTGGCCACTGGGAGTTTCCTTGGGGCTTTTAATTAAGGAAAATTGTTCTAGTAGATGAGAAAAGAATATCCAGATATTTCTGAAGAAGCAGGAACCAGTTACTGCCAAGCCTTTCCAGTGTAATGAGGAAAAGTCAGCAGTTGAAATGCACAGGAGGTATCTAAGAAACGTTTCTAGATGCCAATGCTTGCCTTTTCTCTACTGCCACTTCCTTGCTCTCTCTGCTCTAAGTTTCCTCTCTGCTCCTCTATGATCTCTCACTTTGCTTCCTGGACAAAATGTTGACAGCCACCACAGTCTTGTGCCTCTTCGCATCCTTCCCTCAACACTCACCTCTGCTCTGTCAGATTAATGAGGTAGCCTGCAAATAGCAGCCAGTCTCAATTTCCCTTCTCCTTCTTGACTACTTGCAAGTAAAATACCCTGTGTGTAACCAAATCTGGACCCATGAGCTCAGGATCATCTGGTACAGACTCATCCTTAACCCTTTGCCAGCTCAGGTTTTGCTCTGTGGCATTGCCAGGCCAGATCTTTCTCTATTTTGAGTGTGTGCACAAGTGCTCCCCAGCCTTGGTGCAAGGGACTTTTTACATTATTATCCCCAAATTCCAAGCAAACTACCGAAAAATCATAGCTGGATACAGACACTTCAATCCACTTTGTTGAGCACCACCATTTGCAATAAAAAAGATGAGCACTGGATCCTCCAAAGCACTGCTGGGGAAAGATCTGTCAAACTACTGCCAATGTTCACATCTTCCTCTTCTCTCTACAGTGGATTTCTATTGTAGACTTCAAACATCCCTTGCTCTGAAAACAGCCCCATTGATGCCAAGATGTCTTTGGCACATAAAACAAGTGCAGGGTACATAAGAGAGAGGTACAGCATGGCTCTGGAGTTTTGCATATTCTTGCAGCAGTGTTCTACTTTCTGAGATGGTGGAATTGCCAGCGAGTGGCCCAAAGCTGCAGGACCTTCCAGGGTGATCAATCTGTAATTTCCACATGTCTTATTTTCTCTCTGAAATATATCCCATTATATATTGCCATGGTGATAGTGCTGTGGTTTTGTTTCACATCCTAGTCAAATCAAAGAGGAATGCTCCAGAAGCAATAAAACATTCCCGTGGCTTTTTAACACCACGGTAATTTTAAGCTGTGCAATGCATACTCTGCTATTCACTCATCTCCCAAAACAGTGAAAACCTGCTTGTCCAGCTGTCACAGATTTGATCCTGAATGTGCAAACCATTAACAGTTCAGGAGGGCTGAAAACTCCTTGCTGACACTGACACAGCAGTGGTGGCTCAACACTCCAGAATGTGTGATCTGTGTTTATCAGAGCCAAAGGTCCAGCCCTGAACAGCATCTCTGTGAGCAGCACCTTGGACTGGTTTCAAACCTAACAGTCTCCAGTAAGTGTAGTGCAGCCATTGGAATAATTGCAGAATTATGCTGATAAAATGCATACCAGGAATTAATATCTGCCTGAACTTTAATACATAGCAGAATAAAGCTCAGGACTGAGACTAAAAATTCAGGAATTTTGCTTTTTCTCCATCTTGGTGATCTTGGAGTGTCCAAAGTGGTGTAAAAGCCGTGGAAGTAAATCCATGGAGAGAACTCAGAATTGAAAGGGACATTTAAAGATTAATTTCAGTTGTAAATAAGAAACTTGCTTATTCTTTTCTGTAGAACACTGGAACAAGCCTTTTTAAAAATAGTGTTTTATCACTATAAATTCTGGAAAGCTTTCTGATTAAATGCAATTGCATTCAGGGATGTTTTTATTATGCGATTTCAACAAACAAACTTGAGAGTAAAACTCAATTTAATTTCAGGAAGCAATGAGACAGGGTAAATTTAATAGGAACATATTGTTCCAGGCATGCTCTGTGTCAGCCTGCAGACCTTGAGCAAAGCCAGCCATCTGAGAGCAGCAGGGGAGAGAATGAGAGAGACAGAGGGAGGTAAAGAATGAGAAGGAGGGGGAGGACAGCACCGAGAAAGAGACAGATAAGAGAGGAAAGTTCCTGTCAGACTTTTCTGTGATGAGAGAGAGAGGAGTTGAACACTGTGGGAGAAAGAGATATGAGGGAGACTCTGAGCTGACTGTGTATAAAATAAAAACAGTACATACAGCACAAGCCCAAGACGCTTTCCAACTTTCACAAAGTCAATGCAAAGACTCCTCTAATTCATCTGGTAGCATTGTTCAGGCTGCCAGTAAATAAAAGCCAGTGCCTGGCCCTCTCTTCTCCCTGTCTTCACAACAGGAGGGGGCTGTGGAGCACAGAACGACACTGTCTGATCCTCCCTAATCAAAGCCATCAGTTGACAGGGAGGGAGTTCCCCTGGAATTAAACAGGGATAGTTTTTAACCAGGTGTGCTCCCCATGCCCTGCTGGCACAGCCCAGAGGAGCAGTAGAACAGGAGGCAATGGGGCAGGACTGAGCACAACCAAGGATGTTTTCTAGAGCAGGTTGTAAGGTTTCAAGGTTTTTGAACATCGCTTTCTCTATGAAGAGCTTTTCAGCAAGTCCTAGTGAAAAGTAGAAAATAAAAGTACCCCTAAGCCCTTTTAGGGAAGACACCAGCTTGTGAAAAGAGCTCCAGTGCATCAACTGACAAACTTGTTGCTGTTCTTTTGTTCTTCCTCCCTTCAGCTCCTGTCTCCTGATCACTTTGTTTATTGAACCAGAATGAAAGACTCTGGTTCAAACCCTGTGACACTGCATTTGCAAACATGCCAGATGTGTGTTTGGTTTGAGCCACACTGCTAATGAGAATGTAGAGCACAAAGACTTCACCCTGATGATTCTCAAAACGTAGCTGAAGTCCCTGGGATGCAGGATGTTCAGCCTGATATACAGACACAGGATGAGAATGAATTTTACACTTGAGCACCTGTAAACATCAGCTGCTATAGCAATATATACATTGAATTCCTCAGCATGAGGGGGCTGTGTGCTCTGTGGAGCCAGGCTGTGTCTGTACAACCAGTGTTGGGCTGCCTTATGGGACAGGATCCCTTCACATCAAATCTTGGCTCTCACAACATCTGTATATGTGAACTTAGGCAAATAATTTCAGATATGCTGTTTCCATTCATCCATTTCATCATTTATTATTACAATTGTTCAAACCAAACACTTAGCCAGGTTATAGAGCCCTCTCTTGCTCGAGAATTGTTCTGGTAAAAGGTGAAGATCGACAAACTTTTATAACTAAAGTAGCACTTTTCTAAATAATATAACTCTTTAAAATTTATGTTGATTTAACTGGAAGGACATTTAAGGCAGTTTTAGATTCTCTTGGAGACCCTTGAAGGAAGGAAGCTTTCAATGCAGAGCTGGTTCTCTATGAACACGTTCTCCATTGCCGCGTGGTTATCCCACGATGTGCAATGATTTATGAACACAGATAGGATTAACTCTGACCTTGTGAAAACCAGCAACTTCCCTCTTCCTTTTCTCCTCACCTGAATAACTTACTGGACCCCTTAAACAAATTAAAGAAATAAGTAAGAGTGACTGGAAACACTGCTGGACTATTTAAGTAAGCCTCAGAGAACTCCACTGGATAATTTATTCTTGTGAGAAACATAATGATCACCCAACAAGTTTGGTTAGGAAGGTGGTTTATCAGGCCACCTTGATATACTAGGGCAAAAAAATACACAGAACACCTCCTGATGATGGATTGCAAGATATATTAATACAGAAAAGGATTGAGATTTACTTTCAATAGTAGATTAAGGTGCTCCAATGCAGCTGAGACTAGTTCTTTTAAAACAACAGGGACTGAATTTCTTCTAGATAAGGACTTAATTTTTATTGAAAACCTACCACCTTCAAACTGCTCGAAAGTTGAGGCACTATAAAACTGTCAAATAACACCATTATTAAAAGGTTTATTTGACAAATCTTCCACTGCTGGGATAACTTGTGTGTTTGCCTTCTCTCTCACATGAAATAAAATCATTCACTTATGCAAACTGCTGACAGGAACGGAAACAAATGGGGTTCTCAGCACAGGGTGAAACACACTATCCCCTTTCTGCAGCTTAATGGAAACCAGAGTTTTTCATAAATCATAAGGCACTCAGACCAGAGAGCTGCTCTACTGCTGGTTGCAGAGTACTTGGGAGAATGTCTGGGAAGGACTCAGGAAGCTCTGAATGGTGCTCTGGAGTAGCTGTGATTTTTTCAGGAGCAGCATCTGCATGAAACTGCCCAAGAGGAACAAGAGAGAACGAACAATTTCTGACAACCAAATGCAGGATTTATTTTAACCTCATAACAAAAAGGTGTGAGCAGCTCTGCTGGATGGTCTGATAGTTAGCCTTTTATCTGTGCCCAGTGACCTTTTGCCAGCACTTGCTATCGATCCATAGATTTTTAAGGCCAATAAGGACCTTTACACTTTTCTAGGCTGACCTCCAAATTAACATAAGCTTGTGTGAGCTTTGTCTTGTGAGCACCACCTTGGAGCAGTCTGGTGTGAGTGGCTGATGGATAAATACCCAACAACACTCCTGCCATGCAGGAGGGATTAAGTTGCAAGTGGGTCACGAGCATTTGAGAAGATTTACCAGCTGCAAGCACCTATGAAATATTCCCAAATATCAGGAATCTTTGCAGGGGTGTCTTTCTGCTATGCTTTAAAATAAAAAAAAACCCTTCAGATTCCTAGCCAAACCTCCAGAAAAATGGCAGGATGTGTCTTATTAGGCAAGTGGAAACCCCCCCAAACACCACATTTTCCAGCAAATGCTTTGTCGTGGCCAAGAGAGTTTCCTCCCCCAGGGACTGATTTCATTACATGTCTGAATTTTTTATTGAGGTGGCTCCTATGTGATGTGGAAACCTCTGGTGATTCCTGAGTAGTCCTGGCTAAATTTCTTGTGGTGCATAAATGTGTGGCAGTGAGAAACAAGGCACCCCCTGGGCTCTGGGGAGTCTCCAACCTTTCACAGGCAAAGGCTGAGTGAGGCCATGGGAAATAAAGATGTCCTCAGATCAGGCTGTATTTTAAATGGGATTTAATAGAGAATTCGAACTAGCAAGGTTAGAGAAACTAAACAAAATTCATTTTCTCTGTTTCCACATAAAGACAAGGAAAAAGAATTGTCAATAAAGGGTAGAGGGGGATCTGAGCTCAATCACACTCAGAGGAGTGAGGCTGGAAGTCCAGCTGAGGCATTGCAAGAGCACCAGAACTCTAACACACCTTCTATAATGAATTCTGTCAATCAGAGCAGAAAGTCCCACTTGAAGTTAATGTTCCCTGAATATTTTCCCCATCTATTTTAAACCACGGAGCCTGGACCACTCCTTGGAGATCTGGGAAACATTCTACCCATCAAAAACATTATTGGGCACAAGTGATAAAACACTGGCAATAATAAAATTACATTTTCAGGACCCCATTTCACAAACCTTTGCCATGTTCTACTGCTGCATCACACACACACAGAGTCATTCTTATTGTTTAATACCTTGAGTTTTCAAATCTCTCATGATATTTTCTTAGCAAATAATAAGTCTATTTTTTTTTTCTTCTATCCTTGTGACAGGCCATTCTGCTCCTGGCTGTACAGGATTAGCTGCAATTTCTATCAGCAATTGGTAATCTAGATTTTATTTCTGCTCTGCACTGCATCACTAAATAAAAACTGAATGGCTTTCCATTGCACTAGATTCAGTAGGTCCTGCAGTTTTGATAATACAAATTAAAACTCAACCCAGAAGATATTTTTGGGTTTGATTAGCAGAGAAATATGTACATGGTCTTAAACATTCTCTGTCCATGAAACAGGAGAGCTTGTGGGCTGTAACAGCACCATCACAAAGGGTAATGGGTAGATTAAAACACCCTTCTCTGCAGCATTGCATGGAACAACCCCTGATTTTCTCCTCTCTTTGCCTCCCCTAAGCTTCAATGCCCTTCCCCAGAATTCACCAACACAACTTCTGCTCCAGGAACAGAGTCAATGTGATGCAAGTGATTATTTCGCTTTTAATATTGTTTATTGAGGACTTAGAGGGGCAGGTTATGGGATGGACTCTCTGATTTGTGAGTTTGACCAAAAAATGGGGAACATCACTAAAGGTAAAACCTAGGAGGTCCATTACTTGACCTAATGAAAACATATAATATCTGATTTTTAGAATTAAAATAACACTTGGAAGCACCAGATGAAATCAAGCCCTTCATGGGAGGTATTCAACTGTCTCACAAATGGTGCACAAGTTATAGGAGAAAATACAGAGGGAAAACTGAGTGGGGAAAGGGAAGAAGGAAGGAAAACTGAGATGCAAAAGGTTGAAACAACTCATCAGAGACAAGGATAATAAACCAAAGAGATCACAGATGTCCTGAGCTTCACCACTATGAGTCATCCTTTTTCATACACCATTGAATAAGTTGATGAAATTAATAGACTTTTAAAAAGCTACTGAATTTGTTGGCATAATATGCTCCAAACATTGCTTAGGAGAGAGTATTTTGCCTCATATTACCAATCATTTTATATCTCTTCTGGAATGATTATAACCAGATTATTTTTCCTTTGAAGCAGAGCTACCTCCTTTTGAATTCTTTACTCCCTTGACACATTTTCACCTCAAGGAGTCCCTCAAATATATCTTGTTTATTGGCTTTATTTCACTTTTCACTGCAAGCCTGAAAGGACTTAATTTTTCTGTAAGTCAGCCCAGCCTTCTCTGAAAAACACCAAGAGTGGTGTCATCTATCCAGGGAGTAATTTGAATTGTGGCATCCACAAAATCCCCACTCTGGTAGATCTTGCTCTGTGTGGTTGCTTTTGAAATGCATTTGTGAGAGAGAGAGAGAAAGGGAAAGAAGGAATGAAAAACATTTTGAAATATTAAACTCCATTATTTTAAACTGATTTTTTCACCTAAAGTATCAGATGAAAATAAACAATGATGATGGAACAAATGAATGTGAGAGGGAGAAACGTTGTGCAATGAAATGTTCTTCATAGGAAGCCTCACTGTGGCAACTGAATATTTTGTTTTTTAATTTATTGCAGACCTACGAAGCCCAAACTCCTGTGGTACTTCAGGTGCTTGATTTTCTGCTCCTTGGCTTTAAATGAGCTCATCCAGAAGGTTAATGCTTGCTTTACCTCCCACATGTGCCTGAGTCCACAAAAACCTCCTCTCTCCACCCCTGGGAACAATCAGAGAGACCTCAGCAAGGCCTGAGGATTTTGCCCCAGAATGTGAGGCCAGGAGTTTCCCCTCAGCCTGGCAGGATCCTGGAGATCTCCTGGGTCTGTAAGGAGGCAAAATACCCTGAGAATGTCCAGCTCTCTTCTGGAGCAGCACAAGGAAAGAGACTGGGAGCCCCACCAGCTCCTTGGGAATTTTGCCTGTGGTACTCCATTGCTTATTCCTTGTGCTGCCAAGCTCGCAGAGAATATAGATTTTCTCAGCCTGGTAACAGAGTTGGAATGGTAATAGGTAGTAGGAGATGAGAAAGTGTTAGAGGAGTAGCATTTTCAAGAAGTGCAAACTTAGCACGATTTACGACGGCGTTTCATGATGACTGACTGAAAATTCTTACTCAGACATAATGCCACGTAAAAAGAAAAGCTTGTAACAGCCACAGCCTTTCTGGAATCCCTCTGCCAGCTTTTGTCAGGGGTTGGAATAACTTCAGTTGAAAAAACAGGAAGGAAGATTTGCAGGTAATCAGTGCTGCCAAAAATAGTGGATTCCAACAGCTGAAATACTGGAGCAGAAATTCCAGACAAATCTTTGTCTCACAAATAGCATCACAACTGGTACCTCTAAAGAAACTGAATTTCGTTCAATATGTGGAGAGCAGTGTGTGCGAAACAATAAAAAAAATTGTAAAAAGCAAAAGGAGTGAGTGCTTTTCTGCTGGACCTGCATTCAGCACAGCCTCTGAACAACTTTGAAGATCCACTCACTTTCCACTGCAACTTTGCACCCAGTGGGCTCTGTGAGCTCTAACAGAACCTGGCACAACATGTCTGTATAATCACACATTAATATATAATGAGTGTTTTAACACTAATGGCATAAACCACAGCTTGAGTGACAATCCTGAAGTGAAGATGCATATCTGGCATGTTAAAAACATCTCTACTTGTGCTACACAGCTGAGGGTGCCTCTGTGTCCAGCTAAAAGGAGACAGTGCCCAGCTATCAAAGGCTGAGACCTGCACACCAAAGTGAGAGCCCTGGCCTTTGGTGGGAGAGGATCATTCTCTGAACAAGGATCTTGCAAAGCCATCTTTGTCATGCTGCTACTCTGCATCTGAAAGGATGGCAAAGCAGGGCCTGATGTTGCAGAAAAAAGCCCTTTAGCACATTCCCATCTCTTTGGTCCAGACTACAGCACAGCTAAGACTGAACTGTGCTCTCTGAGCCAGGCTTGGCTCCAGCAGAGAACACATAAGCCAAATGTAAAGGAATAGCAAGCAAAACTAAGGGAAAGAGAAAAAAAAAATTGCTTTGAAATTGTTATTTTCTTGTGTGAAGAAGGTAGAACTTGTCAGTCATATTCTGATATCTATATCTGATTTAAAAACAATGTATATTGATGCAAATGTCTTATAAATATTTCTTTCTGTCAGCAGATAGACAATGTTGGTCTTTCCTTTTTCTTCTTATCTACTAAGTGCATGAATGCTATTTGTCTGTAATTTGCCTCTCAGCAGAAAATGAAAGCAGCACCTACATACCAAAGAGCTGATAACACAAACTGGCACTTCTGTGTAAATGTATTTACACTGACATGTATTTGTTCACACTGAGCATCACAGACATCTCTAGGAATTCCAAAAGATTCTGTATTTTGTACATTATTTTTCCTCCCTAGAAAAACAACAAAATGGGATATCTTTCCCCTGAATCCCACTCTTTCTCCAGTCAGGACTCCATTCTGGCTGCATCGTACAGAGGATAACACCTGAATAATGGGAATGGTTCAAACCATTCCTACAGCAGCCCAGTGCTTGTTTGGCCCTCATGCTCTCAGTGACACAGGCAGCTCCACAGGAGAAAAGCATTTACAGGTGCCACATTTTAAGCCCCATGTCACCTACACTTACTCCCTGCAGGCTGAATTGATGTGGTTCTGCAACACAGCTTCAAGGGCTCCTCTCACTGCTGCTGCCACTGAAACTGCCATGCTTTTAACAAGGATGAGGCTTTTGAGGACATGCCCAGAATTTTACCAGCTTGGTAAAGCTTTACTGAAGATTTTCAGCCCTTGTGTCCCCCCCATGTTGATTTTGAGAGGGAATGTGAAGTCGTGTTCAGTGCTGCAAACAAGGATTTGAGCCCAAGAACACTCCTGCCTTTGTGCTTGGACTGCTAAACTGCTACCCAAAGAACAAAGAAAATGAATATGATGGAGATACTCAGCAGGTCAGCAATATCTTTGAAGAGAGGGATTTAACTTAGACATTAATCAGTATATAATTGCTTACGTAGCACGCCTTTCTTCGCTATTAATGATTTAACATGATGATTTACCAAGGCACTGAGAGAATGCCTGGATGGAGGGAGAAAAAGCACAGAAATATAGCCTGTGGTATTCCCTGCCAGAGAATGAATCTAGCCATGCAGGAGTGTCAAATTGATAATGAAAGATAAAACGTATGGGGAGCCCAAGAGGCTACTTTACATATTGCAGTGAATAATGCTGCTGCTCTCTCTGCCCATTACACTGGATCAGCTCCTTGCAGACACAGACAAAAAAAAAAAAAAAAATGGTAATCCCACTTCATTCACAGGAATTGTTTTCCACTCAGGATACAGTTTCCAAAGAGCAATTCCTTATCTAGAGTTGTGCTAATGAAAAAAAGCAAAATCAAATAAAATGCCTGTTTTAAATAAAATGTGAGTACACCAGGATTTCCTCTTTTAATATTAACATCAGGCCCCTAACTATTGGTCTCCCTAGCAATTACTCTGTTGCTGGTTTGGCTGAACAATCTGATGAAAGAAACTTCCCATTTAAAAAGAAATTTTTATCTGTTGAGACTATTTCAACCTAAAACAGTGGTTTTCAGGTGGCTTACTCTTGGGTAGCTGAGGATTATTTGCAAGTAATCCATAAAAGTAAACCAAGAAACTCAAGACTACTATCAATAGGTTTAAATTTCCTTACAAGAGTTTGAATCTCCAGACTACAAAGTTCTTAAAAAGCATATATCGAAAATGCTTGAAAAAAACTTTGATCTAGGAAAATACTGTGTACAAAATATGCTGTTAAATCTGCTGTTAATAGTGGAATAGTTTGCTGTCTTCTGGGATTAAGGCACATGAACTAACAATTAGCATCTCAAAATTCTGTGGGAAAACTTAAAAATATTTAATGAAAGCTGTGAGAAGAGAAACATTTTTAGGATTTCTCATTTGGATCACCAAAAATTACAAAATCTCTGAAAACTTTCCCTCATTTGACATTACATTTATATTGAAAATAACAATGTTCAACAACAGCTTGAATTTTTCTGTCACAAGTACCATGACATCCATTCTTCCCCTTTGTAGAAAGAGGAACAGGAGCAACAATAACAATGTTGAGTAACATTGTGACTGATTGAAACAGAATTAATTTTATGTTATATTTGAATAGAACCAA
This sequence comes from Zosterops lateralis, assembly GCF_965231275.1. NCBI lineage: Eukaryota > Metazoa > Chordata > Aves > Passeriformes > Zosteropidae > Zosterops > Zosterops lateralis. The sequence continues at coordinate 11,742,593 of NC_139775.1, forward strand.
ATATAATTGCATTGGCCATAAACTCCGTGCTCCCATAATCCATCAAAATTAATTTTAGGATCTAGCATACACTTTTTGTGATTCATGCCCTCAAAAAAAAAAAAAAAAAAAAAAAAAAAAAAAAAAAAAAAAAGCAAACCTAAAACAATGCAAAACAAAACAAAAAACTCTAAACTACCATGTACCATCCAAAATATTCTTCAGCTTTAGCTCCAAGTATAACCATACAGGTATCTTATGTGAAAATACAATTCTACTGCTGATAAAATTTTAGTCTCTACCATCACATCAAAACAGTAGCTTGAAGAAAAAAAAGTCACTATTTCCAAGCTCCTTTATTTGCAAATTCACATTCTGCTTGCATTTATGGATTAAGAACCACAAAATTCTAAAGTAAATGGGGCAAAATTGTTTATAATGAACTAAGCTGTTGTAACATCCTCCTGTAGGATGTTACTGTAGGAATTAATGGATCCAAAAATTGTGAGCATGAGGCAGTAGGTGTTTCACACCATCTCAATTATCCATGGTCCAGTTTCTGATCAGTGGAGTGCTACAAACTGTGTGGGTTATTTTCTTCAAAGCCAATTAGCTTTTAGTTCCTAACAGTGGAATTATTCTAAGTGCCTGCCACTGTGTTTATTGAACACAGTCTGAAATCCTCACTCAGAGCACTCCACTTGGGGCTGGTGGCCTGACCTTGGTGCAGAAGAGCTGCACTGACCCTTTGAGAGGGAGGCTGTGCTGCCAGGGGCTGGGAGGTCCTCAGGGATGCTGCAGTGGCAGAAACATCCCACTGGGAAGATTCCCAGGTACCAAAAGTGTGGAGCTCCAATTGGGACAGTTACCTGGACAAAGCTGAGCTGAAGGGAACCCTGATGAATCTATCTAGTCTGGAACTTCTCACCTCAGCAACCCAGTCTGCTGTTGGTGCCTTAAGTTTTAACTTTCATATTTTCCAGATTTTGTACTGCATTGATATATAACTCTGAACTTCATATAAATTGTTAGCAAGTTCTCTTCACAGACCAATTCTTTTCCAATCCTTTTCCAGCCTGAGAACCAAGGACACCACAAACTACAGTGAATTGAGGAGAGCAATCTGGGAGGATGGGACTTTGTAACCTGAAGCTGTAATTGGACAATTAACCCCAGTATGTAAATGGAACAAAATTTATAAAAGGGTGAAACCTCCTGATTCAGAATCCATCTGGAGTCCATCTTGGGTGTAGCCACAGCCAGGCTCTTGTACTGCCCAAGGTGCATCCTTAAAAGGCCTTTTAATCAATACCTCCTTTATTCCTTTAACTCTGTCTAGCCTCTGTTCCAGGCAGCCTCAAGACATCACAGTACACAAGGGGGGTTTTCCTGTGGGCTGAGCCTCTTCCCTGATAAGTTGATATGGAATGAACAGGGCCCTCCTCTTCCACAAGTGTGTACAATAGAACACAGCAAATGCAGCACCTGATGCTGAGCTCCACAGGCTGCCTGAGCCCTGGTGCCTAATCCCTGTTCACAGTCAGCCCAACCTACACAAGAGCAGCTCTTCAAACCCCCTGCAAACACAGACACAAAGCCATGGTTCGTGTCTGGGAGCTGTGAGTCTCTCCCAAGAGACTGAAGGAAGGCAGCTGATAAGGGAACAGGTCAGAGGCTTTCCTGAGGGTCTGGATGGCACCATCTCCAGCTTGCCCTGTTCTCTTACACAGAGATTGGCACTGCACAAAACAGAGCAGAATTCTTGCCTGTGCAAATGTTGGTGCTGATCCTCACTATGTTTTCACTGATAAATTCAGTGAAATTTCACAGTTCAGCCAAAGTCAACCAGACTGGGCTAATAAATAAGAAGCCCACGTGGCCTGGAGAGGTTCTGGGATTATGGGCTTTGCTGGCAAGATGGAGCAGATGAGTTTAGCTTTAGGTGAGAAATTGCAGGGCTGGAAGTCACCCCCCACCACCTGAGAATGCTTGAACTACGAGAGCATTTGACAGTTAACTCTGGAAAAGACATGACACAGTGAATAAAAGCATCTGGCCAAGACATGGCCCCTGGTGGCCTCTTCCTCTGTTAGACTGTAGTCACAGAGATATGGAGGAAATGGAGAGGGAGAGAAAAATGGATCTAAAACTGCTGACACTTCAGAGATGATATTTCTAACTTATGAAATACTAAAGCTCCTTTCTGCTAATACACTCTGCAGTGGTTAGCATTAGATCCACTTGGGACAATGGACAAAAAAGAATTAACATAGCTGCTTCTTATTCCATCCACACAATCTGTTTCCATTTTAAAAGCAATTTTGTAAATTTCTCACACTCCTTTTATTTAATCAATTCTGATGTAGAGTATTAATTTCTAAATTGCATGAATCTTAAGTATTTGAATACCCCTGTGGTCCTAAACCCTCTACATCAGTCCTGTGCATTTATCTTTGTTAGTAAATGACACAGTGCATGAAGAGTACAGTTAAAGAGTAGAAAGATCACAGCTGCTGTCGTATTAATATTTAGAGAGTAGATTTAATAAATACCATATCTCACTCTATGTTATTATCTGCATTAGCGCTATCAGGTTTTAAGGGAATTCAAGAGATGGTTTCTTATCCATCAGGTTGTCAGAAGCAGACAAGAGGAAAATCAAATGTTCATTTACTCACATCTGGTGTTCCACAGGGATCCGTGTTTAGACCCCTACTGTGTTTATCTGTATAAATGGTTTCTATCTATCATCTAAATCAGAAGAGTTTATGTGTAGAGCAAACAACATCAGATAAATATCCTTATCCACTAACTTGGTATAAAAGTACAAACCAAATGTACACAGCACATTGTAATTTCTGCTATTTACTGAGGTTATAAAACCCTCTTCCCTCTTCCACTTTTATTTTTGCTCGAGGTTCATAACTTGATTTGCAACCAATTATTACTTTCCCCTTTTCCTCATGCCTTTTATCATTACACTGATACATAGCTTCTCTTTCTCTTGTACCGTATCAAGGAGCTGGAAAATCGGTTTTAAAACGTGTTATAAATAGGTAATGCTGAATAGAACATGAAAGAAAAGCAGATGTACCCCTGGAAATGAAATATTCAAACCAAGAGATATATTGCATCTTGCTGCAGGGAACCTGCCAGGGAGGACAGAGGGGCAGGGGATTGTGCAGGGCTCTTTGCTAATGCTGCCATTATTATTCTCCTCTCTCTACCTGTTCTTTTTACGACATCAGCTTCCTTCCCCAAGGAGGAGCTGGGAGATTTTTTTATGGGAAGAAAGGAGCAGAGAGAGACCATAAGCAAATGGATCTTTGATATCAACAGCCATTTTGGCTTACAGGGTTGTTTTTTTTTTTAATGTGAGTTACCTAAATTGTTTTACTTTTATGCAAATCTGGGCAATTAATGCATAAATTTTGAGACCATGAACACCTGTGATTTCAGTTCCCATCTTAAACAGCTCTATGGAGCTGCTGCTGCTCTCTTCCCTGCAGGCAGCTATATGAGGTGCATATAAGAGCCATATCCTACTGCAAAGACAACTGTGTGAAGGACATTTAGGTATTGTCCTGATTTAAAATACCTCCCCATAGCACAAGGAGTCTTGCCCAGCATTAATGCCAGACCCAGCTCTGTTAGGAAAGAGTTCTAGGTATCCTCTGTCCTCCAACTCTTTAATTAAGACAAATAATAGTCAAAAATACCTTGTTTCTTAAAAAAATCTCAAACCCCTCACACTTCCAACCCTACCTCACTTTGCTCTCTGTCTCTCTGACCTCTGATTTCTATACATTTAATTCATCCCATGAACTGCAATAACACAAGACCCTGGATTTGGCTTTAAGCAGCACAGCAGACACTAACCTGCTCTCTAAATAAGAGTTCCCTGCTGATTGTATCACATCAGTTAAAATAATAAATGCTTGATTCATTGTTTTCTGCCATCCTGGAACACAGTCGTACATTTGTTTTAACATTCAGTTATTAACAGGAGTGCTATTTGGAATGTCTCCCATGCCTTATTTAAACAGAAAATAATTATTAATCTCCCCCAATAAAATACATATACACTAATAAGCAGTCTGTGACTTTCTTGAATCTTATTTTAAGAAGGATGTAGTTTGAAATAATTAAAAAGCAATACATTTTAAGACTGCTACAGATAAGAGCTCCACATCTGCACATATTTTACCCCAAATAGTTCTGTGCAAATCCGAGTAACTCCTCAACACTGAAGTTATTCTTATGCTTTCCAGAAAGATGCATAAAATCATTTGACCATCTATGGGCAAAGACCTTTCAATTCACACTCTGTCAGTAACATTTTGCTACACATAATTTTGATTATTATCCCGTTGGAAAGCATTACAAAATGAACAAACAAAATATAAAGCACAATAATTAACATGCAGAGGATGCAGAAAGAGAAAACAACATTAATACAACTTTCTCTCTGCAGAGAGAATGAAGTAGAAAAAGTGTTTATCTCAGCAGGAGGATGGGTAAATGAATTAAAAAAAAATATTTGAGTGAGGCTACTACCTGTAGCAAATAGAAAGGTGAAGACTCTGTGAAGGATGGTGCAGGGGAAACAGAGGCCACATCACAAATCTGTGCTGAGACAGAATTTTATCTTCTTGTGCTCTAAAATGGCCTTAAGAATTGAAAATATATTTTGTAAACATTCTTTACAGGGTCTCTCAGCCAAGCTAACATGCCAAACCACCAGGTGATGTGTATTTCCATGGGCTGGCATACCCATAATTTTACAGGGAGAACTAAGATAAATTAATGCAATTAGTTCAGGGAAAGAAATATATTGTTCAATAATTAAAATAACCCTGCTTTTATTCTACCATTGCACCAGTCATAGTTTAAGACAGAATTTCAAAAAATCAAATTTTGAGCTTTGTTTATCTTCAAAATCCACACCTGTGAAGCCAACAATGTTACCAGCTCCCTTAAAGCAAGCAACAGAGGCTCAGAGACATAAACCACTTGACCAAGAGCCTTACAGGAAAATGCAGTGCAGAAACCAGTTTCCAACACATCAAACTTACAACTGGACGTGACTACCCTGTTCTCCCAACTTCCTTTTGGAAGTTTTTCCTTTCCTCCATGGCCAGAAAGCTCCACAATGCTCCAAAAGCATCATGGCTAAGAAAAGCTTCTCCTCTGTGTGTATCCATACAAGCACACACAAAGGTTCATTCTAAACATACAGAATGCTCAAAAGCAACGTTGTTCCAACGGAATATTTTGTCAGCTGAGATATTTCCTAATTCAAAGTTATACCACACATTCCACATATTCTTGCTCTCTGACAGAGCTGAATAAACATGATCCTGAAAAAGCCAGTTCTCATTTAAAAGCAGTGTACAGATGGTTTCTTCAGGTGTGTAGTCTCAGAATTTACCAAACTTAATAAAATCCCAGTCCTCATATATTCCAGATGAGAATAAGAAACATGTAAGGAGTACTTTCTGTGCACAATAATTTGTACTATACATTAAAAAAAAATCAATTTTCACAACACTATGTGGCTTTTCAGAGTGGGTATCTGTGTTGTAGTGATGTCCCTTCTCAAGTGAGGCATTTCTCACTGGTATTTATCTGGCCACACTATCTGCTCTTAACACTCACATAAAAGTACAATGAAAATGAGTCTAGATGTTCTCATTTACAATATGCCTTCCCCAAAACTTGTGAAAATTTCTATTTTCCTTTCCAATCAGTGGCATCAACAATTTCAATGATACTGCAACAACAGTTAAAATAAATACGCCTAAAGCACTAACCAGTGAAAAGGATCTGAGAATTAAAAAAAAAATAGGACAAAATTACAATTAGCATCAAATTAAATACAAAATATAGTAAGGGTGCTTTAAGAATTGAGGAGGATTTTATGACAGTAAAACACACAAATCTAAAATGTTATTTAAAAGCAGAGCATAGTAATGACTGCAGTTACAAGTGGTTAGGTTTTATGCTGTATATTTGATTGAACCTGCGTTTAGCGAGGTATGGATCATTGCTTTTATATAAGTTGCAAATTTCACTTATTTTTGGAGCTGAATCCATTTTTAGGATTCAGATGTATTTTACTACTCTTTCTTCATGTTATGAAAAACTGTGCTAAACTTCACAGCTTACACAGGAGGTGTGGGATTAGCCCTGTATTCAGGTGTATCTGGCACAACATCACTGCACACAAAACTTTTCAGACAAACATTTCCACTGCCAGTAAGGAAACTGATGCCTGTATTTCAGTTCACTCTGTGCACTTCAGCGAGCTCACTGAGGTCTATCTGTTGGCAGTGTACAAAGCACATATTTTGAATTCCATGGCAGTCTGCAGAAATACCAGACTGCAAGTGTCACCTCAGTCCTTTCTGAGCCTGGTGCTTGGGCCAGGCTTTAGGCAACGCCCAGACAAAGTGGGTACAACTCTGCTGAGGGCGCAAACCAATCCTCCTCATACTCTCATTGCCTGACTAGCAGCAGATTTAGATATTTGCCACTTAACCAATAAAGATACAGAATTTTTCTGTGGTGTGAGTCAGTTTACTCCAATTTTGAGCGCCTCTGGAACTTCCCCCAGTGCTGACTGCTCATCTGGAATACTCAGCAGCAGCAGCAGCAAAGCAGCTTCATTTCCTCCTCCCCTGATTCACGTGGGATCTGTCACCAGAAGCAATTCTGACAAGTGCTGGGGAGGAGCTGCAGGAGCCAGAAACTCTCACAAGGCTTCATTACAGCCCCTGCTTAAATTCACACCGGAGACACCAACGTGAGATGTTGCTCCTGAGGGAGGAAACTGCATTCAGGGGATCTTGTTCCAGGGACATTTAATCCACCCCTCCTTGAGAGCTTTAAAATAAAGTTTTCTTCAGAGGCACATCAAATCATACATCAAGGAGGCAAGCTGGCTTTGCAGCCTTGCAGTAATCAACAGTAAGGCTCGATGGTGAGCACCATCTCTCATGCACTGATAAATTGGTTTCTCTCCTGTTTTCATTATGCACTGCTGGAGTTATGTTCATTGAAGTTAATGGGAGTATTTCCATGGACTTTGGTGTGTAGTAGGTCATATAATAAGTTCCTCCATACGTTGTAGTCTGAGGGCCAGAGCAGCACTTACTCATTTTAAGCACTATTTTAAGATTTGATGGATGGCTTAGCTCTGTTTTCCCAGTTTTCCAAGGACGCAAGGCAAAAACAAAGCTAAATACAAAATACTTCATGGCATCCTCCTTTTTTCTCTTGGTTGGTTGTGCTGCTGTTGGGGGAAAAATGAGCATTTTGTACAGCCGATAAATCATTTTGTCACCTTAATCTTTTATTGATCTCAATAAAAATTGTATTTTGTTTCTTAACAAAAATTCTCCAAGAAGGACATCACATCCAGAGCTGTGTATAATGTAGGAAGTGCTCATCATTTAACATTCTTATTTATGGGACAAGATATGGATTTTTGTGGAAAAATCTTCAACTGTTTTTGTAAGGTGATGCATCATATTTTTAAAGATGTGCTTGACTAAAGGGCAGGTTGTTTACCAACTACACTAAGGAGTCATATATTATTGTGAGGTTTTATATAAAGAGATTATGAAAACACTTTTTCTGAAACAGTAAATGGGAGGGAGTAGAGAGCTTTTCTCCACTAAGTCTGCCCTGTCACTTCAGGTTGGTACATCACAGTCATTTCATCTGGTTTCAGATTATCACAATGAGAAATCTTAGGGGAAAAAAAAAATGAATGAAAGAAAGAAAAAGTGTTTGCTAAGGGAACCCTACAGTGCCCCACAAGGATCAGTGTGACACCACACTGCCACTGAACACACAAGAAACTCACACCTTGACTGTATCCCATGCTGGCCCTTGTTTCTGACCATCTCTGAGAAAATAAAACCTGTGAGCCGCAGTCTGGGCTCTCAACAGAGAAGGATTTCCTGTCTCCAGCCCAGCACAGGATGCACTGTAGAAGCCATGGAAAAAGGACCAGTAATTTTTACACAATCACACACCAAGTTACTGACTACAGACACGAGCTGCACCACTCTGGCACTTTCCTGTGTCTCAGCAGAGATGAGCTGTAATTAAAGTCTAATTATTCTTCACCATATTGTTTCAAGAATCTTCAGGCTCTTCTCCTTCCTACAGTCTGGCAGCACCTTTAATGAAGGCTTCAGTGCACCAAAGCTTTGTAACCAGAATAATTATGTGCTTGCAATAAATGCTTAATAAAAGTTTCACTATAGAGTAACCTAAATGAGGGCCAGAATCTTTCCCATTTCATTTTCATAACCTACACCCAAAACTGGCTCCAAGAACTGATTTGCACAGTCTGCAATATATCCAGGCTGTCTTCCTGCCAAGGAAGGCAAAGCACAGGGAAAAGGGCCCTGCAATCCCTCTTTGCAATGGAATTAAAAAATGCAGTCTGAAAAGTCGCCAGGACTCTTGGGCCTAAGATTCCTATCCATCAACTCAAGACAGAGTCTGCACCAAGAGTCCCCTTAGTCTCTTACAGAAGGAAATTGCGTGGTCAGATAAGCATGTCCTTAACATCAAAGATTCATTGCTCATAAAATTATCATCAGAACCATCTCTCACGTGAGACAATCCATTCTGCACAGCAATAGCTACACCTTTGATTTCCTCCAATTATGGCTATGGGCCGGTTTGGGAGGGTTTCACATCTAATATCTCAGACCACAGCACCAGGCTTTCTCAGCAAATACTGCCTGCATAAAGGAGTTTTTTTTTTTTTTTTTCATTTTAATGTTAGTCCCTAAACCATTTTTGTATCATACTGTCATTGTCAAAAGATTAACCTTAAGCTGAAACAAGGAATATTCCTTTTTTTTTTTTTTTTATCAGGCTCTTGAAATTCTCCAAATATTCATCTAAATTTAGAGATGAAGATAGAAAATCCTCATGTTTTTCATGTTCTGCTATTCAGTCTTTGCTTGTTGATAGTCTGGGCACATACTGTTTTTAGACTTTGGAGAAAAAGAAAGTTCCACCACTGCCCACAATAAACCAGAAGGCACTTATTCCCTGCTCTTTCCTATAAGAAGTGAAGCTGAAGAAACACTTTCTCTGTTCTTTATTTGTTTTTCAGGGTCAGAAATTCAAGGCGCATTGCACAGGCTTCTTATACCACGGCTAGAGGTCAAATCTCGTAATACATGACTTGTCAGTATCTTTTAGCACAATTGATAGGAGTGTGCTGCTGACTCTTGCATTCCAGACTGAGAAGAAAATGTTCAGAGCAACTGAGGTTATATGATAGATTTCGTAAAATATCACCAAGTCTCAGCAAGAAAGATGGTGTTGGAGGCTAAGGAAAAGGGCTGCACATCAACCTTACAAAATGCCAGAGTTTTGATTGATGTTCAGAACTGGTCATTAACAGCAGTGGCTCCTGCCAGCCACAAAAATCTCTACCTACTTTAGGAGGAATTCACATACACAGCAGAAGCACTGACAGGCAGATGCCCCATCTGAACTCAAATTAAAAAAAAAAGAAAAAAAAAAGAAAAAAAAAAAAAAAAAAAAAAAAAAAAGAAAAAAAAAACCAACCATTGCTCTTTTATTATAGTTTGTAAACATGTAGAAAATGTAAAGGTGAAATTCTGGCCATCTTGGAGTAAAATTCTGTCTGCTTCTGGAGACACACAAGTGTACAAAATGCTATTTATGAGAAGGCAGGAAGAGCCCAGAATGAGTCTAGGTTTTCATAAGTGAAGGGAACTGATAGAGTGGAAAGTGGAGAATTGGCTTCCAGTAACTTGCAATTGATCTACTCTCTGTTAAGGTCATGTCCAGAAGTGTTTCCAGCAGACCTTGTGAAAGGGAAGGCAAATGCAATCAGCAGATGTGGCTGCAGTCAGAAACAAGGACTGGGGAGGGAACCTGAGGTCTAGTGCTAGCAAAAAGAAAAAGGTTTTAGAAAATTATGAGCAAAATACTAAGTAAACTATACATGGTCATGGAAGATCTGGCTCTTCCCTTTACCCCACTGGAATCCTGGATTACCTTCACTTGCATCAGGACAGCACAATATTGATCAACAGGAAAGGAGAGAAGATCAGTCAGCCAGTCAGCAGGGAATGTTCTTTAATGTACCCTTCTTAGTTTAAAAAAAATAATCTTTTGGGTATAAGACAAAGTCTACTATGATATTTGATTACAGATTACTATCAGCATTTCCTTTGTCCATATACCTACAAATTCCAGCAGAGAAGGTTAATTTTCATTTCTGCAACTTTCCTTTTACTATTAAATTCCCATTTAACACAACTTTTCAAGAAATTACTTTTTCAGCTTTCCATTATTCTTCAAGAACTCTAAATGTTCTTATAGAATGGGAGTGGTATCACTTCCACTCAGCATGAGCAGATGAATTTAAGGAGATTTTACTTGATAGTTTATATTTAATAAAATTAAAAAAAAAATTCCCAGACATAGAATGGAGACCACTTTTCCATTATATATATAGTAGAAAAAATTATTTATAAAAATATATTTACAAATTCTTACATATATATTTGAAAAGGAAAGATGTGCAGAACCCTTCCTAATTTCACAAAAAAAGTTGTAATATAACTTTTGTCACTTGACTCCAATGCAGTTTTCAACAAGTTAAATGTGAAATGGGAGCAATGGAAAACAGGGTGAAATCCTACAGCCAACTCAGCCCTGTCAAGCAGTCAACAAACTCACACTGCATGGCAGAAACTGTTAAAACACCAAACTTAGGAAAATATCAAGGTCCAAAAAGCATCTGCTGTGCCACCTGATTATGGTGTGCATCTACTAGCACCACTTCTACCAAAATTATGGGTACGACACTTGCAAAGATCAATCCTTGCGTGGTTCTTTGAGCTACGAAAAAAATTATATCTCGTATTAATTGCTTTATTATATCCTTCCAACACAAGAAACTTATGTATTTCAGAGCCAAGTTCTAGTGCTTAGACAATTAGGAGGAAATACATATAATGCCTTTTTATAAGAGCACAATTAAAGAGCAATCACACTTTTGTCGTGGCTGACAATTAGCAGCCCTCCTCCCCCAGAGACATAATAGAGCTATGCCATTATCATTACCAAAACCTTAAGCCCACTGAGGGAGTATTAGATCTATGCAGAAAAACAGGTTGGGAGAAATCCTGGCTCCATGGAAAACAATGGCAAAACTCCCATTTTCCCAGCTCTAATTAGTTATGGTTAAATTACAGTGAACATATAGTGAACTCGGCTAGAGCTGATGACAGAAGGAAAGCAGATCTTAATAGTCACTGATCCCTCCTGAGTAGTGGCTCCAAAGAAAGAAGTTCAGAACACTTTTTTGGAGGCAGCAATCCTAAATCTTCTGTTGTCTCCTCCTGGAAGTCTGTTGGCTTCAATCCCCTGATAAAAACAAACCCAGGTAATGAGAGGGAAACAGTTCCACAGTTAGGCAGCACATCAACACGTGCTCACAGCCTTTTTGTCATGTGCATTTTTAACCCTTTAATATCATATATCTTGTATTACCCTCCTCCTTCACAAGCCAGGCACCCCAAAAGCAGAGCAGCCCTCTTCTGCTCTATTCTGAATGATAAGGGAAGTGGCATCAGGCTGGATTAAGGGGGACAGTCCAGCTTGGTCGAGATTTCACCTTTTCTGCTTCCGGATATTGCATGAAAAGCATTAGTCCCCTGTTGGTGCACATAAAGAGAGTGAGACCACACATTAGCATCATAAATACTTGATAATGCTGGTATTTAACACTTTCAGTACCCAGTCTCCTAGTAGAAAAAACAGGAGATAAAATCAGAATATCATCATATTGTGCTGCTCATCTCCAGAAGAGGAAAAGGCAAAGTTGTTGAGATATGCAGAGGAAACAAACAATATTCACCTGAACAGGCACTGTCATGAGACCACCAGAGCATATGGAGGAAGCAGAATGGAAACCAGCACTGGTTATCATGATAACAAAGAAGACCACAGCAAGAGAGGTGAGAGTTCTGACAACTTTCCTTTGTGACATAACTCTCAACTATTCTTCTTTTAAAAGGTTTTATTGAGTTTACATTTTTCTAGTTAATTTTCCACATCCTCAAAACACCAGATTGGAGAGGTTTCTCATCTGTAACTGAGATTTCTGCTCCTCGTAGCCCGCAATAAAAAAATGCTGTGTTCATCCATCATCTTTTTGATAGAGATACATGCTGAGAAGATTTGATTATTCATCTCCCTGTTTTTAAATACATCAGCTAGTTAGCATGGCCCACTGGTCTATCCAGCTGCAAGTCTAATATGTTCTGGCACAGAAAGAGGAATAGATTGGGCCCAGCAGGACCTCCTAAAGACTCTGCTCTCTTGCCTGTTCATTGTGGAGGGGAGTGACCTGGTCACGGGGCTCAGACTGCACACACAGCACCAGATCAAACTGCAGAAATGCCACTTTGTGGGAGTATGTTAAGCCCAGCCCTCAAATATTCCGTTCTGTGTTGTCCAAGCGGATTTGGATGGTGGCCAAAAGACGAGAGGCACGAATTTTGGCGAGAAGCCAAAAGACAAGAGGCAATTGACCCGGCACTTTTCTGTTCTTTCCTGGGAATTGCAGAGCTACAACATGCCACAATTGCTTACAAATGTTGGGATTGTTTTCTCTACCTGTGCATTGTGTAAAGAGACTAATGTGCTTTGACCTGCAATTTGCAAAGGGGTTACAACTACCATGGGAGAAGCAAAGCGTAGTGCACAGGTTCAGAAGTGTTCAGGTGGAAGAAATGGAAACAGCTGAGTTATACTGCTCTCTGCAAGGGATGTGATGCTCCTAAATCTTTTCTTGTACATAGACCCAACCAAGGCTAGCAGCATAAAAAAAAATCTTGGCCTGATTAATGCACAAGCTCACACAAAAGCCCTCAGAGCACCTGGACTCTGCTGTTTGTGTGATTCCTGAAGGCCTTTGAGTTTTCTCTGAGCTAGTTCTTCTCTTGAGCTGTGACACAAATGGGCTTGGGAAAAAGGGATGCCCAAACCCCTTGCTCTGAAAACAGGGATTTGAGTGGGTTGCACCACCCAGCAGTGAGCACACAGGCAGCCCAAGCTGTTGGTGAAACGTGAACACTGACCCAGTGTAACCTGCCCTGTGCTTGCACAGACAAAATGCTGGCTCCAGCTATTTACCTGCAAGAGCTTTTATTAATTTAATTCTGCCCTCAGCTGTGCCAATATGTGGGTGCAGTTTCAGTGCCACTTGTCCCAGCACTGGAATGGCTGTCAGGAAGCAGCATTTGGGATGCCCCCTCAGGCTGGTGAAGAGCCCACACACACACAGAGTGCAGGGCAAGGATGTCTCACACAGAGTTAACAGCGAGCCCAAGGCTTCCTCAAACCATTTGATTTTGTTGCCCTTTTATAAAATGCAAATTAAAAAAATTATGAAACAGTAGGCAATAAAACCTGAATTTTTAATACCAAGCAATCACTGAACCTTTGCACGTGAGTATGAAGGACTAAATAATCCCATTCTTTCTCACAGCACAGACCCAGGAGAATTTCTTTCTCTATATTGCTTTTATAACAGCTATCTATCTTAGTCTGGTCTTGTTGATATATTTTAAGGCTTTTAATTTGGAGACTGTTATTTGCTCAGATGTTATCTTCAGCATATTAAGTACAGTAAGCTTCCACCAAGTCATACACTGGGCATTTGAGCCGGGGCAGAATTTCTGACTTAAACACCCATGTACAACGGCAGAACAAATAAATAAAGAACACCTTCAAGGCCTCCAAGCACCTAGTAACAAAATCACTCTAACCTTACAATAATGCTCTGCTTACAGTCCTCCCAAAATGCAAGTCATTTGCTGGATCCCAAATGATATTTGGTTGATGGATTGCTGGTGATTTCTACATCAGAGCACCTTGGAGCCCTAGTGCTAAACCCCTGACAGCGTTAGCATAAAAGATTTACATTTATGTTATGAGGGCCACACAAGAATAATAATTTTAAAATACATTGCCTCGGCTGCTGGTGCACCATGGGAAATCTAAGAGCAGCAGGCAGCATTCCTGGGCTGTAATTACAAAATGGCAGCACGGGAGAGGCTTTGGAGACAAGGAACCAGAGACTGCAGCCATCTGCATGCCTTGGCGAATTGAAATTACAGTAATATATGAAGACATTACCTGAAAAGCCCAGCACCATTTAAATGATTTACTATTACGCCCCAGCAAGCTTTAATTTAAGGATAAAGTCATTCAGCAAGCTAATCTGATATAGGAAGCATTATTTCACACAGTTAAGTTAATTTACACTAGCTGATTGTTGTTGTTGCAGTTGGCATTATTATCTGCACAAACAGCCGATTGGCCCTGACAGAAGCAATATACTGTTTAATACAGCGTCTTAATTCAGCAGGCCAGCTATCTGTGATAAAGGTTTGTTTATAAGCAATAATGGGGAGGAAAGTCATTTTGAGGCTAAGCTGATAACACTGATGAGAACTATGTGGGGGTTTTTCTGGTGAGAAAACAAGCAGGAGCCATCCACTCATTTGTCCACCTGTCTCATAACAGGAACATCCCGACAGATTTCACTTACATGGGTTTTGCTTTCCCACCCCTACTAACTGCAGAGTGGATCTTTGGCAGCGTTTTCTGCATATATTCCCTTTGACAAACAGCCACCACCATCCCAGCACTGTGTGATCACCATCATAGCTCCTCTTCCCCAGTGAAACACAGGCTTCAGAAAGACCTCCACAGCTAAACTCTGCGATGTGAGCTGCCTTTAAAAGCTCCTGATACATCACAGAAAAGGCAAAACACACACGACACATTGCATAGTTTTGCCTGGCTTAGCTCCAACAGCTAATGGTGAGACGCGTGGCTGAATAAGATAATTCTGTGTTATAAAAAAATCTGATGGAAAGGGATGCCAGGGGAGGCAGAGACAGCCAGTGCCTGGGCCAGGGATGGCTTTGTGCCTCCTTTGAGCAGGGCTTGGATCAGGCTGGCCCGATGCCCACAGGTATTTGTAAGCACCTGTATTCATTAAGAGCTATAAAATTCCTTACAAACATCAGCGTTGTTTTCCCAATAGGAAACAAGAACCAAACAAGAAGCTGTAAGGGAATTGCTTCCTGTAGTTTTCTCTTCCCTACCTGGCGAAGCCATCTACTGAATCACAGACACCAAAAGCTGCTTGAGGGAATTCCTTCAAGTCAGCTGTCCTCCTCCACATAATATTTAAAGCTCCAGGAACATACTTCTTGAACTTGCCCCTCTTCCCCAAAAACCTATTACCCAATAAAAACATTTCTCTGTTCATGAAGTCAGATTGAATGTAATACCAGTGTAACAAAAAAAAAAAAAAAAAAAAAAAAAAAAACCAACAACAACAACAAAAAAAACCCACACAAAAACAAACAACAACTTGCCCTGAATTTGTAAACAGACTTTCTTCATCTTTCAACAGAAATACAATATAATGATCTGTAATAGTGGCTCAGGAGCAATGACAACAAAAGGATGTTTGGAGACTTCAGCATAAAATATATCTTAAAACCAGATCATCAAAAGCAGTCAGAGGGCTCTGGAACGTTTACAAGTCAAACCTCATTGAGTCAGAATCCTAAATTGTTCTGAAGCCTCAAGTATTCAGATGTTTCTGAAGAAGCATCTTGTCCCAAAAAAGCTTAAGCATAACTTTATGCAAGCTGCTCTAATACCACTAAACTCCAAGTCTGTGCTCAGCTTTTCTGCTGGTCCAACAGCACACTCTGAATGTTTGAGTGCAGTGAGGCACCAGCACTTTGCAGCTCTCATGGACACGAGTTCTGCTGCACCCAACCATGGCTTTGGGGAGCTGTCCTGGCAGCCAAGGGGGCGGCTGATCCTTGTTTGAGCTTCTCTGGGCACCACAACAGCTTCCAAAGGTCAGTACAGAGGTGTTCAACCCTGACAACCCTCCTAGCACTCTGAGCCCAGCGCTGCAGCATCTGAGCCCATCAAACAAGCCCTGCCCAGCTGTAATCTGGAGCACAACCCCCTGGGACCTCTGCACTGCATTCACATTTAAATGTCTGCTGAAAATCTGTCTCACCAGCCATTGGATCCAGTCACAAAATCCAGCTGCACTTCCCCTGGGAGCCAACAGCCCCACTCAGCTCTGGGAGGGAATGAGTGCACATCTCACACAGCCTCATTCTCCTGGGGCTTTTGATACTGACAGAGGAACAAGTGTTGTAGAAATTCTTTTTTGATTGCCAAGTCTTACATGCTCCGTGTTTTGCAAGTTTTATTACGGAGGAATTACATTGTTTAACGTCTTATGGCAAAGGCTCACAGAACCTGCACTTGTTTCAGCCACTCCTCAATTAGTTCTAATCAGAATTTGGTGGAATGCAGCCTGAGAGCACACAAAAATAATACAGAGGAAAAAACAGTGCAAGGGCTTTTTTTCCCCCATGATTTATAGTAATAACTTATTTTAATTATGTACTTTTTTTCCTTTCTTAATTTCTGTTTTTTTCACTCATATTTGTTTATGAAAGTATGTAAATAGTGCAAAATAATAATGAATACAAGATGCTTAAACACATTCAGTTAGAGCTAAGTTGTTACCATGCTGTAGTTCTTTCTAATTGTATTTTAAAAAGCCTAAGTTAGAGCCTTAACTGGTGTAAAAAGAGGATCATACCTAAAGATTACTTATTGCAACACAATAAAGGCAGCTGAGTGTGTGTGAGCCAATAGAGTACCCTGACCAAGGAGTAAGATTTGACTCCTGTGTAGGTTTAAATTTGAGTATCACAGCTCTAATGAAGAAGTCTTTAGGAAAGGGACTATAATGGAAAAAAAAAAAGAGGGAGAATAAAAAAATGCCCATTTTTGTGGTTTTAGTTTGAACAGCACAAATACATTCAGACATGCAGAAAATAAAGAGAAATAATGCAAATTAATTTCAAATTATTTGGATGAATTAGGCTTATGGTATGATAACTGAATTATGCAGTTATATATGCATAACACAGCCCAATGTAGGGGAATCTAAGGTAATGAGACTAAAGCCAAAACATAATCAGATATTAAAGAGTAAAAGGGAAGCAATGCACTTTCACAGATCATTTGGGATAAATTCAGGATAGGATGATAAAACAGCTGAAATGGTGCAAAAGGAAAACCGATATCAAGAATACAAACTGAATAAATTATTCATAATTAACTCATATATGTATTTTCCTATTTACAATACTCCTTACAGGCAAAAAAAAAAATCTTCCTTTTATGATATTAATTTAAAGCAGGGACTAATTTTATAAACTACTGAAATTCTATGACAAAAACATGTCTCCAGCTTTGCAGAGTTACAGAGAGCTCATATCCAAACTACTCTTGGGTACTTTATTCTATGACTTGACTCTTGCTACTCATTTTTACTCCACTGTGACTGTGTAAGTTGCTCAATATCTTTACTCCTAAAATGAATGGCCTGTAAAGCATGAATTTCATCCACATGAAGGCTGAATCTAAGAAAATATTCTGGGGTTCTTGCATGTCTAATGCAATTTCTATTTAAATATTAAGATACAAATACAGAGAGAATACATGGAGGCACTATATACCCACACACAGAGACAACTGGGAGTATTTCTAATTTCATAACTTGTTCCATGGTCAGGGAGGTATGTCATTAAACCATTTTACTCCACCTAATAAAATTAGTAACATTTATTAACTGGGGGAAAAACACTAATTGATTTTGTCTCCTGGACACCCATACCTCCTAGCCATGTTTAACTGCCTGGGTAATTGTATAAAAATGTAGTGTACAGTTAGATAATGCATGGAATATGAAATTAATAGTTGAATTCCTCATGCTTGATCCATATTGAGTAGGAACTATCAACCCAGCCCCTGCTCCCTTTTATTCCAAACTGGAACCCCTGTTAGTGGATGGCAATAGATGTTACAAGTAAAGGCACTGGGTGCAGTAGAAATGGCAAAGCTCTCAGTCAGTTCAGGGATGTGTGGATGTGTTTACACTGAAGAAGGGAAAAGAATAGGATAAGACAAAATTTGTTTAGTCCATCAATTTGTGGCTTCATTTCCTGCTTTATTCCTCACGATACAGAGAGGACTAAAAGGAATAGGTAATGGCATAAGGTTGTACATTATCATAACTGCTAACAGTGGACTTTCCTATTTAAACAAGGCAGGGTGGCTTTTGGATTGGACTACAAGATTAGGACACAAAACGACACAGTTTCAAAATCCAGTTTTCTTAATTAATCCCTGTGTGAAAAATGGAGCAATGCCAGGCTGGGAGATGGGGACTGCTCCTGCCTGGTTCCAGGCACCCACCCAGCCACATTTCACTGCCCTTCTCCTTGAGACCAGGGCACAAAACACCATGGAAAAAGCTCATTGATTGACATAAAGCCAGGCACATTGGTTACCAGTTACCAACATGAGCAAAATAGGCTCAGCCTATTTCTTAATGAGAAATTAAGAGCCCATTTCTCAGTGAGAAATTAATCTGTTGTCAATTAAAATGGCATTAGATAGTGAGAAACAGGAGCAAAAAAGTAAAACAAACCCTTTCCTCCCCTTTGGTTGTGGTTTAGCTTCACTTTCTCAGTCTGGACTCCTCCACCTCCTGCCCCCAGAGGAGCAGAGGGATGGACAAGGGCTGTGGTCAGTCCATCCCAGACTCTGCTGCTACTTTCTACTCACTCTTCCCTGCTCCATGGGGGCTCCCTGGGGGCTCCCAGGGCTGGGGATCACCCTGACTCCTCACTCCTGGGCAGGTTCTGTCCTTTCTGGAACACATCTGGGACTGGCTGTGCCCCAGGCTCCCCTCACCAGCCACTGCCCCGGCACCTCCCCTCAGGCCTGGGTTTAGGGTTTTTCTTCTCACTTTAGGTCAGTTTTTTATTGTTAATGTCATTGTTTTTTAAAAAAAAAACCACTTACATGTCTTGTACTATCTCACCTTTTTTCCATTTTATATTTAAAAAATCACTCTAAAACTACTTTTAAGGAGAAAAATCACTAAGAAGGAAGCACAAAATTCTGTGCTGTATTACTAGACTAAGACATTCTTAGTCATATACTAGATCTTATTAAAATGCTGCAAATTGCACACAATTTTTCTATCAATCATGCAGGACACTCAGCTATGTTGCTTGTGTGAGGGAGAGCACAGGAAAAACCCTTAGAGAAATTGCCTCATAGTCTGACCAGAATGAACAAAAGGTAGAAAAGACCTATATTCACTGCTAAAAGTAGACATGTGTTAAACTAGTAGTAACTGTATGGAATTTCTCTCACAGGTTTGGGTTTTTTTTAAACAAAAATCTAAGAGGACATTCCTGTTGAAAGTATACAGAGAAATGTCTCCAAAGCAAGTCTCAGCAGGATAAAAATATTCCTACCACCAAAGATGATGAGGATGTACTTAGATAAAGGGCTTTAAACATGCAGAAAATCTTCAAGATCTTATTAATAGATATTGATCAGTTAATAAATTACATTTTTTTTTTTTTTTTTTTTTTTTTTTTTTTAGAGACAGTGCAAAGTGCTGCAAAGGCTTGGACCAGAGTTGTGGCTAATGCTAAACCAAACAAGAAAACAAACCATCCAAGGCTTTGCCATGGGATTGGAGTGGACTGGCAGACCTGCACTCCAGGTTCCACAGGCTGCAAAGAGCCTCAGGTGATTGCAACTCACAGGTGCAGCAACAAGAGTCCCAGGCCATCCTCCATCAGCACAGGACAAAAGTTTATCAGCTCTCCAGAGCCCGAGGTGAACCACTCATTGTGTCGCATCCATGTAAACCTGGCACATTCAGCTCTGAGTCACACATTCCCCCCCAGCAGGCCGTGGGTAAATCAGCACTAAAGGGTTATTCAGGGTTTTACAAGCAGAAAAACAATCAATTTGCTTAAATTTATGCCTTCAGTGAGAGAACAAATTACACTTTGGAAGGCAGTTTCTGCAAACACCACCTGAAGCTTGCAGCCTGGCAAAGAGCAGACAGGGAGGAGGCGAAGCAGCAGAGTGGTGTGGTTGTAGAAGATAAGTTCTAGCAATTAAAAAAGGAGTTCAGTACATTGCTTCTGATCAGCCCAGCCATTTCCTTGGGGGTGTAATACAGAACAACTGGGGGGCAGCAACAGTTCCCAAGATTCCATAAAGAATCATCAATGTGAGTAAGAATTTCTGCTCTTTCCATTCCTGTCACTGTCCTGGAAAGATTTTTAGTGCAAAATTTTGTGAAATAACTTACAATGATGAGTTTTTGGTTAAATGCTTAAGAATTTAATTAATTTTTGTTAAGTTTTTTTTGTTTTGTTTTGCTGGTAAATAACACACAGAGATGAACCCCCTTCACCTCTGGGCATGGATAAGGATGAGGTTGGGTTTGTGGGGAATATTACTTATTAGATCAATGGAAATAGCAAGGAAAGGACAGACATTCTGTCAGGTGCGCAGGCAAACCACATCAGTCAGCCTAATAAAAGATACTGCCTCTCCCCACAAACTCCATCTCACATTCTCAAACCTCTCTTTTTACGAGAACAATATGGTTCACACATAAAAAGAACACTCTTGCTTGGTTCAATCAGATAAGAACCTTGCCAACAAAATAACTTTTTCATTAAAACAGAACACATTTAAAATTGGTTTCTGGTCTTGTGTGTTTCTTTAGGGCCTCTCTGACTGTACCACCAAGTAAAGAATTTTAATTGGAAATAAGGATTGACACCCCTAATTTGTGGCACATTAGAGGTGTGATTCTGTTTTCACAGAATTTTTGTACAACAGTGAATCATCCTCAAACTACACAGATATTTCTGGTTCACAAAGATCAGAATTGAATAAATATGTTTCTGTTGGACAGTCAATATACATTGGAGATAAGCAACATGGGATTTTAAAGGCCTTGCCCCTGCTTCTGCATCATTTCAACTCTTTAACACACTACCTAGCACACAGATATAAATATTTGGATTAAATCACTCACACACTGTGCAGGCACTCATAATATACTCAACTTTGTTGTCTTTCTGTATTCTAAATCACATGCATCAAATCTTCACTCCTTCTCTTACATTTAATATGCAGCTCTGGAACTGCGGTTATACATCATTTTCATTTGTTGAAGAGTGATATATAATCTGGACTGAAATTAAATAATGTCATCCTGTGTTTAGTATTTATTGATACAAATTTAGTCTGCTCATATTTCAACCTCCAATCTTCCACCGAATAATCTGTATTTAATTATGCATTCCACCTCTCTATTGACCTTTGAAAATACCCCTCATAACTACCAATCAAAAGTGATATAAATTAGAAATTCTTTTGAGTCCTTTTACACTATTTATCATTCCACTGCCCACTTCAAACTCATTCTCAAAACCTGCCCCCCAATCCTAAAAGCTCCAAACCCCCAAGCCCTTCATGTTCCCCACAATTCCAGCTAATTAATAACATTTCTTTATCTATTTGACAAAGAGAAGATTAATGAACTTATGAATCAATCCCACGTTATGTAAAGGCTAAAAGCAAGGAACATTATGGATAGACCCTTCTAACCACTGCCAAATAACTTTGTCTTAGAAGAAACTACAACTGTACTTTTTGATATTCAAGTACAACTTCCTGGAAATATTTATTATTTGATGAAAGAATTCACTAAAAAAGGCAGAAGGAGGTAATAAAGTGGGCAGAGTTCTAGCTCTTTCCACAATTTATTTGCTCATTGTTATACGCTGGGTAAATAAGCTGCCATTTGAACTGCAAAGAGAAGTCTGTTATAGATATGTGGCTTTTAATTTACTACACAGTACATAAGAGTTCAAACTTAGACTCAACTCACAAAATAGCAACTTAAAATGTTTTTAGCATGCAAAAAAGAGTAACTGCTTTGATAACTAATTTCTATGGTCTTACCATGAAATTCACTTTACCCTCCTGAAGCCTGAGTATTCTGCCTGTTCTCAGAGGCAAAAGGTCCTGAGGGAGTGAAACCCATCTCATGTGGACTTTGTCCTAACACACATCCCCAGGAGCAGATTCATGCCTCAGTCACAGTCATCAGCTCCAGGATGCACAGGACTTCTAGTCCAACTCCTTTACATGGCAGCAGGAGTAAAACATCTTTGCATGACTGTAAGATCTACATTGCAAATAATCAAATGCTTTAGAACTTCAGTGTTCCACAAAGAAGAGGAAAAAGCACAACTTGGGTCATATTTCACCTAAAACAGTTCCGTGCACTAAAGCAGCCTAAGGATGCAATTGATGATATACATGAAGTGGCAAAACATCACCAGTGGTCCCAACAAAACAGACTGCAGCTACTTGGATTAATTCTATCATGCAAGCAGAAAACTATAAGTATGTACCTCAGAAATTCCTCAGAATTGTTTTAAAGCTCAGAGTCTGACACACTAACAGCAGACTGGTGCTCCAGAGACTACTCCTACTCCAGATATATTAAGCCAAAGACAAAGAAATTTTTCAGCCTTTAGGAGCCAGTGGGCAATGACTCTGCTGTTTGGATTAATAACGTGCTTGAGCACAGGAAAAATACACTGGAAACATCCATGCATTTTACATGGGCTTTATTAAGTACTGGCCAGAAAAAAAAAAATCAGGTTTCTTTCTATGCTGCTTTATGTTCTACAAAAGTTCTCGAGCTTCATTTTTGGGATTATTAGCAAACTTGGCCATTTTTATTATGATATTGTACTGGTATTTCCAAGCTGGTACTAGATTTTATTCTTGTCATGCTTATAAAGGAATAATCACATTCACATACAGTTCTTCCTTGGCTAAGTGAAACAGAGTTCTTTAAGTCTCATCACCCAAAATAACCTGAAGATGTTCCTGCCCTTGGCAGAGGGGTTGGAAGAGATAAACTTTAAAGGTCCCTTTCCACATAAACAACTTCATGATTCTATACCATAAATCAGCTTCTCCATTCCCCTGGTCAGGCTCTAGGCCTTAAAGGCATTCTTTCATTTTAACCTTAATCTTTTCCCAGTACAGGGTACAAGTAGCTGTGCAACATTTTGCCCATCTTCACACCAACATCTTTCTAAGGATATTAGTTCTGCAAAATTCTAAAACTGCATTAACTGTAGCCCTTCACATTAGTTCACAGATCTTCCTTCAGCTCAGCCCATGGCCCATTGATGGGGCTGGAAACCTTTATTTTTGTGTCTGTAGATCAGTCCTAATCCTGAACAAAGATTTTGTGCAGTAGATTCCCTTTGCTGGACTCCCACTTGGTTTGGACAAGGATGATTGCTGGAATAAACCACATTATGAAACAGCAGCTTTTTTCTGACTGTGTGACCAAACTTTCCACCTTTCCTCCAGGACTTTGAGGGTGATCTCTGTCAGAAATCTGCCCATGACACCCTGAGGTCCTCAGAAGCACAGGCTGCTGGTATCAGCACATAGCAGTGGTTAATTAATATTGCTAATATACTGAATATAATATCCCCTTGGTGAAAAATTAATACCGAGGGGAAAAAACCAACAACAAAGCATAGTAGGAGTTGTATAGGCAAAAGTTTTGATTTGGTTTATCTTTTGAGACAGTTTGATTAGATAGATTAAGTTTCTGTGCATTTCTCTAAAGACCACAGTAATAACCAGTGTCATGACTTTCAAATCCTTTGAACTGCAGAAGGGAATCAAACATAGTTGTCTTTTTATCCCAGCTTTTACTCTTTAGAATTCTAAAAGCTTGCTTTGCTCATCTGTCAAAGGGATGGCATTAAGGGGATCACTGTTGACAAGTGATAGTACAAATTATGCAACACAAATGACATTTCACTACCTCTCCTCTGATCTGCAATTCCCACTCTCAATCATTCCCTATTCTATGAAAATATTAAACCACAGATCCAACTGCAGAAAAAGTGATAGTGTAGGTGTCTCTTGATATCTTGCTACTGAACAAAAATATGTTCTGAAGCCCACACCTATAATTATGTTTGTGAGAGTGGGTTCCATTTAAAGTCCCCTGGTTCCTGTGGGGATGTTGAAATGTAAGTATATAGATGGCATGACAGGATCAGGGCTGTAAGGTCTTTTCTAAGTAAATGTTAACAGTTCTGAAAGGTCTTGCATTAAATTCAATGTAAACCAACAGGCAAAATCATTAGGCTGTACTTCATCTGAGGTTTCTCCTTAGGCAAGGAGAAACTGAAAAATTTATGTGTCCTTCCAGTTTGCCCCTCGACAAAGCCTTATCTCAGACCCATTCAACATCAGCTCCTGAGGAGAGTTCTCATATTCTTCCAAGGTTTAGGAGAGAACTTCAGTGACAAGAGGACTCTGAGAAATCAGAATTGCAGCATTCAAGCCACTCAGGTCAGAGCAAGAGCAACCAACCAACCAGCCAGGGGTGTGCCAGCAGTGCTGGAGGGGAGGAGAGGAGCAATTCCAGCAGTGAGGACACAGCCACAGCCAGCACAACAACAGACAATCCACACACATCGACTGCATTGCCCTAAATTGAGAAAAAAAATGGGTTTTCAAGTTGTAGCACTGCACTCTTATCACTGCAGTGAGACAATTTAGTCCTTGGACATTACAAATCAGACCTACAGAAGGCTGGAAGTAAACCAGTTTTCAGACTGCCTCAGAAGAGGAGGACTGGAGGTTTTTTCCCTATCAGTGAGATTATTCCCACCTCATCAACACACGTTGATGCTCCTGGAGTAATCAGGAGTAATTCTCCAATAAACTGGAGTAATACAGAGGGCAAAATAATTTTAAGAGTCACCTTAAGAGACTGCATGGGCACCACAAATGATATTTTTGCCAAGGAAGCCTCTGCACACACCCTTTGCAACCAGGATTTTGATTAGTCTCAGATGTCAACAGTACAGAGGAGGTTCATCTTCAATAGTTTCTCTTTTGGAACAAAAATATTGACTGAAAACAATGCACAAGTGTTTTCTGAAGTGGACAATTGACTCTTGGCAGCTGACCTCAAGACACTGTCAAAACACAGACGTATTGAAATGAACACAAGGGTTGCATCACACAAGAGAAAGAGAAATGGGATTAGAGACAGAAATTTTGCCACAAGGCTGTATTTAGACTGCAAAGAACCAAAAGAACAAATAAAATTATAATAATCTATTTTTGCCCAAAGCTGTAAAAAGCTCTTGTGTCAAAAACCATTCCTCTAAGTTACACTTGGTATGCCAGCTATGTATTACATTAACTGCTTTTTATTAGCAGCCTTATTACTCTCCATATGCACGAGAATGGAGCAGTTTGCAAACGAACAGGATTGGACTGCAAAGAGCACAAAACCATGGGAAATGCTACCAGTTTTTGACTGGCTTGGTATAAATCTTTATATAGATGGAGGGAGTCAGTCTTGAAGCACCTCCAGGTGAGCCCCAGCAGATGTTACAGGTTATGAGGGAACCTGGAAGCTTTGTGTGCACACAATGGGCTCCTGCAAATGGAAGGGAAGAGTTCAATTTGTCAAACATGCTCAGACATCTCTTTATTTGGGAATTATGGTGTGGCACATCTTGGAAGAAAAGGAAATAGAGGCCTTGGCTTGCTGCTACAGAGTAAGCCACTGGAGCTCTTTGTGAAGAAGGATTATGCTGAGTTTAAGGATAAAAATCCCATATTCTAATGCGATTTAGGGCACGCAACTCCCTGTGCAAGTTTTCCCAACCTTGATCACTTTTTAAAAGCTGAGTTTAGTTCTGCTGAGTAAATTATCCAAGATTCAGCCAGATTAGGGGGATAAAATGGAACTAGAGGGGAAGATAGATGCATTAAGAGCATTAGAACTTGAAATCTTCAGCGTAACTCCCAGTTTAGCTGAATGCTACTCCTTCTTAAAATTGATGTAGCCTCTAAGGATGCCTTCTCACCTGCTGATGGAAACAACAGGTACTGCAAGGGAAATGAAAGGTAATTCTATTTCTTGTGTATAGCACAGTCACTTCTTGAACTCGCTCCTTTCTAAGTTTGTAAGAGCTTTCATTCAACAAAAGGAGAATAGTTGGAGGTAACTTAAAATTTATTTGAAACCATGGCTCTAATTTATGCTTTAATCCAAGTAAAGCCTGGGCACTAACATGACAAACCAGGACCATGATTTTTTGCAAGTTAGATTGTTATATAGTAAGATAACTCCTTGCACTCAAGCAAAAATTCCTTAATTAAGATAGGAATGTTCTATAGTTCTATGAAAGAGGACAGTCAGCCCCAATACACTTAATTTTTGCTATCTGTTGTATGATCTACACGAGATCACTTCTGTTAAATATTTGCATCTCTAATTGAGAAGACAGTATTTCTCAGGGAGATATATTAAAATAAGTCCTCAGCTTCATCTGATCACTGAATTATTATTATTCATGGGAGTTCTACTGTTAGTGTCACACCTAATGTAATCTCAAGCTATGTTAATTAATGTAATTTTAGAGTGGCCTCCCCATATTGCTCCTCTCCTCTCTCCTCATCCTGTCCCTTGTGTCCTTTTGTCACCATGTTCAGCATGGATAAAATTGTCCTGTGGAATATAGTGTTTGACAAAATCAACCTTTTATGTCTTGGACTGTCTCTTAGCTGGGGCAGTGGCCCATGAGGGAATTATTCCTTACCATTGCTGTCATTAAGGATTCTGAGCCCTCTACAAGTCCATAGTAGGTGAACTTAGGAAAGTCAATAAGCCTCTGAGGAGACCCTAAGCTGTGATATGAGTATTTAATCCTCTGTTTCTTTTGGAACCTTTACACAAAGTGCTCAGCAGTTGAATTCTGATAAAATGAAAAGGTAAACTCTAATTAGCACAATGCAGTTCAGGCTCTTGCATTAAGGTTGTCACAGCACTTTCAATATGATGAAAATCAATGTATGAGGGTTTACAGCTTGGACATGAAAAGGTTTCATGGACCTCACTGGGCTGGAAAAGGTCTCTACCACATTGTAAAGCTCATTTTTAGCCAGGTTTCATACAGAAATAAGTCTCATTAAACCAAAGGGTACAGGTGATACCGTATTGGCATGAGAGCCTGCCTAATCTAGCAGCTTTGCAACCCATTGATTATTTTCAGTTAAGACACCCAACAAAAGTGCAGTGAAAATTACTTTCCTGTGTTCCCTTGGGATGCAGCTGTTGGGTTGAGAAGGTGGACACCAAAACACAGAGAAAAGCTGCAGTAGAGGGGTCACTCACTGGTCCAACAGCCAGAGTCCCTCTCATGGATGTCATTGGAATCACAGAATGCACAGATGCAGAAATGCTTTTATCATAGAAGCACTTGTTTCAGATAAACTTGTTTGTAGAGAAAAATCCCCACAAAGGGGAGGGTAATGGTGGTTTGACTGTTTGATGATATCTACACAAAGCTTCCCTTACCAGGCAGACAACCTGCTCACAATGAGGAACTCTCAATTCCAGTCTCTCTTAGATTCTTATATTCTGCTCCTTATTTGTGAAATAAGATTTTGGCAAAATTCATTGCCCTAAAAAGTAAAGATGATTTTTTTTTTTTTTTGTCAATTGGGCCATGTGGCTATTAACATATGGAAGAAAGTAAAATAAAAATTAAGTGCACTACAACTTTAACACTTCCCTTAGAGGCAAGGGTCACATTTTGCTCAATGGGAGCTCTGAAACAGGAAATGTGGGAAAATGAGACCCCTTAGTGCTGAGTCTATACAAAGTTAACATTCCAAAGTGTGAAGGTACTCAATAATACAAAAAATACAACCACAACAAAGGTAAATTGATTCCTGGCAATGCTTTTCATCTCAAGCCTAATTATCGTGTCCCAAAAATCTTCTGCTGGAACTCATTGAAATTAATTTCTTCCTAAATGTATTTCCCTTTAGGACTAGCTGCAAATACACTTTTCTAGGACTTTCCAAGTACTGTGAGCAAAGAACAGCTTTATCAGCAGAAAAAAATATAAATTAGCAAATTAAGATCTAGATCCTTTCTGCTTTTCCATGTAGCTCTAGAGCTCTGACAGTCCTCCTTTTTCTAATGTATAACTTTATGTAATTCAGTCTCCTGGGTAACTTGCTTTTCTTGTTTTGAACATGCAGTGAAAAATTAAAGAAATATTGTTAATTACCCCTAAGACCTGAGATATGAGTGATTTGAGGACAAGTATAAAAGAAAACAGGCTCGGTGTAAAACTTTCAGTGGAATAATTTTTAAAAGAAAAAAAGATAATTGGAGAGTAACAACATGGGTTTGGGCAAAAGAGGAAGGAAAACAGATTAAATTTAGTACTGTTTTAGATCACATGAAATAAAAGTGAAGCATCACCCTGGAAAAGTTACCCTAGAAACATCAGGCCATTAAATTCTTTCTTGTTTCATCCTGACTCCTGTTGTCCTCTGGCTGTTCAACTATGTTAAATAAAACACTTCAAAGGAAAGTCTCAAGTGTTCAACAGCTGATTTTGCTCCCAGAGGTGCTGAACTGGCAAAAGTGGAAAGATGTGGAGCAAATATAACTAACCAGAGAGGAAGGATGGGCTACCAAAGCATTTTAAAGAAGGGAATAAAATAGTAATGAATAGGCCTGGAAGATGAAGGTGAGCATGAACCAGGCTTCATTAGGAAGGCAAGGAATGGCAGGGATAACAAATCTAAGCTTCCTAACACACACCCCATTTGTGCAGATAAAATTATATTCCTGTGCATAAAAGGAAATAACCCCCTTCCTTCCCCCTCTGGCTGTGCACAAGGTGTCAGGTCATCCAGAATGGGGTTTCCAGGGTGATGAAGGCTGGGTCAGGAGTTGTGCACAGTCCTGCACAGCCCAGACACTGGTTTCTCATGGGATTAAGGATCCAGGTACTGGAATATCTGGGATAAATCAGAACTAGAGTCACCCATCGTTCATATGGTGTGATGCACCATTAGTATAATCCACTTCCTGCAGAAAAAGACATCCCTGCTCCTCAATCACACACACAAAAAACCCCAACCCAGACCAGATCCAATAATTCTGTTAGAGAAAACACAAGCACAATCCTTTGGGCTGAATATTGCCCAGATCTTCCAGCAGAACTGGTGACACAAATTCCCACCATATGAAAAGTTCAAGTGGGAAAAGAAATTTATTCACATTTCAGTGGATCCGCATAAGATCATTACACATTTCTGTTGCAAAACACTGTTGATAGAATGCCACAGAGTATTAGATTTGCTGTATCTTATTGATTATACATGTCCACATACTGTGATAATTGGGTTGAATAATATTTCATGCAGGCTAATGTGAAAATCATTTTTGCTGAATATAAAATTACTTATTTTGATTCTGCAGGGATTTGTTTTGTCAAAACTCATGTAGCACTTAGGAAACTAATAATTGTTCAATTGTGGAGCAGAAGTGTAAAATTATCTTAACAGAAGTGCAGAGAATGAAAAGAACAATGGATCTGACCTCATTTGTTTGATTATTAATGGTGTTTCATCTAATTTACAAGGTCTAACCTTGTGTAATGCAAATGTAGAGTGGAAATGTATCTTTTTATCTCACAGTCACTAATTAGTTATGCTATATATCAACCTATTTTTGCTCTAGTTCAGCAATGGGGCAGAAATGTGAAGAAAAAACCACCAAGAATAATGTCTAGAAAACACAATTAGATTAGTAAGACTGAAAAAATCAGTGGAGATTATTTAATATACTTTATAATTTGGTATAGATCTCACTCCTCGGCTAAGGAAAAGAAAATCATTAAATATTAGAAGTGAAACCTTTCTGGCAATGCTGGGATTTACTCAGAAGTTTTCTGTTTCTCTTGCTAAGACCTCACAGAGCCACACCAGCCACAGGCAGAAAACGTCCCTGTATTCCATCAGCCAGTTACAGAAGCCACCCAAACTCCACACTGGCATTGCTTTTTTTTGCATTTCAGAGAAAAATCACCTTTTCTAAAGACCAGAATAATTAGATTTCAGAGATGAGAGCAGCAAAAGTGGTGAAACAATGCAGAATCTGCTCCTCTTTCCCCTACGACTTCCATAGAAAAGACAGATGGGTTTGCTGGGAGATGTGAAGAGGAGCAAGAAGCCCTTCCCTGAGCTATGTGGGTTATGTGCACAGCAAGGAGTCAGGCAGAGGGTGTTGGTTCCTCCCCCTGGCCCAGATTTTGTTGCATCAGACTTCAGATGTCTTTCACGACTTTGGTTTCTCTGGAAGTTTTGTGAAGTAAAAATCCACACTTGCTCAGCTGATGGATTTTGTTCCTCCTGTAGTTAAATCACCAGAGCAGCAGAGGAGGGCACACATTAGGATCAGGCCAGCAGCCTGAGCCTGGGTGGTTCCTGTGAGGCATTGGCAGAGCAGCACAAGAGAAAATGCATCTCCACAAAACAATTAGGTAAAAATTAGAAGGTGATAAAATGGAAAATTAGTGTACTTAGACAGAATTTAGGACTGAAGCGTCTCTCCTTCCCATTAATTCAGTGATGGATTATACCTCTGTGTCCTCAATACATTTGTTTTAATTAAACAAAACTGAAGGATGGCCTGTGCTCATTCAATATTTTAGGTCAGCACCACTACAGAATTCTGTGCAAGTATATATCCCACCTATTGCTTCTCTTATACTCTAATGAGGTCATATATCAGTGAAAAGTGAAAAATCTTTAGTTTTCAAACTGTTTTTTTTTTTTTTCCTTTTAGAGTTTTCCTTTTGAAAGGGCTGCTCACCCTTACCCCCATTAACAACAAAGTCATCTCCTCTCTTTTCTCTCCTGTCTGACACCACCCAAAGGATCCAACAAGGACAACAGGAGACTAACCAAGATTCTTTCTGCTCCTTATCCATTTGATTTTATCTTTCTGTTTGATGCTTCTGAAGCACAACAGGACACTGGCCCATGACAGCAACTCTGAGACACAACCGTAATACAAATAAATAAGTAATGTTTAAGAATGCCTTCTTTTCAAGGAAAACTAAGAGGCTCCAAAACTAACATTAAATTTTTACTCTTATATATTCTCTAAGTTAATTTTTCTTGTTCTCTGGCAATTAGCTGCCATCTCAGTCCTCAAGGCTCTCTGGGCTACTGAGCTGCTCTTTGTGGCTTCTGCACAAAGGGACATGTCAAGGGCAGCCAAACCCACCAATGCCACTGAGGAGAAAAATACTCTTAATTGTTGGTTACCTACAGATAAACTCAAGAACCTGCTTCTAACACACTGTAACACCCACTGGGTTTTGCAAAGCCATTTTTGGGTGGCTGTCATTACCCCTATTGCTTTCATTAGGTTTCTGCTACATTTATTTCCCTTTGCATCCTGCCATTATCAGTTATTTACACCACACTACAGATTTCCACTGCACACAAAAAGTGGGGGTTTTGAAGATATTGAGCTAAGCAGAGTTCTCAAGAGCATATCAGAGGTGGGAGGGTCAGAGGGAATGCAGCAAAATGCAAAGGTGATCCACAGTCTGACACCCTACACCCAGAACACCAAACTCCAGTTAAAGTGTCACAGCACAGGGGTTTCTTCACAGGGAAAAATGAAAAAAAAAAAAAAAAAAAAAAAAAAAAAAGGCTTTTCAAGAGTAAGGTATCTGTGGAAAAATCTACAAAAACACCAACACCACCCAGCCTGAAGAAAAAAAAACCCCTCAAAAACCCAAACAAAAAAGACTCCAATAAAATCAGAGAATGCCCTTTGTTTCACATTTCCTGGCACTGTGCATATGAGCTTCAGGGATATTCCCTGGCAAAGGACTTCCATAGCTGCTTAGAATTTTCCTCACTGTAACAAGGACAGCCCTCAGCCTGCAGGGGACTAAACCTTGCAATATCAGCAGATCAATACTTTGGTATTCAGCAAAATTCTATCTCACTTTTTCCCCTTTTTTCTTCCATCTCTGTTGGACAGCATGTCAAGGCTTCTCTCTTCCTGACCAGAACTCCACAGAATTCTCTATTTTGAAGTCTGATTTTTTTTCAGACACCCAAGAGCCTCATTCATCATCGTATTACTAAATCAGAATACAAGATTATTTATTTTTGATCACTTTCAGCACAGAATCATTTGCCTTGCCAATTATTTCATTCATATCCTGGCAGGCGTGCCCTCTCTTGCTCTTTTTCTCAGCCCAGTTCACTCCTCTCAATGAACAAGTTATCAGTGCAATTTTTATCTTGATGATCCTCTCCTCTGAAGAAAACAATTCTCTTTTCCACCAAACCCTGACCACACCAACACACTCAACGAGCCCTGAGTGAAGGAGGAGTGAGGATAACACACTGCTCAGCACCAGCTCGGTTTCCCTTCTGCTTCTGAAATAATCGCCTTGCATCTGCCCTTCACAAAAAGATCTGTGTAGATTTGTTTTATTTTATCCATCTGTTCAGATGCTCCATGATCCAGACAGGATTTCTTATGATCATAAAATATATCTTAATATGACTGGATGCTCTGTAATAATTCTGACTAGAATTTTCTCAATGGATGCTTTAGCCACTGAACTTCATTTTGCTCACCCTTAACAAAAAAAAACACAAAAAAACCCCAAACACACACAACTGGAATAGGAGAAGTTCAGAAGACAAAAGGAAAGTAATCAGACTCAAAAACCTATCTATTTATGAGACTGAGCTTCCAGAGCCATTTCCAACAAGCAGCAGCATTGGAAAGGTTAGCAGAATATACCTACTTATCTTATAATATTATGGAAGAGGTTAAAAAATTCCACAGGAGCAAAATATTGATAATTAATGAACAATCTTTTGCTCATAGTTGTCTAAATTGTTTCTAACATTTTGATCAAAATAATTTAAATAAATTAAACTTCAGGAAAAAAAAAACAAAATACTTAAGGAAAAGAAATGTTCTATTAATTTTGACAGGCTGTTTAGTCACAATGGTGCTCATATTCAGAAAGCCCTGATTATATTGGTGCACATTTCCAAACATCAGCCCTTCAGACTGGGGTATTTTGGAGCACTTTGCTGTGGTATCCTGGCTCACCATTAGCTCTTCATTTTAAAGTTTAGATTAAGGTTATGTTTGTTTTTGTGGTTATTTTTTAATTTCAAGGTCTTTGCTAAAACATCTGTGTAACACAGTGTTGCTCAGTCACATTTATTTGTGCTTATTATCTTAATTATTTTTGCCAGAAAGACTGACAATTATACATTTGCAGATGTAATAGATCAAAACCCCCTGAACACTCTGGTGTTTGCTCTGGGCTTATTACTCCCTGATACTTCTGCTATCAGTAGAATTTGCTTGTTTACCATTGCTATCTCTATTTAGATCATTTATTTAGATGAGAAACAGTGAGGAGCTGCACTGCTTTACACCTGGGAGGCCTCATTTGTTATCTCCTCCTAAATGAACAGTGGCTACTTTACTCCTGTTTGCTATTTTAAGCCAAAGCTTCACTCACATCTCTGTTCTCACTAACACTTTGCACAGACCTGAGTTAAAAACAGATAAAGCCATGCTGGCTCCAAATTCAGCTAAGAGGTAGAAGGTTTCCAGAGGAAACAGAAATGCTAAATTCTGGGCTAGTGAGGAGGAAAAGCATTTGGCTTTTACAAGATGGAAGAGGGGTCATTATATTGCTAGAAAAGAAGGAGGGGAAAAAAAAAAAAAAAGAAAAAAAAAAAAAAAGAAAAAAAAAAAAAGAAAAATATCAGCTTAGGAATTTTGCTGTGAAACTTCCTCAACAGAGAGACAAATGTAAAACACCAAAGTAATTTTATTTGGAGTCCAGGTACAGTTTCAGGGAAATGAATGTCTTTTAAGAGGTTGTCTTTTTTTCTCTTTAGAGGAAGTAGTTGAGAGCACAGGAGAGTTAATAAAGCTGGACTCACAGAGATTTCTATTTTGTGATGGGATTTGACTGAAATTTATTACAGTGTAAACTCTAAACTTTGGTAGAAAAGTTGCTGTGGGGAAGGGAAAGAGAAGGAGAACTCATTCTTAATTCTGGCTGCTATTTTCAAGTAAGCATGTTTAAACTATTAATTCTCCATCAGGCTTGGCTGAAATAGGCTGATGCACTCAGAACAGAACATCATCGTAATAGATAGAAATCATGATTAGATGAGACAGTTCCTAAAGGAACAAACTCTTTGAAATTAAAAGAATTAAGCAGCAATGCCACAAATCACTGTGAAATCAAAGGTACAGCTTTGGTAATGAGTCAACCCACCCTCTCGAGCAGCTTAAGGTTTGTTTTTTCATTCTAACTGGATTAACTCACCTCAACTGAGGACATCCTACACAGACCTAACTTTAAAATCTCCAGCTGAAGCCCAGAGGCTGTAGTCTGGGTTTTTGGAATTTTCTCATGATGCATATAATTCTACCCATCCATCAACTGATTTTAAACTCAAACTTACCATCTTGTGTTCATCAGGCTCATAGGAATTACATTCACCTTGTCTTTAGAAAATCACGTCATCCTGACTACTATTTTCAGAGTATGCACTACCATCAATATGAGGATTTCATGGTGGATCAGGGAAGGACAAGTAATTTACTTTATACTATTTTTTGTAGTTCTCAATCCCAGATCAACCCACTTATGCTGTGCTAAGTGTGGCCAGGTGTAAAGGAGTTTTTGTTTGTTTGTTTATTTGTTTTAGCAACAAAAAATAATATTGAATTTCCCACTTCTAAATCTATGATTTCAGAGAGTGAAGACAAAAAGCAGTCTCCAGAAGAGCTGAAGTGAAGTGAGGAGATTCCCTACAACCAACTGTGTTTTTGAGCCACATCCCCAAAGGTCTCTACCAAAGGGGCAGATCCAGGCTCACACAGCCTCTGTTGTGCCTGTGAATGTGGTCAATTTTTGTCTTCATTACAACAAGAGAAGTAACACAAAGGGCTGAAAAGAAAACACTCCTGGCCAACCTGGCCTCCACCTTCAGGGCAAGAAAGCAATTTGCTTTTCTGTTCCCAAATACATTACCTTGTATTGACCCAACTCCTGTCACAAGAACTCTTTTTCGCCATTGTGGAAAACATATTACAGAATTAAATGATCCTTCTTATTTGGGATGATTCTGTAGGAAAATATAAATCTCACCATGAGCACTAATACTACACGGAATGTTCTGTATCCAAAAATGCTGCATTTTTCTTTGCACAGCTCTCCTCAGCCTTTATATTTTTCATATCAAGGATTATCTCAGCCCTTAGTATTTTTATGCAATAACATTAAAACAAGGATCATGTAGACCGACAATATTCTTTCTCTTCTCTGCCATTGCTTAATCACACCAAATGCCTGCACAAAGTTCTGGACCTTTTAAAAAGTATTTCAAAAGACCTCTCGAAAATATTTCAGCAACCTAAACAACTGGGATCCTGTTCACAAGACCACATAAATAGCTGACAACAGTTCCCACAACTTTTTAAAGCACATTGAACAGGACCTTAAGAGACTGAATATCTCCTGCACACCAGAGGCACTGTAAATATTATAAACCACTAAATGGTGCTTGGGCTACACAAAGTGTAAAACTTAAATCCTCAGGTCACAGGTGCTCCTGACAGATATTTTCCAACTTAGTTAATGTTTAGAGAAGTGCAGCTCAACTCTAGGGCATAACATTAACATACATTCAGATTTTCTCCTCTGATCTTTGTTTAAAGACTGCACGACCTCCACAGTGTAACATGCTGTATGTCAAGGACAATAACTTCCATCTGGGCTTAAATGTAAAAACTTTCTTTTCCAAAAATCTTCAAAATATTGTAGGAAAATACAGTGGGGTCTCCCTGAGGGCAGCAATTGTCGTTAAGCTAGGGGTTGACAAATCTCTGCAGTGAGAGGTGAAATTAAACTGATAATTCTATCTAAAGAATGGATAATGGTGAGCCAGGATACCACAGCAAAGTGCTCCAAAATACCCCAGTCTGAAGGGCTGATGTTTGGAAATGTGCATCAGTATAATCAGGGCTTTCTGAATGTGAGCACCATTGTGACTAAACAGCCTGTCAAAATTAACTGAACATTTCCTTTCCTTAAGTCTTTTGGTTTTTTTCCCTGGAGTTTATTTAAGTTATTTTGATCAAAATGCTAGAAACAATTTAAACAACTACGAATAAAAGATTGTTCATTAATTCTATCCAAAGAAGCACATGTACTGTGGTTAAGACTTTTCTTTTTCTTTTTTTCTCTGTGGATAAAGTAGATCAAGGGATGCACGACCTGCATTGGCAGAGCTTTCAGGCAGCAAGTCACTGGAACGAGGAGAAAAGGCTCTGCCTCAAACTTCTCAGAGCAAGAAGGAGCAGTCCAGGCTGACTGCAGTGCTTTCCACAGCACATCACGAGTGACTTGAAATCATTACTGAGAGCCAGGCCACTGCCATCGACTTTGCAATTACCGCGTGTCTCAGCGTGGGCGCGGCCGGCATCGACAGCGAGCAGCTAAAACTGGCTCTGGGCTTTTCCATCTATTGGTCTTTGTTAATTGCATTTCTACTTTCTTTATCGCATTTGCTTCTCAACACACTCAGCAGCGCAGAGGATGCTGACGGGGCAAGTAAGTTTTTTTGTCCTAAGTTCACACAAGAAGCCTCTACAAATGAAGCTCCAGGCTCGGTGCCGCATTATGCAGCTCCTCTCACCGGGAAAACAAAGCTGTGCAACTCTTGGCAACCATCCTAAGTGTGCAGGAAGGAGAACAACAAATGCCTCCAGGGACACACTGATACATGGAGTTAAGCAGCACCT
This sequence comes from Zosterops lateralis, assembly GCF_965231275.1. Classification (NCBI taxonomy): domain Eukaryota; kingdom Metazoa; phylum Chordata; class Aves; order Passeriformes; family Zosteropidae; genus Zosterops; species Zosterops lateralis. Next base: position 11,779,356 of record NC_139775.1, read on the forward strand.
GAAAAGCCCCCTGTCGGAGTCCAGGGCATCCCTCTGGGCACTCTGGAAAGTCACAGACCTCAGTAGAGAGGCCTGGGACCTCAGAAAGAGGGTCTGGGGTCTGTGCAGGGGTTTGCCTGGCACAGAGCCCAGGAAGACACAGTCATTCATTTTGGTCTATGTGAAAAACATCCAAGCAGAGAAGAATTGCAAGTCACAAATGTGTAACAGAGAATAGTGTAGTTATCACCAGGTAGAAAGTTTTGTAGTTTTGGGATTTTTAGAATGTAGATGCAAGTGGACAAGATGGTGGAATTAGAATAGAACCCTGAGTTCTTCTTCTTCTTCTTCTCCCTTGGCATCCATTTTCTGCAGTGACGTGGGCACAAAGTAGTTTGATAGGATTGGGTCAAAGTAGAAATTACCCTTCTTGTATAGGTGTTAGGCATTGGCACAGAATTGTAAATAAAGGGTATGTAGATATCTGAATAAAGGCAGAGAGACCTCCCATCATGAGGGGAGTCACATAATGTCTGAGCTGCTGTGAACATCTCGGCTGGACACAAAGAACTTGTAAGATAAAAATTAATAAACAACAAGAGAAACCAAGAAAACCAAGACCTTGAGACTCCACTTCATTCTCGCACCAAGCACAGACACAGATTTAAATCCTGTGGAGGTCAGAGACAGCAGGGACAGAAAAAATACCCACCAGAACCACCAGCCTGGAATCTTGGGTCAGAAAGAAACATAAAACCCAAGAACCCCCCACCTGTGATCCTCCCACTGCTGCAAACAGCGCTGACTGTGTTGACTCAGTGCATTACTCAGCCACGCGGGGATTGGGCTCACCTCATCTGAGGTGCCCACAAAGCTGGCACTGACGCCTCAGTTAGTTATCCTGGTATAGCCAGTGCAAGACAACTGACACTTTTACTGCAGCATGGATCATCTTGTCCAAAGAGGCACACCTAAAATAGGTCAGAGGAGTCACAGCCTGGAAGCAATGATTTCTCTGGTTTTTATGAAGAAATCTGGATGAGAAGATGCCTTGAGAGGTGTAAGGGATTTTCAGACAATGGAGCTGAAATTGAAACTCAAGATGTCAAGCTTATTCATGTCAATAAATAAATTAGTCTATTCTCCATTCAGCACAGGGGATGGAACAGCAAAAATCATATATGATTTTCTTTATCATGTTATTTCAGCTTGTCATTCTGCAATTTCATTGTGACACACAAACACACCAGCCCAGAACGCACCTGTCATGGAGCAGAGCACAGCTCCCTGGCTTCACACTGTTAGCTCAGGGAAAGAGGAAAAAAGCTCCATTCCACATCTCTCTCCTTTTTCACACTCCTGTTCATACATAGCTACAATAACTACCCATGTGTAAAAGAATATGGGAAAGCTGCTCTTACAGATCACAAAGCCTGACTGCCAAGAATAGAGTACATCTGTGACTACTTTGAGGTGGACGCGTATTTCTCAACATTTATATCAAACATAAAGTGTTTCACAAAAGCACAGCTCCTGTCTTTTAGGAGAAATTCAAAGTTTGAACCTCCCCTGCCCTACCCTTGGTGTGGTTGTTCCCACTTGTGCTGACCACGAGGCATCTTCTCACCTGCACAGCTGGACACAAGCACCTGAGCTGGTGGAGGCAGTGTCCCTCAGGAGCCTCCAGGGCTCTGAAATTGTGCTTCAAGGTGTTTTGTTTCCTCTAAATTGGACCAGATTTGTTTCTTCTGAATAGTGCATCACTTCCTAACTGGCCTGACATCTGAACAGACTGCACAATAAAGTCTCTTAGAGGGAGAATTCTAAGCTGTATATCATACCACCAAGAACATTCCTGAGTATGTGGATGATGTTCTCTGATACTAACGGTTAAAGAATAGAATAGGGGAAAGAATGGTATTTCTTATAGCACAGCAGGCCCCAGAACCATACTGGAATACTACAGCTAGGATTGACTCAGGCGCTGATTCTGCCCTTCCCTCTAAATACGATTGCTCATTTTTGTAGTGGTGGGCCAGGATTATTACAATTTTGGTAGAATTTTCTGTTATTTGGAAAGGGTTACATGTAATAATAGTGTTTTATGAGATACAAATTTCTGCAAGTAAGTATGAGGAAAATCAAGCTACAAGAGAATTGGGGCTTTTGTTCAAACAAGGAACACTTTGGGCAAGAGGAAATAATGTCATTATCCTCTGGGACTCAAGGATCCTGCAGTGCTTTTGTGTCACCTCTGCCTCTCTTAGACCTGTTGATCCTGTGTCATGAGGATAATGTGTATTTATGTATGTCCATGTGGCACGACATGGACAAGGAGCACTTGCACTGGTGACATGTAGATTTTGATAAAACTTTGCTTCAGAGAGGGGAAAACTGACTCTCCACACCAACCCTCTGTCACGATTCATCCACATGTCCTCTTACTCCTAAAACCCATTAGTCCTCAGAAGATTAAGTAGCACAGCACAGGCAAAAGGACTAAAGGATTGGGTTGCATTATTTAGCTACGATTCAGTGCCTGAGCTCTGCTGTTTTGGTATTTCTAGCCTGCAGCAGAAAACACCTCTAAATGCATTAGCTGAAATGAATGGGTTGAACAAATGGGTTGTTCCTCCTCATGTTTGTGAAACGGGAAAAGCACCACAGCTTAGCTGCTGTGAAATAACCAGCAAGGGTTTGGGTATTGGGCACACAGATACTCAGTGAGGAGGTGAGTGGCACAGACAGATACTCTCTGCTGCCTGAGGTGGTGTGGTGGCTGTAACCTGCTTTGGTTCTCAAACCAGGATCAGTTTCAGTCAGCTAGAGCTTGAATATTAATCAATGTGACCTGTTCAGGTGTTCATTTATTAAGCTTCTACTGAAACCTAAAAGAGGCAACTTTTGACATGGTTTAGATATATTTCTTTACTACATCCAGGCCTTTTTCTGTGCCAGCACACTTTTCTTTGATTGTATTACTTGTGTCAAAATTTAGAATGCCTTCCACCCAGCACAGGTGCCCTGAGCACTGCACCAGTGCAGCCCTCACAGAGTCAGGCTGTTGTCTTTTGGAGGGACTCACTCTCCAGCTCACCAGTTTCATAAGAGTCACATAAAAGTTAACATTTAATCTCTTAATAAAGCTGTCAGAGGTAAACAATGCTTTACTACTTTCTTCTTAAGGACACTAGAGACACCCTCTGAGGGAGAGATATAGATTTAAATGAAGTCATCTCTTAAACTACTCTCCATCTTCCATAAGAGTAAATCTCCTTCAAAGGGCTCTGACAATACGACTGGTTTGGGGATTGGGGCAGCAGGGAGGATGAGAAGGGGAAAACAAAATAAGATCATCCCCCCAAAAACAAACAAGCTTTCATTTCTGACCTCAGACACTGAGAATACAAGATTCTCTGTATTGCTCCCAAGCACTTTCCTCTCCTATCTGCTGTTCTGTTCCCAACCATGGCTGATTTCTGTTGCTTCAGAATAAGGCAGAAAAACAAACAGGATACAGCCAAGTACACGCTGGAGGGGAAAAAAAAATCCTTTTAATGCAGTAGGAGACGAAGGTACAAGCAATGGAGTATAGAATCTCAGCCTAAGCATCAACAGCTCTGTGTAAGATATTATACAAATGAAAAATGAGTTTAAAATAGTCCTGCTATTTTCATCAGATACAACAGTTTACAGGTCAGGACACTGGTACTTAACTGGTACATAATAGAGATTCAAAATCTGGCTACCCCAACACATGTTCCCTTTCCAAACCTGGATCAATTATTTCTTCCTGTGACAACTTTTAAAGCTTTTTATGATTCTCCTCTGGAGCCATCAGCTGTCTCTCCCTGCTGCTCCTTTGCTAAGCCATGACATTCTCCTGAGCAAATGCCCAAACTGCAGCTCCACTAATGCAGCAGAGGACACAGCTAGGCTGACACAGGTGTGTGCAGGACACACAGAACATAGCCAGGCTGACAGACAGACAGATGTGCACAGGACACACAGAACACAGCCAGACTGACAGACAGATGTGCACAGGACACACAGAACACAGCCAGGCTGACAGACAGATGTGCACAGGACACACAGAACACAGCCAGGCTGACAGACAGACAGAGGTGTGCAGGACACACAGAATGTGACACTGCCATCGGGGGCCAGCAGGGAAAGTGCACAGCAGCTCCTGTCTGCACACATTAACATCCAAGTCACCCAGGCACTTCTCCTGTGGCTCTGAGTCACCTCGATTGCAATGGATTACCTTCCCTCAGGAGATTCAGGATGGCATTCCCATTATCCACTTAGGTACATGCTTTTACTATATCATCTACTTAACTTAAGCTGATCCTACCCACTGCCATTACTTTGTGTTATGAATGCTGCAGTTGATAGACATCAACCTGCCACTGCTCTCTCTTCCAGGGCATGTCAAATCAAGAAGTGTTGCAACATTTAGCTCAGGGCTTATGAAACACCCTGGAATGGCAAAATCTAAGCTTTGAAATAGGTTAGCTATAACTTTGGTTCTTTGGCCTATCAGTAGGTAAGCATTACTTGTTTCAGTTCAGAAATGTCAAATTCTCCACAAAAGAAACACTTGCTGTAAAGGTAAAGCAGACTGGCAGAACCAGACACGTCCCTGTCACTCCAGTATTCTGTCCACTGAATGACAGGACTCTGTTTCCACAGCTTTCACACCCATTTATGCAATATGTCACTTAGTGCAACGAAATTATAAAATGAGTCACAACAACAGTAGTCTGCATTTAAACAAATGGCAGGTGTAATACCTGCATTATTATCAAAATCTATTTTGTTAGCACAGATCAAATGATTAACAGAGTACATAGAGTCAAAGACCATGAGCCACAGTGCAAGACATCCTGCACTCAGTTCTATAATGTTATTCCAGTTTCAAGACAAGTCTAGTTTTAAAATGACCTACTGAGTGACACTACCCCATCAGGTTTTCCATAAAAATCACCTTATTGCCTTCAAGTGCCATTCACTTCCTAACGTCATAACTCCTAGACTGAATACCTCTCATGAAAAGAAAGTTATTCACTACTTGGAAATTTTCTCTATAACTGTTAATATTACCTTCATGGAAAATTTGACAAAGTTGATAACATCTTCATCATATGTGTTAGAATGGCCTAAGGAGCTACAAAATAACAGCCAAACTGTTCCAGGCACTGTTTGAAAAGGCAGAAGGACCGTAGCCTGAAGAATTTTTATTTTGAGAGGAAAAAATCCAAACACATTGGAGAGACACATAAACAGGCAAACAGAATAAAAAAAATACCTCATAATTCAATTTTGGGAGCAACAGGGTAGCTGGGGGGGCACAAGGTACTGGGGGAGGAATGGGAGATGAGGGATGACAGGAAAGGTACAAAACTGGGGGGAGATGGTATAAAGAGCAATGGAACTGTAGGATCACGTGTGCTGAGCAGAGCCAAGACTACAAAATCCTACAAAATTAGGTATTTACTGAGAGGGAGGAGCAGTTTCCTCCTGGGGGGACACACCCCTTCCTCCTCCTTCCCTGTGGTTTCATTGCCACACACAGTATCCGGTGTAATGCAAAATCCCTTTGGTCAGCTGGGGCCAGCTGTTCCAGCTGTGTGTCCTCTCAGCTTCTCCTGCACCTGCAGCCTCCTCACTGCTGGGACAGTGTGAGAACCAGAAGAGGCCTTGAGGCTGTAAAAGTGCTGCTTTACTAAACCAAAACATGTCTCTTAACGCTGCTTTCATCACTAATTCAAAACCCAGCACCACACAAGCTACCGTGAAGAAAGTGAACTGTACCCCAGCCAAAACCAGTACAAATGTCTCTGCAAGACACAGTGTCCATGCTGATCCCACAAACACTGAAAGGAGGAGTTGGCACATTCAGGACTATTGTCTTGTGATAGCCCAACACTGCATGCTGGACCTGCAACCTGTTTGATACAATTAATAGGAAGAGGATGCAGTCCCTCTTGTCCTCAGGGGTTTGCTTTGAAATCACAGACACTGCCACCAGCAAGGCTGGAAGCTGCAGAGTATTTTACAGGATGGTTCCTGTGCTCTCTGTATGTATTTATCTGTCTGTAGTGCTGCTAGTCATTAAAAAGTCTGTCCACTTTTCAAGTGAAAAAATATTTAGTTTCTCTGGCTTATGACAGTCTTTGTAAAGAGCAGTGCTGTATTGATTCTTTCCTCAGTGTGTATACAAACTCATTTATAATGTTGTGACCTGAACTGTAGAGCACAAATTTAAAATGACCTGTACATATTACTTGGTAACATTTGGATTGCAAGTTAAATACTCCCTGATTAAACATGAATGCTTTTCCCTGGGAGTACGAGATATCTTATCAGAAAAGCCTTCTTATCAAATTCACCATCCTGGAGGCAGACACATTCTCTTGCAGTGCTGGGAGTTTATAATGATAAAATTAACAATGTTGTATTTCCCAGTGAAGTCAGCAGTAGTGCACTGCATCCTACCATTAATCATTAGAGCCAGTTCTCATAACAGAGCCACTTGCTGGCCCTCAGGCACCTGCATCACTCCCCAAGCAATTCCAGTCCCCAGCAATAACTTATCGCAGGAGCCAGGGATCAAGATTAAAAACCCAGTGAATAATGGGAGACTCTGTGCACCTCTATTCCTCTGGTAGATACAAGCAAGCTAATAACCTCCTTAAAGGGGAAGCAAATCATTCCATATTTTTCACTTTATAGACAAGCCAGGAAAGACCGGTATCTACGTCTCAGGGAAATTTATTGTACTGTTTAAGTTACTTGTTTCTGCCTTGTGCAAGGCATCAGCATGCATAAAACATTGGTGGGGGGAGGGCCCTCTGTGCAGCACTGCTCCGAGTACACTGCATTCTGCTTACAACAAAAACTGCAGGGGAAGGGAATTTTCATCAGAAATATTACCTGTTTTGTAAAACATTTGGGCAAGCAGTATAATCAGAGGCCAGATTTCCAGCAGGCAAAAAAAAAAAAAAAAAAAAAAAAAAAAAAAAAAAAAAAATGGCTTGAATTGACATTTGTGCCATAGAGGTGATGAAAGAGTCCCTGAAAATGCGTTTCAGCCATGGCTTCTCCCCCTCTCTCCTTCCCAGTCACAGGGCACAGCACTAAAATACTGAGTGTTCTGCTGCTGAGATCAGGGCAGTTCTCTGGGAATGAGTCTGCTGAGCTGCATCAGCTCACAGCTTGCTAAGCATGCAACAGAGACAGGCAGGTCTGGAAATACAAAAGGAACCTTCACTTCAGTGTCCCTGCTGGGAGGACAAAATGCATGAACACACACCTGTATATGCAACAGATATTGACAAGAGATTTTTATCTCCTTCAATTGACCATCAAATATCATTCCATTATTGAGACCATGCTCAGAGGTTATTCTAGATATTCCTATTTTTACCTACAAACCATGTGAAACTTTAAAATAATTATTATTGTATTGTTTATTCAAAGATTAATCTGGAAAATTAGTGCTACAGCACTTGGAAAGGAAGGAAAGGCAGTAGGGTCTGATCAAAGACACTGAGACACTGTGCTGCTCTTCGGCATTCTTAAGAATTTCATATCAAGTTTTCACTTTTTTGGAGGTTACTACAAAGGGAGTGCTTGAATTCCTGAGATAAAAACAATAATTACTATACTTAGAATAATTAATACTTGCAACAGATTTTGTATGAGGTGAGCAGAGAAAGAATTTCGAGTGTGGCATTGGTGAGAAAGAGAACACAAGGAATTTAAGAAAAGTAGAAAAGTAAATGTAAATGTGTTAAAAGCATTCAGGGTATGCAGGCAGCTCCTTGGCACACCTGTATATGATGCCTCAGTCAACAGCAATTTCAGACAACACACTGAGTTGAACCAGCCCAACGTATCCCTGCGTGTTGGAGAATAATGTGTAAATGGAACAGAACTGAGGCAGAGTTGGGCTGATTTCATAGTGAAAACCACACGGACACGGAGGAGAATTCTCTGTCACTTTGGATCCCATCTGCCATTTAGTCTACATGAAATGTTAAGAAACGGCAAATTAATCTTTAGAAGTTGAGACACAGCACTAAAATTCTGGGAGAGGAAGGAATGAATATCAAACATGAGCACAAAAATTTGTCAAGTGAGATTAATCATTGAGCCTGGTTATAAATTCTTAGTGTTCCACTGTTTTCCCAAGAGTTTTCATGAAATATTTATTTTTGATTGTCAGGTCTCAGGAATTCTGCCTGATTTTCCCATCTGCTAAGAATATAAGTTCATCATGGTTATAAAATCTTGATGCCCCACAAAAGCTTCCCAAGCATACAGTCAAACAAGATAAAGTCATTACAGCTTACTGATATATCTGTAAACCTACATAAAAACCACATTATGTTTAATGATTTAGAAATAAATAACAATGTAATAATGCAAAAGATGCATTTCTCAATGGTTGCATCTCTGAATACCATGTGATATAGTGGAGTGTTAAATGATTCAATCCAAGAGCTACTGCCACCACTTCAAGAGGTTATTGGAAACAGGGACAATGTTAGATTCTGATATGTGTTGAGATCAGCCCAAAACATGAAGTAAACAAAAATAAAAATTACAAACACTTGTTTCCACCCAAAAATCACATAAGATGTCATTATTCTCTGTTTCAGTTTGTGCCCAGGATGGGAAACACCTGGAAGAATTCCGATTAATGATTTTTCCCGATTAACTCTGACGATAACTCATTTTCTATAAAAATTCAGTCCTTCCTGATTTGATCTTTATTTTGATAAAAGAATTAAATCCCTAGTATTATAAATCAAGTTTCAGCAAAATATTGATACTGACCCTATCTTGGAATCCTGTGATTCTTATTCGTATTACAGAAGTGTGTTGTAGAGGGAAGAATAGAGAATACTGCAAGGCAGGAAATTGCTGAGATTTTAAAATACACCCATGAATGCATGTCAATCACTTTACAAACATCAGAACTGGTGTCAACTGGAGGCTTTAGAGACATCATGCTGTTAGCAGCCTCTCCTCAAGTTTTTGAAGGTGGGAGGATCAATGAGAGGATGCTTCAAAAGCTGGGTACAAGTGATGTGCATGCTACTGATGGGAACAGCAGAGGAGCTTTGGGCATGTCTTTAGGAAGAAAAGTGACAGTCTCATAAAAGGAATTCTACAGGATTATGCTTCAGAGAACACAGTCCACACATGGATGAAGAAAGCAGCATAGCAAACCATTTTTACAAGTTTGTGGGTTAGCCTGGTAGCAATGGGTTTTATTTAATGAAAAGGATTGGCTTTCTAGCCATGTCGCCTGGGGTCATAGAGGTTTGTAAATCAAATCTTTACACCTGGTCAAATAATTCATTAAGAACACGGTGGGATCTGTTTTCCATTCCTGAGCTGATCTTTGCCACGCAGAACTCAAGTGCCGGAAAGTCTCGTACCTCTCATTTCAATGTTTATTTTGCACTACTTTAGTTGGCCTCTGCCTACTTATCAGCTTGAAGACCTGTCCTTTTGCTGACTTTAATGATAAATAATCAATAGCCCCCTTGTACTGTCACTACCAACTCATTCACATGCAGTGAGGACTGAGCCAGAGGGAACTCGCTGCTGTCCAGTGCAAGAGCAAGAGACGGCAAGCACAAACCAAAATACAAGATAACCTATTTAAACATCACAAAAAGCTTTTTTTCTCAGCAGTGACTGAACACTGGAACATGTTGCCCAGACAGTCTGTGAGTTTTTTCCATTCTTGAAGCTATTCAACATTCATTTGGACAGTGCCCTACACAACCCTCCCTTTGAGCAGGAGGGTTGGACTCAAGGGTTTCCAGACATTGCCACCAACCTCAACCATTGTGTCATTTTGTGATTCTATAAAAAGGCTTTGTTAGTTGACACCTAGTGACTCACCCTGGTCCCATGCCTTTGACTGCAGATCTGACAGATACCTGTGATTACAATCCAAATGTGCAGATCCACGTTCCCTCAAGTATTCCCTCCCGGCCAGCAGCTTCCAGCACACACCTCAACCCTGGCTCAACCCAAAATGGGTCTTCCTGCCTGCCAGCAGAGTTCCACAGAGGCACACCTGTGATCCTGGGACCAGGGTCTGGAGGCTGACACAGCTGGAATAGCTGTTCTCTACAGCAGCTCCATGTGTGGGGCAGTGGAGCCAGAGCCAGGCTTAGGCAGTGATCCACTGACAAAGTGTGGGAGAGGTTCATGACACGTCACTGCTGCTGGGGACAAAAACCTGCAGCCTGCCCTGGCCATGGAACAGACACCTTTATCAGTTCCAGAAACAGGGATGAGAAAATGAGGCCGATTTAAAGACACAGGACAAGGATCAGCTGGACCTGACTTAAGACTGGACAAACCTAAATTTTGGATTAGGGAAACAACTGGCAATGCACCAAGCTTAATCCTCTTTCTACAAACATACAAGAAGAGAGTTAAATTTAAGGCCTTGCTCAAGGTGTTGTTATAATTGTCTTCTCCAAGAGAGATTTTAAATCAGCATTGCAGGAACAGACAAAAAAACCCCAGGGGAGGAAAGGAGAAGCTCTATTATCACAGACAGTCAAGACTTCCAACACTTCTGAAATTCAAAGGAGAGGAAGAGGCACATTGTGTGTTATGTTGTGGAGGGAATGTTGGATTTGGGGAGATGGACAACAGACCAGAGGAAGTCTGATTATGACCAGACTCTTACAAAAGATGTAACATTGGGAAATTTTTCCCTACATTCTAAAACAAAAGTTTAAATCCCATAGATTCTAGTCCAACACAATTTATTTTTACTCCTTTGTTTCTATAAAAACCACAATTTTCTTAAGACCAGGTATTGGATGACTGTGTTTATGAGCTAAAATTTAGATTCCTTAGACTGTTCGAAAAGTACCCCTAATTGGGTGATTTTTTTTCTCCAAATTGGTCTAAACATATCAAAAATCTTTAGTACTGTCGTGGCACTGCTCATGGAGATTTAAATAAAACAAAAGTAAATAAAATGCTGCAGTAAAGTAAACCAAAATGAAGAAATACATAACTTTTGATTTTTCATGAGGAAGCAAAAGTTGAAATTATTTTACTAGCTTTGACTGTGTGCAAAAAAAACCCAATAAAACCCCAAACAAATATAGGCACTATAATAATGAAAACAATGGTGCAATCCCAAAAAATTCTTCTGCACATGAATAATTAAAATACTCTAGAGTAGAAATTTTCCTGCCATGGAGTTCATGGACAAGTGTCAGGATGCAAAAACCCACAAGTTATCATTTTCTACTGAAAAATCACAGTTTTATTCTGTCTATTTAAGCTTCCTCAAATTCCTGCTGATTGCAATGAGGAATTTGCAGAAGTTAATCAGTGTATGATGATGCCATTCAAATCTTGCCTGTTTTGGTTATGGAATCCATAATTTGTGAGAATATCTTCATTTTATCAAGTCCTACCTTGTATTTAGGCACATTAAAACCCAAACCATTTATCCCTCAGGGCTAAAAGATTGTATTTCATCTGCTAATGCCTTACTCCAAACTGTTTGGATTAAAAACACCTCTAAAGGAAACAGAATATGGCATTTCAATAAAGCCATATTTTTTTGCAATAGTCCCTAAACAATGAATGCTAAAGATCAAGCTGTGAGCACAAGAATCTCTTTGTGAGGGCCCTCAAATGTGTGAGAAGTTCTTATGAAAGGAAAAATACAGACATCAGAGGAACACAACCATTACTTAGCCTCAAATAAAAACACTTTCATTCTACAAGGTACAAAATGCCATTCAACTCTTTTCCTCTTTCAGGTGGCTTAATTTTACAGAAACTTTCTCTTCAATGTAGAATGTGATGTGACTTCAGAGAGAAGAGGGATTTGGGATTATTTTAGTGTGTTTTTCACTAAGCCATGAAGAGTCAAACATTTTGCTGAGTTAGGGTGATTCACTACATTGCCCTGCTTAAGCTCAATATCTATTTCTGTGTTGCCTATTTTAATCTTAGTTGCAAGTTAAACTGACATTGCTGAAGCTCTTTCCTAAGGGTTTCCAACACATAAGCTAAATTGCAGTGCCATGTAAATGGGGTTTTGTCTGCTCAGCAGATGGAGAGCGATTGATTAAGTTTCACTGACTTGTCTGTGGATATGAATTCTTAACGACACTGATCTGCAAAATCAGAAACCCAGTGGCAGGTTACATTGGTAAATACTCCAGCACAGAGTTCCTGAAATTAGTGAAAGTTTCGTGTGAGACAGAAGGGCTGATCCAGCACTCTGTGCTCATGTAGGCCAACAATTTCACAGTCTTTAACACTCCACCATTTGGAAGAATGGAAATACATCTACTAATCTGGTTTCTAATGTTTAAAGGACTTCAATCTCCAAAAAGGCAGACACTTTAGCAAGGCATTTGTAAGGAATAAGGAATTGAAAAACTAATGACAAAGTATCCTTCTGAGATGACTTAAGGAACTGAGGGATGAGTTTACTGAACCTCTCAACGTGAATGGCTGATGAAAGGTGTGCTGGGAATTGCTTTGCAATGCTCAGGAGCTGTGATTCCACACAATATTTTAAAGAGAAAAGTGTATTTCAGAGTTGAGCCAATTTTTAATGTAAATTCAGACTCCATCCTTCCAAGACTATTATCCTTATTAATACACCCTGGAGTACATTGGGGTTTTTTTTTTTCCTCTTCTGAGCAGCAAACTTTGATACAAACAGCTTGTGAATCAATAAGCAACTTGTTTTGTGGCCTCCCTGTGCATTGATTCACAAACCATTTGTCTCCTTGTAAAAGCTGTAATAAAACAATTATCACTTAATAATGCACCATTACATCATAAGCAGCCAATCAGAAAGCTGAAGAATCACAATTTTCTTCTCCCTGTATATTACCTGTACATTGGAGTTCATCCAATTTCATAATAAATCAATATACATTTTTTTTCCATGGCCTGGGTGTTTTGGGAGCATTTATATAATTTTTACCTAAATAAACAAAAGAACAGCTGAGAAAATGAGGTAAATCTAGGTTTTAATAATCTGGAAATAATGGAAAGAAAGAAAGAAGATTTTAAATGAAAAGTATTGAAAAGTTTAGCATAAACTTTCTATTGCAACTGGTATTCTAATTTTTAGAGAGAAACCTGCTCTGAATTAGTTTAAGGAGCCAACTTGGGAGCTGTTCAGTGAAGTCCCCCAGTTTATCAGGGCCTGTGCTGTGAGACCTAAATGCAAATGCAGGGTTACAGACACAGCCTGGTCACTGCTGTAAGTGCAGGGGAATAATCTCCTCTTGTGTGGGAGTTGGCCAAGCTGAAGCAACTCTAAACCCAAGGCTGTGGGAAACGCCTTTATATCTGTGGTGAGAGTAAAGGTTCATGGGAGTTTGCATGTTAATGAAGTTGTTCCATATAAGGTTATGTTTTGATGATTGGTCAGTTATGTTGTACAAATATGGTTATGTTTGCAATCTGAGTTTCTGATTGGACCCTCAGACCTGCCCTAAGTATTGTAATGTTTTCCTCAGTTTTGGGTCTTTGCTTGGTTACCCCCATAGAGTTCTCCTGGGTACTGTGCACGGGTTTGGGGCACCATCCCTTTTTTCTTTTATCCCTTAATAAAGTGTTCTTTTTCTAGTGACAACTCTTATTCCCACTCCTAATTATTTTCTTGCCACCCTCTGACCTGAAGTCAGGGGACATAAAGGTTTGTCACAGCCACTCTCATGTGACACCCTTGATCTCCTGGCCATGCTCCTGATCCCCCAGCCCATGGTACCATCACCCCTCCTGGCTGCCCAGACACTGCTGGTTCTGTTTGGGGCCACCAAGGCATCCTGACCCTTTCCTGCTGTGTTTTCTTTAGGCTTCTCCCTTGACATGTGTGATGGGTGAGGGTTTTCCCCTGTTGGGTTTTGGGAGGTTTTGGTCAGCTCACTCCCCCAGCCCACCCAGGTCTCTCTGGATGGCAGCCCTGTCCTTGGCTCTATCAGCTGGTGTCTCCAGCTCCATGTCCCCTCTGGGGCTGATCTGAGCAATCCCTCACCTGCAGCACTGCTAATGGGGATGTTCAACAGGAGGTTTTTACACACACATCCTGCAGTGTTCCCCTTGTGAGCAGCTCCAGACAGAGAGTGATCCCTGACCTGTGACCATGACCCCAAAACCAGATTTTACCCATCTGGTTGTCCATCCATCCACACTGGAAGATCCTAACTTGGATACAAGGCTACCAAGAAAATCAGTGTCAAATGCCTTGCTGATGTCAAGACAGATGATCTCTCTGCTCTCCTCTCATCCATAATGCAGCCATTTCTCACAGAAATCAATCAGGGTGGCCAGGAATGCTTTACCTGGTAAATTCATATGGCTGCTCCCACTCAATGGTTTCTTTCATGTGTATCAGAAAGATCAAACTAGAGCTGACTGACCTGTAGCTCCCAAAATTGTAATTTTGGCTGGTTTAAAGATGGGTGCTAAGCAAATCTAAATATATATATAAATATATTTTTATACTGTTAAGTATATACTGTTGCAAATAATCTCCTCTCAAATTTAAACACCAAGGTGATGCCTATGGCTTGCATCTAAAATGTCTTTTGATTTTCTGTTCCAGAAACAATTGTGATTTACGTACCGATATTTCTTTTTCTCCAGAAAAGAAATTGTTTCTTTCTCATAAAGAGATAGTCCTAAGTCTTGAAGATTCTGATTTTTTTTTTTTTTTTTAACAAATTACCAATTTGGTCACTTGTGTTCCTATGTTTTACCAGCAATGTAAGGTTAAGAGACTATGACAAAAATTAAATGTGATATTTAAAACTATTTATGTATTAAAAAACCCACTCTGTATGTTTTCTCTTCTCCAATGAACCCAATGTCTGGTAGGACTGTGGTATAAAAAATACCCACCACTATCTGTCAGTAATATTTTTCTCAAGAGTTATTGATAAGCCCTCCTAGTCTAAAATAGACTGGTTGCATGTTGCAGAAACCCACAGGTGTACTGTGTTGACAGTAAAAGCACTCATTTGGTCATTTTTAGAGCAGATTTACAGATGTGACCGAAATATCTCCAAAAGGGACCTTTTTGAGGTCATTAAATCAAACCTCCCACTGATGTATGTAGATCTCACCTAGGAAAATTTTCATAATTTACTTTAAAAAGAGTAGATATTATATTAACAAATTAAAACCCCAAAAAAATACATTTGCAAGTCTCTCATCCTTTACCTAAACCTGGTAAAAAATCTACCTCTTTTTTATCACCTGTATTCTGATCATCCATGGCTTTTTGGAGGCGTTGAATCCTCCTTGATCCTTCAGAACAAGCACTGCAGTGGACAGGCAGATAAATGGAAAAAGGTTATAAAGGGAACTCCCTGACAAAGAAAAGTCAATAAAGGTCAACAAGCAGATGTTGGTCAGACACAGCATCAGGAGCTGTGTCTTTATGTCCATACATGTAATGGATCATCCCCTGCAGTTTTTGGATTGCGCTGGGACCACAAATTACAGCAATTTTTGGTTGATACTCCAACTGCTACACAAACCTTTGGACAGAATATTATATCCTGGGAAGACAGGCTAAGTCACCTTTGCAAAAAATTGAAGTACCTAGGGTGTTGGAAAACATATGCTTCCCATATCTTTATTTTAGTATAACTTTGGCAGTACTTTACAGCACACATCTCAGAATTATTTCTTCATGTTATTGTTATGTCAGTCAATTACCCTGCTTTTTGATATCTTTAAGGAGTTAATTTCAGTGACCAAGGAAGCACCTTCTGTAGTGATACAGACTCAGACTGTCAGAGCACACTGCACAATCCCTCTTCTGAGCATAATTCCTCCCTAAGACAAATAAACCCCTCTCTCAGTCTTGGTCTATGGAAATCCTGCTATTGCTGCATCCATTCAGGGAATTGCACTGCCTGCTTTCACTGCTGCAGCACAAGAAATTTCTGTTCCCACCTCCAGTCACAGCAGCTGCTGCCTCAGAAGTCAAAGTTTAACTCCTTGCAGAGGAAAATATGTGGTCAGAAAAATAAGGCAGAGCAGTGGCTACAGAGTTATACCAAAAACTCTGATTTTTGCATAAAGTTCTTGGTTTTCAAGCACCTGAAAGGGCTTAGTTGGTGCTAACAGTGCAATGAATTAGAATATTCCTAAAGAACAGAGGTCGTGGAGGCTACAGGAGTGCTCCAGCAAAGCCACCTCAGATTTTCACATCTTGCATGACCACAAAGCATCCTGCTGTAATTCCAACCTTTTATTACATCTAATGACATTTCAAGCCCACGTCTTTCCTTAGAGAGTTATTCCTGCAGCACTGGGGAGTGATCAGAGGCCCAAGAATGCAGAGGATGTCAGAGAAGAGATGGGCTGTCCTGGGTCCAGCACCACACTGTGCTGCATTCACCAAGCAATGCTGCTGAAGGTGGTTGCTCCATTTCTCTGAATGGCCTGAGGCCCTTAATTTTTTTTTTTTTTTTTTTTTTTTTTTTTTTTTTTTTTCCCGTTTGGTTGTTGCTGTTTTCTGGGATTTTTTAGGTTTGTTGTTTTTTTTTTTTTTTTTTTTTTTTTTTTTTTTTTTTTTTTTTTTTAACTCCTCAGGGAGTTTTTGCCCTAAGCTAACAAGGCCCAGCTCTTTGATGGCAGGGACACAGGAGCTCCTCACCACTGAGGCTTTCCATGTTTCCTGTAACAATTACTCAGATTATAGTTGCTGTACTTTTTCCAAGTTAATAAATATTATTCTCTTAAACTGCAGTATCTGCTAATTGCTGCATGGCTGTTGAATTGCATAAGCTTTTAAAATCCTCTATCACACTGAGAAAAGGCTGTGCTTGTGAAGCCAGAATTAACAGTGCATGGTAAAAGCAAAATGAGATTAATTTTGGCCATTACCAACCTGACTCTCAGGGGAGGTTCACCCCATTCCAGGAACTGCACGGGACACACCAGTGATCTGAGGCAGGGGAATTCAGTTTTACATTATTTGGACCCTCTGCTCACTTATGAGAGAAATCAAACCCATGTATAAATTCTGGCTCGAAATAAAGTCACAAAACAGTTTGCTAATCATATACATCTAGGCAGACAGACACAGTAGATGTTGACCATCAACACTTATGCACAAAGCACAACATTAAATTCAGAGTTTACCACACAAAAATCTGTTTGCATAGAAACTGTCCAGAAAATTATGAGTTACAGAACCACAACATCAGCAGTTCAGATGCAACTATGCAACAATGTGCTTTTATGTTTCTAATACTGTATTTTTCTCTGTTTGCACTAGTGAATGATTATTATTTCGGTTGGCACTATGGCAGACTTTTGTGAATCTAAGAAAATAACCTCCCTAAATACATAGCAATGAGTATTAAATTCAGCTGGCCCAAAAAAAATGGCATCTGCTTCAGCTTTGATACTTGGCTTACATGGTGTTTCCCACTTTTCATGTCAAACATAGGATTCTATCTTCACATTTTATTTTTACCAATGCCGGTATCAAAACAATTAAAATGTCTTTTAAGATATGACATGGGAAATGTCAAAATGATTCCTTTTATTTTTTACAGAAGTTGTGCAGACCTTGTGCAAAGAACTAGGCTCAGTTAGATTCTAAATATTTGGAATTGCCTAATGTATCTTGCCACGTATGTCATCATTATTTGCTCTGATTCAGCCATGGGATCAAAGTTCCCACCTCCTCCCCAGAGAAATTCCTGAAAAATAAATTTTCCAGTTAACTTAAAGATCTTTATGGGGACTGTAAAAGCCCCTGAGACATCAAAAAGGAAAAGTCATTTATCAAGATGATGGTTTCTCCAGAGGAGGCAAGGATTCTGTGTAGCAGTTTGAGGTGACAGAGCACATTGGAAAGACACAAGGATTGAGCCTGAACCTGGTCTAGATGAAAATTAGGCACAGCATAGAACAGCAGAACAGCTTAATGAACGTTTGTCAACACTATTTGTGAGGAGGGGATAACCTTGCCTCAATTTCCACAATGCCTGAGAATTCTGATTTATGATTTTGGGTGTTTTTATTGCCCCTCTCTGCCTTGTTTTGGAGAAAAAAGCTCACTGGTGGATGTGCATTCCTTTGCAAAGGAGGAGGGAGGGCTCTTTATGGAACTCTCTCTCATGCGATCAAACCTAATTTCCTTCTCAATTTGCTGAGCCACTATCTCCAGTAATTGCAATTGGACTGTCAAAACTGTTGGCATCTTGAAATAATGGAATACTACCTAGTATCAATCTCATTTCACATTCCTGACAGAAAGCATGATTTCCCTTTGTCTGTCCCATTTGCAGTAACAAACTGCATGATTTCCATTTGCACTAATAATTTCAACACACACAGTTGGCTGACCTGCATTTCAGATCTATTCCTTTATTCTTACATTGATATAAACGTTATTTAATATCTGAAAAATTACTCGAGGCCTCCAACACTTTTATTTTGCTTTTAAAATAAAAGACCAGAATTTATTTCATTTGCCTGGATCGATACAGAAAAATAATTGCTGAAAGCTTGAGGAATCAAGTTTTATCTTATGTTGGGTAAAACCCAAATGAGACAAAGCTGAGAATAATAAATTTTTTTCATTTAATTCGTAACTAAACATTCACAAGTGTTGGTTCCAAATAGCCAAGAATTCTTTCCTGCGTACTTGAGATGGAAATATCTTTTCAATCTCTTCACATATGATCTCAGATATTCATTTTGGAGTTATTTCCCTATTGCCCACATGCCAAAAACTTTTGGTCTTTCACATTTAAATCTCACAGTTTCAAAAAGGGAGGCTTCACATTTGAAATGAGGAGAAAATGTTAGGTCATATCAATCAATGTAAAGTTTGGAAAGAATATTTTTTAAAGTGGGTTATGACAGATTTATCCGAAAAGAAAACTCCAGAGAAGGGCTAGAGATGTAAAGTCACTTTTAACTGTTCCCAGTGGAGACTCTTTCCCTTGGCTTCTCTCCCTTCCAGCCCCTGGACTCTTTGGGGCTTCTCTCAGCTTGGATCCAGTCTATCGACAGCTTTTACTGGGGGTCCAAAAGTGTACACAGCACCACAAATCTGAGTTTAAAATGCCAGATAAAGGGAAATGTTTGTATCTTATGGCTTACTCCCTTCTAACTAGATGATCTAGTCCACTTGTGTACTCCAGAGAACACTTCCTCCTTCCACTTAAGAAATCCTCATATTGTTTTGATATTGTTTAAGTAATCCTATTAAATTTTGTCTTCAGAACAAAATATGTATTTCCAGCACTACTCTTCTCATCATCTCTTTGAAGCTGATTTTTTCCAGTTAGCTGTTTTACTACAGCAGATAGACTATGACCTAAAGATGACCAAGAAATGGAATTTTTAAGCATGAATATTAGAGAATTATATATTAACCAGAATATTAGAGTCCTTTTCATCTACCTGTTGAATACAATAAGAAAATTGATTAATTAAGAAAACATTTCCTTATTCCCAGTTTTGTAAAAAAAACACTTAGAAATTCCTATCTGACAGCAATTTCTACTTTGGCTGAGCAAATGTTGGTTTTAAATATATGAATGCATATATTAAAAAAGATAAGCACACAGTCTGTAACTGGGGAAGAAAGAAATCTTGAATGACCTCTGAGACCCTTTTGTGAGCATTAAGACCATTTCCTCCAGGAAAGGAACCTCCTCCTACTACATCATGTTATTCCCCTCTGTTACAATAACTGTCACAGCAGTCTCCCAGGCCTGACTTTTGGAAGATGTACAGACAACACTCCCTGACTCCTTGCTGAGCTAAAAACATTTGTGTGATCAGAACCACCTAATCAGGTTGCTCCTCTGACTCAGATGACCCTGCCTGTTCTCCTCAGAAATGCCACGGCTGCTGCAGAGTGTTACACGGGCAGAGCTGAGAAAAATTCAGACCCTGCTGCACTCTGTGAATAATCATACAGTGCCTCATGGGCTGGAGTTCAGCCTGAGAGACCCTGCCTGTGCAAAGTGCCCACCAGTATGAAAAGTTGTTGGCATCCCCACGCTAGAAAGTACTGAGAGTATGAGAATACCCCATTACTGTCCATTTTTATGACTGCATGAATTAATACCGTGAGTTTTGGCATTGGTTTTGTTCCTTGTCTGAGTACAAAATCCTGCTAAAGAGTGATTGCCAAGCAGTACTTTCCGTTACCTCCAATGGGCAAAATTATCCTTCTCCAAATGCCAAGCTTCAGAGAAAATTTCATGAGCCCTCATATTTCCCCCATCTTCTGTTTGGCCAGCACATTTCTGAGATCCACCACTTTCACTGAACAGTTTTCCCTTTCTCACACCGTGATGGCTGAATCCCCAAAACAGCACAGAGCAGCACATCTTGGGAGGAAATCCATGGGATATTTGGGCATCTGAGCTGTCTCTGAAGGGCCACTGCACCAGCTCAGTGTTTTCCCCAGAAAAGGAAAGATTTTGGCCTCCCTTTGCACACTGCCCCATATCTCAGCTGGTCTGTGCCTGTCCTGTCCCCAAAGCCCCACACAGGATGTGCTCCCTGAGGCTCTGGCAGAGGGCTCTGCTGGCTGCACTCCTGCTAACCCAGCCCAACGTGTCATTGGGCTCAGCCCAACTCAACCCATTGCTGAGTCTCTCTGACTCACTTCCAGGGCTGCTAAAATGCAATCTGATAAAATAATCCAAACTCCTCTCCCAGCACAGTAAGAATTTCAGCACATGTTCAGTTTGACCCAAGCTCATCCCAGCTTTTGAGTTTTAACAACCCAATTTTTGAGGGGGCCCTGTGGCTCTGGCATTGCTTTAGCATTTCCCAGGTCAGATTCTCATATTAAGCACAGTGGCAGAAAACTTTTGATTTTTCTTCCCCCTATACACAGTGTTCCCACTGTCTGTGCCAAGCAACAGAAGGAAATTATAGCAGACACCCCAGAACCAAATACTGAAGATCTGCATATCAGATCTTCCCATCTCTAAGCCTGATCTCTATTACAGACACAGGGACCTCAGGGAAAATATTCTATTTCTCTGTGTTCAGTTTTCCATCTGTGGAATTAATATTACAGTATCTTCTTATTTCTTAATTTTTGTCTCATGTATTTAAATTACAAAATTCAGTCTTGCAATCATTTCTAACCTGTGACTTTACAAGTCCTATGAAATATGAGAATTAGAACAATATCTACTCGAGGCAAACAATGCAAAGAAGGGAATGAGCCCTACACTGACATTATAAAGTTTTAGCAGATGCCACACTGTGCTGGCTCTGGTTTTTATTAGGCAGCAGCATACTTGCTTTTGTTCCTTTTGATGAATCTTTGCTGAAGCAAAGGTGTAGATTTTTTCCCTATGTATTTCCATTGCCTTGTGTGCAATTTTGGTGGAATGTCCTTTCTCAGAAAGGACAAATTCACCTCCATTCATCTACAATTCATCGAGAATTCGACATAGGAAATTTCCATAAGTGCAAAATGAATCTGTTTGACCTCAAAGTCCCTCACACAGTAAGTTTTGAGTCTGAAGATATAGGATTAATAGAACTAGGAAAGCAAATCTCACTCCATTTCACTTCCTGACATGTTAAAATACATAGAGATATTTTGAATATGTTTTTGTCATAATTGTCCATATTTATATACACACACATTATATTTGCAAGTACACGTTTTGTGAGGACACAATATTCATTTTGATTACTAATCTCACAAGGAACCTTGAAAAACATCTTCTGTCAAAAAATTAAAAGTCCAAACCAGACATTCAACAGTAACATCAGAAAAGCTTTGGTCATATTTCACCATAGTCATCCCAAATCACAACCTTCCAATTGAATCATGGAATAAGACTGACCTGCCTGCTGCACCACTTGTTTTAGGACCAAGGTTAAAAGTGTTTGGAGTTTGCCAGCCCCAGGGCAAATGTCTGTGCACTTGGGACAGTTCATCTGATCTTTATCTTTCTTAGTTTCCTCACCTGAAAAACAGAAAAATGAAAAGACAACCTCAGCAAAATAGTTAAGTAATACAGTTCAGCAAGACATTACATGAGCAACAGCACAAACCCAGCAAATTAAGGTGTTGATGATCCTAACGATTTAGGTGAAATAATAACAACATACTCGATCTAACAATCTACAGAGCTAGCTCTCAAAATGTTTGACATTGACTGTAAATTCAATAATTATCTTAGCAGTTATGATACTGCACAGAACAAGATCTGAATCTCAAAAATAATTTGCCTTCTTTTTTTGGCATGCAGAAGATTTTGCCCTTACAGCAGTGGAAAGGCACCTGTGGGGTGGACCCTGAGTGTCCAGCAGTGGAGTCTCCCAGCTCGAGGGCTTGAGCACAACTACCTCTGCCACAATCACCCTTTTAGTTATGCCTATATTAAACAGAATTTAATTACACCTGCAAGCAAGCAACTATGAAAAATGATAAATAGCCCTGGCTTTATGGCTGTGTGACAACGAACATGAAAATCTGCATCAAAGAGCTTTGTGTGTGCTCCTGGCCAAGCAGGGTTATGTGCCTGCTTGCCAGGTGCTGCACAGGGAGCCCCATGGACTCAGAGCCAAACCCCTAATGAGACAATTATGCCCTCACAGGGTCTCTTGCCTTTGATCTCATTCATTGAGAGGTGGGGATGCATTTTGTGCCGTAACAGAGTGAAACGTTCTCTGCTGCTTTCCCTTCTTTCTTGCATGACAGCACCATCTGTTTATAAATACATCACTGGAATGACAGTGCTCTGATGATGTACTAATATAATACATCATCAAAGTGCCATCAGTGATGATCTAATGATGTATTAGAAAGCTGTTTATCAAAACCCTGTTGCTCTGATGATGTATAGGTGCAATACATCACCGGAATGTCTTGCACCGGTGGCACTGCACTGATATAGACCTTGTGGGGAAAAATGGGTCCTGCAAGGATTCAGCAAGAGAAGGAAAGAAATGCAGGCAGATAAAAAAAGGACAGTGAAGGAAATGCACAGTCACATGTGTAAATTAATTAGATTCGGGAAGCGTCAAAGGTGAGGAGAAAGAGACAGAGGTTTTGGACAACTGAGTTTTTAATGAAATTGGATTCAGCAGCTGCAGAGACAGAAATCTGGTCACATTATAAGTGGAGCAGAATGAAAAAGGCACCAAAAAGACCCAGATTATTTGTAATCTGTTTCACAACTCAAATCCCGATTCTCTTCCACCTTACCTCTAATTCTTTTCTGCGAGGAGGCTCAGAAAATAAACAACTGGGTTAAAGGTATGAGATAAAATAAGAGTAATTGACCCAGAAAGTCCCATGTGACCCACAAATCAAGTTTTAGGACACTTAATTTAAAAGACTCTATTGTTGAATTTTTTGTTTTTATTGTTTCATTGTTTTTCATATTTTTTTTATTTCCACTACCTGATCCTGTATTTCCAACTGCATGCTCCTAGTGCAGCACCTTACATTTGTGACCAAAACAGTGCTGATAAAACAAGAACTGATAAAACAGAGGAGCTGAGGATGACACCATAAAGTGCCAGTCAAAGCTCACTACTGCCCTTCCCTCCAGTTTACTGCTGAGCATGAGGTTAAATTAATCACAGGAGATGTGGTTTATGACTTTATTAATCAGTGCAAAACAATTCTCTTTAGCCCCCACTTCTCCTTTAAATAAGTGAATGGATTCTGCTCCATTTTTACTGGACCTCCTTAAAAAGAGGACCTATATCAGAAATTACTCTTTAATGATTAAAAAAAAATAAGACTGAAGCATGAAGAATACAATGGCTGCTCCAGCTGAGAAGTTCCCACACCTTTGCACTTAAACAATGTAAAATTTCTTGGGTTTGTTTTATTGTTTGGATTTTATTTTTTTACAAAGGACATTTTTCTTGCAGACAGGCAGGAGGCAGCTGCGTTTGTTTTGCTGGTACAAAGTGGGCCTCATAAATTTTCAACAGCCATCGTAGAAACAAGCTCATTTTATTTTTTTCTAACCTCATCATTATGCATTTCAGAGGTTCTTCACAGGCTCACAAAGCATTTTTCAACCAGTGACGGAAAAAAACATCTTTAGGTGACCACCAACGGAAATGATGACAAGGAGAGGGTAACTCTGCATCCCTTTTTGGCAAGTCCAGGCCACATCTTGTCACTGGTGAGGTTTGGAGGTGCAGGAGGCAGTCGTGGTCCTTCCACACAAGAGCCACAGGCCATTTCTGTGCTGGGCTGCTACGAAATTTAAAGCCAGCTGTATGTACACAGACCTCAGTGTCACATTTTCAGTGTGCTCCTAGGAACCTTACAAAAGTCTAAATTTGGAACATTTAACTACTTCATCAAAGTTTAACTACCTTATTGTTTCTGTTTTTTACTATTTTCATACTTTTAAAGCCTTTGAGGAGCATGTCAAAGGTACAAAGCTGTCAGAAATCAGTTTGGTAAGTTTACCAGCTCAGGACAATCAACACTTTTTCAATATTAAACAAAAGCAAAGAAGATGTTTCAAAAGATCTTGTCATTTTCTGTTCATGAACGCTTTTGAAAAAGAGCCTTTCCTGACTTTGTCACTCAAAATTACCTGTTCTTTCTCCAAAGCAAATTATCCTCTCTCCATGGACTGCTTAGTTACAAAGTGCAAGTAAATCACACAATTCTCTCTGCAATGTATTTGAATAGAATATATCATTTAGCATGTGCATATTTGAAGTTCTTTGTGTGACAGCAAAGCACAGAGATCATGCAATCAAAAAAAGAAAGAAGAAAAGTACCAAGTTTTATGTACCCAACACACATTTTTACAACAAAGTACACAATGTTAACTTACAGATCACTCTGTTTCAGGAAAGATTTATTGTCTCAGGCTCAAGTTTCCCAGAGTGTTGCAGGCATTTAAGAGAACCTGATTTTCTGAGGCGAAGTCAGTTCTCTTCCAGAGCTTGGGACCTGAGAATCTGGACTTCAAAACCAGAATATTGAATATGAAAACTCAGGCTTTAATGCTCAGAGAAATGGAGCACAAATACATTGTGAACTTTAGAAAATTAAACTGTAAGCACACACCTACAAAGGTAAAAATTAAGTAATTTAAATCTTTACCACATGTTTCCTCAAGCCTATTACAAATAACTTCATGTATCAGTAACGGGACAACACTTAAGTGTTCAAGGAACTAGAGAAACATAATATCTTCTATAAGGTCAGTTGATTTAAGGAAAAAAAAGAAGAAAAACTTTGAAGTTCTGAGCCTCTCCATGAAGTTTGAAGTTTATCAGGTAGTTGCCATTTCAAATGTGAATTCTCTCACTCTACAGGCTGGGCTATTGCACAGACTGACCCAGCTACAGAAGTTACTTGGGGAGGCCTGGACTCCTGGAGCTGGGTAATAGAAAGAGGGTTTGGTTTTCATGTCTGATGCTCATGAAAAATTTTCCCCAGACAGACAGGAGCATTTGTTTCAATTTCACTTAAAGGTGCCAGTTTGAGACTTTGGGCCCATCACAATCCATAGGAATACTCTCACTCCTGTGGCTGCCAAACCTAAAGAAGTCTTTAAATGTCACGGAAGTGAGAACTGTACAGAGCTGTTGTGTCTTTATTTTAAGGGCAGGAAAAGAGCAATTACTGGGATGGAACGATTTGTGTGATCTGTTGGAGGCCACTGAGCAGCTCTGAGCTAAACTGGAAGACAGAGAACCAAGCCAGGTGCAATAACAATCTTGTTAGGACTCACACTTAGAAGCATTTTCACCTGGGGCCACTGCAAAGATGAAGAGCATGAGCACTTTTCAGGGAGGAAGTAGGTGTTTCTTGATTTAACTCCTTGGTTCTTTGACAGAATGTTTGATTTAATGGATGTTTTGAAGACAGAGATTCCAGCAACACATACAAATTTGAAGATTGGAGGGGAACTCCTAAAGAGTTATGGCAACTTGCCCAGAGAAACTATCAGTCACCCAAAGAGATGTCACACTGCCTTTTCCTGTCAGTGTCACCTGCTGTAACAGGATCCTCTACATTATCTTTCAAGTGCTGAAACTGAAGCATTTAACAGTAGATATCTGAGGAAATAGGTACAGAGAGTTATTAAAGCCTGGGCTTTGAGAATTTTCTTCTGCCATGCTATGCCTCACCTGAAATTCTTACCATCATGCAGCCTAAAGGTTTCCATACAACAATTATAAATAGAATTATGTAGATTTTCTATTTTAGTGCTCCTCCTGACTAGACACGGCATGAGCAAGGCCACAGACACTTCTTGACACCAGACCCATGTCACTGTGCCCCTGCAGCCCTGAAGAACTCAAAACCCAGTTTTCAGGGAGGCCTAGAGGCTGAGCTGGTTTGGGAAGCAGCCCTGGCAGGGAGATGAGCAGCCTGCAAACAGAGGCCAGGCTGCCAGGTCTGCTCAGCAATGCAAACTGCCAGCACCAACCAGGATTACTGCAAGGCCAGCAACACACTGATGGGCTGAGCACAAATCAACATCTGCCTGATACTGTAAAATTGAAATTCTGATCATTCTAAAGGAGCCAGAATCCTTGGGAAAGTGGGGACAGCTATATGGCAAACTAGAAGAGATTTCTGGAATAGCAGCAAGTGCCAGCATTGACAAAGCCACGAGACAAGCAATGCTCCAGCAGTCTGAGCTGCCTGACCATTGAACTAAACCTTGCTGAGAGTGCCTAACTTTTTGTCATTAATTACCAAGAGAGCACAATTTAAGGAAGGATTGAGGCTTTAAGTCAGATAAATGGAAAATAGCCAAGCAGAAGGCAACACTTGTAGAACAGCTTTGTAAGGGTTGGTTTTTTTTTTTTAATTCTTTTAGAAAAATCCAGAGGCATACGACAACTTCACATACAACAGAATCAATGATTTACCACCTCATTTCATTTTTAATTTAATGGTTCTGTTCATTCATAAAATAGAAATACTACAAGGTGAAACATGGACTGAAATTTAAACACCTCATTAGAGTTACATATTATTTTGTCTACCAAATATATTGCTTTGTCAATGAAACATGCTGGTTTATGCGAGATCTCTACCAGGCTGTTACTTTACAGTTATTTGTTTGGGTTTGTTATTACTCTGCAGTTCCCTGATCTACATGTATATCATTTGGTTTATGTGTAGCACACTCAATGATATTATAATGATTTGTAAGGTATTTGTATTGATTTCGCTTTACAAAAAAAGTCAAAATGCAATTAATCATAACAAAAACAGACCTAATGCAATCTTTAGAGTTTCCTCCATAGAAAAACTTATTGAAAAGAGATGGAAGCCAGAAAAACATCTCAGTTTGCACATTTCAGTTTGGCTTGAAAAAATTTGATTGCTGAAAATATTTGATCAATACTTGTCACTTCTGATTTGTCATTTCATAATAGTTGCAGATAAAATTCATTGTAACACAGAACTGAAGACTACCAAGATAATTAAGTGGATGTATCTAATCCATACAAGTTCTATAAACAAAATGAATTCTCGGGTTTCTAACTCTTTGAAGATAGAAATTACAGCATTAAAACAAATCTGAATCTAATGAATGCAGAAAACAATTTGACTTCTATGAAATTGCTCTTCTTTTGTTCAAACTCATTTTCCTTCCAAACTTTTCAGCAACTTCTCACTTGAGCCAAACACCTGACTGAACTTGAAAAACCGTGGCAAACTGGAATTTTACATACAGAAAAAAAGCCCTGATGAATGAGCCAATAAGCCTCCATTTAATAATAAATGAGATCTCTAATAAGTCTGCTAAATAACCACCTGGTTTATATATCTCTGTGCACTGGCAGTTATTACAGTGCTGGGGAAGATGCAAACACTGCAGACAGAGCAGGAAGCCAAAGGATTTGGCAAAAATCAGAAAATAAAAAAGGTAAAAATCAACACCCACCATACACGTCTTGCCCTCCTATTTATCAGTGCTCAGGAATTCACATTTGGCATCAACGTGGCTCTGCCAAATTCCCCTGCCTCGTCTGCCTGGGGGAGTTTTTCCTCAGATAACAGGAGCTGTTTCAGACAATTTCTTGTTCTTTTGAGCTGCATTTGCAAAGGGTGTAGAGGAACAAATTTGTCCCCAGAGCAGGATGTGCTGGGAGAGAGTACAGAGTAAACAAGGTGAAGCTCAAGGCAGCTTTTGCTAGCAAGAGATGGCAGGTTAAATTTTAGTGAAAATAATATTGGTCAGCATCCCAGCAAAACCAAAACCCATAAATGAAGGAACAGCAAACAGAAGCCAGGTCTTTCCCCAGGATTTATACTGTTATGATGCCAGCCAGAACCAAGTCAAATGAATCACTGGAAATAGCTGGTTATCAACTCACAGGGGTTTCAAGGCGTGCCAGGGAATAAGCCAGATGACCTGTTTGGCATGCATGCCCTCCTCCCCAAAATTCCTGTGCTCTCCAGCTGCTCCCAGTCTCCTCCAAGACCTTCTCTGAAGTGTCAGCAGCACCTCAGACCAGGACAAGGGCTGTGTTCTCCTAGGCCAGGTTTAAAAAGGGGAGCCAGGGCAGGAGCTGCATTCCTGTGTCTCTGTCCTTGGCCTCCCTCTCCCCATGGAAAAGCCTTCAAGAGATTGAACCCAAACCATCAGCAGAGTCAGACAGTTAATCCATATTATAATGCCACCCCACTATCTCCATAAAAGATAAATATAACTGAACAAGAACTGAGGGAAGTTTTCAAAAATTACATGTAAACTGCCTTTCCAAAGCTCAATTTTACCTTCTTTTTTTTTGTGTTTAATGGAGAATTGCCAAGCTTTTCAACAGCTTTCTCTAGGCTGCCAGGAAACTGAAATATCAGTAGTTGAAACCCCAAAATAGGTTTAGCTAGTTAGGACTGTGCAATAACAAGGTCACGTTAAATTTGTTTTGCTAGGAGCATTTATTCTGCTGAAAAATAATAAAGACAGTATTTGCAACTATAATAAAAGCAGCAATAATGGTGACAAGTTCCACCTGTTCCATTTCCCATAAATTGGAGCTTGTATGAGGCTATCAGAATAAAACTGCATTTTGTGATATTTTCATAAAAGCAATACAATTAAGAGCCAAATCAGTAAATGAGACATAATCAACTACTTTCTTTTTAATGCAAAGCCCAATGTAAACCAGTATTATTGGCATGCACTGTGGAACAACACTTTTTGGCACATAAAAAGCAACAGAAATCTAAAGTGCCCTACAAATTAATCCACATATTTACGCAGCGTGAGTAACCTTCACTGAAAATATATTTAACAGAAACCAATAGAACTCTCTGACACAACAGTATGTTACACCTGTAAATCAATGTACCTTCTATACTGTATAATTTAATAACATCAAAAAAAAAAAAAAAAGATTTTTAAGCAAAACCAAATTTTGCCCCTTAACTTGATCTATTGCAAGCAAACACTGACCTCTCCAGAACATTATCAGGTACTAACATGGACAGCACTGAATATGTGCTAAAATCTGCTGTGCAGGAGGAGAAATGGAGCCCTGCACACAGTGGGTGCACAATTCTTCGTCACCTTTGGTACCTTCCTGCAGTCCTACACATTATTTTGGGACTCAGATGCCCTTTGGGTTAGCCATCCCCTGAACTCCTCTGGTAATTGACTTTCCATTCTGCTGGAAATGATACAGCTACAAAAGTGCTGTAGCTGAAGTCACCACAGAAAGCAACCCCAAACTTCAAAAATGTTCATTTCTCACAGCTAAAGGCTTTAGTAACAGAGCCCCTTCCAAGGAGAATAATTGCAAGCAGAAAATTTTCAAATGGGTAAATTGAGACATGGGGAACTAAATTACCTTTCCCAAGATCTCAATGAGCCCCTGTGAGCTTTGTGCTTTCCCCAAACCAGAAAAAAAACCCAAACAGTTTTCAGAGTTTAGTTCAGGGCAAGAACAAGAATGAAATAATATTTCAAGAAATCTGCTTAAAACTCAACTAAAAATATGGGACCTCATTCTTCTGTAAGTGTGGGATTATCCCTGATATTTTCTAAACCAATTCATAGACTTCACCTTACCATCCTTGATTTATGGTTTCAAAATTGTTAACCTAAGTAATGAAGCAGTGAAACAATAATAAAGAAGTTATTCTTGCCAGAGCAAGCATCTAAGCCTAATTATTAATATTAGTTTTCAGCGACATCAAAATGATATTCTGATTTCTAGCAGCAATCTAGTGGGTGAGTGGTGGGGACAATTTATCATGGAAGAACGAAAAATGGCACATGCTGTCACATCATGTATCATAGGAGTATCAAAATTGCTATGGAAACTGTGCACTTCTTATAGAGTAGGCACATAAAATTCACATAATATGTCAGAGAATAAGTTATTACTGTCCTGAGGCTGTAATAAGATCTACACCCTTATTAGTGAAAAGATTTGACAGATTTTGTTTATAATGAATACTTGTAGCCAATGAGTTTGAGTCAAAGTCACCCCATTTTGACCCATCCACTTGCTTTCAGGTTTCTGTCTCCCTTAGATACAGGGAGAGTGTGGAGTAATATAATTTCCAATGGTTATTAGATTCCATTATAGTCACTTGTGATACGACAGGGAAATCATCCATATTCAAAATTAGTAGGAGGAAATACCATCTTAGTCTTGGATTTGATTCTTGTATTATACAGACCTATTCTTAGCATTTTATCTGTGTTGTTTACAATTTGTTGTCGAAGAGACAGAGCAGATAATTTAGGATTCATTTGATAAGACTGCAAATGGAAAAAATCTGGGTTTCAGCACAAAATGGTTTAAAGTATTTCCTGTGAAGAACCTAAACACTGGAGCCCTTTGCCACCCTGATCTCTGTGTGACAGGTTTCTCCTTGATTGACAGCATCTCTGATGGGTTTGGTTGGAGAAAAATGAGCTTGTTTAGGAGTGCAGAAGATACTACAATTAGGTTTTTGCAGTCCAGCAGAACAGTGACTGCTAAAAGAAAGGAAAGTGGAGAAAAATGGTTGCACGTGTAACACCCTGGGGTGCAAGGGTACATTTATCACCTTGTTTTATATGACACACTGGGTGAATGTTGATGAAGACTGTCAGCATCAATGTCAAGGAAAGCAACTCCACGAGTAAAAGAGTTTGTGTTAAAAGACTCTCTACCAGGAGGAAATTCATGTTATTACTTTAATAAATAAACAACCTACAAAACGGATCAAAGCAGATAACTGCAGATAAAGATAATTTGTCTATATTTTGTTATAAATGTGGGCTCCTGTTTACTGAAGATTGCTCTTATGGTAAAAGCATAGAGACGCCAGGCTGAAACCTTGGAAAATAATAAATGTTTTTAAAAAGTCTCTGAGCCCACTACAGCACCAATGAGAAGTGCAGGACACTACATGTAAATGTTATGTTTACATAGCTTACATACACTGTTGATGTGTAATGTATACATTACACTGTTCTACAGTAGTCCATTGTCATTAAACTACACCTTATCAATTGACGAGAATTTTAATTCTTATATTGCATCTTCAAATGATATAGGAAATGCCTCCTAGAAACCTGAATTTTTGAAATCATTACTGAGTCCTACAAATAACCCATCATTTCTCATTAAAACAACAAAAACAAGCTACAATCAGCAATTTGAAGAAATCCTAGGCAACAGAAAATCCAAAGAAAACCAGAAAAAAGAAACCAAAAAACCCCCAAACGAACAAAATAGGATTACCTGATGTACTCCCACATTTCTTCAGTAGAAAACCCCCTTAAACACCAAGTTTTTTAATGTATTCTGGGGTGAAGGTGGACTCACCCAACCACAGCCATGCAGTTGTTAAGCAAAGTTCTGTTTCATGCTCATCTTTGGCCAGAGCCCCACAGACCTGACCCGTGCAGGAGTTCCTTCACATTCCTCCTCATGCTGTCATAGTGTGCTGCATCTTCACCCCTTCCCTGCCACCTCCCCATCCAGCCACATCCCTGTTGCAGTGCATTTTGAGTTTTCTAAAGTTCTGTATGGTTTTTGGTTTTGAGTTTCTGTAATAGTTCCTCCCTACTCCCATCCTCCTTTCCCTAATCCCTGTTGTTATCCCCTCAATAGGCCTCTCCCTCCCCATTGTATCTTTCATTGTATTTTACCAATTGACACACCCTGGTACTTGAGTACCCTGGCAGAGCCAGGTGGCTCAGCCAAGGCTTCAGGTATCCCCACACCCCTCTTGTCCCAAAATGGCAATGTCAATGCCCCCTTTATGTAAGTCACTCCTCCTCATTTCCATCAGTAACGCCCCTGAACTTAAGGGCAAGTAAGAGCCCAAATCCTCTCTCACACTCTTGGACACCATAGCCTTCGCCCTGAATTAATTACCACCCAGTGTGAGTCTGCTCCTTCTTCCAACCAAGATCACAACTTGGTCTGAAATCTGGACCCAAAGGAATAACTCGTTTATATTGTATCTGAAGAGCAGAGCTAGCCAGGAAACCAGCTCGGAAGAACCAAATGTCCCTTTCAAGGCATCAGAAGCATTGGGTGTTCTGCCTGAAAGGGCCTCCACAGAGTGACAATAAAATGAAATTAGACACCCAGAACTGTCTCCCCCAAAGTTACAGCCTGACCAGAAGAAAGGCACAGCTCTGGCCCAAGGCCATTTGAGCCCTCCCACCATCCAATCCCAAAACATCCCCCATTACTGTGGGTATTCTCATGGGCTGACAAGCAGGTCTGACCCCAGGGATCACACGTGTATCACTCCAAGTTTCCAGAACTTGGAGCTTCCCTCCAACCTGCAATGGGCACACTTGGAAGGGACAACCACTGGGGGAAGGTCTGCTCTGCATTAATGAGGAAAGATTGATTTGTTTTAGCCATGCAATCATTGAAACTTCCACTGGGTGAGAATACCACAAGGATTGAACCAGAGTTTTTCATTTTGCAACCAACTTCTGCTATTAAATTCTGGAAACTTAGCCTATTTTTGACTAGCTGTGGAAAGACAAAGTTTTGAGACAAACTGCTTCACTGAAATTTCATTTTAAGGATAACAGCTTTTATGGATGTCATACTTGCATGTATCTATACCCTCTATTAAATGCACAGCATACACTTTTCAACATATTTAAGGATATTTAATGAGTTTAATAAACTTAAAGGGATGTTATATCTGTTCACTCCGTAAAGATTGTTTATTTCAGGAAATAAACCATTTTGAAATGAGTAATATGACTTTTAGAGTTATGACTATCTCATTCAATTAGTTTCAGTAATTACTGTCATTCCACACTGTATATGCAGTACTAAAGGAGAAAATACATTTTGAGGAATTATGGTGTAGGTGTACAACAGTTATTGTTAATGAGCCATAAACTTTAGTCTCCTGCTCTGTAAATTCATGCCAGTGTAAAGTAATTTGGCAAAATAAGTCGACAGTTACAGTTGGACAAATACTGTTGTATTTTAATATTTTCTGAGATTATTATCCTCTAGCACATTTCATGCCATTTATTTTTCCTTTACATTTTTAAAACATCATCTTAACTTCAAAAAGATGTGTTGTGAGATATGCAAGTAATACCTGAGCAGTACTCAATTCTCCCTGCTCAGTTGGATGCTACCTGGACTAAAACAGAATTTATAAGACACTTTCACCTCTGCCCAGTTTTGCCTTATCTCAGTTTCAGAAATATTAAAGGACTAATTAAATGTAATCCTAAATTTTTCACAACTCATGGTTTCAGATTTTGTTTACGTGAGTAAGCGGGAAGTCAGCAGGATCAGAACTAAGGAAGAAGTGCTGAGGCCCAAACAAAAATCACTGGAAAGTTGATAATTCTGATGAATAATTTTTTACTTTGAGTTCATGCTACCCAGTGCCTTGCAATTGGGAATGCTTCCCACTTCACAAGGTAAAGGTTGTTGTATTTTCCTGACAGACCTCTTAGAGTATGTCTGTCAGGTTGTGGAGGAGAAATTTCATACCAAGAAAGAGAAAAATTCATTGTAAGTATCAACATTTGCATTCTGCCCATAAAGTAGGCAAATAATAATAATAACAACAATAGTAATAAATTTTCTTCCTCCAGCAGAAGTTTGGAATTGTCTGGCATCTCCAGAACCTGGCACTGAACAGTGTACTAAATACACTGATGAATGTTAATAGAGATTGTTCTGTTATACACAGACCAGGATAAAATATTCATCATCATTTAAAAAAAAAAAAAAAAAAAAAAAAAAAAAAAAAAAAAAAAAAAAATCAGGGTGCTGCCATGTCACTCAAAGGAAAAGATGCTTTGATTCTTTGATTAGTATTTTCTCTGTTTCAAGTTCAGGGAATCAATACTGACAGATTAAAGTTAGGAAAGAACAACAACCACATTCTCTACATTGACATACAAATTCCAATTGTATTTTTCCATTGCTACTGTTATATGTGTAGGATACCTGAGGCTCAAATCCAATAAAAGAAAATGTTTAGAGGATCTTTTACCCTGTGCTGCTCCAATAGCAAGAAACAAGCTTAGCACTATAAGGCCATACCATGTCACACTGAAGTTTCCCTGAAAATCCCAAAGTTTCCCACTGCTGGTTGGTTCCTCACCACAAACTATTCATTCTCTCCTCAGACTAGGAAAAGGCAGAATAAAATCCACATTTCCAACATGTGAAATGCATTTTGCCTTCTCTCTAAAGAAACAAGGGCACAGTCCCTAGCAGGAATATTTCAGAACAGACTAAGACAGGCAAACAAGGATTATCAAAAATAAACAAGTGATTTAGAAGGACTCATCTCTTGTGTTCATGCTGTAGGTCAGATCCTGAGAGACACCCACCTTCTGAGGATGGATACCTGGCTATCTTTGCTAATCAATCCATTGTAAATGTGATAATGAATAAGGAAAACTCCTGTCACCTTTAAAACCTTAGTCACAATGTGCAAGTTTATGGGGCATCTTCATTTAACTGAATCCAATTGCTCTCCTGGCTTTTTTGAGATTGTTCTCTTGGCATCAGAAGCTTCCAAAAGGGCTGGGATAAGGCAGAGGCACTGTCAGTATCAAACAATTGAGATGGCTACAATTCTCTGGTTCCTCAGGGTTTCAAAATCTAAGACTTTGGGCTTTAAATTGGATGATTGACAGAGTAAAATTAAATTTCCATGCATTTAGAATTCATTAGAAAAAGAGAAGGTAATCTGGAACGTTTTTCCTTTATCATGACTTAGATAACCACTTTAATGGAATAACCTAGCTGTCTCTAGATGCTGCACAGTTTCAAAACAATACCTTTTTAATGTATATATTACTGGCTTTAGGGCAATTGTTACATCATTCAGTAGCTTTATCTGGAAGGACAAAAGACCAAGTTACAGCTTCAGATACTCTGCCTAAGGAAAAAGGACCTGGATTTTCTTTGTTTTATACAAAATTAGGATGCCACTCAGGAAGGCACTTACAAAGCATATGGGAGGGGATGGATGGGAAAAGGTAAGAGGTGTTTCTTGGATGATTTTTAAGCTATTTTGTCATCATAAACAAACCTCAGCATCTCAGCTG
The DNA here is from genome assembly GCF_965231275.1 of Zosterops lateralis. Lineage (NCBI taxonomy): Eukaryota > Metazoa > Chordata > Aves > Passeriformes > Zosteropidae > Zosterops > Zosterops lateralis. Next base: position 11,814,902 of record NC_139775.1, read on the forward strand.
TCAGAACAGAGCTGATAAAAACACATTTAATTTCATTTGTGATTATATGAGTAGCAGCTGCTAAAGCTTCATGTTCCTTTGATCCTGTTCACACAAAGCAGAGACTGTTCAGCTGATCTGCATGTCTGAGAGACCTGGGTTTTGCTCCACCTTGCAGTGGATACAACTGGATTCCTTTTTTCTATCCAATCTACCTATTCCTGTAGCATTTAGCATTGGTAACCCTTTGCACACAGGCTACAATTAGAGGAGCTAATTTCTTTTACACAATGCAGTGGTACAGGGGAGATGCTTTAAGTAAATTATCTATATAGACATTGTCCAGGAAAAGCCAATTATCTCAGAGTTCACTCAGTAAAAGTTCAGTATCACAGTTAGTATCCAAGATCACCACACACACCAAGTAAAGAGAAAAATCCAGAGAACTACCATTCTGACTATTTTAATTACTTTAATAATCTCTTTAATTGCAGAGCTAGCTTACGGAGAAGCAATAATGCAAACAGCACATTGCTCAGTTTTTCTTACTTTGCACATCAAAAATGCATATTCAACCTTACAGAATGCAGGATTCACAGCATCAGTGTTGGTGCTTTGCAAGCAACATTCCAACCATAGCAGGCAGCAAGCCCACAGCCAGCAGCTCACGGGCTACAAAGTAATTCAGATTATCCTTCTCCATCATCAGTGCATCTCCCGCTCTCAAAATGTATTTCTTGGCTTGCCTGGAGTTTAACTTGAGTGTATTCCAGAGAAGTCTCCTTTAGAATATCTGCTCTCTTTAAGTTTTACTTTCCTAGGAAGTAATTGTTGTGCTATAGGCTACACAAACAAATATATCTCAATTGTCACTTAAAAAAAAATAACCCAAACAAACCCACAAACCAAAAATACTCAATCACAGCAGAAGCAGACTACTCAACATTTTCTGGATACTTTTGTACTCTTTCTCCAGGTCCTTCCATGTTTCCCTCCTGCAAGCTCTCAGAGATAACAAATGACACGTTTAGGGGATGATTGAACACTCCCCAAACGTTCAGAGTGGCAGAGCCCACAGTTGCTCAGCACAGCTGGCACAGTAATTGAGATGCACTGGGAGGCTCCTGGGGGCTCACCCTTCCACAGCAGGGCTGCTCCTGCTGATCCAAACATGAGAGCAAGGAGAGCACAAGGCTTTGTTTGGGGTTTCTCTCCCCTCACCATGACATGACCATGGAGTGAGAAGAACCCCCAGGGACCCTCCACAGGGCTCACTGATGTCACAAAGTCCAGTTTATCAGTGGGTCTCATTTCCCTCCTCCCCACCAGTCACCAGCACAGCCCTGAGGCTGATCAGCTGTCCCAACCACCCAGAGGTGCCAGGAAAAGTTTGCCAAATGTCTCAGAAGAGCAGCCAGCTGAGCTCATGTGTTGAAACACTCTTCCACCACTCCTTCCCCCACCTCCCTCTCTTTTCAGACATTTCACAAGCAAATGGAACCAGGTGTGGCTCTGGCAGGTTCCACCTGCCCCTGCTCTGCCCCTGCAGGGCCACCCCAGCCCCAGGCAGGCAGAGAGTGACAGCAGAGGGCTTTGGGATCTGCATTTACACTGGGCCTGTAACCCCCTGCATGTCACATATGGTGGGGCAGGGAAGGGTGGCAGATGTTCTTCTGAACCACAGGCTGCAGTGGCAGCTGCTGAGGGGCTCTGCTACACCCAGGGGGCAAAGACTCCTCTCCAAGTCTCTTTCCTGCCTTGCTTTCATGCCCCACTCTTGGAAAAAAAAACGTGTGAGCAGCAGTGGAAAGCAAGCTTCAGCAGCTTTGGAGCAAGCAAAAGAAACAAAGACTTGGCATATTGTATCTATAACAGAGTTAGGGTAAAAATTCCCAGTTTGTAATTTGTCCTTTCATTAAACTATAATTCAATAAATCAATTAAAGTACAATTCAGTAAACAGTGTAACTGAAATGCACCAGTAGTGCTTTTCAGTGCACAGCTGCTGTTCTTTATGGATTCAGAGCTGAAACGCCACTATTTGCATTAAACAGAGCAAAAATGGGAGCCCCCCTGTCTGACATGTCAGAAATCTTCATATGTAATCATTTCTGTTATTTGCTGCAGATGAGTTTTCAGTCACTCACTCTGGCAGCAGAGAAATGCAGAGAGGGCAGAGAATTAACACAAACACAGGTTCTGCAGGCCTGAAGGACTGAGCTCCCCAAACCAACTTCCCTTTCATCCAGCAAAGATAATTTCTGATATTTTACCATAAGACCTTGCCCCCTCCAACCTCTACCCCTTCATGCTTTATCTTCTCATATCACAGATCTCTTACAAGTTCTACACTAAATCTCTCCTGTACATTTGTACAAAAGGAGGAATGAACCTTGTTAAACACAAGTGCCTCAACAAACAGAAGCTCTTGTCAGATAAAGCTGCATCTACACATAAAGATATTCACAAAGGAATTTTGCAGCATCTGGGAACCTAGATTAAAAATAAAGATATTATAAAAATTGGCCTCACTGAATCATAAGCAACAGAGAAAATACACTCAAGTCCTCCTTCACACACTGCTGGGCTTTTGAGAGAGTTTGGGTGAGCCCAGGTACGAGTTTGGAGCACAGAGAGCTGGGCTGGCTGAGAGTTTTGTGCATACCCAGGGAGTTCCAGGCAGCAGCATGCCAATACACAGAATTATCAGCACATCAAAGGCATTATATTTATCAAACCCTGCCACAGCACATTTACTAGCTGTATGATGGATGTTGTTGTAGCAAGCAAGGAACACTTTGATGTACATGGCCTTCTTTGATTAATGAGGGCTCTTGCTGAGAAGCTGCATATGGAGTAAATTACTCTTTTCAAAAATGGCTGATTTGCACTATTGTACTAATTATGTCACAAGCTCAGAGTCAGTTCCAGACTCAGTCACCCAAAATAAAGAAATAAAAATTCACATCTACAGGTCATGGTTTTGTCACACACATGCATCAGCTCAAAATCCTCAAGTCCTAATTAAATTAACTTAGAGTTTCTTTTTTCTACAGAGAGCACCAGTAAGCATTTCCCTCCTCCACTGAAAGCATCTACAATCCAGTATACTGGTAAATAGTTTCCTTCTCAGAAATGAATGCAATTTCATAGTAAATTCCACTGTGCTTATAAGAACATTATAAGAACTCTGAAAACATTTCTATTTTTCACAAAAACCCCACAACACATCAGTCCCAAAAAGCAAACCCAAAACCCCCAAAGCTGAGGAAACCACAATACACAAAACATGCCTTTTAAAAGCTTTTTTCTAAAGTAATTCTACCAGCTAAAGAAACTCTACAAAACTGAAGTTATTCCATTAGCCTTGAGTCTCTAAGCATGTGGTGCCTTAAGCAATTTATCCACTTAGTCGCAATAACAAAAGTATTTCTTTGAGAGCATTAAAGCAGTGTTAATTTCCTTAAAATTTTGAACAGTAAATATTTTATCATGTAAATTAAGTATATTTGCAGTCTCCAATTTGTTATTATAGGTGGCAGAACCATGACTTTGCCACAATCACATGGAGCGCACAGATTAAGTTTATCTTTGGACATATCAGCAAGATGAAAAGAAGCACAAAATCAGCGTTCAAGCCCGTGGGGTGACACTCCACTGAGGACAAAATGATTCCTTAAGTGCACTTTCTGTTAGAAAAGTTCAGATTTATTCCAACTTGGGCTTCATAATTCAACAGTTTTACTCAACAATTTTTGCTGCTGTTGCATGACAGCACATGAACTACCGAAAAAAAGGAAAAAAAAAATAAAGAAATAAAAGCAGTAGCCCTCCTTAACCCTATAACTTGGGCAATAAGATATCATAAGATGCCCTGTCAGATTTGCACAGAATCACAGAACGATTTGGGTTGGAAGGCATCTTGAAGATGATTTTGTTCCTCCTCCTGCCATGGGCAGGGACATCTTCCACTATCCCAGGGTGCTCCAAGCCCCATCCAGCCTGGCCTTGGACACTTCCAGGGATCCAGGGGCAGCCACAGCTTCTCTGGGCACCCTGTGCCAAGGTCTGCCTACCCTCCCAGGGAACAATTCCTTCCCAATATCCCCCCTAACCCTGCCCCTGTCAGGTTGCAGCCATTGCCTCTTGTCCTGTCAATCTCTAACATTCAGGTAAGGGATGGTTTCATGTCAATTGAACACTCTGAGTTTCACATTTCTAGGGCACCCATGAGGTTTCCATGGGCTCCAGTCAGCCAGCTCACACAGATCTGAACCAGAGTAGATGGGTGAAAGGTGTTTAAATAGAACTTACTGTGCAAAGTCAAATGTTTAGGAAATTATGATCATGAGTATATTGTGCACAGCACGTGCACACACATTCTGAGACAAGTCAGCCACACTGCCCTTCTTCTCTAGACATTTCTACACCTATTTCTGAATTACTGCCAGGAAGAGAAAGAAAACAGGTTCTGTGAAAAGTATGGTCCCCATATAAACAACATTACTTCCCATTTTTTTCCACAGCAGTCTTTCCATGAAAGCAGTTCTCCAGGTATATAAATTTATATTAGGCCCCTTGAAAACATAATTCAGAATACCTGCACTGTCAATAAAATATCCAGTTAGATGTTTCCAAGTTGCTTAGAAGGTAGCTACACACAACTGTCAAAACTTCTCTGAAGAGAGTTTTGTCATAGAGCAAAAGCTGGAAAAGTGGTGTTTTTTTTTTTTTTTTTTTTTTTTTTCCAAAGCCATTTTGGATTTGATAGTAGCAGCCACAAAGGGAAATTATGAGGGGAAGGAGCTGAGGAAGAAGGCCATTCAGATCTTTGACAGCTCTCTCAGGAAACGCTTCTGAAAGGTCAGGAGCTCATTGTGCTCAAAACTGCACTCACAGCAAAATACAGCACTGTCACCAGGCAGCCCAGGAGGGGTTCCATAGGCTTGCCTAAAATTTGTGTAAAATATCACCCAATAACACCAAAATAATCCTAGGCCTACTTAAGAAGCACATCAAGCAGGTGGGGCTGCAGGAGCCACACCACAGTAGAATGCAATAGAACTGCCTGCCTGGAACTGCTGTCTGAGCAGCAAACAGCAGCAAGCCCTTTGGCACTGCTGGTACAGAAGGAAAACATTAAAAACAATAACTTTGTGTTCTGCAAAACTGTTCTTGGCTCTGGTTTTGGTGCAGTTTCACTATTTGCTTCTTCTACTCCTGAATTTCATTAAGAACACATGAATTTAAAACATTAGGGGTTAACTAGCACATACAGAGCATATTATATCTTATCTACCCATGTAGAAACAACATAGCACATCTGGGTGTGCTGAGGGTTCTTTGGAAAGCTCTGAGGTTTGTTAAATTCCTCCTCCATGTGCAAGTACAGCTCCCCAGAACAGCTGAGACAACTCAGGCTCCAGCTTCTGGACAGCTCAGAGCCTGGCTGCTGCTCTCCAGCAGAGAGAACAACTCAACTTGTTAAAAATAATCATATTATAATGTTCTTAGGTCTGGTTTAAATCCAAAAACTGAACTAGAATTAAGTCAGGAACTCTCAATATGCCATTATATTATGAAGACCTTTATTACTGGTCAGTCGTACTGAGAAATTCTGTGTCAAGTCATTCGAGCTTGGCAAACAAACAGATTAAAAGGTTCTGTTAAATGCCATTTAAATTTCAAAAGAAGATGAGAATATTTCTTACTGACCATAACTGATATTTTCATCCCTGACTTTCTGACTTCCTTCCAGCCTTTGAGGGCATAGGTAATGCAGATGACGTTGTCTGTTGTAGATGACAATTCCACCCCCCAAGAATATTCCAGACAAAATGTTTTTGTCCAAAAATTCTTCCAAAGTCAAAGTTTAATATTTCATCTGTTTCTTATTCCTGAGCCAGGAACGTTTACCTGTGAAAACTTTCCTATTACTTTATATAACAAAACCACATGATGCCAATGCTTTTGCTGTTTCCCAACAACCCCCACCATTAATTTCCCACACTTGGTAAACCAGGAAATTAGTTTTTCCAACTCAAAACTGGAAATACTATAGAGTTACATTCTCAGATGAGAATGTTCTGTTGTAGAGAGATGCCCAACCTGATTTTTTTTTGTATTACAAACAGTGTAAAATAAAAGAAATTAAACCATAAAGAGTACAAGTTCTGTTAGAAGACAGCTACAACTTGCAGAGAGCCCAAAAAGACTGAAGATATATAAAATGCAGTAGACAAAAGGATCTAATGCTGAACTTGTATTAGTTGCAAAGTGCTGGATCAGCCAGCTCCCTCCAAAGTCACTCATTTGCCTTGAGGGCATTTTAAATAAGCTTTTGATGCTGGAATTGTTACTCTATAGCTGGAGAATAGCAAATGTTTACTTTAAAAAGCAAAAAAATAAAAGAAAGTTGGGCAATTGCAAGCTGGTAAATCCAACAGTGGAAAAAGTTCTGAAGGGAGAAAAAAAGTTAATAGTTTAGAGGATGTTCTCTAAACTGGGACAAGAAAACCGAAAATACCAAGAAGGTAAAAACTGATGAGTGAAAACACTTGGAGCAAGATGTGTAAATTAGCTGGAAATTTATGCCAATTATTAGAAAGGGATTTTAGCAATTAGAGTTGTAACAGTCTGAAATGGCTTTATGATTGGCAAGGAAAAAATATGACACTAAAAAAAAGCCATTAACAAACTCCTGCCATCCTGCTGGGACAGTGGGCACTACAGAGAGTGACTCTGGGTCTGCACCAGCAGAGGAGCAGAGCCAGGAGGCCCCTCCAGTCACCTGTTCCAGGTTATCTGTAATTTATCTCAGAACCAGGATTCATGTCTGTGGCTGCCTACCCAAACAGCAAAGAATGAGATTCTGGCTTTCATTAGGAGTGCAGTTTTTTGAGGACAAAATGATATTTTGTAGTTGTTGTGTATTCAATTCTGGGGAGTAACAAACATGAGAGATGCTAATTGATTGTTAGTAAGACAGAATTTTAGCAATCATACTCAGTATTTACAGACATTTGAGCTGAAGGAAAAATAAAAGGGAAGGGACATAAGAGTTATCAAGAAGTAGGAAAATAAACATCCCACCCAATGGTCTTTTGAGATCCTAGAGCTGAACTGCCAAGTGCCAGCCCCTGACCCAGGAATGAGCCTGGGCGCTGTTTATTTCCCCCTGGACCTTCCAATGGACCTGGTGCTGATGCTGTGGGTGCAGGACTGGAATGAACAAAGCAGAGCCCATCAGGCACAGGCAGGACAGGGCACAGGGCTGCCCTTTGTGTCATCACTGGCACCAAGCCCAGCCAAGCACAGCAGTGTATCCACCTGGTTTTACCACAAAAACTGACACTAGGCTGGCTCTGACCGTGATAAATGGATAAGCCAAAGGTTGGAACCCTGATTAACTAACATATTTTCCAAATATTCCCCATCCTCCATCACTTTGTTCTGTCAGGAGAGGCCCAGCAGCACCAGGCATCTCTCACAGCCTGGTTTGCTGTGATGAGAAGTGTGAGGGGGCTCCTGCTTCAGCTCCTGGGACTGACCTGGGCTTCATTTCAGTACTGCAGGAAAGTTAATAAGGCCACTTACGGTTTACAAACTACCTCCACTTGCATTGACCATTGTAAGCCTCAAGCAAAGCTGTCATGAGGCTTTTGTAGGGGAAACCTTAAGGGCTTTGGCTAAGGCTTGCTGTCAGAAAACTGCTTGAAATGAATTCAAATCACCAGGCTCCCTTACTGAAGGTCAAATACAACATTTGCAGCTGGAATTGCCAACACAATAGCAACATGAAGGGAAAAATAGAGGCTACCTGAGAGAAAGATTCTTTGTTAGTGCTTTACTGGCATTTGGAGAAGAGCAAAATGGGAGGGGGCAGGAAGAGCCACAGAGCCTGTCAGAAAGGTGAAACTTCCTTCAAAACAGCACTTAGCCCCAGTGTCTGAATTTGCTTTAAAGGCTGAGTCAGCCCATGCCAGTGCTGCAGGAGGAACCAGCCTGGCTGTCTCCCTGCCCTGTGCCCCACATTGGACAGGTTGTCTCCTAGGGAAGGGGAGTCTCCCCACTCAGCATAAAGAGCCCTAAAAGCTCCTGGTAGGCAGCCCCACAGCCCTTCCATAGCCACCATCCCACAGCCCCCACCAGCTTCCCCTCAGCAGAAAGAAAAACCCACCCAAATTGTGGCTGTGGGTGTCCTGAGGAGCCAGGACATCTCAGGGGAAGTTCTGTGCTCTATGGCAAAGGGGTCAAAATAAGGATGTGGAATGAGGACATGTGTTGCAGTGTGCATTTTGGGTTTTCTAAAGTTCTGTATGATTTTTGTTATTAAGTTTCTGTAATGGTTCATTCCTACCCCCACCCCCTTTCCTTAATCAATGTCGTTAATCCACATAATAGGCCTGGCTCTCTCCATTGTGTCTCCTTAATAGCCCTGTCCCAGTCTACTCTATGCCTATTGTATCTTACCTATAGACACACCCCAGTGTTTGATGGCCCTGGCTAAGCCAGAGGCTCAGCCAAGGTTTCAGGTATCTCCACATCACTTTTACCCCAAAATAGTCATGTCAATGCCCCCTATATCTAAATCACTCCCTCTCATTTCCATCAGTAACGCCCCTGTACTTAAGAGGAAGTAAGAGAAAAAAATCCTCACTCACACTCTCACACACTCTGCACTCTGGGCCTTCGCCCTGAATAAACACCTTCCTAAGTACCATCAAGTGTGAGCCGCTCCTTCCTCCAAACAAAGTCACATCTCTGTCTGAGATCTGGACCCAAAGGAATAACTCGTTCATATGGTATCTGAAGAGCAGAGCTGGCCAGGAAGACAAGCTCGGAAGGACCATGGACATGGCATGAGGACATGGCATGTTTTCCCTCTTGGCTTGTCCCATCACACCCTGCCTGGCATAGGAGTGACTTCCAGAAGGTTCTGGATCCCTTCTGTTGTGTCTCATCTCCTGACAGAGATTGGCAGTGGTGGGAAAGCTTCAACACTCACCAAACATTTACTGTGAGGATTGTTTCTTTAAGCAAACCCCAGCTCACACAAGAGGATGAGCCCAGCCATGCCGTCCTGGCTAGCTGCAGCCATGGGCACTCTGCTCTGCTATCCCCAAACCACCATAAGGAACTCATCCTGGGCATGAACAGCAAGAGCAGAGCAGCCACAATGTGGTCACAGGTCCCCCACTCCACTCCACTCCCAGGCTGGGCTGGGCATCACCAGGGCTCCTGGGCAGCAGAGGGTGGAGACAGCCCAGGAAGGCTGTTCTGGCCCATTCAGACCCATCAGAGCCCTCAGAGCAGGTAGCTCATTACTCTGACATTGTTCTTTATCTTCAGTACGAGTTGAGATTTAAAAAAAATCTCCCACATTTAGTGGAACCAATCACCTTGCTTTGTTTTCTTAAATAATTCATCTTTTAGGCTCGGGCCTGGCTAAAGGCCCAGATTCACATCATTTTTCCATTTTCCTGATCCAAATAATACAGTTATAAGGAAAAGCATTAAGAAAGATATTTCCAATTTTGTCCACTCAAAAGTTCAGCCCTAGTGGATGCATTTTTGGGCATCTTTCTAGAAAAGCTGTCTTGAGCATTTATCTGAATTAATGTTAAAAAAGAAAAGCCAGATCCTTGTTTGCAGTGTGCCAAGCTTCAAATCTCACAGAGAACCAGATGTGTGGCAGGCAGAGGCAGAGCAGCAAGCCCAGCACCTGTGTGTGCTGAGTCAGCAAGCTGCTCACACCCCCACCAGTGAACAAGAATAATAAGATTGGCCCCTGGGACCAGAATCCATCTATTAACCAATATGATCTGGAGACCTTGGCTCCACGCTCATATTTTCTACAAATTGTATTGCTTCTTGTTGAAAGCAAAATCCTTATGGTACTGCTATCTCAGGATCACCGCAGCATTTTTCATACTATCTGGCTGCATGATAAGAAACTAAAAATATTAAAATGAAACCAGATACCAGTTCATAGGGGGGAGGACAAGAAAAAAAAAAAAAAAAAAGACCTATGATCAAATTAAAAAAAAAAAAAAAAAAAAAAAAGAAAAAGAAAAAAAAAGAAAAAGAAATGTATTTTGGCAGAATTTTTTTTCCTATTAAAAAGTCCTAGGCTCTTAAAGATACAAAGAAAAGTTACGTAGGCATTAGTAGTTACACTGAAGGATCCACGTGTTTCAGAGAAATTATAGGGTAACACATGGAATTAATGCATGTGGAAGGGTGAAAGCTGCCTGGGATCCAGCTCAGAATATTGTTCTCTCACAAGCACTGCATAATTCAGCTGGCAAACCCACCCACGTGGGTCGGGGTAGCTGCCAACCACCCCACAACTCAATAAACTCCTGTTCAGAATGCAGTGTTTAAAGGGGCTAGAAAGAAGATGCAGAGAAGAGTCAGTTTCCAAAGACTAAAGTTAGTTTTTGAACTTGAAAAGCCTAGAGGAAAAATCCTGAACAACCTTACATGAATGGTAGCAGATTCTGCCCTTCCAGTCAAGGATGCCAACTAATCGTGACCCTGAACACGAGCACTTAAGATGCTCGGAAAAATAGAAAATGCCACGAAGAAAACACTTTTGATGAGAAATCACTATGGCCCTCTAGCATGAAACAGCTGCTTAGAAATACCCAGCTGCAACTAAACCTCTGGTGAATGTCCCCCTTAGAATTACTTCCCAAATAAAACAGTGTATTCACACTCATGATGAAATCTGCTGCCCTATCTCCTCTTTTTTTTTTTTTTTCCTTTTTTTTTTTTTTTTTTTTTTTTTCTTTTTTTTTTTAAATAAAGATTTATCCCAGTTGAAATGCTTTGGAAACAGAATATTGAATATGTTTGACCTCTTGCACTATCCTCTTCATACGTTTTAAAGCTGACCATTATTATTAGCAATACTGATACCAACAATAAAATAATAAAAAATAAAATTAACATCTTATTCTCCTGTAACAGTTTCAATTTCCATTATTTTACTACATTTTATATTTTAAAAAATTTATTTAATTTTTTTTTTTAAATTTAATTTTTTTTTAGTTAAAATATCACAGGACACATTCTCTTGAAGGAATCTTGACCTGGATATCATGACACCTCCTTTTTGGTGGAAATCTAAGAAAAAGGAATCAAGAACATGGACCTGACTCAGGAATGGGTTGAATTGAGGAAACCATACAAAAAAAGGGTGGAGAATTGAGTTCACATCACTCTGGTCAAATAGGACATCTGAAATATCGCAGCTTAAAGAGAAGGAAGATTTGGCCCAGCCCACTCCCAGGGCAGTGCACACACACACAGTTTCCAGTGGTCCAAATTCATCTGAGCACCAGCAAGAACAGAATTAGCTGATGTTACTCCTAGGAATAAGAAGGGTTGATCCAATAGACAAAGTCAGGATTTTGGAAAATGATCATTTTATTGAGCCTGGCAGCCACTTCACTGGCCAGCAATCATTAGCTTTTATTGTTGATTCTCAGGGACTGCAAGATTATCCAGGAAAACATTTACTTTTATCTTTTCTCTCTGCAGTTCCTGACTAGAATCTCCATGCATAAAATCTGAAAACCAGGAAAGTGCCTTTATTTTACTTGTTAAAGTAGCCACAGGTTGCCTTGAAACCAGTGAGCCTTGCTGTATAGCACTGCATTTGTTTTCTTTTAATAGGAACCAAAGCCTAAATATCACATTTGGCTGTGCTGCCCTTTTGCAAATAAACCCTGAAGGAATATGAGGAGCAGATACTGCAGTTAAGGGCTCTGCAATGCCTGCAGTAACACCAGCCTGTGCATCTCACTGAACCATGCCATTTAGCAAAGGGCAGAGAGAGGAACAGGCAAGTCAAAAAAACCCTCATGCTGCACCCAAGCTTAATTTAAAATAATAATAATTTTTTAAAGAATTAAATATTCAAGACACACGACTGCCCAATTTCTGCTTCTTGTTTTATTTTTAGTACCCTTTTAGCCATTGTGTGGTCTCTGTCAGATTAGTTGTTCAACTCAATTTTTAAATCTCATGAATAAAATACAAATCGTGTTCAAGGAACATTTTATGAAGTAAAAGAGTAACTTCATTTATTAAATCCCACAATCCTTTTTTTCCCTTCACAGGTGGCCTGAAAGCAGCTTGAAAGCTGCTCCCTGTCCCACCAGACTCAGTTTCTCATGCCAACAGTGTGGCTGGTCCCACTGTGGAGAATTTGTCCTGACTCTGATCTCTGCAACAAATGAAGGTAGCACACCACACCAGCAGTAACTCACTGGAAAAGGCAAAACTACTAAAAAAAATTAAAAAAAATCACAAAGGACTGAAAGGACCACCCAGACCAAAGTCCAGGATTTAAAGCAAAGCCCAGCTTGAATAGTGGATTGAACTGCGTCTCTGGCTATGGAACATATTTGCAAATGATGCCATTTCCAGCACTTCAGATAGCAAATCATTTATAAAGGAAAAAAAAAAAAAAGCCTGTGGAGCAAAGAAAAACTGCATTCTTGGTTTGTTCTTCTCATAGTACCAAACATTCAATTTTTTGTAATAAAACACTTTTAAACTTTCTGAGAAAATAAACCAGTAACTGCTCACATTAACAGTTACTTTAAAATGAAGGAACAGACAGCCCTGGGGTTTGCATCAGAAACCAGAATTCTCATTCTGACCCTTTTTGGTCACACACAAACTGCCCAACCCCTGCAACAGACACTCAAGTGAATCTCTGGCTTTAAATCCACACAATAAGCCAAATTATTAAACCTATCATTTCACACTGAACTTCTCAGGGAGCTCTGTTTTCTGTTATAACCAATACCGTGAAATAGTTTGACTTTGGACTATAATTTTCCTAGAATTTTGCATCATTCTGGTGTCTTCTGTAGTGGTGATTCTATGGCGCAGCTTCCATTTTCAAGAGAATTAAAAAAAAAAAAAAAAAAAAAAAAAAGTAGCAATTGAGATGTGGAATCTGCTGGTTTCCCCTCCTGGAGCTTCAGGTGATCCCAGCTGGGGTGTAGAGGTGTCAGTGTCTCTCTGCCTCAGCCAGCCCTGGCACCATGACAGGAAAGAGTACAGGTGGTTGAACCTCTCCCATCCCTTGGGTTCTGGTTTGCCCAAAGGAGTCAAGTGATGACAGCAGGAAAAAAAGAGGGTCTGCTCAGGGTTAACTACTGGCACTATTCATCCCCAGTGGGGGTAACCTCAGTTCAGGGTATCTGCTTCAGCAGAAGTTCTGCTGTGACCCCTTGGCAGAAGCAGCGGGAAAAAGTGGGAAACTCCCCAAAGTAAAATCTTTTACTGGGTGGAGGAACTCAGGGATGGGTTTAACTGAGGACAAGTCAGGGATGATGTGGGTATGGCTCTGCTGGTAAACGACACATATTACAACAAATCAATAACTCAGGTGGGGAGACAGTTGAATTGGACAAGTGATTGTCCAATCACTTGGGGCCCTCACTGGAACTTTCCAAACTTTTGGGAGAGACCCCAAAGTGACAGACAAGACCCAGGGGCTGTATAACTTATAACTGACACTTAACTGGGGTTGGGGTAAAACCAAGAAGGGTTGAACATGGGTGACATGAGGCAAACCATTACAATTTACAAAAAAGCAATATAAAACAAGGAACAAATACATACATAAAACTGATAAGACCAAAACCACACCACTACACTGGGGGATTCCAAAGGGGCACAGCCACCCACAGCTGAACCAGGTCAGTCACCTCCTGTAACAGCACTCTAATTAATCCTGGCTCTCTGATCTAATTAAAACATCCAGCCCAAAGCCTGCCAGCACCACGAGGCCCTGGCTGGCAGCTCTGTCCCCCTTGTCCCCAGGAGCCCTGCAGGGACACCCCAAGTCCCACTGCCTGTCCCCAGGGTCGGTGGCTGTGGTAACACCACACATGTGCTGTCCCTCTGCTTCCCAGGAGGCAGGATAGCTTTAAAAACACCTTGCCACCTTTTCCCAGCCTACAGACAGGTCAGGGAGGAAATAAAACCATCCAGCTCTGCATGATCCTGTGTTTTTGTAGAACCTTGGGAGGTGTGTCCCATCTCTGAGCTGTCACCTCAGTGAGGGTCCAGCTGTTCTGAAGGCTTTGTACCACAAATCCTCCCTCCACCAGGGCTGGTTCTTCCCCTCCCCTCTTTGCACGAGTTACCTTCGGTGCCAGGAGAGCTCCCTCACAGAATTTATTGTAGCGATCTTAATTAAATTAATATTCCTGAGTGCAAGGCCACTGGGATCTGAGGCTGGTGTGAGGTTCATCGACTTTCACTTAGAGGGTAAAGTTTCCAGTTTTCACTCTCACGAGGCAATATGAAAAATTTATGACAGAAGCAGGAGAACTCTTGCTAGAGGCAATGACATCCCTGTGCAATTAAAACACTTTCAAGTGTCTTTTTTTCCCCCTCCATTCTCCTTCCACTCATCTTAGAAAACAATATACAGAGCAACTTTATTCTGCACTGTACATTTTTAAGTTAAAGATCTGTAGGCAGTTGACAAATTATAACCTGATCATAAAAATTTTCTTACAGTTTGAAATGTAACATATTGTACAAGGTTATGGCCAGATGGTAAAGAGCTTTTTTTCTTCTCTCTCTGGTTTTTTCTTTTTTTTTGGGTAAGAAAAACAGTTTAAAGCTTTCAAGCAACAGAAATTCCCTCCACAAATAGCAACAGAGACCCTGTCTGCACTCTTTGGAGATCACAGATTTTACTGAGCCCCTCAATGAGCAGCTGGAAAGGGCAGGGCTGGGTTTGAGGGCTCCCAAGTCCCAGGGATGCTGTAGCACACCCTGAGGCTGTGCTGTGTGACCACACCATGCAGCTCCAGCTGCTGCAATTCCTGCAAAACCCCCTCGGAGGGACAAACGTTCAGAGCTGCAGGGAGAGCCCACACCCTTGGACAAACCCCACCAGATCTGAAAGCCATGATTTTGACTCTGAGCAGCTCTGGGATGGGATGCCTTTGAAAAAAAACCCAAAACCTGCTTTATTCTCTCTCATTTTGCAGACCTGAGCAAGGGAGAGCTTTGGGGCAGTCAGCTTCTTTGTAAACTAAGATCCAACTATTGCTGCGACTGCAAACTATGGGGAATAAAGCAACAATAAATACTTAATAACCAACACAATGCAATGGTTCTTTCTTACCTCACCAGAGGACACAATTTTTTATTTTTTTTTTTTTTCACAGTGCATTGCAGAGCACACTGCAGTAACCAGAGCTAACTCTGAAACTTGGGAAAACAACAGAGACTGTTCTTTCAATGACCATGTAAAATTTCCCTTAACGGGATGTGCCCTGAGAGGAAAATTTACTTTAATATCCCATGCTCAATTATGAACATGCTAATCCTTGTTATCTCTGGATAGTTAACGTCGCTGCAATGCAGTGATCTATAAAGAAAAGTACTGGCTATTATTACTGAAATCAGAAATAATGGGAAAAGGAAACTTATAACTTCTTAAACTCACTTCAGAATTTAGACCTGAGTGGTACAAATATAACAAATACCCACCAGCTGATCTAAGGAGCAGAGCTATATTGTGTTAAGTACTGTCTTACTCTGATCATAATGGCAGTAATATAAATAGGGTGTGAATTATAGTTGCAGAAAGTTGCACATGGAGAAAGATTATGAATCTAAATTCACTTTCTCTTTAGGATAAATCTACTGTTTTGTCTTTGGAAAGCTTTAAAAAAACCCTTATTCTATCCTCATATTGACTCTATTTGTCTCTGCCCTGCCACTGCTTCCCTCCTCCTCCTTCTCACTGTAAATTCAGTCTCTCTTTGGGCAAACCTCAGGAGTGGGATGGTGCTCACAGCCTCCTCAGCAACCCAGAGCAATAAACAACCCAAAGAGATGTCCATTCTCAGTCTGGTCCCATGGACCCATCATAGGACACAAGAAAGCTCCTCTGAGCAGGTTCTGCCCTGCAGAGTGCAGGAGAATTGGCACAATGCCTGTACTCAGGGCAGCACACTGTCTGTTGAGGCAGCATTAAAGGCTAATCCAACCCTCCTGTGAGCACCCCAGGGTGGGCCAAAGAGTTTGAGCAGCTCCTGAAGTGAGACAGCACATCTCTGGTATGAGCTAGATGAACAGCACCACAAAGGCAAGATGTTGTTTATCACACCCAACAGAAGGGTCTCTCTGTTGCCTTTCACTGCTGCCAGTGACTGCCACCCATCTGTTCCCTTTCACCAGACATCCTGATCATTTGCTCTTGCAGCAGTGGTCTTCCATAATTCTCTCTGCCACGCAGGCCCTTCTCTCATTCCCAACTGGATTCTTAAGGCTCAACCACTCTGAAAACAGTAAAACACAACAGCAAGCAAAGTTTTCTTACCTTAGAGAAGCTTTTTAAGTGTTTATGGCACACACACACAAGAACAACTCAACACCAATGCTAGCAACAACCACTTCCTGAGGTGGAAGCTCCTCCTTAAATAACTTTTTTACTGATTGCCCACAGCTGCATTGAATAAAACACAGATTCAGGTGTGTAAGGCTTTCAGGTGTCACAGGGGGCTCTAATGAAGGGCAGCAGTTTTCAAGTGAGACTTGTAAGAGGACATAAGGATAGCCCTTCAAGCCAGAGCTAAAGGAAAATAAAGCTTATTTCATTATCTCACATCTTGTGAGAGAAACATGGACTGGTCTCCAGGATGGGCCCCAAAACCAGACAGTGGCTGGATCCCTCATTAAGATGTGGATATTTCTTAATCAGTGCTTAAGGCAGCAGGAGAATGGCCTCAAACAGAACTTGCAGCTCCGGGGAGAGAGGAGAGGGAACACAGCTTTTTGAATCCCATTTTAACAGCTGAAGCAGAGGGAAACACCACACAATCATCAAACCTGTGACAAAGAGGAAAGACAGCAAGGTACTATCACAGAGCAGAGCTCTGAGAGGGACTGACCCCACAACAGGTACAATGTTCCTTTCACTCAGAGCTTGAATTTTAAAGACATGCAAAAGAAGTAAAGTTTGGTATATTGATAAAGTAGTTGAAATGTCAGTTCACTGGACAAGGAAGTGCAGATTGTGCACCAAAGTATTAAACTTCCCATCTGAAGTAACCTTGAACCTGTTCTAACCATCCTGCCAAGAGACTCCTACAGTAGAAACACAAAGATACACAGAGATATCAGCTCAATGCTGGATTTGGAAGGAAAAGATAACCACTGGGTGCAGTAGCTCATTAATGTGTAGGTGGTGATGGCAACACAAAACACAAGGAAGCAGGACCTCCTTTGCTGTCTCCAAAATATCCCTCCTAGCACTTTGTGTTCCTGAGTAGTGAGGATTGCTAGGCTTAGCAAAAAACAGGAAAATTGTGTGTCATTTCTTTCCCCCCAAAAAATAATTCATATAATGAAAATGTGAATGTTTTTACATCTTCCCCTCTCTTATAAAGATGGGGGTTTAAAACACACACACAAGCCCCGCCTCCTCTCTGCAATCCCCTCACCTGGAAGTTGCCATCTCCACAGCTGGAGGCAATCAAGGCTATCACCTTCGGTTAAGGGGCAAATTAAGATCTATTCAACAAACTCTGAATTAACTTCAGCTGAACACAGGCACAGAGCAGAAATGAACTGGAGTATTTCAGCTGTTTTTACAGTGAATGCATATTTCTGCCCCAAATTAGAAAAATATGAGAGTAGAGCACTAGATTGGTTAAAAGGTCTGGGCTCTCATACCTCTGTCATAAATATAATGGAAAAATCTATCAAACCATGCAACTTGACCATGCTTCAGTGTTTGTGTGTAAATGAGGAATACAGGACTGCTTCACACACAGCGAGGGATTTGTGAGGGTAACAGCTTTGGAGCACCTCAAATAACCCTGCAGTCAGGAACTACACCAAATAAATAAAGGATAAATTGGACAAAACCTGAGACAGGCATCTTCACTTCTTCTGACACCCTTTCCCCAGCCAGTGGACAGATTAACTTCAACAGTTGCTGCAGCCTAGTTAACGAAGGCAGGAATTCAGGGCACCAAGGGCAATTGATACTGCATTATATATTTTGCCAATTTAGCCTCAGTGGAGAAATCTATACTCCCCATCTGCACAGGGTTTTGCTAACACAGCACAAGACAAATAGTAACCACCAGCTGTAATAAGTGAAGAGAGGGATGAAGGAATTCGTGGAGTTCAGGATAGTTTCCCAAAGGTCAGAAGCTCACATCACCAAAACAGTACTGGGGGAGATGTGGGACTTCCCTGTGAGAGCAAATACAAGCCCAAATGGAAGAATTCTGTGTGAGAGGCTGGATTGTAATTGGTGTCATGGAAAAACCCCCTCTCTTTTCAAGGCAGAAGAAACAGACAAGATGATGGAGGTTATAAAAAGCATCTTGCACTCTAACTGACCTTGAAACCCTTCTTTTCTCTCTGCCTGATTAAGGGAAAAATACTTAGTTAGACACCCTCTTTGTCCTCCACATGGATAAGCACAAGAAATAGGAAAAAAAAAAAAAAAAAAAAAAAAAGGAAAAAAAAAAAAAAAAGGAGGAGGAGAAGAGGAAGAGAAAATCAATACAAGCTGTCTTCAGTTTAACCAGAATGTTACAGTGAATAGGTTTATGAAACCTCCAGTAAAGAGGAGCACAATTGCTCCCACAACAGCAGAAGCTGCTAAATTTTAGTGTAGTGTAACTTTCTAAGGTGTCATATAACAAAAAGAAAATGCAGGTGTTCTTACTGTCCAAGGACAGTACTTGTATTAGAGTGTATGAATTACTAACCTGGAATTAACTCATCTGATCTAATGCAGGGGTTGTGACAGCAATCACTACCCTGTGCTACACAAGAAAATAAAAAACCTGCCTCACACATGGGAAGAATAAATAGAGATAATGGGAAGTAGCTCTTCCCATCTCTCTCACAAAAAGATTTATGCTCTAAAAGAAGAGTTTATACCCCATCAAGCCTTTTTGGTTAGAATATATGGATTTAAACTACACAAAACCACAATTGTCCACATTTTCTTGATAAATAGCCTGGTCAGCTTAATGAGCACTGGTGAATTCCTGTCCTTGCTGGTGTCTCGTAGCTGTCAGTCCCACAGGAAAATTCTGAGTTCTGTGAAAACAGAATCCTGCTCCTGATTTCTCTCTCTCTTCTCTTCCTTCCTTACACAGATATGTGTGTATCCTCATTGAACCAGCTGCATGATCCTGCCTGACAAAAACCAGACAGATACCAAGGTACAGAGATAGGGGCTATGGAAAATAAGCAGATGGTCTTTCTTTACTATGCAGGTGCTGTTCAGCAATTTTTCCCACCAGTGAAGCTGCTGTATTTTGCACAATGTTTTCCCAATTCGCCAGACAATCAGGAGCAGCACAACATGAATTCTGTGTTCTGCTGAGACAGCAGGTTATCACTGGTGACTCTGAAGCTTGCTGACATCTGACATGAATTCCTGGCATGCTGACTTTTTAAAAATCGATGGGGACAGACCTCAGAGTAACAGAAATAGCTGTGAAGTTTAACACTGCTGAAACTGTTCAGGCTTGATTGGCTGGTGAACATGGAAGGTCAGAGAGAGGAGCACTGGATCCTCATCAGTAGGAACAGAAGCAGATTATTATAGAAAAAAAATCACCCTGAAGTTTCATAGCTTACTGTTCCTGTGAAATAGCCGAGATCAGGAGATGCATAATGTGCAGCAGACCTCTTCTTTATTAATACAACCTTAAGCTAAGGATGAAAAATGTCTATTGGCACACAGAAAGGCTCAATGGAGTGTTATAAAGCCATTACTTGACCTCCATTTTTGATAATTTTAGAGCAGTTCCTTAAAAACTTTTTTTTTAAAGGAAACACTTTAGCCATAGAAAGATTGTTGATGTTAATTAGACTTCACTCTTTGGAGTGGAACTGGGGAGGGAACTGCAAAGCTCCAGGACAAAGGTACCTATAAATTTAAGTTTTACTTAAAACATGGATGTAGCCTCTTTGCCTTCTTAATAAAGCAAGTATCTCTTCAATCTAGACCAAATTACACCCTAAAAACTGCAAACCACCTGCCTGCAGAACTGATGAAGCACAATTCCTCATTCATCCTGATCATTTATACGTTCTAAGAAGGCTCAAATAGAGAGAAACGCCTGTAGAGTCAATGGAAATATAAAAGAAAGTCATCAAACCTCTTTGTAAGGCTTTGAGAAAATAATAATAATAATAATAATAATAATAATAATAATAAAACCCCCAAACAAATTACATTGTAATTTTCCTTTCTAAACACAAATAGGAATGGAAACTGGATGACAGAAATTGCTGACAGAAGAGGGTGAAAACATTTTCATCACTATTTTTTAAAAGGATCTTGCACTATAGGTTAAAAAAGGCCTCATGCTTTAGAACACAAGTAGTATTACTATCATATTAATACATTTTATTGAAACTTAGTAAAAGAACATTGTCAAGTACTTTTATGCAGTTTCTAATGTAGATGTTTCACTCTTCATTGATTGCATAATAACCTCTCAACAGTTTGAAAATATCATCTCTTTCTCTGATCCCTTCATTGGTAAACATGTTTTCTGCAGTTATGGACCATGATCCGGGATTGTAATGGACTTCTAAATTCAGGAGCACTCAAAAAATGTATCAGTGGTAACAACTGAAGTCACAAATCAGTGTTCCTTGAACCTCAGCCTCTGTATTCACATGTTTGTGCTGGTGTACTAACATTATTTATTTCACTTATCTTCTCAGTTAAAGGAATTTTTTTTCATACATTGCATAATGTGAATGTGAATTTCAATGTCTGCAAGTGAAATTCTGCACTGATTACTGGCACCATGGCATTCAGGATGCCCATTTTGGCAGGGAGTTATGGGTTCAGAGTGCCATGATCCACTCCTCCTCATGTTTGAGCAGCCAAGAAGAGAAAGAGACCCTCCAAGAGCTGTGTGCTTCCAAGTTTTCCAGCAGCTCTTCCATAAAAAACAGACCTGTTGCCAGCTCTTGGGTGCACATTTTTCTCCTCCAAAAGAGAGGGACTTCCCCTCTGTGTGGACTCTGTCCTTTACCTGTCCCATGCCTTCCAGCTCCCGAGGGGTTCTGCTCTTCACAGGCTGATCTGCAGGGGAACAATCTCCTGCCCTTCCCCAAGGTGTGTCAGAAATAAATCAGGGCACCAACCACACCCTGTGACAGGAGAGGCTCTGGGGGGGGGCTTTCTGATCTCTCTGCAGAGAGAGGCCTCTTGTTATGGGTGGCCAAAGAGACCAGTGTGATGGTATAGGGTTAAAATGATTTCTGAGGTAGCAGGGCCTGAGAATGGGACGTTGGCTTCACTGCAACCAGGATGTTATTCCAGGCTATTGTTTTAACCAAATCAAGTATAACTTTGCTTAGGTAAAGGGGGAGAAAGGGGGATGATGGTGATTCTTAATAAAGTACACAGGCCTTGAGAATAAAGTTAGGTCAGGAGGATCTGTACCTGTATAGTCATCAATACAATAAATGATATTATTGTTAATTGTAACGTTAGTTTGATAACTAAAATATGATTATTCTCTTAAACGAGAATCTTAAGCAAGAATCACAAGAATCTTTTTTACAGGTTTAGGCTTGGGTAGAATCAGTGGAACAATGGGGTTTAATGATTAACATGTATCCTTATGTAACAAGAAAAGTATAAAAACTGTATTATTTTTCCATCTCCATGAAGTCAGATTTAGGTCTTCTCCCGACTTCTAGAGCTCTCAGTAAAGCACCACATGCAATTCCAAGATTGTGTGTTCTTTCCTACACTAACAAACGTGCTGCTCAAACCTTGAGCACAACATCTCTACGTTCCTTACCATGTAAAACTGCACGGCCACCGTGGAAAACCTGCACAGTGACACTGCCAGCTGCACCCAAAGAGGTGATTCCACTCTCCCAGCAAATTCTCTTCATCCATTTCATGCATTTGCTGTTTAAATGCCTGATGGTTGGAGATTCAATGTGCTGAAATCACCTCGTCTAAAAATATCTCTAGTAGGGAGGCGCCCCACTTATTTACTCTCAGAATTTTCTTTCAAACATTATTTTGTTAAATACTATCAAGACAAAGAATTTAAAAGTGAAACCAACAAAAGCATATAGAAACAGAATGCTAATGATTTGCCATACAGTAGAGAGGCCTTTGAACGATTTCCAAACTTACAGGAAAGCAATTTTCCCTTTTAAAGTATAACAAAATTTTCAGGTCAGTCCATCCAGCTCATGTTTGCACAAAGTCCCTCCTGTTGGAGTTTACCTCTTACTCAGCTGCCTTCTGGACTTACTCCAGTGATTCCCCAGAGTAAGGAAGGTAAGGAAAGTTGATCCAAACACTAAAGATTTCAAAACCTGAAGCTCTTCAGAGAACACACCATTAATTGCCAACTGACCACTTGGTGAAGACCATTTTTCAAGTTATTTGTACATGACTTAGTTCAGGGTTTATTTTTAGGCTACCAGATTCTAGAAGATTTGGGACACAATATATCAAGAATATGAAACCAATCCCAGACAACAAAAATAAAAAAATCAAAGCAAATGTGACTGAACACAACAAAAATAAAGTTTGTACATTGCATGGTGATGGGTCAGAACACACAATACCCTGGTCAACACCTTCCTAGAACCTTTTGGAAGAACAAGCTGTCCCTTTTGAATAGAGCATTCAATACATTCCTGCAAAATTTGTGGGATTTGTGGGATATGTCCTGCATCTCCAATGTGTCAGCAGAGCCTCTTGATTCCTCCTTGGCTGTTTTTTATGGTTGAATCCCTAGGGCCATACACTTCAACTAATCAGAGCATTATTTCCTGGCGTGCCTATTTCTGGAAATCAGAACAATTCTCTGCCTCTGAAATGCCAAGCTCCTCTCTCAGATGTTATGCCTCCTACTAAAACAAACAGAGATATTTATGGCAGACATCACTGAAATATAGCACACACAACAAAAAAACAGAAGGACTTAACAACGTGATTTAAAACTGAAATCCATTTTGGGAAGACAAAGCCACACATTTGTAAGTGTCCTTTTCTTATTTCTGCTTTTTTTTGGGACAGTAGATGCCATGCATAATACAGATTTTTAGTTCTATGCTGTTGACAGCATTTAAGAGAACAAAAACTCAGGAAATCAAGAAATTCTTTAGATTTGAAATTCTGGGAAAGCCACCAGATGGATGCCTTAGTGCATGAGAGAAATATTCTGACTGTAAATGTCATCATTTGAGAGTTGTCTCAAATTGAATGTTTAGAAGGAATTGAATCCCTCTGCTTCTCTCTTCCATTCTATGCTTCTAAAAAACAATGACTTATCAGTCCCCATGATTCCAAGGACAGTGGATTATTTCAAGAGTGGTGAATGCCTAGAGGCACAAACTCTTCTATTGTCAAGTGACTTATAACACATGAAAAAATGAATAAACCCAGCAAAGATCTGGATTGAGCAAGAACAGATTCCCTTACATGATAAAGGCCAACATTCACTAAAAATGTGATAGAATAAGATTCTCAGCCAGCAACAATGAATTTGAAAGTGAGAGAAGTGTAGGAGCAGTCTTGAGTCCAGAGTCACGGCCATGGCTTGGTTGCTGTGTAACCTTAGGCTGGTGTTTTGGAAGTGTATGTGGCAAAGCATGTAATAATATTCCTTGCCCTGACAAAGGTGCAAAACTTAAAATTCTTTAGCTCAGCTCCCAGAAGATTTTTCAAAAATCAGCCAGAGCGACCAGTGCTTGAGTTTCAGGGCAGGCTGGTGCTGACAGCAGTGCAGAGGTACTGCAAGGAGCTCAGGGTCACCAGGGACAGTGAATGTGCCTCCAACAGTATGGTCCTTCCGAGCTTGTCTCCTGGCTAGCTCTGCTCTTCTGATACCACATAAATGAGTTATTCCTATGGGTTCAGATTTCAGACAGAGACGTGACCTCGCTTGGAAGAAGGAGCAGCTCACACTTGGTGGTACTTAGGAAGGTGTTTATTTGTGAGTGTGAGTGTCAGACCTGATTTGGGCTCTCACCATCCCTTAAGTACAGGGGTGTTACTGATGGAAATGAGGGGGAGTGACTTAGATAAAGGGGGCATCGACATGGCCATTTTGGGGTAAAAGGGGTGTGGAGATACCTGAAGCCTTGGCTGAGCCACCTGGCTCTGCCAGAGCCATCAAGTACCAGGGAGTGTCTATTGATAAGATACAACAGAAGGTACAATACACTGAGACAGGGCTATAGAGGAGACATACAATGGAGGGGGAGAGGCCTGTTGAGGGGGATAATGCCAGGGATTAAGGAAAAGGGTGGGGGTAGGAATGAACCATTACAGAAATTCAATAATAAAAATCATACAGAACTTTAGAATACCCAAAATGCACACTGCAACAAAACAGGACATCAGGAGCATCCAGGGTAGTGCTGGAAGCCTTCCTGGTCCCCAGAGCACTCTGCAATCAGGACTGAGAGGAGGCAGTTTAGAGATACACAACCTCCTCTTCCACTGGGCTTTCAGTCCTTACAGCACAGGGCAGAGCCAGGCCTGCTCAGCTCACAAATTCAGTGTTTAATTCATGTCTCCCTCCAGACAAACAGTTACTTTAGAAAGTCATTCTTGCGACTTCCAAATAGATTTAAAGGAACATAAGCCATAGTCTGAAAATTAATAAGTCAGTTCAGGCAAAAACAGATTTTTAGTAGTTAAACCTGAGCAAGGAGGTAAAATTAAATGTGCTCCATGTTCTTATTATTTTAAAACTTCATTGACCTATTGTATTGAAATATCCCTCACTCTCTTTGATTTGGTTACAGAATAATCATTCCACTGTTACCTAATACAGAGAGGCAATGAGTGCATCTTTTTAATCCAGGCCCTTTCTCCAGGTATTCTGTAAAGTGAACAGTGACACAACACCTCAGAGCACAGCAAGACCCTTGATTTTTATTGCAGAGAGTCAAGGTTCTATATTTGGATTTAATAGCAGTTAATTATTACTGATAACAATGTAGCTTTTTAACAGTCATGAATTAACTTACTTTAATAGGCCAAAAAAAAAAAAAAAAAAAAAAAAAAAAAAAAAAAAAAAAAAAAAAATCAATTACCCAGAAAATGACTACTGAGGTGGCAGTTTGTTGTGGTTTAACCTGACTAAAAGCACTTTTAAACTCAGCATCCATCACAGATTGGATACAGCACATGGAGCAGCTCAGCCCATCAAGATCCCACCACTGAAGCTGTGTCAGGGAGCAAGATGAGAGCCTGGGACTCTGCTCCTGCTCACTGTTTGCTAAAGGCTCTCTGCACTTCAGCTCCACATCTCTCAGGCAGGATAACACAGTGAGGAGATCTGGGGAACTCAGTGACTGTAGAAAACATGAGAACAGAAACATCACTGGCACTGAGGACAACCTCTGATCTCAGAAACCCAGGGACCTCTGTCCACAAGCGCTGAGTACCGTGTTAAGAGAAACCACTCTCTAAAAGACAGCAAGAAAGCACTGTCCTTTACTGGCCCCTTTGATTTTATCACCTGTCACAGCATCAAGTGCTCCTTTCAAAATTTGTGAGACTTGAAATATTATGGCCACACAACACCAGACTAAGAAAACGACCTTTTACTGTTTTTTTTTTTCCCCAGGTAAGGGGGATATCAGGATTTCACATTTGTGAAATCCTGATCAACATTAATTCTGGGGATGGAGATACTACAAGGAAAAAGCATTTGTCTCTGTGATTTGTTGTTTTTGACACTGCTTTATTCTCTTTGAAGCTGATTTTAGGTATTAAATACACCAAATGTCAGCCTGCTGTCTTTTCAGGACTCTAATTCTGCTATTGACTTGAAAAGAAAATAATATGGAGTTCCCATTAGTTTCTATTACGAGCCCACACTCAAAGGAACAAAGACTAAGAATTAAAGCAATGACAATATTAGGTTTTGCTTTATGCCTTTTCACTTATAAGCACCAGGCTTTTCATAAGACTATCCAAGGGTTTGTAAGAACAATCTTTTTTTAGCTCTAACACAATATCTATCTTTACACAACTGCAATGTGAATAATGTGAAAAAGTTACTAGACCTGGGGTTGTGCAGTCAGCCTTCTTCAGGATTTATGAAAAAGCAATGACGTTTCTCTGTGGACATTTTTGAACACTGCTCATTTGCAGAGAAAACTTTGCTTGTGGATCAGAATTCTGCAGTGCCAAGCAGAGAACAAAAGACCGCCACCATCCCACCACCCCAAAGACAGGCTGTGCTCCCCCTGGACCTGGGCTGCTTCTCCTGAGACATATTTCAAATAAAGGTTTGGCTATTTGGGACTCTCTGAGTGGGAGACAAAAAACACAGATGCAGTAAAACAACAACAACAAAAAAAAAATGCAGTGAAAGAAGCCCAGACACAGATGATGATTTTGTTGTGATAATTTGAAAGAACTCAACAGGAATTTTGGACAAAGCATTCCTGGAAAGGTGCTCAGCTGTGGGTACAGTCAGGACATAAACCTCTGAACAGTTTTTTTCAATAAACAGGTTAGTTGCATCCTGTGCAATAAACACATTCAGGGCAACCTGAGTGGTTTTCAGGTTTTCCACCAAAGAAAGGAACTCAGAAGACCTCAGGTTTCATCTTAAATTTGAGGACAAAAGTTTTGTTGGCTGAACAAATCACACCTGGACAAAAGCACACTCGGTCCATCTCAAGAGTTGCATAAAGCAGAACTGCTGTCTTCTAAGAAGCTGTTTTCTATTTAATATATATATATATATTTATAAATATAGTGAGAACAAAGACTACCATCCCAATGGGACTACTGGCAATCCAGAAGTATCAGTGTGTTCAGGAGAGATGCCACTTCCAAGGAGCTGGTCTCCATAAGCACAGTCTTTGTATTTTATTAACATTTTGAAGACTTTCAAGCACATCACAAGACCATATACTCACATTAGGAAGATGCTTCTCTTTCTAACTTAAAATCAAACGATTCACCTGATGGATCTCCAAGCCTTTTACAGCCCTGAAATTCAGTTCTCTTAATGAGAATCAGTAATTGTAGATTCAAAGACTGCCCAAACCAGTCAGCAGGAGATAATATGTAATATGTAACCACAGGAAAAGCAAACTGGAAAAAGAAAGACCACTGGCTTTCATAAATCATTTTTTGACAGGAAGGTTATTTATCATGGGAAATAAGCTTAATCAATAATAGAGTGAAACAACCTTAATAAAAAAGGGAATCAAGCTCTGTTCTGTTAGAGCATTATAATTAATGTGGGTAGGGGGAGCGAGAAGAGGCAGAAAGAATTGTTACAGAGAATTGTTATTATCCTGACAAATGGATTCTGGATTGTTTCTAAAAGTTCATTTTCATCTAGCAGCTTGGAATGAGAAAGGATCAAGGATTGCATTTTGTTTTCTTAGAGGTAATGAGAAATTTTGAGGGAGGTGCCCAGTGAAGGAAGAGTTATTCAAGGGATGAATGCATTTCTATTTCATCTCAAGGGAATGATGTAACCAATCGTGACTATATTAAAAATCAGCTTCCTTAAGAGATGTGGGGACACCACGATTTTCTCAATTTCCTTTTATATACAAGCAAAAAGTCAGTTTCCAAAAGTCATCTTTTTTTGTTTTGGGTTGATTAATTTTACAAATATGAGAGGAAAGGAAAAGCACTCCAGAGAAATTTCAGAAGCTTGATGAAAATAAGTGTTTTCATCTACATTAAAACACAAACACTTGTGTATAATAGTTATTGTTTTTTCAGTCACTTTTCATTTATCTTTCCAGCTATTTTTACAGAAAGATGATAATTCCATCAGATTTTGAAAGCATTTAGCAAATTTTCTGAAAAATATTGCACAACTTCCCCTGTAAAAGGAGAAACCTACATGTATGTACAGTGTTCACAGGCATTCCAAAGGAAATATATATCCCAAAAATAAAATGTTTTTCTCAATCATCTTGGCCACATCATCAACATACTTATAAAGGAATAGTGTTGTTAATGCTTAATTTAAAAAAAAATTATTAGCACAAGATTTCTAGTGGAAGCAAAATCAAAAAGTGAAAGAAATATCACTCCCTGAAGGAAGTTAACAAAGAAGTCACAATTTTCTATGTAGGACATACAGTTACATTAATTCCAAAAATACATTCACAGGGAGAAAGAAAATATGTATAATGGTAAAAATTATGAAAATGGAAATGGAGGAATAAATTACAAATTTGCTGGACTGACTCAGTTCCTTTATTTCAGTTAAAATGTCCAAAATTCCTGAAACCTGGAGGTAACTACCTACCAAAAAAAAAAAAAAAAAAAAAAAAAAAAAAAAAAAAAAAAAAAGCCAACACTCCAAAGGTTTTAATAGTTTAATGATGAATGTGATGATTAGCATGCCTGGCCTCAAGTTTTGAATTTCAGGAGAGTGGCTCTTTTGCCTCTACAGCAGACATTTTGTTGCTGTTCCCAAAGCCCCTCCGAGCTCCACTCAGTATTCCACTGACTATTCACACACAATCTACAGACAAGCCACAGGTCAGGAAAAGCAGAGCAGCAAAATAATTCTTATCCAGGAGATCATTTGAAAGCCTCTTAAAGTGTTCCCAGACAATTTGTGAAGGGAGAGAAAAAAGATTATGAGGTATCCTACCTGTTCCTGTTACAAATTATTCAGCAGCTCAGAAAATCACTCTTTTTTAGAAGACAGTTGTTGAAAACAACAGAATTTTTGATGATTTATGGTGAAATTCCTAACTTTTTATTGTATCTCAGGATCAAAAAAAAAAAAAAAAAAGTTTTCAGGTAACTTTTTATGTAAGCACTACTCTGTATTAATTTCAGCTTTTATTCTGCTTGGTCCTATGAGGATTAAATTGGCAATTTTCCTGACAACACTGAAGAAGCTGGATCAGGACCTCTACTCTTCAGGAACTCGTTATTTTTCCACTCCCACTTTATGTCAATAAAGTATCTCAAAAGTAAAGTAACTTAGCCATAAAGTGGCAGGAAGAAAGTATAAATACTAGATTTTCAAAGTGCTAAATTCCTCTTCAGATTCCACTGGTAGGAGTTTCCATAACCCAGTGCATGAAACCAGCCCAGAATTCATCCTGTTCTTGCTTCTCCATCCACCAATTGCCACCCGGACTGAAATTAAACACTCAGCATTTCTTCCTTCACGTTCTTTTAGTGCACAGCCCCAGTGATGTTGGGCCACTGTTAATTTAATTACATGGGAGAATGGAGAAGGGAACACGTTACTGCAGTGTTATTGATAGCCAGCAGCAGCACCCACTGGTGCCCTCATCCCTTCCCTCTGGAGGATGGACCACTTTAATCATGCACACTGCAGCCACTGCAAAATGTGCTTCCTGCTCCTTTTACAGCACCACATTGAGGTGTTTTGTCTCTATCTCTTCCAGAAATGCTCTCCTCATTGTAAATAAGGACCACACAGAGGTGGAACCCAGTCCTATATTGGTGTGTACTCTTTTATAGAAATCATTAGAGCTGCAGAAGAGGAATCCTTTTTCTGCTGGGAAAGACATGGGAATAGTGATTGACCATTTTTTTTTTTCCTGGCTTGCTTGCAATAAAACATTTATTCATAATGCATGTTTAGTGCTGCAGGTGGCATTGTTACTGTTCAAAGAACCCTACTCAGCACATAATATGGTCGGCACTTCATCTTCCTGAAAATGAATCTTGAAAACTTCTTGAATTATATATCTCCTCCTGCTTTTCAGTAGATCCATAATCTTCTCCAGAAGATGGATCGTGGATAACAGCACTGATGAGAATTGAACTAGCAAGGTTCATGTTAAGAACATAGTCAGTAAATCAAAAACTGAAAGTAATGTCAGAGATTCAAAATTGTAGACTGACACTATGCTGAGATGCTGGTTATGATGAGTCAGGTAATGAAGCCATGGGGTTAAACACCAGCATTTCATAGATACCCTCCTGTTCAAGCACCAGAAACCTGCACTCCTCTCCTAGAAACTGGGAAATCACCCTTGCTGCTTATATGGAAGAGAAGGACACCTCAGTTAATTAATTCTAAAAGGAAGAACCTGTATGCAGCAAAAGCCATAGAGCTGCTTCCTCCAAAGGCCAAAAAGCAATGCCAATAATCACAAAGAGCTTTAGGAAGTTACCACTGGGGTGTGCTCCAGAAGTGCAAAGTTATGTGTTCAACCAATGGAAAAAAAAATCTCCGTACTTTAGATTTTTTATTTTAATCCCCCTAAAAACTGTCACTCCAATGCCATCATATTCACCTTTAAGAGTAATCATATTGATCTGTTTAACTGAAATAATTCATTAGTGATACTTGGCACCCATATCAATTTATTGGATAAACACGTTCCTAAACCATTCTGTTTTGCTGGTGAATAACCCTGCCAAAATAGGTTTCATACCCATCCCTCCAGCTATCGATGTGAAGCAGATATTCTGCTCCAGTGGTTGGTTCCTTATCACATCTGCAGGATAGCAAAGACCTCCAAAAAAGGTAGAAAAGAGGATTCACATTCCATACATTTTATATTTGACTTCAATTACATGCTCACTCCCTTCTTTGTGTCATAAACTGTTCTACTACTCTGTTCACAAATAATTTGCTGAGGAGAACCCCACACAGGGTAAATACTCGTTTCAATAATCAGGTAATGGTAATGGGAGCCTTGCAGCTCTGTCTCTGTGCACACACAGACTCTTCACCTCTGTGCAGGGCTTTGGGCTTTCAGGAGTGTCAGGCTCAGGAAATTGATGGGCTGCATTCCTGTGTTCCCATTGCAGTGCATCCACATCTCTCTCCGTGGGATTGATGTGCACAAACCAACATGTGGCAGGATAAGACACTACCCTTAGTTTATGGAGGTAACCGTGTCAGCTCATGGAATGCTTAGCACTAAAAGCTCACATCTACATGCAGCAATTTTCCTTTTTTAAAAAATGAGGTGTTTGTATTTTCACATGAATTTAGTCCTTGTGGAAACAGCCTGTGAAAACAGCTCTAAACATCCCCTTGCTTGTTTATCTACAGAAGTGACACAGGACAAATGGAAGCACTGTGACTGTCCTCCACAGAGTTCACCAAAACCTCTCAGCCTTGGCCAGGGATAAGAGGGTAATTCAAACTTGGTGTCAATAAAATCATCACAGGCTCACTGAAGTTTCCCAGTGCAATGGTGAATTCTGGGCCATATCAAATAGGGGGTAAATCAAATCCAGCAATTTTCCACTGCTCTGATACATGCTTCCAAAAGAGGAAGAATTTAACAAACCAGAGCTTCAGTTGATATAAATCAGCACCATTCCACTGAAGCTAATGCAGCTGCATTGATTCACAGCCACTGAAGTCTTGGACTCTGGTCTCAGAAATATGATAGAAAGTTCCATTTGCTAATGTAAATGTATATTGATGGTTTATCACGTAAATTTGTTCAGGAAAATGCATGAATCAGTGCTGCCTTTTTAGTAATAAATCGCTATAACAGGTAGGAATAAGTTTTGAGCTTTTAAAGAACCTGAAATATGTACTTCAGTCACGCAGTAATTCTGCAAGTACGCTCTTGCTTTGAAAAACACCTTTTTCCTTAGTGCCCCTCTCTTGATGCAAGCCCAGAAATTGCACCACCACTCCTATGACTGTAGACAACAAATTTAAAACACCCTTAATTGGAAGCTGAAAAAACTAAGTGTGCTGCACAATGGCTGAGACACAAGACTTATGGTTGTTTACTGTAACACTAAGACAGTCCCATTAACAAGAATGATGGGAAACTGCATCCTGGCATTATTCTTAGCAAAAGACTTGACAAATATGTTTTGTAAATGAAGGAACTACAACAGAGAAAACATATAATACACTTTTCCCCCCTTTTTTTTTCCCAGCGAAATGGTTGCATGTTTAATGCTTTATACATTATTCAAGGCTCCATTTTCCAGGGTTCATCAATACCCTAGTCTGCAGCAGCTAGAAGCTTGTAACAACTGACAAATGTAGACAAACATGCTGCTTAACCCAAGAACAGTGGGTCAGAGAACAAACAGGAAAATTTATTGTCTTTGCTATATTACTGTTGGAATGGAGAAGTAAATGAATACCATACGTTATAGCTTATCACTTACAGTATGAGTGTATCATGAACAGCCCAGCATGTCCTACTTAAATAATACTGATGGATAACATGCAGGCAGCTTTTGTTCACTGCTGAGGTTTTGTCTTGTCTACATGTTGTTTAGACTTATTTAGGGCTAGAGGAAGAGACAAAAGAATAGCAAGAGCCATGCTAGAGGCTCATACAATCCCCTTCCTCCACGTAGCCATAATGAATCCAGGCTGTGCCTACCATGGAAGCAATATTGCAGAGAAATATAGAAGTCTTCTTGGGGTAAAAAGCAGATTCCACAATATATCCTTAGACCAGATATTATATTATTTCCCAGCTGCACTTGTAAGCAGCTCTGCAGAGGACAAAGGAGAAAAAGGAGGAGAAAAAAGGTGGTGGCGGGGAGGAATATCAACCTCAGTTTTATTGCCTCTGCCTGCTGGAGAACTGTAGAGAGATTAGCAATAATTTTTATATTCAGCACTGTACCTCTGAAGGTGACTCAAGAACTTGTGTGAACTAGAATTCTAGTAGAGCATAAGCAAACCCCCCAGACCTGTGCTGCTGTTTCTCTCCTGCCCTCAGCCTGCTGTTTGGCCAGACCATTCCAGCTGTGCAAGGCAGGCCCCGTGCACCTCTGGATTTCTGCATTAACATCTGCAGCAGGATTTCTCAGGTGTCTGCTGTGAGGGGATCACTGCCTGAGGATCTCATCCCACGCTGCCATCACACTATTCCAGACTTTATGCCGGTGCTGTGTGAGTGGCAAATGGGGAGGAAAAGGCACAGCACACTTGAGAAATGGAATTCAGAGCCATTTGATATTCATCCTGCTATTGTGCCACAGAAACTGCAGGGCAATGTAGAATCGAGGCCCACATGAAGAAATAATTTAACAACATCAGGGATCCTTTAAAATTATGATTAAGCTTTTCTCTATTCAATGGAAAAAGTAGAAATCAAGCACACCTCCATTCCCCCCCCCCCAAAAAAAAAAAAAAAAAAAAAAAAGGTAATTTTTCCTGAATAATTGAAGGTAGTTGTAACTGAAGGGTTAGATTTATAATTTTTGGTAATTTAAGTCACTTATATTAACCACAGGAATTAATTTGGTCTGACACCTTTGCAAGCAGGTTTTTACCAATAGAAAAAAGATATTCCCTGCACAACATGAATTAAGGAGTGCTTGTCTACTCACAAAACTGTATCATTTTAATTAAGATTTTGCAGTCACCACTTATTAATTTAAACCTGACCTATATCTCAGTAAGGGAATTTAAACTAACAAGTCAGGTTCCAATAGATTGGAGCTCCTTACACAAATCACAGGGATTTTAATGAAGCAGCTCGATATTCCATCTGTATTTACTCTGGCATGATTTTGTGATGCACGACAAGCCTCCCGTGAAAAGGATTTTAAAAAGGAACTCCGCTTCAAAAAAAGAAACAAGGTGGAATCAGCTCAAAAACTCAGGTCTCCAGTTCTCAGTGGTCCAAATCTCATATTGGTCAAGATGAGCCTACTCAGCAAAATATCACATCGTGATGATTTCTGTGTGTGAATAAATCAGTTCTTTAATACCTAATGCTCATTTTAATTGGTTGATTTATGCTTGGTATAAATGAAGAATGCAGATATTTACTCAGATACAGAAAATCATCCCCACTACTGCTTCCCAGCATTAATTTTCATCCCAGTATCCCAGAAATCTGTGGTTCCTCAAGGCTGCCATTTGCCTTTGCAGACCACGGTAAAATTCAGAAGCTCTGCTGGGATGTACTCAACTTGGCTGAATGTGGTTTTCCTTTTCAATATAAAAACTGAATTAGCAGGGTTGGCCAACAGGGTTCTATGGAATGACATGAGGAAACTGAGGCTATTTGACGACCAGCATAGAGAACTGGTATTGGTGCTAAAAATCTTGGTTTACTCTGATGTGAACTGAGAATAGGAGCCACCAAAACCATTTCCTAATCTTGGATTGATGAGCCAACCACCACTGAATGAAAATCTCCAGAAGAGACTCCTAATCCAAAACCTGTTTCCTAAATTTTGGCAGATTTGTTTGGGCATTTAAATATACTTCTGCATGAGGTTTGTACAACCTAACATGGCATTTCTTTGCCTCTACTACAGCTCTCTCAGTGCAGTGTCTGTTATTAGGCTGACTATGACAAAACTCTGACACCAGATTTGCATTCCAGAAAGTCAGCAGACAGCAATCTTGGGATATGACTGCTAATCAAGAGGCTGGTGACATCTGTAGCAGAGCAGATGGTGATGTTCCACAGGTCCTGCTGCAGGGGCTCTCAGTTTTCAAGGCAGTTCTTGTAAATTTAAGAACTTTGATCTACAATCTTTGCCACCCTCTGGCCCTCGGGAAGATGACACAGACAATGAAGCACAAACAAGGACCTTCAAGCACAAAGAGCATGGAATAATCCCTGCAAAAGGACTAAGTGATAAACCCCACAGCATGGGGCCCCTAACACATGACCATTGTCCCTGGCTGCGGGCACTGGGAATACTGAGATTGGCTCTGCTATGTTTGTTTGCCTCTAGATAAAGGTTACCAGATTTATCCCATCTTTGTTGTACTAAATCCACTCATGTCCCTCTTCCTGCATACAAAACACAGGTACCCCAGGCCTCAAGTCATCTGGATAACCCTCTTCAGGACCCTGTCCATTCTCTCATCATCCCCTTAGAGTTGTGAGAATCAAATCATGCTCTGGGTAGGGAGACTGGCACCACCAAGAAGGTTTCCTGAAAGCTTCCTGAACCTGTTTGCTGTAGGAGAAGGGAATACAGGTGACCTCACCCCTGATAAGTAACAGCTGTGTTATTACCCAATACTGCCTCACCCCTGATGAGTAACATCCAATAAGGATGAAAGATAAAAGAGAGGGTGAGCTGGTAAGGGGAGGATCATCACGGAGGAGGAATTTTGAGGAATGTGAAAAGGAGAATCATGAAGCAGGATCCTGGGCAGAGTCAGGAGCTGTGAGGTCAGTCTGGGGCTGCAGTTAAAGCCTGTTGTTGGAACCTGCAATCACAGTCTGGCTGGGTAAAAGCTGCAGTCACAGTCTGCACAGCAATCCCTGCAGTCACAGTCTGGCTGGGTAAAAGCTGCAGTCACAGTCTGCACACCAATCCCTGCAGTCACAGTCTGGCTGGGTAAAAGCTGCAGTTACATTCTGCACACCAATCCCTGCAGTCAGAGTTTAGCAGGAAATATCCAGCAGGAGCTGCTGCAGCCAGAGTCAGGGGATAGTTGGAGTTAAGATGAATAAGCCATGAAGAGAAATAAACCAGGACCCTTTTTCATGCTGTGTTTAACAAGAAGTCTGTGAGTGGGCTCATTTTTGCCCTCTAATAAGAGGGCTGCTGCAACAGTTTGCCACACTCCAGATGTGTCAAAAACATGGTTTGAAGCCAAATATGGCTCTCCAGCTGGAAATGCCAGACCTTACAGGTTTACATGGATACATTATCTTCAGGTATTAAATACTGCTCATGTTTCCCACACAATGTGCAGCCACTCTCAGTGCACATCATCTATTTGCAAGTTCCATCTAACTCAGTACTAGGAGCACCAAAATAGCAGCTCAAAAATAAACCAGCAACAATTTGGTTCAAAGAACTGGCAAGCTTGACAGTGACCCAGGTAAATTCCCTTCTGCCCCTTATGACATTCTGATACTAGCTCTGGCTTCTGCAATTCATTTGCCTCCTACTTGGAAGCATTTACTGAGAGATAACCTTGATCTTGACTTCTCACCATTCCCCAGGCAAATTATTATGTTTTCTTACTGTTCCTTCACCCCACGGTATTTAACAATTTTAGTTTCTTGCCAGGGTTCATTCAAAGCTTCAAAGAGCAAAACAAAAATAACCCCAGAAATGTACAAGTAATATCATAATTTTTCAGAGATGTCCTATGTGGAACCCAGCTGGAGCAGGGTAGAGGAGGGAAAATTGAGAATGACATAAAACAGACAATGCTAAATGTAAAATAATAGTAAGGGTACAGCTTTGCTTTTTACAATAATTCTTGGTCATTGGAAAACATGATTAATATACAGGCTTAAACACATTTTTAATTTAGAGGTTCTGAGGCTCAGAAATATCTGCAGCACCTAACCTT
Source organism: Zosterops lateralis (assembly GCF_965231275.1). Classification (NCBI taxonomy): domain Eukaryota; kingdom Metazoa; phylum Chordata; class Aves; order Passeriformes; family Zosteropidae; genus Zosterops; species Zosterops lateralis. The sequence continues at coordinate 11,851,167 of NC_139775.1, forward strand.
GGCCAGAGAAAGATCCAGGAGACAGCACAGGGAGGTCCTGCTTTCTTGATGAAATTCCTTTTTACAGGGAAGTTCCTGCTCAGGAATGGGAGTTGTTCATGGTGTTTGTGCCAGAAGAGAGCCATCCCTTTGTTCATTAGATATCCAAAGGAGAGACAGAAAACTTTTTACTGTACCACACACAACTGGACAGCAGGAAATCTCAAACTGTATTTATGAAAAGGATGGCTACCTGAAAAAGTGGATGGGGGAAATGACAGGTGGATGATGGACACCAAAACCCCACAAAAATATCTGCTTACCAGTGAGGAGGAAAATAATAGCCATCTCCTGCAGAACTGTAATGTTTCCTCTGATCCCATTTCTCAAAGACAAGGGAGAAATGGGGTAAAAATGTCCTTAAAATGAAACTGCTGAAAACCACAGCCAGATTCAGACAGTTGCTGCTATGGAGACATTTAATGGAACACCTATTTTTCATTAATTGCTGTTTTAAAGTTAAGTTATTTAATTATTTTGTTTCTTACTAATTTATTTGCTGTGATGTATATCTGGACAGTTTCAGAAGTGGGGAAAAAAACACAAGTAAAACCTTAAGTTGCCTGAAGTTATGATTCACTATATTTTTTGCCTCACTTTTTTATTGCACATAAGTGCAGCCTTACTGTTGCTCATAAACAGATGTGAATCTGTCCCTACTATCACACCTAACTGTGCCAGGGAAAATAACAGAACCTCTGAAACAGCAGCTGCAGTGACACACCATTTTTTCAGTCTACCCAGTCCTAAGTCAGTTCAAGGGCTGCTATGGACAAAGCTAAAAACACTGAATTTTGCACCACAGGATAGTCTAGCCAGGTAACAATTTGAATCCACATTCATTTACCTCTCCAGTTATGTATTACCAAATGTGCCGGTTGTTGTTTTAAAAAGCAGCACTGTCTTCTCCTGCTGCTTCTTACAAGATCCAAAAGCCCACCAGATGTTTTGCCTCTGTTTCCTCTGGCTTTCCAATACTTCTGACAACTCTTCAATGCTCTCAGAGTCCCTCAAAACCACTCCTGTGGGCCTGCAGCTTGTGTGTTCCTTTACCTCTTAACTAATTCTGAAACCTTAACAGTCACCCCAGGTACCCAAGGCTTGGGTCCTGCCAAAACACCCCTACCAAGCTACAACAAGTTCATGTGTCCTGAGGTAAAGGAAGCACTGGAACACTGCCATGCTGCTCTCCCTCACCCCCAGAACCTCACAGGTGATGCCTGAATGCAAGCCTTTGACCAATACTCACTTAAAAAAACCCCAAAACAATAAAGAACATAAATCACTAATTAATTTTTACAGTAGACGACATTCTCTTGTCCTTCAAATCAAATGAAAGTCTTAAAAATAGAAAACTGTAGCCCAATTTTACAGTTTATCTGCCCTCATGACCTGTCCAGGCAGTGCCCACTGGAGGTGCATTATGGACATGTTGTGGTTGCCTGCTCTTTCCTTGATGAACCTTGGGCTGCTGCTCTCTCCAGACCTTGCTCAGAGCTCAGAGGAAAGTCAACAGGAGATCTGGTTTAGATATGTGAACATCAGTAATCAGAGTTCTGAGGGTTGAAAAACACTCATTACCCTTTTGGTCATGAGACTCTGCCAGTTTGATATCTGAAACTAATTTTTCTGGGACCTCATCATGCCTTTGCCAGGGCTCCAGATGATATTATGCAGTGGTGAAAATAAACTTACCTTCTCCTAAGACAATGCAGAGCCTTTGGCTGTACACAGTATTGTTTGGCACTTACTTTAGTACTTTAACAACCTGAACCTACCTGACTGTAGGAGCATCTGCTGACGGTGGGGAGAGGGTTCTCTGGAGACCTGAGAGACTATTGGAAAATGTGTTTTATTGCAATGGTTGTGGGAAGAAGGGTCTTGCCTTCAGCCACCAGCCTCAGCTGAAGGGGTGTCCCAAAGAGAGAGGGAGAGAGAGAGCAAGAGGGTAAGAAGTAAGAAAACAAGAGTAAGAGATAAGAGAGCAAGGTCCTTGTTACAATACCTTATATCTCCTTTTGTGTTGAATATTCTAATTTACAGTGACCAACCGGCATGAGATACAAAACCTACAAACTTTGCATACAGCCTATGAGAACTGCTATATCACCATATCATTCTGTATTCTAAACTCTAAAGGCTACTCTCTTATCTACCTTTTCCCTGATACCTCAGGGGGCCACTCCAAGCCCCTTGGTGTCCCTTTGTTTGCTATCACTCAACCCATCTCCAGATAATCACTGTCTTCCTGCCTCCATGATCACATCTCAAAGCTGGCTTTTATTTCTGTTTAACTCGCAGGTTTTATACTTTTAGAATCTCTTGCCAAGCAATCATATCTGTAAGCTTTTCCTGTCTCATCTTTCCCAACATCTGAATTTGCTGGTTCTGAAGGAACAGCCATCCTTCAGTTCTAGATATTCTGCTGCCTATGTGCTCACACATGTGCCCCTGGGAGTCAGATCCAGATTTCAGTAACAACAGGGTAGATGAAGAAGGAACTCCATGGAATTACTGAACTGCCTGTTTGGGATTACTCTAAGTAACTCTAGAATAATTCAGTTCAAAAGTGGCTTATTAAATACGAAAAGATCTCAAAAAAAAGGAAAGAATATGTGAGATGACTTGGGAGGTGTGCAGAGCTAGCTGTGTTAGCACTGTGTGCACGTGGCACACAGAAGTGTTTACCCTCATTAGCAAGAATCCTATCCCCAGCTTTGATTATCTTCGTTATTCTCTAAATGAAACATTCATTTTCCAAATTAACCTTCTGCAAAGACAAGGGGCAGAACAGAAGCGTTATTGGTCTGAGAGCTCTGCTGAAGGATACATGAAGGAACAAACTGATAAATATTTTATTAGGAAAAAAAGAAAAAGGAAAATAAAATTAAATTAGAAAAAAAAGTCCACCCCCAAAGTCACAGGATAAACTCTTCATATCACAAGCTGAAATTCTACTCTTGCTCTTGATGGCTGCTGTTTTTATTATTAAAGGTTTTGTCGAGAGTCTACATTTTGATGTTAACATATGAAAATATGTTGACTGGCACAGAAAAACAAACTCATAAATTTCAACTTTAAGTATCTGTTTTAATGTATTACTGTACTTTATTGGCAATATTCCACCAGTAAATGCCTTTTTATTATTGTATCCCTTCTTTGCAATAAAGAGGGATTGGGAAATATGAAATCATTGTTTCTTGCTAGCTGTGGGCAAGAAGTAGTTTTCAAACCATGCTAAAGTTGCAAAAGTATGCTCACAAGAAATATATAGCAAGAAATATGTTAGTACCTTTCATAAATTTTCAATACAGGGATATAGCAAGATCATTTCCAAGCATAAACAGACCCAGCAAAGAAAATATATTATCTTAAATCAGGTATCATTCCCCGCTACGACAAAAGATGGGTTGTTTACAGCATAAAACAAGCAGACTTCAGCCTAGTACAATATGATAGCTGAGAAAGTTTTAATATTTTACATAAGTAGCCAACCATCTCTGGCTAAATCTTTTATCCCTAACTGAAACAAAAGGCACATTTGGCTTCTGAGAAATCTTTGCCTGTCTGCGGGGGAGGTTGTTGAATTAATTCAAAACTTTTTCAGCAGCTGGCAAAAAAAGTTGAAGGGGGAATTGATGCATTTATGCTGAACTGCATAAATAGGCTTCAGCAGTTGTGAAGCCTGCAGACATTGTGGGAGAGAGGAAGCAGGAGGGCCCAGCAGGGCCACAGGAATTCGTGTCACCCACAAGGGTGGCAGCAGAGCTTGGGGCACACAACAGGATCTCTCCCAGCAGCCAAGGCAGCACCCTCTGCCCTTCCTCTTCTTTCTCCAGTCAATAATGCACAGCCCTGCCTTGTATTTCACTAAGTGAACACCAATAAATGAAAAAGCTCTTTGGGGCAATTCTGTCATGCTGGGCAATACCATCATTGACACATCTGAGCAAACTCACTGTCACACAGGTGTTTGTGAGTCAGTGCCTTGCACCAGCACCTCACACCTGCCTTGTGTTTCTGGAGAGCCACAACCTGCAGAAACCCACCTTTGAGCAAAGGAAAGGCCAAGGGCTGAATTCTGACATAAAATCAGCCTTTAAGCAGGGCAATAATCCAGGGGCCTTTGGTAAACAAGGTTTTACCTGGTGAGGTGCAGTCCTGAAGTCAGTCTGCACATACACACCCTGGAACTCAGACATTTTCCTTGGAAGCTCAAAAACACAACATGAGCCTGCAATCAATGAGTTAGCAGTCCTACTGCTACAGAAACTCACTAAACAGGTGGCTGCAACCCAGTAATTTTAGATATTTTCCCCTCTTCTGGCTGCTACTAAGGTCCATGATGGAATTGTGTTAATATTTCATACAGAAGGCTAAGTTAAAACCTAGAATTCTTTATAGGTAATATTTGTATCATTTTTAAGGTAGTCACTTTAATTTTTCATATACAGTGGTTGGTATGAATAATTTAATTATATCCAATGATCCACTATAAAACCCAGTGATTTACTGACATATTGAAAATTGATTGTAGAAGGCGGGAGTGTCCTAATCTAAGCAACAATGGATGGTTTCAGTCTATTCTCAGTGGATTTGGGTCACTTGTGCCATAATCTTTGACACCACCTGGTGAGCCTCGAGATTTGTTTATGAGGCACCTGTGATGGAATTTGTTTTTTTCTGGTGTTTTACTTGCTCTGTGGTCAGACAAAACCTACATTTTGGAGGCTAGTGAATCAATGAAAGTTGGACAGATCCCTAAATTCAGACACAAATTAAGAGATGTGGCTGTAGAGATGAAGTGGTTCCTATTAGCTGTGTTTGTTCCTGCAGAGTCATTCTTTGGGGTTTTTGAGTGTAAGACTTTGCCTGCAATTCAGGTCCTGATCCAAAGTCTGTGAATGTAATTGGAGGCATCTAATTGACATGAGCAGATACAGGTATTGCCCAAATAAAACACCTGCCATATTACTTTTTTGACACCTGCTTCGAAAATAGTTTCTTTTAAATCTCCAGTGACACCATAATTATTAATAATAGAACAAGACAATTGTATCCAAAACAGGAATGAATTTTATATTAAAAATTTTTACAGTCTGTGTAAAGGATCTCATATGTATGTTCTAATAATTTGAATTTATTAGAAATTAATAATTTCTAATAAAAATTATTATTAGATGTGTGTATACATATGTGTGTACACAAATAAATTCTTAGCAAATAGAATCTTACTGCAGAAGAGCTCCTTGTTTCACAAGAATCAGAACCAACAAGGAATTAAGGTCTAAAAATGCAGTCTTTTAAATATCTGAGAGCAGTAGGCAAATTCTGAACTAGTCAATGTATATGTCTTGATTTCAGCCATTTCAGAACCTAATCCTGTAATTCTAAGGAAATATAGACACAACATTCAATTTTGCAATACGCATTTTTGGCACACTTGTAAAGTTTCAGTTTTATCTACAATCTCAATAACAAGTATCTTTATAGTGCCAGCTGAAATCAAGAGAGCACTGGGGAGCTCCCAGAGTGGTCATTTATTGCCTGCTTCACACAAGCACCTTATCTGGCACTCCCATGATCTGGGATTTCTAACAAGCAATGTGACAGTACCAACGGGAGATGCAATATTTGACAAATTGGTAAAATGATAATTTTAATGTTGTCTCAGGGAGTAGATGAAAACTAAAAAATCTGCTTATATAAACCACTGGCATGCATTTAGAACAAAATGGAATCACACAAATAAACAAGGACTAAGGAGAAGGACATTTGTTCAGGCACTGGGTTAGTGTGAGAAGTGCTCCACTCTTTTTGCCCTTTCCAATTAGCAGGTGCTGTCCCAGGATGTGATCCTGAAAAAAATCCTGTAGTTCCATTCTGGGATCTCTCTTCTCTTCCTGGTCCCAAGTCTAGTTATACAATAGGAAACAATCAATACATCCACACGACATTTTTATGCAGCTCCTTTTCTCACTGACTTTCTGAGGAGCACACCTCCAGTCTGCCTTAGCAGCATGTGTTATTCATTAGCAAGAAGTAAAAAGCCCTCGTTGTTATTCTTCCATTTGCATTCAATGTGAACACCAATATCACTGCTCAGAGCCATCATTAATTTTTTTAACTCCAGCCTGTAATAAAAATCTAATTATAGTACTACCATGCAAACATGTAAAAAAAGCCCTCACATAGTCCTTACTCCCTAAAACCTCACAGTCCAAACCTGGGACTGTAATGAAGCGTAAATAACCAAGTCTTGGTCAGAAGCAGCTCTGAATTGTAGTTTCAGTGGGAATAGATAATAATGAATACATGGTAAGTACCTCAAGAAAATTTACATCTCCACCAAATATTAGCATAAGGGACATAGCTGAAAAGACATGGCTAAACTCACAACTTGTGTTAGTTTGTAAATCTGGAATTGAAAGAATCAGATTTGCCCTGATTTCTGAGGCATCCTTCCTTCCTAAATGGAAGGTGCCATCAGCTAACACTGTATCTGAGAGATGAAATTCCTGATCCCCACTCACTCTCAGTTACACCCCTTACTCCCACCACTTCAAAAGTTTTCTGAACCCAGATTCAACCCTGACGACTTCAGATAAATCATGTTATTCCCTGCTATTCATTTTCCCAGTATTTCCAACACTCCAGGAGCCCCCATATGACCACTGGGGAAAAGAACAGCTGCTTGCTTGACACCCGTTTGGAAATGTGGTTCTGCTAAACAGTAAAAGTGATCCATTGGTACAGGTTGGAACTTTGGATGGGCTTGGCTTGCCTGGTGGTCTTCTCTTCCTGAAATTAATGAGAGAATCTTCCAGGCAAACCTCTTCTCCTCAAAAAGTAAAATACCCTGTCCTTGGCTGGAATGTGTTATTTTCTGTCTCTTAGGGCTGAATTCACAATGGCCTCCCTACATGGAGAAAGGATTCAGGCAAGTTTGCTCAAGTCTGGTCACTCAAAGGGCTTCACCTTGAACTAACATTGTCCACAGGAGTCATGATTACAGATTTTCTTTTTTTTTTTTCTTTTTGTTTCTATGTCCTGGTTACAAAGGAGGAAGACAAGGTCTCATTAAAGAATAAATAAGTGAAACAAAACACAAAAATCCCACCCGAATTAGATTTGCAAAAAGCCAAATTTTCAGGTGGACAGTTGCTGAAAAGACAAGCAGTTCATCCTTTAGAAACTTTTAGTTTCATTAAAATTACTTTAACAGTAAGGATTGAGGTGGAGACAAAAACCTAAATCCTGAACAAAATACAGACTTGCTTCCTTTCTGATCTGGCACATTCCACTGACACACATATAAAACAACAATTTTGGTGAAACTTTTTGCATGGTTAGATTCTATGTTTGTCTGCTCTCTCCAGCATTTTGGCTTTTAACAGACAGATGAATGGGACGACTTTACTTGATTCATTGGCACTGTAAAGCACTGACTTCTTTAACAGCAATCATAAATGCTTTGGAGATATGAAACAAGTGTTGCAGCATGGTCCATTGAGCAGAATGGAGAGCAGTGCCTTCCCCAGTGTCACTGCACATGATATATTTAATGATTGCTACCGTATGTTTGGATCAAAAGTGCTTTTAGTCATCTACAACACGGGGTTCCATCTTGTTTTTACTTTTTGAAACAGCTACAAAGACAGTCGTAATTCGATTTTCTGCATTTAAAACTCTGAAATGCTCTTTTATACGTCAAGTCTTCTTTAGCTCCTTTAATTTTCCTTTTAATATATCTGTACAAATATATGATAATAATAAAGTGCAATGCCTCAGCATTAAAAAAGTGTTAATTATTGGCTGGAAAAGAACATTGAGTCTGCAACAATTTAAGTTTACTATAGCTATAAATGCATTACACCACCATTCTGCTTGCAGCTGTTCATGAAAGCCACAATATTCTACTGTCGTCCTCAATATCTTGAAACATTTTTCAACAAGCAGCATTTAGAGCTGATAAAGAAAAATGGACTTTTGTTTACCAGAACATTTCAAAATTTCGGTTTCATTTGTTCAGAGATGAAAACCAGTATTTTTTTAAATTCCTAGAAAAATAGTTTTAATAAATTTTTACTTGCTTGGAGTGTTGGATTTGACTATGTGGTAACATTTTAAAAGAACATAATCCATTCTGAAAATGTTGAGTACTTCAATACTGTATCAAGCAGATATTTATCTAAATTAATAAATTTATTTGTGGAGGTGTTACAATATCACAGTGTTTTCCTTGAGGAAATTGTTAGAATTGTTTTACTTCTTTTTTTGTTTTAATATCTTTATTGGGCTAATGTTGCTGAACAAACTCCTAAATTTAAAATAGCAGAGAGATTTTACCTGTAATCTATGCCCACTAAGGAATATTAGGATTATTTCTCATCTGCAGGAAATAGTATCTTGTCCAATATTCTGAGGGCTTCTTTGCAGAAATTCTGTAAGTAATTGATAGGATGAGAAGATGAGAGAAAACAACCTCAGTTGTATCAGGGAAGGTCTAGATTGAATATTCAGAAAAGAGTCTTTACCAAAAGGGCTGTGCAGCAGTGGCACAGCAGCCCAGGGGAGTGGTGGAGTCCCCATTTCTAGAGAGATGGGAAAATGTAGAACTGGCATTTGGGAACATGGTTTCGTGCTGAATTAATGGTTGGACTCTGTCTTAGAGGGCTTTTTCCACCTAAATGATTCTATGACTTAAATGAATAATCGAAAACTGACCAACAGGCAAGAGTGTGAGGTAAAGGTGTCTCACAGTGACAAAGGGCTCTCCCTGTGCTGTCCCTCTCCTGGCCCCCTGTCCCTAAACCTCACTGAATTCTGTCTGCTGCTGCTCCTGCACACCTGAGGCAGAGCCACAGAAATAACTCAACCATCTCCCTCCTCTGTTTCCATGCTCCTGGACTGTGCCTTGCAGAGAGAAGCTCAGAGCTGCCAGAATCAACAACCAAACCTTTTGGACTCCAAAGCATAAAAACAACTCTAACCAGCTCACCAGGGTGACAGAAGGTGCCTCTCTGAACCCCTGGGGAGATATTAAAAGTAGGTTTATTTATAAATTTCTTACTGGAATAGGGAACAACTTTAAAAGAGCCACAGGTAGGACTGTGTGGATTCCAAACCAAGCACTTTTCTCAGAGTTCTGTGCTCAATCCACAGTTTTGCTCTTTTGAAACAGACAGTGATCCAGTTTGAGTCCCCTCCTCTGAGCAGCCATTTTCAGACTATTTCATGACTTTTAGAAAAAAACTTCCCCATTCCAAGAGAAGCAGATCACTTATTCCTGAATGATGGTTTCTGTTCCCAGATTATGTACTGTACCCTTAATTGTGCAGTTTGATAAAGGTAGTTGATATCCTCAGGATTTCTCTAACCTTTATTTTAGCACACTCCAGGATAGTAACACTCTAATCAATTACAGCATGCTGATGGCACATGGGGAGCCCTAAATCTCCTATTGACAGCTCATCAGGGCAGTCAGCACTTTTTTGTAATTTTCCATTTAAACAATTCCTTGGTACTAAGCCATCTCAAAGACTGTTTGTTCACTGTCCCGCCATCCTGACATGGAGGATACAGAATTTCATATAATTTTATGCCTTATTTATGTATCTTTAGCTTGCTTGGTTCAGAACTTTTAGGTGTTTTGACTTCACAGAGATACACAGGCTCATTTTTAGACAAGAAAAATACTTGAAAAAAAAGATAAAGGGGAATAGTACTCATTTTTTATTCTGCTCTTTGGCTTTGTACTATATTCTCCATGTTCAGGGAACTGATGGGAAACACAATTTACTCCTTTAAAAGAAATTCATTTCACGGGATCCAACCTATAGCAGCAATTCATACACAGATATACTGCATGAATTCAGCCAACAATCCATTTCAGTGACCGAATTAATTATATTTAAGCTTTCCAAATCATTAGATAGTACCTGTGAAATCAGTTACACGACTTCAGCAAATGTCGAATGAATTAAAGAAAAGAAATAATTCAGCAAAACTTAAATTATCAAAACCACAAGCAAGGCACATTAACATGAGAAAAATAGCTGTGAAAGTTCATTCCAAATGCTGAACAGCGTTGTGCAGAACACAGATTTACCCCTACGAGAAAACCCCATCTCTGTGTATCAGATATACTCGGAAATAACAAATGCTGTTGTATTGGATATTTATTACAAAGTACTGTACAGAGAAAGAAAAGGAAGGTGAAGCCTTTTATTAGCTGAGATTCACTTTCCATGCAACTGTAGAGCTGTGACATTTGCAACAAAGCATGAGAACACAATAAATGTGATATACTGAGAGAGCTTTCAGACGTACCTTTTCTATCCTTGAACCCTAAACAAGGATTTCTGCCTCCCTCTCTCCCATATAGAAACCCTCTAAGCATTAAAATACAGCAATTTCAGATGAATTTAGATCATTGTGCAACCATGAATTGGTATTCTTTGGAAATAGCTATACTTATTTCAGAGTGAGGAATGTGAACTATCAATCCAGAGCATCTGCTGAACCTTATGTAAAGGTCAGTCAGTCCTGTTGTAAATGCAAACACTCTACATGGTACCTCAGCTTCCTTTTCATGACTGAAAATAACACTCTGGGCAGACAAGGAGGTTTCATTAAGTAAGAAAGGGAAGGAACCATCACAAAGAACTCATAGAGTAAGTGCTCTTTGAGACTAAAAAAAAAGTCATTAAAAAATCATACAAATGCTGAATCCTTATTTTTTGTCTCCTCATGGCTAATGAAGCCTATAAACAGTCAGACTTCTGAGGTCAAAATGATAGTTTCTCTAAATAGCTCCTCCACATTTGATTTTTCATGGAGAGAGACTTAAAGTGAATAAGATCATGATTTCAGAATAGCCAATAGCTATGAGTGAAAGAATTAAGGTGCAAATTGTACCAAGAGAGAAAAACTGACCCAAATAAAAAATCACCTAAGGCTTTCACAGATTGGCTCTGTTTGGTTTTTTTTTACATCCAAAGCTACAAATTGCAGCCACTTCTGTAAAATTGGATGTTTAAAACATCTTTTCTGTTCTTCTGGTATATTTGTAGCACTTTTAGCTGCTTCTGGTGCAAAAAAGGTAAAAGAAGTAATGGGACGTTTATGGACTGGGGCCAGCTCAGTGCATCTCATAAATTCATTAATGTCCGTAATTCTGATTAGTGGGGACATATCCCAGTTTAATTTTGGGCAATTTCATTCACAGCAGACTTCCAGGGTGATCACATCTGAGTTCTTAGTCAATGACTCTGCTGTTACTGTGGGTAAAATACCTTGGAGAAAGAGCAGTGCCAGTGATCCCGTAGGATCAGGATGTAAAACCTGTAGATACAGGGCTGCCACATTAGCACTGACACAGCTGGGCCAAAACGACACTGCAAACTTTATTTTAAATCTCTAAAATATTCCCAAACTGTTCCAAATGTCCTTGCTACTCAGATATCCAAAAACACCTTTTCTGAGAGCTCTGAACATTATTTTAAGAGTTTCCCCAACTCTTAATCTTAAACAAGATCTTCTGTCTTAATCATCATATGGTATTTTCTGGCTCAAAACAGCTGTGTCAAATCTCTTGATCAAAACACACAAATTGCTACTAACTTCTTCACTATCAGGTATTTATGTTTTACCTTAAAAATGTTGCCTACAATTATTTACACAGCACTATCTGACACAAACAAGATGCTATCTGTGGAGCATACATTTTACCATGTGAAAATCCATTATAGCAATTGTTCAGAGAACAGTTTAAATATACTGTTCCCAAGGTAAACTTCTTTGCTGTAACATAAATATGAGTTTGTAAAAGCTCCTTAGCAATGATTTACTGCCTTGCAAGGTTGGCTTGGTACACAGTTGTGCAGTAGTTCTGGCTGAAATACATTTAATTCCAAACCTACATGATGACATTGTCAATAAGCTTTGTCCTTAACTCATGACCTCAACTTCTGAAGACAAGCTTGCCAAATTCCTGCTACATTCAGCTGACTGGAAGGAAAAGTAATATGGAAAAAAAGAGAAATATCTAGGCATAAATACTGACAAGGGACTAATGAAAGCAACATGGCTTCTTTGGGCTTCTCAATTGAGGGATCTACAAGCTGCTCACCAGTTGGAAGCAGGAAAAGCTCAATCAGCTTCTGGTGGTATTTTGGAAAACAAATGGGGAAGGAAGAGACATAAGGAAGTGCATGCTAAAAAGCAGACAGGCAAACAAAGATTATTATTTTTTTTTTAATGGTGTGGAATTTAACTCATGATTTCTCAGTTTCTGAAGCTCAGCAGTATGGGCTACTCTGCCAGGAGAGGGAATGGAGCAAACCTCTCCAAGCCCTGTCTCAGGAAGGTCAGTACAGACAAACCTGCACACACAGCTCCCTCAGGCAGGGAACAGCTCTCTGCTCCTCGATTCATCCCCCAGCTCCTCCCTGCAGCACATCAGGAGCTCTCTCAGTCCCCAGTGGCCACGGAGCCCTGCTTTGTGCAGTAAAGTACATGTTTTCATGTTTGCACCATGTTTTGTTTAGTGAAAGGAGGAAACAGTGTTCACAGAGATGTCTGTTCCAGATTAATGCCATAAATAAAAATAAAAGCTTGTTCTTTTTCTCTTTGGTCTGCAGGAAGCTGAGCTGATAGAATACATTTGCTGAGTTTCTCTGCAGAAATCACAACATGAGCAAACGCGCCAGTTCTTTGAAAACTGCAACCACCTTTGATGGTGGAAGCAGTAAATAACAAAGAATTCCCAGTCTCCTAATTAACATGAGAAATGTTTGCCTTTCTTCAGATATGCTATTGCAACGTGACTCACAAAATCAGGAGAGGAAGAGTGAATGGTTGAATATTCTGACAGTTTAATAGGAATTTATTAGGAGGAAGTACTGCTGCATCATCCAGAGAATTCATCACAGACTGAAAACATGAAAGTGCCCAAGTTCTAAGTGTATTCTGAGAGCAGCTCATTTCTCTGTTTCTTTTCTTCCTGCAAATAAAAGTAATACTTGGAGCAGCTACTTTCAGCACAGATTAACCTGTATATTTGTCTATCAATTTTGCAGCACTGTGTTCACACAAACAATAACACTCCTTATGTAGCCAGGGGTTCCTTATCATCATCAGGTAAGTTCTGCACAACACTTTTATGTGAATACATATTATTAAAGACTGACCACTGTAAGTGACTAAAAGCTTGACAACAACAACAACAGAAAAAAAAATCCATATCATCTATTTAATAATATAACCTCATAGGGATAGAGAAATATTATCTTGAGGCAAAAACACAGGTTTGGTTTTTGTTGGTTTTTTTTTTTTTTTTTTTTTTTTTTTTTTTTTTCCTATTATAAGAAACTGCAGTCCTAGACCAATTCTGAGATGTAAACATTCAGGCTTATGATCACTGGAAATAACAGTCTTAGCAACAATCAGATGAACAAAACCAAACTCAACAACATTCTGACTTGCAGATTTTTTAAAAATTCTAACCTATTACTCTTGGCACTGTGGAGGAAGGACAGTCTGTGCAGCAGAACCTCTTTGTAATTTTGCCACTGTACTAATATCTTAACTGAACAAATTAATTCCCTGAAATGCATCTTAAAACCTTACTGCAAAACACAAATAAGGCTGATGAGAGAGGAATAGCACGGACACCCTTCAGATCTCCAGGATGTTCAACCTGAGCTCCAAATCCAAATCAAGCTCCAGAGATCAGGCCACGAATCAAGCAAATTTGTCCCCACCAACACACACAAAAAAAGCCCAAACAAACAACCCTAATTGTTCTCTTTTATACTTAAGATGTATTTTGATCTTGCTTGTAATTCTTTTAATCTGTTTGGTATTTTCCCCCTTTTTTATGAGGGATGGGATAGCAAAAACTTCTCCTTTCACAAATTACATGTAATAATGTTTCCCACAGGCAGAACTGAGAATGAAGCACAGTTTTAGGCTCTGAAGGATATTAAGGATGTCCAAACAGGGTCACTCAACCCATCGGTCACTCGGGCCCAAACAACATTAGGAAGTGCATTCTGTTAATTTGGTTAAGTAGCTTGAGCTGCAGGACACAGAATTCACAATATTGAGCCACTGGCATTAATGTGATAAAAGAGGTAAAGGCTAGCAAAGGCAGAAAGAGAGAAAGCAAAGCTTATAAATATCATTTACTGGATAAAAGAAAACCATCCTTAACATTCCAGTTGTCTTTGCTTCGTTGTATTGATTTAAAAAAAAGACAAGGTTTTGACTTAAGGTCTCTGATGACAAAAATAAATGCTGAGCTCTCAAAAGGTTTTCAGGAAAAAGCTTCTATGTGAGAGAGAAGTTAGACATCCTAAGTTTGACAACAGCTTTGTCATTATGTAAAAGTCAGTGAAATTTTTCATTTGGATAGGCTTCTTCATTGTTTTATCAGCTGATTTGCAATGAGGATTAAATGCCAAGATAACTTATAAGAAAATTTCAAAAACCTCCAACAAACCACTTTTTTTTTTTTTTTTTTTTTTTTTTTTTTTTTTTTTTTTTTTTTCTTTTTTCCCCTAGGTTATGCAGGTATTCCCACATTTCTTTAAATTTCATAAAGATAATAGACATAAACTTTTGACCAAACTGCAGTTATATCTCCTTCCTCACTGTAACCACAGAGGATCGCTGTTGCCACATGACTGCCTTGGTATTACAATTTTTAAGTGCCTCCATGTAGTGTTAATATTTAATTTTTTTCTTATTTTTCTCTCTTTCACCTACACAAAAAACTGACATCCCATTAAAATAAATGTACTCAGGAAGTTGAGCCACCAAAGGCAGGGCCATCAGGCTTCAGCTGGGTCAAAATTTTACTCAGTTGTGCTTGTTAAGTGAATTTCCAAACAGGAGTGGACTTATGCAGGTTAAATGTGTGTTTAAACATTTTGCTGAAGAGGAACCATTAAACAGGAAAGGAAGGAGTAAAGAGTACAGTAAGCTTTCAAAATTATAGTCTATCAAGGCCTCCCATCCTAATAATGTATATACAATTATACAAAATAATAAGATAAAGAAAAATAGGCCACCCTCGGAAACACATCAGAATTGATATGTATGCTATTCAACAAAATTTTTTAAGCAGATGAGAAATGGAGTTTGATTTAAAGATGCAGGGCCCCCTTTGCACATCAATCCTGCTCCCCAGAGCAGCTGACAAGTGATGCTGCATCCTGGCAGGGCTGAGACAACAAACAGCCAGAACAGCAGAGGAGGAATGGGCTGAGAGGAAAATCCATCCAAGCTTCCCCCAGCATGGGGATAAAGCAGCCAGGGCCAACACTTTGAGGAAAAGGATTTTATCTGGGGGTCATGAGTTCCAAAATGCTTTTTTGAGGAGGACCCATCACATTTCTAGAGAGGAATCTATTTTCCTCATCACAGAGAACAGGGGACAGCATCCAACTGTTACCTCAGTAAAATCAATCCCATTTATGATGTGGACCATCATTTGGTATTTCAGCTAGGTTTTTAGTACTATGAACCCAAGAAGCTTCTGACAACGCTTAAAATAGGAGTTTATCACTAGTGTACAGTTAAAAGTGCAGTCACAAACAGATTTTAACTCATCCTTGAATATATGTGGTATACGTATGATTAATATATGAATATATATGATACTATAAGGTGATTAAGGATTAGCTTGCTAGATACTGTCCAAGTGTGAGAGATTATTGTTGAGGACCACTGTCACATTTCAAATGATTTACACTTTTAAATTACCTACATGAACCTTCCCTTAACAACTTCAGCATCAAGCTAGCCTAGTTTAAACCTGTTCACTAAATAAGAACTTTCTTCCTATTTTAAAATTAGGCCTAGTAACTGGAGAATTATTTTTCCTGGTCAGAAATGGAAGGTCCTCCTGCATTTCTCACTTTCCCAAGCTTGCCTTGCTACATTTCCACACTTTATTTCTATGTAATGCTCTTTGAGGAGGAAATGCTCAGATTGCTGGAAGGCTTTGAACTTAGTAGACTTTCTTCTCTCTGTAGCGACAAAGAAATACCAGGGTGGCAGCTGTTAAAGGAGGTGCCAGGTACATAAATCAAACAGACAGAACCTAGAGGGGAAAGCCCTCAAATGACAAATAATTACCAATTCTAAAGATCTTGATTACTGCAGAAGTAATGGCTGAGTAAGAAAGATCAGGATCAAGGCAGAGATCTGAGTGTCACTAGGCCTGGAGGACTCACCCTTCTGCTCAGGGGAGACACAAACCAGGTCCCTGAGCTGCCCTGGGAGCCCTTTGCCATCAGGGACCCACTTTGACCAGCTGGGTGCTTTAGCAAAGGTCTGGAATGTTAAAGTTTCAGGATGTTATTTATTTAGTGGATTTTTGCACACCCCTTTTATTGCTCTGGTTCCCAAACTCTCTTCACTAACATGCTGAGATGCCCAACATTGAACATACTCGTGGCTCAGTCTCTGTGGGAACTATATTAACTCTTAAAACTTAAAAAAACCTCTTAAAAACTCTTAAACTCTTAAAAATTTTCTGAGGTGTGTTAGATAGCAGTTATTTTGTAGGGTTTTTTCTTCCTCCTTTTCATTCCCCGTTAAAATAAAAAGTAATTTTACAATAAATACTTTTAGAGGTAAAATTGTTTTCTACTCCATGATTTAATGGGAAAACTTTTTCTAGTAAGTTCTTCAGCATTTTAAACTTATCCAAGTGATAATTTACTGTAATTGCTTAGAGTTAAATCAGAGCATGTCTTTCCCAAATACAACATTTTTATAACTGTCAGAAGCTCAATATTTTAGTTTTCAAGAAATGAATCTGTAGCTTTCAACTTCATTTGGCTTTTCCAACAGTGAACCGATAAAGTAAAATTATGACACTATGATGTTTTTGGCCAAGAAGGGCTCTGAATAACTCAGATGTGTTTTAGGATAATAAAGAGTTTGCTGAAAGGGTGAATGGAATTGTTGATCTTAAAAAAAAAAAAAAAAAAAAAAAAAAAAAAAAGGACAGATAATTCAAGAACACAATCTAGAAATTTTGGCTTCTAAATAGGATTTTTAACAAAAATTAATACTAAAAAAGAAAATAGTCAAAAGCTGCTTTGTGATCAGCTATAAAATTTCAGACTCTCATTGAGATTCTTTAATCTAATCTTTAGTTATTATGCTCTTGACCAAAACTCCAGGGAAAGATGGTGAGGGGCAGCTGATGAAGCTAGACCTATCAGTTCACATAAGGAGGCATAATTAACCCAAATTAACATTATAGAAGATAATCATACAGACAGCAGATCATGAACTTTATGTCAATGTTTAGAAAAAACAGTGTGTTGGTTTTCATGCCCATGTTGCCACAGCTGTAGGAGCAAGACAGGATCACACATTTTGAACTTGAAAAAGTCATACAAAAACCTCCCGAGCCTGCAGATAAATTTGAACTGTGCTTAATCAAACAAGAGATTGAAGCTCAGCACAATATTTCAGGCAGGGATATGGGGGGAAAAAAATACCCCAAAGCAGAGAATTATGGAAGGGCTCATGAGCTGCCACGAGCAAAGGAATGGATTGTTACAAGAGCCGAGTCCAAGGGTCTGATACCCCAAACAGACAAACCTCAGTCTGCTGTCATGAAAGACGAGGCTGCTCTACAGAAGGAAAAGAAAAATGCTGAAAGCCAAATAAATATTTAACGAGCCTTCCTTCCTCTCCATCTGAAATTTTCACCCCATTTATTTACAGAGCTCCCTGGCCTTAAGAAACCTAGTGTGGAAGTTATTGGGGAAAGCTGCCTACAGCCTGGCCCAAACATTCTGCTCTCCAGCTGGAATAAATCTATTTGCAGGAACACTGTGGTTGCATTTCCCTGCTACTAAATGCATGCCCAGCACCAATACAGGGGCATTACAGACATCCCAGCAGCCCTCTTGGCGTTACCTTGTAAATGCAGACTTTTTTACTGGTGTCTTTATAGATATTTGAGTATCCAACATAAAATATTCCATTACAAAGGGGAAGGCTAATAAGAAGCTATAACACGGCACAGCAAGGGCAGTGATCGGGCAAACGGAGAGAATTATGAAAGATATATAAATAAATTTGCTTTTTCACTCTGAAAGGTTACAGCACATACATGCAGACGATCTATAATTCTCCCATTTGCAGCACTGACTGCAACATTTACTGATCTGTGTTACTGCTGCACTCGTTTTAGGGTAGATGAGCTAAACTCATCCCTATTACAGATAAAGCATAGTCTGTGTGCCAAAGATCCACAGACTCGTCATCTATTTTGATACTGTTATGTTAATGCTGGACTGGCAGAGTTTTTACTTCACAGGAATGGGTTCCAGTGAAGCTCCTTCCTGTGATGCCTTGCCTGGAGTCTCAGCAGAATGGAAATCTTTATAACCCCATAAGGATTTTATGACAGATGCCTACAGGAATCTGCACACATATACAGTGTGAGCTAAAGCAAAGCAGCCTCGTGGTACCTTCAAATTCTCATCAGGTTTAAATGCTAACATATTCCTGTATGTTAAAAAAGCAGACAGAAAAAAAAAGAAAATGTCCCCAGAATTAGCTGATCTATTTCTAAAATTTTTAACAAAATTATATATCTTTATGCAGCTCAACCATGCTTTGTCAGTAGTCTTCCATGGTAGGAAATATTTAAAAAAAAAAAAAAAAAAAAAAAAAAAAAAAAAAAAAAAGGGGGCCCAGCACTTATAGAGAATCATAGAGTAGTTGGGAAAAGACCTTTCATTCTCATCTGCAATTTGCAGCCTCACAGTACAGAAACCCAGGAGGAACATTGTGTGCCATGGAACAGGTTTTGCACCCCTTGCTTCCAGCATGCACCCTCATGCTGGAATTTATCATGGGACCATTACTGGCTTGGTAAAGATATTTCCATTTTAGAGGGGTACAAAATAAAATTGCCTTCAGCTCCTCTGTACATTTTCATCCCAAATGCCACCAGACTGACTTGCACAAAAGGACACACGGGACAAAACTCCTTCTTCTGTACTATAATAAAGCAAACAGCTGCAATGGCTCCATAAAACAGAGAAATAAAACAACAGGAAAGGGAGCACCAAATTCTTCCAGAGTCAGAGTTACACCCAAAGGTAATTTGGTCAAAATCAGCGTTCTGAGGTTCAGTGGTAATTCCCACTAAAATTTTAATTAAAATGAAACCTGAGCAAGCCCAATCTGCAAGCACAAAGTGAAATGAATCTATTAATTTACAACACAACTAAACTCAGTAGCCACATTATCCTGAAGGCAGGCTGCCGACTCAGGGAGGGTCGGAAGTAAATAAATCATCTCTGACTGTGATAAATGATCAGTGCAGGATGTGTCAGAGTGCAGGCCTGATCAGCCATCGTGCTGAAATGCTCTCGTACCACGGGAGGTTTGGGGGCCAGCAAATATGAAATAGGCTCTTGTTAGTGTCAGAGCTGGGCAAATGATTTGCCATGAATTAATACAAAAGCAGAGCTTAGCCCTCTTCATGTTTCTGAACAGTGAAAAAGCAGGTAGTGTTTTTTAATAATGTGCTTGCAGCAGTTGTTCCACTTTCTTTCCCCAGAATTGTAAATTCCAGTATTTTTTTTTCCCATGGTTATCTATTAGCAATATGTCATGAATGGTTTAACTCAAGACACATCATTTATCCTCAAAATCCCAATGCTTCATGCCAGTGTTAACAAAAATTCATGCTGAAAATGTTCTCAATCCAAAATAAAACATCATTAAGATGCCTATATGTCACAAAGAGCTATTAACCAGGGGAACAGATCCCATTCCTTTTACACTCCCAAGCTCAGTAATGACTGTGTCACATTTTGGTTCTTTGTCACCTATTGTGTAGCCCTGACAGGTGCAGAGACATATGACACTCAATTCCATGCTTGGAGGCACGTACAGGAAAACATTTTGCTTTGTTTTGGTTTTTTTTTTTAATTAAAAAGAGATTAACAAGAAAAAACTGTCAAACCAGAAAAAAAAACCAAAAACAAAACCAAAACAAAACAAAACGAAAAATAATCAATATAAACATTGAAAAAAACCCCAACAAGTGACATTTCACAAAAGTCCCATAAACATCAATAACAGAAGTAGATAGTGGACTGTATTTATCTCAGCAAACCCCAGGACAGCAGCACTGGGGAAATCTCAGCAGCCTGAGGGAATTCCCAGCAGACACCCAGTGCTGTGCTGCTGCAGGATCTGCTCTGTCCCACCCTCTCAGGTGTGTGACAGCACCTGCTGCAGGTGACACGAGATTCAGAGACTGGGAAAGGTTGTCTAAGTTTCTGAAGGGGTCAGACTGTCCAGGACAATGTCCCCAAGGTTGTGCAGGGAACACAACAGCAGCTCTCAGGGAACCTTGGCAAGGTCAGCCTGTCCCTAAGTTTCCCCTTCCTCCCTCTCTGCAGCCCACATGAAAACCAAACCTAATGGCAATGCCAGACAGAAAAGCCTCTCCAGGGTCTAACTCTGCCTCTCCTGTGGGGTTTGCACTGATCCTTTTCAGAATCTTAATTTTGAGAAAGATCACGTATTCAGGAACACAAACACAATCCTCTAACACAGAGGGTCTGAACAGTTATGCTTTGTGGCTTTTTTTCACCTGCAGTTAGGTGATGTTCAAGGCTAAGGCTGTAAAGTGGTTATTTCTGGGAGTAACTCACACTTCATTATTCAAAACATCTCTGAAGCCCCTTTGTTTCTACAGGACTCCTGTGAACTTTAAGCCCAGCTGGGGTGTGGACTGAAGCCATCCCTGCAGTGCTCTCAGTGAGGGATCACACAGGCAGCCACTTGGCAAGTCCTCTCTGCCTGTGTGACCCTGTTTCCTCCTCAAACACCAAATTTCACTCTAGAAAGAGACAACAGCTGTGGGACTTTGCAGAGCTGAAGTTAATTGTTTCACAGAGTGGCCTGGCTGCACTCTCACTTCCCTGCAGCAGCATCTTCTGTTCCCTGCTCTCAGTGTGTACCTGAGATTTATTGTCCCCAGGTACAGCCTGAGCCCCAGGCCAGCGACAGAAGCTGCTCCATCAGCTCTGAGTGCACAGCTGTGTAATGCACCCCACACCTCCAGCAGGTGCTTCCAAATAGGGAAACAGTTTCAGTTTACTTTTAGACATTTTAGGAAGTTTAACTGGAAAGTTGTGTGTTTTCCTCATTGTAATTGGCTCAGAGCCAGCACAGGAGCATGGATTGGGCTCTGAGAGTGTAACTCAAAGCCTGTTGTTCATTTCATTGAGCCAAGAGCCAAAAAGCTCAGCTAAATTGTTAAGTACTAAAGAGAGAGAACAGAAAAACTCCAAGCTTTTCGAGGTGTTGTTGCAAGTAGACTTGTCTCTATACCGCGCTCAGCTTTGCCTTTGTTTTCATATTATTTTTCTTCTTCATTAAAACGTTTTTGATTTTTTCAAAACACACTTGATCATGATGCCATCTCACTAATTAATTTTTGACATTTCTCTGCCAGGCTGGACCCTCAGAGGTGTGGGTAAAACCTATATAACAGCTCCACTGGGAGCTGCCACACTGCCCTGCCAGCCCTTCCCAGCCCCACTGGCTCCTCGGTCTCTGCTTTTCAGCATCTCCGTGGGCTTTGTTCTGCTCTTGTTCTCTGTATCTGACTCCTCCTTGGGACTCTGGCAGAATCAGCTCTGGATTGAATTTGAATACATCCATAATGCCTTACTCCAAGATAACAGCTTCTTATACAGGATGTTGTATTTTTATTTTTAATTATGTGAAAATATACAAATTCTGTTAAAATTCCTCCTTCTATTGGCCTTTTTCAGGGTACCAGACAAAAACCCACAAGTAAATCTGTCAAAGTCTCCTCTTGATAAATAATGATTTAGACTAAAAGCTTCTTTACAGTTATCAAACTTACTGTTATCATTTGATTGCAAATTTCTCCCTTCTCTTTGATATTATTGGCACAATAAAAAAGTTAGGGCCACAAAATTAATTAAGATATCAATTATGTGGAGCCTTCCCTGCATTCTGCATTTATATAAAGCAGTAAGTTATCATAATTCCATGAAAAAAAGAAAGAAAGCAAGACCAAGAGAGAGACACCAAACAAATGATGAGAAAAGATAAAGGATTTGATTTTTATGTTAGATATGTGGGCACACAGAGCTGTATATCTTGTAGAATCAGCTAATGTAAATGCATTACCAATTTGACAAGACATGGCATAAAGAAAAGGTATGAATCCATTTGTCTTAGATGCCATCACTGATCCTGGGCTGTTTTTATGTATCCCTGAAGTTCCAAATTATTTAGACCTGGGGTACTGAAATGTATGAAATATATCAGTGGAAACAACATCCCCAACCTTTCTTTCTAAGTTAATATGAAAGAGGTTTTTCTAATCCTTTTGGGAACGGAGCAGTCAAAACACATCAGAATATTTTTTCTATTTCTCACCTGGGCAAAAAATTGAAAATGCTACAACAAATAGTTTTGCCATCTCTTGTGACCAAAGTGAAAGTCTCATTGCTCTTGTTGCTGGCTAAAACTATCATTTTCAGATGCTAGTGATAACATGAGAACCTCAGTTTTCATTAATAGAAAATAAAAGCTTTCCCAGCTGTCATATCGAGTACAGATCCATGATAATATGATCAATGGCTAAGACATAATGAGAAAAAGAATTGTTTAAAATAAAATTGTGACTTTGATGAAGAATATTAATACTAAATTGTTATTAAGTATTTCTTAAGAACACTGAACTAAGTCCTCAATGCAGTATCCAGTGTTCAACAAATAGCAACAGAATAAATAAAATTGCACAGAAAGCATAAAATATCAAAGGATGGAGTAGGAACAAAGCTATCCCCAGGGTTTTAGGTTCCTGTAACAGCAGGGGATTTGTTAGGCAAAATTTTCAGATCATGTCCTTTAGCACCCCTTTTCTGTAGAAAAATGGAACAAAACCTGCAGCAGGTCCAGCTGCTCTGAAGGAGGGAAAATTCCTGTGCATCTCATGTTCAGGTGTAAGTTTGAGCTCATCAGCTACACCCTGAAAATAGAGAGCACATCACACATTTTCTCGATCCTAATTTGTCTTTTGCTACAGTGTTTTGTTTGGCATTTCAGAGTTAGATGGAGAGGGACAAAAAACTCACTCCAAGAACTCTGAGAGGCAAAGCAGTTTGTTACTCATTTATTCAGGTGTACACTGCAAGCCTCAAAAGCTTAGTGCAATAGATGTGCTGCAGACAAATGGAATTTTATTTAACCCTCACAGGAGACACCAGCATGCTGAGTGTGCCCAAAGATCCCTGTCCCACCCTCGATTTTCTCCTTCCAAAAGCACACATTTTGTGCTAGATAATCCTTTCTATACACTTGCCAAAGTGACTGGAATGAAACACCACAGCAAATCATCAAGGCAGTGGAAAAGTGAGGTGCTGTTTGTTTGTTTTTCTGTCACATCAAACTGACCAGGAAAATAGTGAGAAAAGTGACAAAAATGAAAATTAAAGGGAACAAATTATTGCCAATTAAGGAGACATGTTCAGCTGTCATTTTGAACAGCATTAATGCACAAACAGACAGATCCTGGGGAGTGCAAGGCAGCACTAACCTGAGCCCCTGCTAACAACTCACCCTGCTCTGAACCTTGGTGGGCTCACAGGCCACTAACTAATATTCAGCTAAGAGGCTTTAGTAATGTAGATTAATGTTTCATGCTCTAGGGAACAAGTTTATCACAAACAGTGTTGAGAAACTCTCTTTTCCCCTCCAGGGAACAGAATTACATAACTGGTTAAGTACATCATGGTTTCTTAGCTCTTTCTAAGCCTTGGTCTGGGTAAGCAGTAAAAACTTCTGCTGGGCTACGTGGGCAAAGGGTGTCTGTTCCAATGCCCATTCCCCACCAGAATGGCACAAAATAAATACATTAGCAGCATTCCAGCCCTTGCTACTCTTATTCAGTTTAATTTCATCCATTAAAACATAACCCCTTATTTTCTATCTGCGCTCCCTGACAATTGGCAAATGACCATGAAACAGCCCATGTTTGCAATCACAGAGCCCAGTGCTCCCCCAAACAACCAACCTGAGAGCAAAGGCACATTTGTGGACTCCTACCAGCACCTCCCCTTTTCTCACACAGGGATGGAAAACAGAAAGAGAATCAGGTTCCAAACAACATTCATTATTAAGGTCACATCTTACAGCAGGGCATGGCTACTGCAGCCGAGCCTTGGTGCAACTTAAACTGAACGTGCAGCCATGTGATAAGAGATATAATGAGATTTTTTAACACAGGGCTGCATCTGAGTGTTTGACAAAAAAAAAAAGATTCATCTGGGGTACAATGAACTGTTATTTATTTCCATTTGAGTTTAGCAAAGGTTGTCCGACACAACTGTGAAACAATTTTACACTTTTTAAATGTATTAGCTTTGAACTGAAACAGTAAATAAACTGTTTATTTGGATTTTTTTAGTATCTCAAAATGGATTAAGGAGGGTGTGTAGAGAGTATAACCACCACAGAGAACAATTTTTTGATGGCAGGCTAATGGGATTGCAAAGGGTTATTTTGCTGGAGAGGAGATTTTCAGATGCTTTCTTTCTAATGAAGGTTTTCTTCCTTGTTTACAAAGTGGTTTTTGCCTTTCTTTTTTCACCCTTTTTCTTATTTTAAACAAGTCAGAGAGAAAGGTGAATTGCCTTGGAGAACCATGTTGTCATTGGACTAAATTAAACCTTAAAAGATCAAAGCTTTAAAAATCATGCTGAGATCAAACTGGGATCTTTGGAAGATTTAGAGGGAAGGAAAAACACTGATCTTTATGGTTTGTCTGAAAACATATTGCTCTTCAGCTTCTCAAAAGATGCAGGAGGAACTATTCCGTGTACAAAACCCCCAATCTTCAGTGATAGTAGTTCAGCTTTTAGATAAATCAGTGTATCATGAGAAGAGGTGGAATTCACCTCTGTTCCAGGAGTCCACAGCTCCTTTCCTGGCCATGGTCATTTAACTCTCTAATGGCTCAGTGTTTTTTCTATATATTTTCTCTCATGTCACCTTCTAAATCTCCTCCTCCCACCAAAGACTGCTGAAGATAAAATTGTTTAAATAAACTTAAATACATGCATATATATATTTATACACACATATATGTATGTTCCATTAACCGTTTTTAAATCAAATACCTGCTTTCTTCAGAAAGTTCTAGGGACTAAAATGGCCTCTAATGTCCATGGAGCCTGATATAATTTTTTCTCAAGTTTGAAAATGACCTGTACCTGCTGCTCCTGGCTGTCACTAGATGGACATAAAAATGACATTCACTCCTCAGGCTGAGAAGCGAGAAAAAGAAGAAGGTTTATTTTTTGGGTTCAGGGTTTAAATAGGGTTTTGACTTTGACCAGAGACTGGGGAGAGAGGTTAACACCTCTCTAACTGCACTGGTCAACCTAGAAGTCCATCAACTTGTCCTTCTCCCTGGAAAGAATGTATTATTTACCAAACATCACTCTTTGTTTATTTTAACATTGGTGAAAAAGCTCCAGTAGAAATATAAACTATCAGAAGGCTGAAAAAAATCAAAGTAACACCTGGCAGTGCTGCATCTGTCAGCAGTGGCTGCCCCAGGGCTGGGCTGTGCCCAGGGCTCTGGCTGCAGGGGAGAGGGGAGTACACACACACCTGCTGGCCAGCCCCATGGAAAGCAGCATTGCAGAGGTCACCTCTTTGGGATTTCACTCACAGGGATGTTTTGGGGCTAATTATCTTTTCCCCACTGCCAGAGAAGGACACTGACAGTGCTCCTTGCCTGCAGTAAGAGCTGGTTCCACCTACAGCCATTTCTCTGAGGATTTCTGTGTCCTGTGGCTCAGCTGTGATGGTCAAACCCACCTCTTGAAGCTCATTCCCTCTCACCAAAGTCTCAAGGGCTCCCTCTGCCTCATGCTTGGCTCAAACCTGCAACCCCAACAGCTCCAAACCCATCCCTGCTTTGGATGGAGAGCAGCAGCCCTTGAGGGAACTGGGACACTGATCACAGTCTCTGCTCTTCATACAACCTCACACGGTTTTAAACATTTGTGAGAAAATGGCTGGGAAAACTGTAGGAAAGTGTAAAGGCAGTAGATATAGGTAAGGGTAAAGTGTTTCATGTTCCAAATGAATCAGATTTCAATGTTGTACAGAGGCACAATTAGCATTCAGCCAAATGTAAATGTTTGCCTTCACGATATCCATCAGAATATTCCCTCAAAAAGCATTTATTCATAGAATTGATGTTCCTGATGTGTGAACATTCAAACTTAATTTTCTTTGGGATTTCCTTTAAAGAACTGATGGTGGCACACATTCCTGGAAAAAGTCCTGAAAAATTAATACATTTCATGTTCCTCTTCTTTCTCCTCAGAATTAAGTCCTCAACTTTTGACTGTTAGCACTCACAGTCACTTTAAACCATTTACAAATGATTATTTAGACTTTAAGATAACAAAGATCAATCTGCCAGTTTATACTAGAAAAAATATCTACATCAAATTATTTCAGCAATATCCTGAGTGGATTTAAATTGCCACGAAATTCAATACAGGATGTGGAATGATCACATTTTACAACACTCCAGCATATATTTTAAAAGGAATTCAGAGTTTTAGCAGTATCAATAAAAAATTAAAAGTCTACATGGTATTTTAAAGAGCAATTCACTTATCTATGTTAAGAATAGGACAGCAGTTACAAATTTATTCTATTTCAAATGGCATAATCTGTAATATTGCCTAGATTGAATCACAGCTTAATTCAAACTAATTGTGTCAGATGGGGTTACACCACACAGTCACCTTGTATTTATTTTATTTCTAGGAACTTTTCATGCCTGTTATAGAGCATTTTAGCTCAGTACCCTCCCTAGGTAAAACAGAAATCCACATTATTTCTGGCAGATTATGAGGGGGCAGAGAAGGGAACACCTGGACCAACTGAGAATTTCTGAGACTTCACCAGGCAGGTTTTCTGCGCCCAAAAACATCAAAACTGTATTATCCTTTATTACAATGAATTTACAAATAAGTTCAACAGAAATCCAAGTATCCCTCATGCACAAAAGCCACTGTAAAACAGGATGAGGAGTCATTTGACATACAAAATACAATAGATGGAGCATATAAAAAAGTAGCTTTACTCTGTGATTTTCTCACAGTCCACTTGAACCATAGCGCAGGCAGCAAGGCAAAAATGACCAAACAAAAACATCCCAGAAGGTGCTAAGGAATATTTGGCCTGTTCTTTAGCATACACAGAGATGCACTGTTGTTAATCCCAAAGAAAGCACATCTTACACTCCCAAATGCTGATTTGTCAAACTAGAAAAGTAGAAGAGACAATTTCCCCCCACTCTGATTTTCAAGAAAATTTGCTTTGCTTGAAAATGTACACCTCATTCTGAGTTTCCACCCATCTCCAACAGATCATGTTTTTCTTCCACCACCTTTAACAAAATGGCCCAATTTTTGCAGCAAAACATGCAACAGAGTTCTCTTGTGCAGTATCACCTCCTTTCTAGGACATGTTTTCAAATTCAAGCCACACATGAGAATCATGCTGTATTTCACCCAAGGTTTCTGAACTCCCTGAGAAACTTTCATTTATGTTCAGAAGTGTGACTTGAAACACAGCAACCCCCTTTGGGAAAAGTCCAACTAAGCCTTTAAACACATGCATGGTACATTTTATGTGGGCATGAACATCTCCCCCAATGCCATCAACTCTTCAGGAGCCTTAAAATTAAATATGGGCTTAAAGCACTTTCTGGATTAGGCCCTCTCTCTTTTCTTCATTAAAATGGGACAGTGGCTATAAGCCAGCAGGAACTCTAGTGATAAACTAGAAGACATAAAGTTGGAGAGAGATGTGATAAAATTCACTTCTATACATGGGGAAATGACTTCCATAAGTCATTTCAGGCTTTACTTCTTGTAAATAGCCTGGCCCTGTAAAAAAGCTGCCCCTGTATCATTTCTGGATGCTCCCTACACTGATTGCTGACTGGCTCTGATTCCACAGAGCAGGGGAATCACCATTCTGAAGGGATTTTTGCCTTTTGTTTCATTGTCTTTACTGGATTTGGGGTTTTTCCCCTTCGGATTAAAGAAGTGAATATAGAAAAGAAAATTCAGAAAGAAGACAGATCTACTGAAGAGACAAAATTCACATTGCAATTTCTCTTGTGTTCCACGGGCTGGATGGATGATCTACCTTTCTTTTAACTTGCCTTTGCTGGAGGCAAGAACAGTGACAGTGTGTTATAGGACTAGCCAAGGTGCAGAGCAGCTGGATTCCCCAGCCTTCTATAAAAAGCCCAGCAGGATGGATTTTGGGAAGGTCTAAAACTATCAGTTACCTTTACATAGCTCTTACAACACTGACTGCTGAGATATATAATCTGGAGAAAGTTCTGCTGGCCAAACACACGTTCTCCATTTTTACTGTATTGTCTACGTGTCAAAGAAGTATCTCTCCAAATCTTTGAAACACACAGCTGTGAATGGGTTTTTATAGGGTGCACAAAATCCCAAGGCCACAGTGACTTCTGTTAGTTTGGGGTCATTAATTATTTGTCATCCCCTCATATCAGACACTGCTCAAACAGAGGAAAAACAATTCCTACCTTAAGGGAGCAAGTCTTTAGTGACAAAAAAGGCTCAGAAGATAACTGGAACAAATTTATTTCTGCAATAAAAAAAGTTAGGGACCTTACTCACATTTAAAAATGAGATGCTCTGAAAATAAAGCTTAAAAAAATTAAGAAAACTAAACAACAAAATACTATGTTCCCAGAAAAGTCTCCTAAGAGCAGATTTTACACTGTTGAACAATAGGAATGCACAGGCTGCTGTACCCAGTACAGTACTATAATATACTTTTAGTCTTGGTCATTTGTTAGGAGTATAAAATTTATATTCCCTGTGCTGAAATAGATAAGAAAGGTAAGCAAATCAGACACTACACCACACTCTGGTTTGAACTTGGCTCTTGCAATTATTGCAACTCAGTAGAAACTCCCTCACCTTATTATAAGTCCATCCTATAAAGATTGAGGATAGAGGAGCTTGGTGTGCATCCAGCTTTACTGAGAAAATATGGAGATACTGCGAGACACAAAAAATTCCCAAATGTCCTTGGGGGAATCTTATAATGTCACAAAGCCTGAAGATTGTCCCCAGGAGACACCTCCACGCTTGCTGTGGAGGACAAGCCTGAGAGATGCTCTGGTCTAAGTGCTGCTGGCTGGATGTGCCTGCCCCATAAAGTACAGCACTGCAGAACAAACAACCCTCGCTCACAGGCAGAGACAGCCTCTAAATCAGGAGCCACAGAGCAACTCAAAATGAGCAGCATTGAGGAGAATTTAAATTATTTGACTCCTCTGCTAGGCAGCATGCAAATTCTGTTTGTACTTTGGTAAGGTGGTCTGCAGGAAGAGGAGAGACAGAAATTACAGCTCAAGGCTGAGGGACCAGCAGCTACAGCCTTTTCCCCATCCACACTTTGTTATTTGGGTGATGTACTGGTCAAATTTACCTGAATTTACACCAGCACTGGATTGGTAATAGATTGGGTACAGATCTTTTTGTCAGTTTAATGTTAATACAGGATTATAGATATAAAGCACCTTGATATTTTTAATGTTTTTAAAATAAATCTTTAGTAATTTTCTTCTAAAGATTGTAGTCTATGTATACAGTCATGTTAACTAAACCTAACAGGATACAAGAAATGTCTTGGTATTTATACAGAAAAAGCATCTTGAATTTGTTAAGTCTACTAATATATAATCAGAATTATCACACTTTTATCATCAGAATTCACGATAAAAATTTTTAAGAGAGATATTTTCAGCAAATCCCTGCTCCCTTCCTTCTCCAAGGCACCATTATTGAATTAAAAGGGAAAAATCATGACAAAGAATATGCATCTTCAGAACTAAATCATTGACATGAAAAGTTTCTGTTTTCAAGGTATTACCCAGTGGAATACACTGACTTGAATTCAAGTTGAAATATTCTGGTTGATTTTTATTTTAGGATTTTTTTTTAACTATCTTGAACTGATTCCACACATGAGAGGCTGTTCTCTCATTCTGCAGAATGCTGGTGAGTCTGATGAGTTCAATACCTGCTTCTGTTAACCTACCTGAAAAGACAAATAAACGCCTGTTCCAAAATGAAGATCCACCTTAGGAGACCAACACTTCTTGTCATGAAGGTTGCCTCCTGAGACAGTATTTGGTCTTGGAGTGTCTTAGATAGCCAGTGAACATACTGCTACTTAAGCAAAGCCCCAAATAATGTTAACCAATAACTGATTGCTTTAAATATTATAGTTTTATTATACATCTGCCTGGCTAAAAGTGACCCCAAAGAACAAAACAGCTGAGGAGTTGTAGCAGCAATAGATTCAGATACTGCTCCTTAAGAAAGAGAAAAGGAGAAATTTAGATGGCTAAATCCACCTTGTAGATAGATGGCAAAGCTGTTCTTTGATAGCCAGAATTTACTTTGAAAATAGATGGACTGAATCCATCTTCACTACCAAAGAGCAGCCAAAGAACTGAAGTCACAGCCTGATGGAGTGGCTGCACCTGTGCCTCTGTAGGAATGCAAAAAAAAAAAAAAAAAAAGGATAATGTGAAACTTCTGAGAGAGAAGAAACAGAGAGAGAATTCAGAATTCTGTTGTATACATTTTGCAATATTTAACAGTAACGGGGAAAAGGTCTGCCCTGACCTCTGGACTAGCACAACCCTTCAGTGACACTGCAGACACAAACCTAACCCATGTTTTCAGTCAGACCAAAACCCCAGAAATGGGACACACAGCAGCACTTGCTGTTATCCATCCTGTGCCTCACCACTAACAAGTCCGGGAAGAAAAGTTCCTTTGTGGCTGCACACAAATCACCAAAAATGTACACAATGGAAATGAAACCCAGACATAACAGCCTATTTTCTGCTAATGAAAATTTCATGTATAATTACTTGCATAATCAAAATCCCATTGGTTTTAATAGGAGTCTCTGAATAAGTAAATGCCCTCTAATCACCTGCAAGGTATGCAGGTACATATAAGAAAACACATATTATCAGAATTACAGTGTGGGTATATATTCAATCTTCAAGAGCAGTTGTGGTTTTTTGTGTATTTAGTTGGCTATCAGTATTATTATTATCATCATCCAGATGAGTTCCCCCACAACAATAAAAGTCATTATCAATAAAAAGTGTTTCTTCCTGTCAACCATGAAAGCAAGGAGTCAAGTCGATGTACATGGGAAGAATTGATTTTCTGAAACCTTTGCCATGTTTGTGAGAACATGGAAGTTGGTGTTCATCAGTCTCTTTTAATGAGCCTATATTATAAGAATTTGTTTTTTAAAAACACCTATTCAGTCTTGGCCTTAATATTTCATTACAGTCTGTACCAGTTCTAACAAGAGTATGATTTTCTTTTTCAAATTAATGTTTTTTTACATCATCTGACAGTCTTTACTATTCATCTTAAGAACTCCTTTTGGCATTTGGTGGAGCCAGTTGTACCTGCCAGAGCATTTTTAATTCAATAATTAACCCATGTGCTTAGGCAGTCAATTGACAGCTGTTAATATTCAGTTCTTGTTCTTGATTTCTGCATTCTTAAATGGCTCTGAAATGAATATCAGTGCACCTCCAAGGGGGTAGGTCCTGTCACCTGCAGACATCAGAAACAGCTTTCTATTAAAGCATTAATTGAACAAAACTTATCTGTGAGGTGTTTTCTCTGACCGAAATGACAACTCAAACCATGCCCCACCAACTCATTCATTTGGATCTCCAGAACCAGGTGGAAAAATCTGGATGTTGCTCCAGGGGAAGATGCTGCTGTGAAGGTGGGGGCTCAGGGAGTGAGGTCTCCACCATCAAAAGACCTCAAGATCAGTAGTTTAAATGTTCAGTTTTTAAACCCAAATGTGTCTATAGAACATTTTAGTACCCAACAAGTTTTAGTCACTTTTCTCTATAGTAAGACTTAGAATTATGCCCAAGTACTTTAGGATTAGAAGTGGAGTTAGACGTGGCTTCAGAAGTTTCAAGAAATGAAAACCTTGACACAGACATATATTTATATATATATATATATAAAAGTAATTGGCTCTATATATGAGTTCTTCATCACAGCCTCACAACAAATTTCAGAATAAACTTGAGAATTCCTCTCCTTTCACATTTGCTGTCGTAAATCTGGTCACACTGCGGAAAGACTGATTTTAAAGGTAATCAACACGCTGAAGCTATCACCCCAACATCAAAAATAACAACTGTTAATATCTTTTTTGTTTTCCCACATGCCATTTGAGAAGCATCCAGTACCGGCAGTAAGGAGTTTTTTGAATCTGAGAGAAGTTTCCAGATTGATTCTGACTAAATCTGGAGCACTAACCCACCAAACTCCACAGAGCAGCAAGGGGACTGACAGCTGAATTCTGACACCTGCTAACACTGGCCATTATGATAATATCAACTTCAGATGACAACATAGGGAAAAAATTATTTATCAGAAGGAAATGAGGCTTGTAACACAGTGCTGTGGAAAGGTGAGTTTAGGCCCAGAGATGCCAAAGGTAAAAGGTGGCCACTCGTGAACCTTCTGCCTGTAAAAATATACAAGAAAAAGCCTCCTGTATTGGAGAAGCTTCACACAGATCAGAAATTAGAACATGAGTGAGTATCCAGAGCACACAGCTACCTTCCCACATTTGTGGTAAGTTATATGATGCTGCATTAATAAAACAGTGTCCCGAACACACAGCCACTGGTGCAACACATGGGGAAATGCTGTCTCCTTCCCTGGATCCCAGGGAGGATCTTTACCTTTTCCCATCTCAATCTCCCATCCTGGGATTCCCTTTCCCACCAGCTCCTGTTGACAGCAGCTGAGGTGAGCTACTGGCTCTCTAGAATGGGCCGGTAACTTTCTGAATTGTCCCCCACATCACTTGCCTTTCTTTTGGATCCACCAGAATAAATAACTTTCTTAATGCCTCTTGAAAATCCAACTTGACCCTTTTTTTTTTTTTTTATCAGTTCAACCTCCTCTGTTACGGAGAAGAATTGGCCTGAATAATTAGATAAAAGACTGCCAAGCAGTGATAATGCATAGTGATTTTTCTATTTAAATTACAGGGCCAGCGAATAACAGAAACATTTGTGGCTCTCTTTAAATCCCAGCAGGCAAGCAATGAAGCCCTCAACTTATACCTAGGGGATACAAAGGAGCCAGAAATTGCTTTCATGACAATAAATATCTGCATTGCCTTGTAGTTCTACTGCATTTGGAATTGATTTTAGCTGCACTTTAAAAAGTCTGAATTTGAATCAATTTGCATACTTCCTAATAGAGCATAGACGAGCATAATTTCATTAAAAATAAAAGTGTGGCAGTCATCAGTCTTTGCCTGACATTCTCAACTGTTCTATCCACCACACAGATATGTATAATCTAATATTATTACCTCTGTAGAACTTCACTCAGAGGACTCTAGAGACATTTGTAATTTTGGATTTTTTTTTTTTTTGGTGGGGGAAGCAGGGGTGATATTTTGGGGTTTTTTTTCTCCCCTTTCTTTTTCAGTAACAGAAATGCATTAAGATAAGTAATAATTAAGGAAAATATGAGTTTTGTTTTAGAACAGTACATGTCACCCTGATTTTTCAGCCTTTTGATGTTTTCATTCCTGGAATAGAGTTTCTCACACATGTAACATAAACAAAGCAGATTGTTTTCACATTCCTCTTGGTGGTAAGACTTCTTAGTTGACCACTGGGGTCAGTAAACCCCAAACCAAAATAAACTTTCTCTTTCTTTTTCATCTCACAACCTAACATTAGAATAGTTCTTTCGTGTCCTCTAGCAACAGTACAGAGAGTGCAAATCTGACAGGACCTCACCTGAGTCAAGGAATACACCATGGGTTCTGTAGGGCTCAGAATGTCTCTTCCTTGATCCTCCAAAAAAAAAAGAAAAAAAATTATATATATATATATGTATGTATATTGAAGCACATAGCAAGCAACCCCTCAAGCCTCCAGACACATCCAGATGAACATTGAAGCTTACATTTTTCTGGTAGAATCACTTGGTTCCTCGGTTTTCCCAAGCCTGGTTCTACTTAGAGGACCTGGAGATTTTTTAGATGGGTTTGACACATCTCCTGGGAGAGCCCAGTGAGAAGATCCTCCCCAGGAGAGCCCAAGGCTGCAGAGTTTCTGTTCAGTGACAAACCCCTCAAGGTCTGTAGGCAACACCAGCAGATGCCTCCTTCAAGGACAGGGTGCCTTGCCCGTGGAAGTGGAACAGGAATGTTTCCTCCTTGCATGTTCTCACCCATCCAATCCTCTGATGGCTACCATATCTTCTCAGCCACACAAGGTGAGCAGCAAATTGCCTTTCCCATGTCATTTTGCCATTGGCACACTGAAAACTTTAACACAGGCAATGAAAGGGTCTCACAACCCCTCTAGTCTCACCCAATTTCTTTTCCCTTTCCAAACTGTAGGACAATCTGGGAAGCTCAGCAAAATACTTTAGCA
Organism: Zosterops lateralis; assembly: GCF_965231275.1. Taxonomy (NCBI): domain Eukaryota; kingdom Metazoa; phylum Chordata; class Aves; order Passeriformes; family Zosteropidae; genus Zosterops; species Zosterops lateralis. The sequence continues at coordinate 11,885,860 of NC_139775.1, forward strand.
GTGATACTGGGTAATGTTTTTTCCCAAATTTCTGATTAATAATTAAATATTTGTACTAACAGGACTAAATCAAAACCACCACCTAATTAACAGAATCATATAAGAGCTCTGGAGTATCACGACTGCACTTTTAGGAAACAAGTTAGAGTTTCCTATCTGAAAGCTAGATACAAATTCTAGCTCAAATTCAGCAAAAATGTATTTATTTTAAGAGCCTGGATGCCAGGTAGATGTTTCATACAGCACATTTCAATAAGAAAAACTGTTACTTTCACTCTGCCTTTTTGCTGATATTTCAGAATACTCAGAAAGTAATCACCAGCTTTGGGCTGTCAGGCAGATCCAGAGATAATTCAATGACAAATACTGTTAATCCAGAAGAGAAATTGACAGTTATGTAGATGTAGCATCCGTTATTAGTTTATTAATATTTGATTAATCTCGTAACAGGAAGTAATCAGTACTGCAGGAGCATATGTCTATAGCAGCAAAGACAAACTCCATTTTGGGAATATTTAAGCTGGTTTTTTTTTTTGTTGTTGTTGTTGGTTTTTTTTTTTTTTTTTTCCCCTCCCAGAAAGAAAAGTCAAAAAATATTAACTTGGGAAAGAATGTGCAAGACTTTTATGGTCCAAAGATGTAGCAAAAGGAAAGAGTGCTAATTACAATTAGAGGATCTATGAGATAAATGTTAGCACTCAGTACCTGTAACAACAATGTGTGCACCTTTATCACATCAAATACCCACACAGTGCTGGCAGCAATCCTAAAACAAATTCAGTGCCCACACTTTTCTAATTATTATCAACATTAGGATCTAAATGATCTGTAAAACCTGAGATACCAAAAAAAAAAAAAAAAAAAAAAAAAGTAGTTTGTGACTTCAAAGCATCAAAAGCAAAATGCTGTGTTATGAAATTTTCATTTTTCCCTGACTCACAGGTCTGTGCTTTCCTCACAAGCCTTAAGAAGCCTGTTACAATATTTAGCTGCCCAGAGGTGGTGCTCCACCTTCCTGATACTTCCACATAGTTAAAACTAAAATCACAAGAATATTAGAAATGGTGCAGAAAAGCTACTGGGTAACTTATACAGGAGGCTCAATGTTTCCTGCAATGTTTTATTACAAAGTTTTACATTCCCTTCCAAGGCATTTTATAGGAAGCACTGCAGGGGGAGAAAACGATTAAAAGACAAGAGACTATGGACTAATAATTAAATAAATAAATTATATAATCAGTTTGGCAACAAAGTAATGCTGTGCCTGAAACCTTCAAGACAAGTAGTTATATCAGCATCTGTTAATAGCAGCAGGGTTTAAATGAAAACCAGGACAAAATGAGTATATGATGGAGAAGAAAAAGCCTCTCTCTAAATGACTGTCTTTTCAATTTATTACAAAGCATACAAAGGGCAAACAGAGCTTTTAGATGAGATTTTCAAAACTTTCTCAGGAATTACACATTCATAGATTTTTAGGGCTGACAGAGGCCACCACAACCATAACTTCTTGTTCGACAAGCCAAAACTCATGCTCCACATTCACACACCCCACAAATCTTTTGGTGCTCCTGAAAGTTCTCCAGTCTTCCTTTCCCAATTCACTTCAATAAAATCTTGTAAATGCATAAATGTGTGAGCCAGCTCTGCTGCTTGTACCTGCATCCTCTGAGTGTCAACATTTGCTTTGATAATCTCCTTCCAGTTTTCCAATCTCCTCCAGGCACAAAGGGCTTACTTGTTTTTTGGGGGCTCCACATTTATACAAGTGTGTGTTTCCCCTTTCTCTCAGTGTTTTCTCTTTCCTGCCACTGCTGCACTGCTCTCACCAATCCTTGTGTCATGGAAATTTCAGGTGACTTTCAGAAGTTACCTTATTCCATTCCTCTTATTCCAAGCCAGGGTAATCTGTATTCCTGCTTTAAAAACAGCCCAAATTAGGGAAGGGTCATACCCTTCATGTACCTGCTGGCATCCTGCTGGGTCATAGTAAATCTCTGGGGGTGCAAATTCTAGATTTCAAATCCTTGTCTTGCTTGTTCTATATGGAGTGCTTTGCTTTCTTTTCCAGCTCTCTGATCCTTCTCATTCCTTTGCTCCAATCTCTCCACAGAAAGCCAGTTCCTCCTTAACCTGATCACACCAGGAAAGCCTGGTAAAAATCCAGAGTCTCTTTCATTCCAGATCCACTAGAGGTGATCTTCTGCCACTTTAAGTTATTAGTGATACTTCCACACCACAGAAACCAACCCCAGAGATGGATCTCCATCAGCAATGTCAGTCTGTATCGATGACGTTTAGAAGTTTTTCAAAAGCCCATCACACAGTCTGACACAATCTATTTTTCATAAACCTGCCCTGACCCGCTTTACCACCTTCAAGTCCTTATTTATCAGGCCTTGTATAATTCATGCCATTATTAACTTTGGAGTCAATGTTCAAGACTGTAGGAGCATCTGTGGATGGCAGGGGAAGGAACTCTGCAGACGTGAGATATTCTAGAAACACTTGGTTTATTGCAAGTGTTGTCGGTAAAAAGGGCTTTGCCTTCAGCCACCAGCCTGGGCTGAAGGGAACCCCAAAGAGAGAGGGAGAGAGAGAGAGGGTATGAGGTAAGGGAGGTAAGAGAAGTAAGAGAGGTAAAAGCAACACAGAGGGAGTGGTAAGAGATTGAGCACCTTATTACAACACCTTATATCTCCTTTTGTGTTGAATATTCTAATTTACAGTGACCAACCGGCACAAGATACAAAACCTACAGACTTTGCATGCAGCCTATGAGAACTGCTATATCACCATATCATCCTATATTCTAAACTCTAAAGACCACTTTTCTTATCTACTTTTTACTTGATGCCTTGGCAGGGGGGAGAGGGGCTGCATTCTTGGGTCCTTTTGTTTTCTGTCCTTCAACCTATCTCCAGCTCATCACCATCTTCCTGCCTGCCATGATCACATCTCAAAGCTGCCCTTCATTTCTATTTCACTCACAGGTTTTACATCTCTAGTATTTCTTACTAGGCAACCATATCCACAAACCCTTCCTGTCCCATCTTTCCCAACACAAGACAACTGTGTGTGTTGTTACAGGGTGTAATCTGGCCACCATGGCTGTAAAGCCTGGCTTTATTTCCCTTCCCTGCCCAGCCCAGGGAAGGCCAGCTCAGCACAGAGACATCCCAGCAAAGAGCAAAGCACAAGCAGTGACAGACCCTGCCCACAGTCTGAAATATCCTGAGCAAGAAGGGGACAGCAGTCAGGGATCCTGCTTCACACATCCCATGCTCTTTGAGAATTCACCCAGGCAAAGCTCACCTGAAACAAGTACGTGACAAACAGGGGCCTCTGGGTTAATTTCTTTGGGTAGTATCTTGAACAGCAGCTCATAAATCTTTCAATGAGCAACTTATTTTGCTATGCTGATCATGGGCAGTCTTTTATTAAATTTTGGTATAGATTTTTATATGATTTAGTCCATTTAGTCTAAATTTCAGCTTTCTCCTTGCAAGAACAGAATTAAAACTCTGGCTGAAGCCGCCTCTGGCTTTCACAGCAGTTTTTTAATGTGCAGATGCAAACTGTCCAAGAAAGTTGGCATGTTGAACTGTTTTCTATTGCTTTGTCAATGAGTGTGACTATATCCCCCATGGAATTCTTCCATAACCAACCAGAGTTCCTTTTCATGCAGCAATAAAAATGAAAAGTTTTTAAAGCTGGACATGCAAGAACCTTTTTCTGTCATGTTGGCAATTTACATTTCAATTCAAAATAAGAATTCCTTGGCAGCTTTTCCCCTCCCCCCGCCCCGGATACTGTACTCTAAGATACAACACTAAATTCCACTGATTCATTATTCCTATTAAAACAAACAATAACCTCCAATTGCTTAGCAAACCAAAAAATTGCAAACAGTAAATTTAAACAGTAAAACAGGCAGCACGTTGGGTAAATGTTATTTCCCTGAACAAGGAAAGCTTTTGGCAAAGTGCTTAACTTGAATACAACAAAAGGCAATTTAATTTAGTAATACAGCTGGATGAAAAATGGAAACCTCAGGTTTAATAAGAAGGGGAAAAAAGACAAGCATATATCATCCAAAAGGATAATTATGAGAAACTATTTTGTATGATCCAGCTAAATCAAAGCTTTTAATGCTTTCTTACTCCTGTCAAAGGAGGGAGATTTAGTGCTTTAAAAATGGGGATTTTGCAGACTCCACTGCCCAGAAAAAATGATTTGTCCCTTGATAAATTACTATTGGGTTTTCTACTTGAAAAAAAAAATACACTTACATTGAAATAAATGCCAAGGAATGGCTAGAGAATTTATATTATTCACTCCTATCTGTCACTGGATTGGTTGAAAAGCGACAGTGCTGTTAAAAATGTCTTCTTGCCTCTCGACAGAATGGCACAGAGGGCCCATGCCAGCAGTTCCTGAATGGGAAGGAAATGTCTACAGTAGTAAGAGTAAGCAAATTTTTATTCCCCTCCACCACCCCTGACACACCAGGCTCCAAAGAGTGACTCTGGGTGTCCCTGTGTGTATTTTATGTTTAGAAGCTGCCAATTCCAATGAAAACCCCCCCTCCCACTGGGATGGAAATTGCTCATTCATTTTCCTAAGGATTTTCAAGGGCTCTTAAATAAATCCTAGGAAATTTTTCTCTCTTCTGACAGAGGGGAAGAACATACATGCATGCATGATGATGGCTGAAGAGCTGCAGTGCAGTAAAAGCAATTTCTCCCCAAAGAAACCCCTTTGAGGGTCTGTTCCTTTTTCCCCAGTCCTTGGACAAGAGCTGCAGGTGTCATCAGGAAGCAGAAACCCTGGGCAGGGACAGCCACGGGGAAGGGAGTGGGACACTCACTGGGATGTCTCTGGTGGCAGCTTCCCCAGGGACTGTGTGGGTAACAAAGAGAATTTTCCCCTGATGGGTTTTGGGACTACCTAAAAACAGAGGTCAGACAAAGTTAAGGGAATAAAAACCACATTTATTGAAGGGTCTTCAGATACATTTAGGGCAAACAAAGACCCCCAGGGCTCCACCCAAAAATGGACCGTGGGTCACAGGTTTTCAAATTTTTATAAGTTTGGTTCATTTGCATATTGGGGGTTAATCTTCCAATTACAGTTTCAGGTAATGAAGTAATTTATTCAAATTTTGCTCCCTCCCAACTCACTTCTGTTTACATTTCTCAGGGCCTGAGGCAGTGAGGTATCCTTCATTCCCAGGCCTGGAGAAGAATTATTGTGTCTGACCAAAATGGGGAAGCAGCAGCTCACACTGTGTGTGGAGTTTGGAGTTATACACTAAAGAATTGGAGGATTACAAACATATGAAAAATATAAAAGCTAAAATCCTAAGGCATCAGCTGGAGGTATCAGTGCCTGGTAGTGGCTCAAGAAACACCTCTGTTCTCTGGGCTGGGGATGGGGACCTGCCTGGAGCCACCTGAGCTCTTTTTTGTCAGACTTCAAGAACTGATGCCCATATCACCAAGGCTGCCTGTGTGTCACCAGGGCCAAATGCAGAACTTGCAGACTATGTGCAGATGGAAAGAAAAAAAAGACTAAGGTGCCACAGGCAAGGTTCATAGAGCCACCCAGGTTTGCAGGGGAGATTTGCAGGTTTTAGCTGTACTGAGCACTCAAATGCTCACTATTAGTGCTAATCTTACACAGATTTTTCACTACAGTCTGAGAGGCTCCAAAAATTCACTTTGTTTGTTTCTGAGTTTGATTTGATCTCAATAAGCTTTCTGTTATTCTGCTCCATCTAAAAGATTTCTTCTTTTTTAAAATTAATTTTAACATCAAGTTTCTATCACATGTAAGAAATCTTTTGCATATTTAATCACTGACTGACATTGACATTTACCTGTCTCCTGAGAGTAGTAACAGCTACATGTTTTAATGTTTCTTTGGGCCCTGGACAACTTTTCTGCCTACTAATGAATTGAGTATCAGTGGGAGAGCTCTGAATGCGCAACAACCAAAAAGCAAGAATAAAACTCTCCCATACATGCACAGAGTTATATTTCTTTGCAATCATTTAATGCTGAAATGCAGAGCAGAGAACAAGCTGGAGAGAAACAAGAGAGGAGTTTGTCTTAAATGCCACCGTTTTTCACATAGAGTGCTTAGTCTATAAAATCTTTGCAACAGAAACAAACTTCTTTCTCCTTCACTCCCAGGAACCTGCCATCCCTGGCCCTGACTCATGAGCCCAGCATTTAGAAACTGCCAGAATATGAAGACAACAGAAAAAAAAAAAAAAAAAAAAAAAAAAAAAAAAAAAAAAAAAAGAAAAGAAAAAAAAAATTCTAGCTTTAAAAGACAGTTTAGAAAATTTCCATCTGAACAAGGAAATCAGTCTCTAGAAACCATCACTACAAATTAGCCAAAGTTAGAGGGATTTTATGCAGTAATTTCAAAACCATCTGGCTTACAGTCTTAAAGTGTCTACTGCTTAAAACCATATGGGGCCATGCCACCAAACCTGACCCTCCAGCTCTTTAAGTGTATTTTACATAGTTGCACATCACTATCATGGGAACGAGGGTACTGGAATTTTCATTTTCACTTTTTTCTATCAAAATCTCAAGATGTTTTCACTGGAAAGCTGCTATTTGCTCCAGGGTTGTCTCAACGTTTAAATGCAGGAAGAACCATTTTATTTTGTTTTTGTTTTCAGTTCAGAAAATGTAGTTCAGTTTTGCAGTTCAGCAAACGCAGCATTTGTTAAAATCTAGGGAGCTACAAAGAATATCCAAGTCTCTTTTGGGAAGAAAATTTAAAAGAAAAAAAATTAAATCATTTAAAGTCACAGAAAGTATGAATCATTGTCATTCTGATGTCTCAATTCTCTTTTTTTTTTTTTTCATATGGATTATGCTAACAAAGCAAAAAAAAATTCAATTTGTATCTTTCTTGTGACAAGGTCTTCTCACAGAATTCATAATTATATCAACCCCAGCCATTTATCTTAAGTTAATAATCCCACTGCCCTTCTAGAACTGGCATTTTGCAAACACACTACAGAAGCTACTTGAGGCACTAATTTATTTTCAAATAACATCTTTATGTTATCCTCTGGCATGTAGGCTTAAGTAGATTGCTTATCTATAAAAAATGAATGTATTAGAAGGTGTACCTCCCAAAATAAGTTTCCTGAGAAAAACTTTTTTTTCCTAAAAAAAAAAATCAGTTCTAATCATTAATTAGCATGCAAATACTAATACTACATGGAGAAACAGAAGAATAAATAGGACTTATAGCAGAATAATCCTCCCAGAGTTTTTTTTTCCTAGTCTATTGTTTTCATGTTCTTAAATCTGTGAAGAATTAAAGAATAAGGCAAGTAATTGTGTCTCTGTCTTTTGCAGGTGCTCCATTACAGCAGTTACTCTTTAGAACTGTTTCTAAAGAAACATCCTGGAGTCCAGGACTCCTTTCAGCCTGGCACTTCCAGCTTTGGTGGAGGGCACTTGAACAGGAGACATCATAAAGAGATTCAGTTGGTGAAAGATGATGAGCAAAACAAACAATTTTGAATTGTCAGGATTATTTGACCTCTGGAAATTCTTTAGGGTTGAGGTAGAGCCTCCAACCCTCAGTGTCTTAAAAAGCAAAGATAAAAGAGCAGAGAACAAGGCCTCAATAGGAATTACGAGCTATGGTTGTTTGGTCCTTGTCACTGAAGACTGTGGAACTATGGAATGTGTGGGAAGGGGCCTTTAAAATCCTTTAGTCCCTTAAACACCCTTTAAGTCCCTTAAAGACCCTTTAGCCCCAGCTGCCCTGTCAGGGACACCAGCCACTAGACCAGGTTATTGTAGGGCTAATGCAGCTGTGTCCCATCCTTGCACTCTCCTGGTTGCACCCAGCCCTAGATCCATGTCCTTGGTACCCCTCCTGCAGCCCCTGTGATGGGATCAGTGTCACCATGATGAGAGCAGTGTCACCACTAGACTGGTGTGAGCAGGGAGCTCTGTGCTCCTGGGATCCCTCTGGCTCCAAGCACATCCTGCACAGCCAGTCCTGGAGGAGGAGCCTCAGCAAGGCTGGTCCAGGCACTGCAGGGTCCCTGGACGGGATCTCTCCATCACTTTTGGTAGAGGGACAGAGCTCAGAGCACTTCCAAGGTTTCGATCAGTGCATCATTAATACAAATCAGCTGATGATTGCACTCCCGATCCAGTGATCTCTGCTGGAATTTATGGGGCTGCAGGACATTTTCAGTTCAAAGACATTTAATCTTCAAATCTCTTCCCCTTTGATCTTAAACTGCTATGTCTTCTGACAGCCAGGACAAAGGATAAATCCACAAAATCAAAATGGTTTTCTAAAGCTATCTTTGTCAAAGGAGTTAAGAACAGAGGACACCGTCAGAGTTTCTCTCTTAAAATCCAAGATCAATTCTGCAGGCCAAATCCTCAGCCAGCATAAATCAGTGCAACTTCATTCAGATAAAGTTGACAGTGTTTTTTACTACCTGTGGAACTGGTATTGAGAGTTCCACAATTTTGTGAGCCTCCTCAATGTCTGCAAAGGCCCTTAATGAAAAAGAGCCAATAAACAAATGCTAATAATCTAGCCTGATATACATGCAAACAAAGTAATCAGGTAAAGCAGGCCAGAATTACAGTTTTACAAGATACTGGAAGCCCAAGAAGAGATAGAAGATAGAAAATGCATTAACAGGTCTACCACTTGGCTTATTTTTGTTTTAAATTATAGCCCTGTAAATTCTTCTGGACTGTTTATTCAACATGCAAAAAAAGCAGCCTGTGCATGGAGTAGCCATTGTGAACCTCCTCATTTCTATACCCATTAGCTGAAAGTATACAGCCAATTCTCAGCCTTGTATTTTAGGTCATAAATCTGCTCCCTCTGTTCCATGGGCAAATTAAAAGCTATATATCTTTTGTCAAAGTCTTTCTGACACAGAGCTCCTACCTTCACAGCCTAAGGCTAGCTGTGTGTCTGGGAACATTATGTACAATAGCCACTGACAGCCATGGAGTCCAGCATTTAGGCACTAGTCAACATATTTTTATACATGTAAAAATCATTCCACCTCATAACTCGAGCACAATCTATACATATCTAAAAGGATTACGGGGGTATGAAATAAGAAAAATGCTTTCAAAAGGATAGGAAGGTGGTCTGAATTTGATACCCCAGCAATCTTTAAAGCTGCTCTGCATCAAGCATATGCATTAGCCCCTGCATTGCACTGGCACAGCCATAACCTGTTTCTTTGTGCTCCAGTCATGGCCATGCTTCATTTTCTGATGAATGTGTGGGCAGGACTTTCGATTTCAAACAGTACATGTATTTTAATTAAATGCACACAAAATTATGTTGTTTGGGAATGCCAGCTTTGCCATGTGTCAAGGCAATGGCTTGCCTAGTTGTGTTGGATTTTTATGGCCTTGCAAAATGGCAATAATTGAGAAGCCTCACGTGAATTTTGGTATTGTGAAAAACTTTCTAAATAACGGGTTCCTGTACATCTTTTAAAAGCTGCGGGAAGCTCACAAAGAAGTAATTTTAACTGTGAGACAGAAATATTTATAAATAACTGAGGTTTTCATCTACTTATTTGTCCTACGGTTCTGCCCCTCTGCCCAAGGCAGCAGCTCTTCACAGTGTCTCATTGTCCTCACACTGCAAGTAACCCTTGTTTCACACTTTTATCTGGAGCACTGCTTGCTCTCCTTAGACCCCTTTGGTTTATAGCTGCCATTTTCACCATGTCATATCACTTACACCATGATCAGAGATGTTCATCTTGATCCTTTCCTAAGTGATATTGTTGTCACATAATTTACCTCCTCAGTTATTCTTTCTGGAAAACCTGGAAGACTTTTCTTCCTTCCCTTTAACACACAGCCACAATGTCAATGGAGTTGGTAGATTTGATCTGCAGTTTCCATTTATTGCTCATTCTGAAACAAACACAAAGTAGTGCTACTATCCAAAAATACCTCTTACTCCTATTTTTGAATACGTGGTTTATATTCCTTAGGAGAACAGTTCACTTTCCAACTGTCATCTTTTGTCCTAAAGCAACCAGCTTTAGGATGTCTTTATAGACCATCAAATTTTTCCTTCTCAGTGCTGATGATGGTAGTTAAATTTGAGGATGTGATGCTGCTGTCATCTCATTTCGTGCAACACTACAGGAAGGGAAGTCATATCTCACTTCAGAACAAAAGTCATTTGCAGAATAAAAAGTGATAGAGAACAGCTTTAGAACTGTTTGCAGAGAGTCTTCTAGTCAGGTTCCTCTGACTTCCCATGCTAGTTAAATGTGTGCCCAGGCCTTGCCAGTCTTAAACTACTTATAGATTTTATTGTGTATTTCACACCAACTCAATTTCAAATCCCCAAGTCTGATTTAATTAGAAAGGCAACAAAATCTGGGAAAGCAACCAGGCATCCAAAAGTGCTGCACTCTGTAAGTGAAGTAGATGATGTTTATTGGGTTTTCAGAACATATAAACTCCTCAGCATGGCTGGCACTCCCAAACTGACAGCACCTTCCCTAATGGATCAAACAGCACACTTTTAATCATGTAAGTCCCCAATCAATGTGGCTTCCCTGGGCCCAATCCACAGCTGGCCAAGCTGTGCCCAAGTCATTCTTACACCTGCAAGGACATGGGAGTGCTCACACAGGCAGAACAGCTCTTAAATAAATCAGTATATGCAGCAAAGATGGACAAGTCCACAGCTCCACCCCAGAAAAAACTAAAAGTCTTTGTACTGCCAAGGCTTCATCCTGAAATCCATCTCTGCCTACACAGATGGCAGGCTTAACTTGCTTTACAAAACTCAGTTATTTTATGTTCTTGCATCTCGTGTTACACCGGTGGGATTTCATGCATTTCTTGTGAAAATGGCACTGTACAATAAACACATTTCTGATTGCATTGTTTAGTGACCTGACATTGCTAATCAGCCTTTAGTGTGCTGGCCCTGTGACTTTACTTGTCTGACCCACACTTTGTGTCTCCAGAAAACACATTGATCCGGGCAGGAACATTTCAGTAATAAACCATTGCTCTGTGTGAGGGGGACTATCAGATGGCAATCCCAAGCAGACAGAAATTATTCTCTTTTTAAGCTGCTTGAAATGAAAAACACCACAACACTGGCATATCTCCTTGCATTGTTATTTTAAATTATATACACGCAGCATCTTAATAGAAGAAATTATATGCTCCCAAGTTGACACATTTCACAGTTAGAAATAGATGTTAAAGTGTTTTCAAATAACAAATTGACAATCTTAGTCCTGCTTTCCATGTGTGTGCATTCCTTAAAACCACAGCCAGAAGGGGGAGTAAAAAATTGGATTTATAACCTACTGCTTACAGAATTTGCAATAGTTGTTCTTTTTTTTTTTTAGTCACTCAATTGAGGGAAATATGTTTTCCCAATTTTCTTTTAAACTTTTTTAAAGGTCACAAAACTGAAGATAAGAAACTACAAGAAACACATAGAAGGTGTTAATGCAATTTAACTGCATTAAAAAAAAAACCCAAACAAAAAAAAAAAAAAAAAAAAAAAAAAAAAAAAAAAACCCACACATTTTTATGCTTCTAAATAGCTTCCTAATTTCAAAATGTTTATTTTTACCTAAAAGACTCCAATTCAATTCACACACACAGAGTGCAAGTCTGCATGTAACTCCACTAACTTTAAAATCTCCAAGTGGAAAGGCTGTCACATATGGTAATACAAATCACGAAGTCAGGAGCAATTTCTGTGGAATAATTTCAGCTTAATACTGGAAAAAGGGTAAATAAAGCTCAGAAGAAATGCAGTGTACTGAATATCTTTCAAAGGGAGTGCAGAAACCCTCACAAAGACTGAGGTGAAGTTGCTGAGGAATCTTGCAATTACAAGATGTGGTCCTACTTATTTTTGTGTTCATCTGTTCATACCTGGGACATTCTCCCTCTGTCAAGAATGGAAAGTTTTCTTCTATTTTTTTTTGCTTTTTTTTCAGTGTATTGCTATTTTCAGGAATACTATTCTCCTTTTTCTACCACAGTCACACTGCACACTCACAGGAGGGGCAGAGCCTCCTCCAACTGCAATGTCAAAGTGTTAAAAAAATCAACTCCTTTTGCAACACCACGGGAATTCTCTCTGTCCTGACACCAACCATTTACATGAAACCCTGCTATGCTTCAGGGCCATTAATAATTTTGTTCATATTTAGCATCTATCAACAACCCTCAGCCAAGGAGTAGCTCATGGCCGGGCCAAAACTGTGCCAGCCACCAAGTGTATCATTCACAACCTGTCATAGAGCTGAATTAAACTGAAGAGCTTTGTTAAAACAAGATTAATCTTCCCTTCCTCACGTCTCAAAGATCAATATGTGCTGAAATACTGAATAGCTATGGTTAATCAGTGAGGAAAAACCAGATTTAGGTTGCCTAATGTTAGGAAGAGAAATGCAGTACTTCATGTACTCATAGGCACTATCCATTACTCCTGTTAGCCATATTTATATTTGATATAGCACCACATACTGGACTATAAAATGATGATTTCCTCTACAAATTCTGCATAGAAATACTCCAGAAAGAAAGAAGCAACGGTCCTTAACCACAATTCTTGTTACAAGAAGGAAGGAAATGAAAACAGAACTGGGGTACCTTTTCTTATCTCCAGTCTGAGGAGCTCAGACCTGCTCAAAGAACAAATAATAGCAAAATTTCCTCTGTCTTGCAGAAGTCCAGAAAAGAACAGCAGAGAAGGCAATTAGTTTAGGGAGCAATTATCTTCCCTGAATGTCTTTACAGGACGGAGCTGTGAGACAAGGCTGGGGAAAAAAATCAGACTTTGATAAAGGTCAGTGGCATATAACCTATTTTGGCAATTACTTGTCAAATATAAGAATGGTTTAAAACACATTGAGGCAACTCAGGAAATCTGGTGACAGGACTGCTTTAAGCAATGTACTCGCTATTCTTCAAAGGTAACTCTGAATTTAACACTGGCAATACTGACATAAAATTGGGTGTGGGAGAACAAGGAAAGAAGAAATCTGGAATCTGAGGGGTTTCTGGCACAGCTGTGGGGTGTGATCTAAAAATTTGGGTTCTTATGCCATCAGCCACTCCAGGCTCTGTTTTTCATCCTTTCCCACTCTCAGACACAGGTCAGGCATCAGTGACCTGCTGGCACATGGAGAGGGCTCACCCTAATAGGCTCCAGGGCAGCTGGGGAGCTTTCAGCAGGAGTTCTGCAGCACACTCAACACCCCACCACTATCGAGCATTCTTAATCTTTGCCGCACTGAATTACAATTTTCTCCCCTGGAGATTCACCCCCCTCTGGGTCTCCATGCAAAGATGGGGGAATGTTTGGGGTCAGGTTTGAAATGTTTGACTCACCTGCTGTTCCAAAGCTACACGGGCTGCGTCCCCCCACCAGTTCTGACACTGTATGATTTCATCTGTGCCAGTGGTGGAGGCTGATTGAACATCAGGAGGGAGAGAGAACATTCCATAAAACTGCAGGCGGAAAAGGTTTGCCAATTATTTTTCTTCTCATGACTTTTAGGATGCACAGATTCCTTTTGGCAGTTCCCCTTGTTTTGTGCCCATAAAATAAGTTTAATAGCTGAATTTTCCTTAAGATAATCAGAGGCTGTATAATTTATGCATCTGAATAGCATTGTAGCCAGATGTAATTTTGCTTGAAGTTTCAGCATTACAGTTAGTAATGACTCTGCTGGCTGTGTTTTGTAGAATTTGCAATTTATTTAACAGTTGACTGAGCACTGACCCCATATAATATTGTCATAATCAAAATGTGGCAAAAATTAAAAAATTAAATCTAAAAAGAAATCTGTGCCTTCTGGGAAACAGGCAGCCACCAAGTGGACAGGGTATAGAAGCAATCTCTAAAATGACAGGTAACTAACATGGTCTTTAAAGTTTATAGCAGAGACAAACTTGCCAATCAAAGATTGAGTGAATTAAGGTTTGAAACATTCTCTAAGCAAGAGTTATGGCTCAAGGCATTTGTTTTGTTCAAGTCCCTCTCCCCAGTTTGCAGGAGTTGGTTATTCCAGATCAGCCATGGGAAATATCAGAAGGTATCCTGTGCTTCCAAAGAGCAGGGGAGCCTTAGGGGGAGGAGAGTTAAATCTCAATTCCTCTATTTCTGCCCTGGCTTCCCAAAGAGCAACAGAGCAGTGCCAAGGGGGGAGGTGGCACTTTCTGAAGCACACAGCAAGAAAACACCCTTGTTTTTTTCCAGAACAATCCCTCCTCACTCTGCCAGGCTGTCCCAACCCTCACAGGCTGTTCCATTCTGCAGGACCCTCCCTTGCTGTCCAGACACTGACCATGTCCTGCTCACCTCTTCCAGGACCTCCCACATCAGATCTACAAGTCTCTTTGGGTCATTACTTTATTTTGGCCCTGTTTATAATAAGGTTTGCAGTTAATCCACCTTTTAGCCCACCCACTGGGTGACATTTAATAAATTGTATTCTTCATTAACATTTCCTTCTCAAGCATTATAGATGATTAATGGTGATAGAGAAATACAGTGTCATCAGCATAAAACAATGATTTATGGTGATAAAGAAAACAGCATCATCAGCATAAAAAAAAATATTAAGTTATTTGAAGAACTAAAGTTAAGATGGGAAGAAGCAGATCCAGAATTTGCTGCAAGTTCAGCCTGGCTCTGCTGTATCCATGTGCGTCCCTGGTTTGTGCTGTGGAAATAAGTGTGGCTGGCACTTCCCTGTGTCCCCAGCAAGGGTGACAGACCTGCTGGGAGACACTGCACTGCAGCCACAGCACAATGCACAGGGATGGAGGTTTTCTCTCAAGCTCCTCTGCACTGCCTGTGAATCCTCACTGCATCCCTAAGCCAATTTAGATCACAGGCCAGTGTTACACACAACTTGCAGCAGGCTGTACTACAATTTGTGTGCCGGGTGGGACACAAAGAGCCGTGAAAGATTTCCTTTCAAAGCACTAAAAAGGATGAAAAGATCTCCCAGCCTGTTGCCATTTACACTGATAATCCAATTGGAGGGAGAGGGTTTCTAACTAAGTTAAGAAATGGCAGCACAATCGAAAACAGTGGCCCAAGATAGGAACAGCACTTAAAAAAAACAGAAAAATAAGTGAAAGAAATTGTTGCCTCATGGTTCATAGACACAGGACACTTGATCCAGCGTGGAACATGCATTCAAGACTACAAAGCTTTAAACCCCAAACAACTTTCCAAAGTTACTCACATCAGTGATTTTTTTCCTTTGGGGGAAAAAAAAAAAAAAAAAAAAAAAAAAAAAAAAAAAAAAAAAAAAAAAAAAGACAACTGTGCTAAAAAGTCATATTAATTTGATAGTCCATTAGGAATGGGCATCTGACCCTCAGGATTCTCTGAAACAGGGATGGGCTACACAGCATGAGAGCTGGTTACATCTAAGCCACAAGGAAAAACTACCACCAAAAGTTTCATTAAAAAAAAAAAAAAAAATCACTGCAAATCTCTGCATTCTTCTCTAAGTGTCACTCATTCATAATAAAGTAAACAAAAGAAAAAAATAATCCAACACTTTAATAGTCTGGGGGAGTAGGCTGGTGAGGGAGCTGAATGGAAAGATAATCTACTCCCATTTTCATTCTCCAGTCACACTCACTGCAGCTACAGAATCAGGTATGCCAGTAGTCAGGGCAGTTACCTACTTGATAGCATTGTTCCTAATTATTTGCTGTTCCTTCCCATTAATTTTCAAACTTGATTATCTTGATTTCAACACTACTAAAAGAGTCATTTAGAGGAATAATGGAAAAGAATGGTTCCAGTGCCAATTCACCCTGTCCTCTTCCATAAATCGCTCTCCAACTTTAAACACTTCCATTTATAGCTACGATATTTTTGACCTTTATGATGTTTCCAAGCCTCTTTAACCATCAGCAGCAGGCTGACTACTGTGAGATTTTTTCCTCCTGCATAGCCTGACTGTCCATGTAGAAGAGCCAGTGGCAGAGGAAATAAATCTGAAACAATTCTCCCCTCCCACAAAGTGAAAATCTCACGATTACATCTTCAGCATTAACGTGGCAAATTTAAAGCGACAGATTACAAGTGTAGTATGTTGGACTTACACAAAGCCATGCACCTTTGAGGCCAAAGGAGCAGAGATTCTGCTTTCCCCTCTGCTCAGGTACCAGCCCACAGGGAAGAGCCTCTCCTGAGAGGAGGAGGAGTAAATTGGGAGCAGTGATCATCACATCAACTCCCCACTTGAAGATGCACCTCTCCATAGTGTCAGCAAACAGATTTTAAACAGAAATGTCTCCTCGAGGTTTTCTATTTGTCATTTTGCATGTCACAAAGACAAGATTTTTCTCTCCTGACACAAATTACAAAACTCTCCATTTAAGTCAGACAGCAGCCAGGATGAGGAAATGCTCACCTGAAGAGACTGGATGAGTTTAAGAGAGTCATCAACAACAAAAAGGTAAGGGTGGTAAGAACCGTCAACTATTTTTAATACATTTGTATTTAAATATTTGAAACAACTCACTTTGTTCTTTGTTCACAAGTTCATAGTGTTTAAACTAGAACATTAATGAAAGCAGAGGATTCTAAATGAATTATGGAAAGCGTGTTGCACACCAAAAGTCATTCACTCTAAGAGTTCATGATTGTACAGAACATACAGACTTGGGGTAAAGAAACATTTCAGGTTGCTTCTGCATACAAGAAAGTAAACCAAGTTACCAGATCAGGAACTGGCTTGTAGAATTGCTTTGAACAACAAATTAAGCTTTCTTCTCTGCATCTCTGCTGTGTGGACTGTCTTGAGTGATCTGATATTTTTAACTATTTTTTTTTCAGAAATTGAGTTAAAATATATTGCTCATAAACTCCCAGATTTTACAGGTGAAGTTGAATGGAAAAAAACCCCAAACAACTAGAGGCTGAAAAAACTTATTTGTTATTCAGCTGGGAAAGGCAGAAGTGTTTTACTCTGCCTATCTCACTTGCTGGCTGTTTTCTTTTTCACCTGTGAAAGCAGTTACTGTAATAGCAATTCAGTTCTTGTTCCTCAGACTATGTAGAGATTTGTTTGGGCTTGGATAAGTGCCCAAAGCATACTCCTAACTATTCCAGTTCTACTGAGTCTCTGAAAAAGCCCTACATGTATCTTTTCAGAATTTAGGTTTGGTTTTTTTTCAGTCTCACATGAAAGCACAAGAAGCTAAACAAGGGGAAAGGGAGGAAAGTGATCTGAACTACACAGAGATAAAGAATGGCTCATTTAGAGCCTGGCTGGAGTTCTGGATGAATGACCATCTTAACTTCTGCCTTATTCCAACAATTCTTCCAACCATACTTTAACCCTGGGTAACTGAAACTCTAACTTTTGCCAAGTGAAAGTGGATTATGATGACACTACATTTTAAGGTAGAAGAGACGTATGAAAAATTGTTATTTTTTTCCACTAAAGTCAATAGCAACATATTAACAGCAGTGCCATGAGAGATGGGAGCAGTCACATCAAACAAAAGTTTTCACCTTCAACTTTGTGTAAAGCTTAAACTATTACAACGTAATTCAAACTTTTTTAAATAAGAAGTCTCTCAACAGCTAGTATTCTAAAACAACAATAAGATTAGGTTTTCTTTCACAGGGCACTTCTCACTAGAGATATTTGGTAGGTGATCTGGGCTATCCCCAGTGCCAAGCTGCCTGTAAATGCAAGGCAAATGTCTCAGGAGTCAACACTGAGCAGGCAGGTAGAGCAGTCCATCATGGTCACAAACAATCACTCCAATATCAATCATCCTTCAAACAGGAGGAAAAAATACCTTGTTCTCATTAATAAACATGAGTTTGTTTTCAGATGAAATACCTCCCCTTATTACCTCAAAAACAGCTTTCTAGGAGTCCAAGGTTGCAGTTTGGGTTACAGGTATGTCCTGGCTGCAAAACAGAGAGGTCTGCACTGTGATTGGTGGTGTTTGAAACAGCTGAACAGCAAAAGAGAACAGGCTTCAGGACTGTTCACCTAGTGGTAATGTACATTCAGGCTTTAAAAAGTTGCCTTTGTTCTCTTACCTCTTTCAGATTCTCTTTTCATGAAGTATCAGAGTGGTCATTTGTTCTGGCTTTTAAATTATCTACTGCTGAGCAGGAAGCTGAGAGAACCCCATCTCTCCATTTACATGTACCTCTACAATAACACTCCAGAGGAGGAGAGGCCTGTCTCCCCAGGATACCTGCTCAAGCACTTTTGATGGGAATGGAATAAAATACTCTGCTGTAGCAAAGGTTGGGTTTGAAAAATGCTCCTTTAATAGCCTCTTCCACTTGAAGCAATTAAATCAAGCCAAGTATGAGTTCCACTGTATCATTTTCCAGAAGCAGCAAGTCAAACAAAATTTGAATAGTCCTGTATGACACTAGAAATCAGCAAGTGGAGTAATAATGCCTGTTATACACCTCATGCACTGTCTAGAAATCACAAGAGGGAGTTGAGACTTTTAAAGCCCTTGAAAGTTATTTCAGAGCAAGTCAGCCACATGTAATCACCACACACAGGAACCTGCTCAACTATGCTCAGACATCTGAAGCAAACATTTGACTCATGTCAAGTTTGTGCCACGATAGGGAATTTGCCTAAGCACAGATCTGGGGCAGTCTAACCCACTGAAACCCTGGGTTTTATACCTTTGGTCAGCCCAAATCTATTTTCTCCAGCCCTAGCCCTTGGCAGCACAGCCATGAGCTACAGGAGCCACCCAGTCCTTTTCTCTCTTGCAGAAGGCACAGCTTTACTCTTGCAAAAACTGGCATTTTTTAAAGGCCTGTGAGATGAAATATCCACCTTTCTCCCTCAATTCCCTGCTTGACAGAGGAGGTATGACTGACACCAAATAAGACTCCAAACGTCAGCACCTTGTTATCTGGAATTCTCTCATACCTTTTCTATGCAGCCTCCCATGGGCAGCTTCAGGTCTTTCTCTCCTTCTCTCTTCCCACTGCAGTTTCAGTTGGCTCCTTCCTTTCCCTGGCATAGCCACCTAACCCTGTCTGTCCCTCACACAGCCTCCTGTCCCTTCCTCCTCACAGCAGGGCCAGCAGACTCCAAGTGACCCCAGGCAGCTAATTCACTCTTTTATCACCCACAGCTGTGAGGGCAAGGCTGTTCCACTCTTTGGTAATTAACACAGCTGCAATACCTCAAGGGCAAGATTGCCTTCAGCACTGTATCTGTCCTTCCACACCTGCTCTTCTCTCTTCTGAGAGCATCAAGTCATCATAAGACCACCTCTGCAGCCCAAAGTAACTCAAATACTCTCAGGTGTGTTGGCTGGGCTCAGGTAACTCTGCTGTACCAGAAAGCCCCATAACCTCCAGCACAGTCACCTGCTGGGGGTGTTTTAGGTTGACAAGGTGTCCATAAGCTCTCCAGTCAATTTTGCCATTTGGCCTTCCCTGCTCAGTCCCCCTCTCATGACTTTTTACAGGAGCTCACAGAGGGCCTGGACAAACAGTGTTGTTTGCTCTGTATGGAACAGTCCATACCTTCAACACAGACAACCAAGAATTGTCCCAAATTCATCTGTAAGAGAACTCAGTATAAAAGAGAGTCAACCAGCTCTACAAATACAAGGAAAAACCCAGAGCAGCTCTAACAACTGCCTTTCTAATAGCTGGCAAATTCAAATGTAACACAATCCTCCAGGTGGTGTTCCAGGAGCTAAATTTGAGAAGTTGAGACCAGAAATGTATTTACTGCTAATTGTGAATCCTGCCAAGGTGCCAAAGACTGAGCAGAGACCTCAGGGAAGCAATGTAACCTTTGTTTGGAGTGCTGTGGGTGTATTACAAGTCACTGAATGGGTGCCAAGGAGAGGAATGTTTTCAGGCAAAATGACAGAAAATCCCAGCAGTCTTAGGTGTTTGGTTGATTTGGAAAATTAGATCATTAAAAACTCGGGTGGTTTGATGATTTAAATATTAAAAGAAGAGAGGAAGAAATGAAATGCAACAGGAAACAAGAGCAATGACAGATACTGGAAAGGAGCAAGGAAAAGCAGATGCAATAGTTCAAAATCACACAAAAAGAGAAACAGGAACAGATGGATTTCCATAAAGAATAGAAAAAATCTCTATGTTTATTTTCATTTGAAGCCAATGGAAGAAAGAAGTCCTAAAGGCATTGGAATAGTTTGATTTTTAGAGCTGGTCTGGTTGACATTTTCTTTTGAAACACCAGATTAAACAACACGACTCAGCTAACAGCATCTTTGCTATAAATGCTATGGGGCTAAAGACCAGATAAGCAGCAGCATTTAAAGCCTTTTTCCCTATGCAAATAAGTGCTGGTAAATACGATCAACATACAAATATTTTGAGTAAGATGAAAATAAAAAAATTGTTGACTGCTCAAGTCCTAATCCTGATGCCAACACCTGCCTGAGACTTATGAGATGGTGATTCCAAAGATGTCCTAAAAGAGACAAACAGAAACCTATAAACACATTTACCATGCCCTTGCCCATTACTTGCAGTAGTGTTTGAATTTCTCAGTCAGGATCCCTTGACATGAAAACATGAACACACTGACAAGACCATCAAGGTACTTGAACTTCTTCACCTGAAGTTTCAATTCCCAAAGGCAACAAACTGACAAAAAATATCAGTTCCCATATTAAGGTTACACTATAGGCCTCAAAGTAATAAACAAAACTTCCAGAAAATACTCCAAAATTCAAAGTTCCTCGCTTCTTCACAGGGAAGGATCAAATACTGAAAATTTACATACACATTTCAACCTTTATAATTTTTATCATTTTAAATTGCTTAAAGTTGCATTATTTTACCTTTTGAAGTTTGCAGTACTATAGAAATGTGCACATTGAGCAATATTTTCCGATTCAAAAAAAGAAGTAAAATGTTAACCAAAAAAGGGACCAACAAAATCAATCAACCAACCAAAACCAGTAAAAAAAGAGTGAGGACTGAAAGAGATTTTGGGAATGTCAGGCAGGATGTCACAGCAGCACTGAGGTCACCCCTTTGGGTGCACCTGTGCTGCACATTTGCAGAATGGAAATAGAATCAGAATTTATCCAGCACCACACATCTGATAAAGGCCTGGACAGTAATGAAACCCTGAAGAAGATGGTGGTTATTCCATTGGGAAAGCAGGTCCATAAAGAGCCAGTTCCAAGGAGAGGATCTCAATTTTATTACCATTTTTGAGTCCAGACAAGTTTTATACTCTAATATGTCTGCAATAACGTCTGATGTATCTGACTTAAAGGACAGAATTGTAATAAAGTTGGAAGCGTACAAAATTGCAGAAAGGACAATTTAAACTGAAGCTCTCAACATTAACATCCAGGTTTTGAGCATTCAAAAGTGAGCTATGAAACACCAGAAAATTGAGGCCTCTGCTAAATGTCAACCAGGGGAAATGTGACTTAGATTATTAGAGAGTCAAAGAATATAATCCACAGTAGATCACTTCGGCCCTGGCTAATTACTAAAGGCACCAGTTCATTACACTGCTCTAAGTGTATGTAATTCAGTTTGCTCTGCAGTTCATCTATTATGTCTTTTTTATGTGTTCCTGCACTGGCTGTTGCCGTGTACAACCTGCTCTGAAGGTGCTTCTCAACTCCTGCCATTTCCACTGAGTGAGTCCAGAAACCAGGACTGAGGTTTGCTCAGTTTCAAGCTGATTTCTCGTCAGCAAGAGCAAGAACGAAGAAAGAAAAAAATGAAAAAACAAAACAAAACAAACCCCCCCCCAAAAAAAGAAAAAAAAAAAAAAACAAAAAAAACCCCAAAAAAAACCCCAAACAAAAAACCCAAAAAAACACCACAGGTGAGAGACAAACTCATGTTTAAAAATCAGGACCACAGTTGAGACATTTTCTGTAATGAGTCAAGCAACTGGAGTTGGTTAATAGGAAACCATTGTCAGATGCAAATTTGAAATTCAAAAGAACAAAGCTATTTAACCTATGATCAGACCATTTAAAAGATACATTTCATTATAAAGAGCTACTGAAATTTATTCCCACGAGATTCTGTTGGTGCTGAAATTTTACATGGATTTAAGACTTAAGTATATTCATATATTCAGAGGAAAAAGAAAATCTCATTCAGGGTTAACAACTACAAATATCCAAAAATTTGTAAGTCACAGATGTTTGGGGATGTATCTTAAATGTCTTTTTTTTACTCATGTATTTTTCTTGTTGTCTGCCCTGGCCACCTTTTATTGACCAGTGCTGCTTAGCTGAACCTTTGGTATGATCAATATGATCACCCAGGCAAATTCCTGCCCCCTCAATCACCAAATATTCTGAACACAACACTCAGTTTTTGCACAATTTGTACCTTTTCACAGAGCAGGCATAAGGTAGTAACAGCTCCACACACCTCACAAACCTCCACAGCCTTCAAAAATACTTTAAAAACTTCAGAGCAGCAGCAAAACACTTATTAGCAGGAACAAATATTTTAAGTTGGGAAATTTGAAGTGTCAGTTCGTGAAAAAGAATATTTATTATCTGTATCTGACTTTCCAGTAGTTAATAATAATAAAAACATTTTTTTAAGTGACCATAACAAATTTCTTTTACACAGAGCGTGCCATTCTTGTCACTTTTATGGCTTGGAAATACAGCAACATAATGGATATTAAAACTGACATACTCCCATATTTTAAATAGTTCTCATCTGCTCATATTTTTTGTTTAATAGGGTTCTCAAAATTCACTCAGAGCTAATTGATATTAGTTTTAATTGAGTTTTGTGTAGGTATTGGAAGGAAAACTGAAAAACCAGCTTGCAGTAATTTCCTATACAATGAGTCAAAAAATGCAGTACGTGTGAAGACAGCATATAAATCAAAAATGACTGAAAGGCACAAGAAACTGTCAGACAAATATGATTTGTGAGTGAAACGGGACCTGTATTCTTCTGTTTGTGCAGTGGGTGGACAGTCCAGCTCTCTCTAGCACAGATGAACAAGACAATCAAGCAGTTTAAACCCTCCCTTGCAAAAAAAAGAAAAGCCCAGGCTGTTCTGGAGTCATGCTGGTCATGCTGGGAGGGAGCAGCTTCTGATGTCAGCTTCAGAAACTTGCCTAAAATCCAAGTTACCTGCAGCTGCCTGTTCATGCCTTTGGCCCGCCCCCACTTAGTTAACCTTCAGCACTAAACCACCAAAAATAATGTTTCCTAAACCCACAAGCTGTCAATAACACGACCTGTTCCCAGCAGCACTCATCACATCAGTTGCAAATGCATCCACAATTCCCAATATATTTTTTGAACACTTGGATTACAGAGAGCAGTCAGAGCCTGTTGCAATGTGCATTTTGGGTTTTCTAAAGTTCTGTATGATTTTTGTTATTAAGTTCCTGTAATGGTTCATTCTTACCCCCCACCCCCCTTTCTTTAATCACTGTCATTAATCCACATAATAGGCCTGACTCTCCCCATTGTGTGTCTCTTCAATAGCCCTGTCCCAGTGTGTTGTATCCCTATTGTATCTCATCTGTGGACACTCCCTGGTATTTGATGGCCCTGGCTGAGTCAAGCTTTCAGGTATCTCCCCACCCCTTTTACCCCAAAATGGCAATGTCAATCTCCCTGAACCTAAATCACTCCCCCTCATTTCCATCAGTAACCCCCATGTTCATAAAGGCAAGTAAGAGCCAAAAACAGTCACTCACACCCATGTGCTCTGACACCTGGGCCTTCGCCCTGAATAAATACCCTCCTATTTACCACCCAGTGTGAGTCTGCTCCTTGTTCCAAGCAAGGTCACATCTCTGTCTGAGATCTGGACCCAAAGGAACAACTCATTTATATGGTATCTGAAGAGCAGAGCTGGCCAGGACGACAAGCTCGGACGGACCATAAGAGCCCCTAACCCAGAGAAGCCCTGGACAGAGCCTTCCTTCCAAAGCCAGCTTTGTTTGCTTGCTCTGACTCCACAGGAGCTGCTGAGGCACATTTGCAGTGGGGTGATTTGTACCTGCTGGCAGGGTGTGGTCTGAGATGTCATGCTGGCTCCCTGGCTCTGCACATTGTCTGGTGAGAAGTGAGGACAGCACTTTTAGGAGTGTGATGGCACATCACTGGCCAAGCTTTAACTTGTGCAAGGGCATTAACAGGTTCCTTGAGCTGCTTGCAGCCCATAGGTGTCTACACAGCTGATGCTCCTGCTCTTGGGATTTTCCTCCTTTTTCATCTGTATCAGCTCAAGGACATGTGTCTCCTGGCTCTTCAGTTTCTCCTTTACCCAACACACCACAGACATGTCTCTGTGCAACAGCAAATACATCAAGCCTTCTTGTGCCTCAGAGCCTCTTAATCCAAAGGAGAGATAAAAAACCTGAAAAACCAACTGTATGATACAGCAGAGTATTGGGTGTTATCACCTCCTCTCTCACTAGAGCTGACTTTCATGTCTGTGATCACTTTTCCTGGCTTTAAGCCCCAAACCTTCACACTAAAGAAGATAAGGAACCAAGGAACATGAAGAGAGGGAAAAAAAAAAAAAAAAAAAAAAAAAAAAAAAGAAGTAATTTTATAGCCTTATTTTAGACCTTCTGCACTACCAGCAAGCCAAATGCAACTACTGCAACCTGTGCTGGAAAACAAATGCCAGCAGCAGCATCAGGCAGTGACCTCCATCCCCTGCCCCAGCAAAACCACACCTGGCAGAAGTACTAGCACCACAAGCCTGGCCTCCAACAGTTCTCTTTCCTGTCCCAAAGTCAACTCACAAGTGCCAGCATTCAGATTGCTGCCTGAGGGTAACATCCCTGGAAATATTTCTGCAGCTGACCCCTGGAAAAAAGCTGCATGGTTCAAGTGTCCCCCTCACTCTTCACTCCAGTATATAAAGAACAAATTACCTTATCTTCATTAATATTCCCCCATTACATCCTGCAAGAACAACAAAGACATCATCACACACTGATGCCTGTTGTCCCTTTCATTTTCATAAAGTTGCCCATGAAGTCTGCAGGTAACTCATGGAGTTATTGATGGCTATACATTAAATACAGCAGGATCATTTGTCCTCCAGGTCCTCCATTCAACACAGTAGGCAAAGCTCTGTTTTCTGAGGGCAAAAAGTGTTGAGATGATGAAATAAAGACTTTATATTAAGGCAAAATACAAAAACAACACTGACAGCTGAGGGCTGTGCTGCAAAAAATAAAGAAATGCTCAGACCCTGGTGTTTGTACCAGACAGTTCTTTTACTGTGATCTCAGTCTGGACACCACACATCAGAGAAAGTAATCAGTTTATTGGAGTAATTTCTGCTAAAATATTTAAAAGGCTTATCCATCACCACATGACATTAAAAAATTCCATTCCACAGCATTCAGAGAAAATAAACTACTTTGTAAACACAAACAAAAAAGAACTGCTCAAGGTAGATCTTGTGTATTGGCAAGGAAGGTAAAAAGCTTAATAAAAAGAGATTAAAATAATTTGCAAGGAGTGTTTCACACTGCAACACCATCAGCAATGCCTGGTGACCAAGGATGCATTGAAGTGGTCATGAAAAAAAACATTTGGCAGTGTAAGGTTTGAAGTATTTTAGATCTTTGAGCAAAATGTTACCCTGTAGAGTGCACCAGGCTACCAACAGGTCTAATCACAACATAATTAAAGTATACATTCCTATTATTTGGGCCCTTACAGTGAGCAGAAATAAATTGCTTTTTTTTCAACACTTTTTTCTGTGTCTAGTTATATGTGCCAAAATGTTTATGTTGTCTTTTTTCCACCACATCACATTTGCAATCTATTCCCAGTGATCATCCCTAAAAGTGAATGTTTGTGCCTCATGACTACTACTACTACTATTATTCCTATTATTATTATTACTATTATCATCAAAACCTGATTTTAAGGTTAACTTTCTGAAATAAAAACCTTGAGAAACTTTAGGGAGACTATATATCTTTCAATCCACCTGTGGAGAGGGGGGTTGGTTTCGTGACTTTTTTGAGTTTAATGTCATCTTTACCTCCATTTTTACTTTTGAAACAAATGTAATATTTCCTCTCAAAATTGAAAACCCCAATAACTTGCTTTCCACAGTGTTTGTCTCCTTCAAAACTATTGCAATCTCACAAAATAGTTTTAGTGAGACGGTATTTGGGAACAAATAATTCAGTGTTATTTTTTGCCCAGTAATGAGCAGTTTCTTGGGGATTTCTGCCTCGTGTAGATGGGCATGTGCTAAATCACTGAATGAGCTGGTGCATGTCCTATAAACTCTGGAGCAACACTGCCCTTCCTGCTTGAGAACTACCCCAATGTTACAAATCCTCACTTATCCTGGATGGATATTTATCCACTCACACATTTTCCTTCAGCAGCAAGACAGCTGCAGCTTTACTTCTACACTTCTGTGGGCTTAGGGAAACCCAGCTGGAAAGCACTGAGTTTCTGAAAATGACTGCAATTACAGGTCAGAATTAGAAACCTACTGAGTACAGGTTGCCCTGGAGCCTGCCATACCTGGACTTGGCACAGTTTTTTGACTGATGTCACCTCCCAGCAATAATGTTTACTGCTTCAAGGTAAAAGGTGAAGGAAATCTGCTGTCCTTCCATTTAACATCTTAGCAGGTCTAGGGAAAGAGCCTTTTTGACACATGGCCCCTTCCAAAGAAATTGAATAAAGGTGCAATCTGTTAGAGGCATGTTACAGCACACAACTACTTGCAAAGGAGAATTTTGTTTCTGTTCTTTTCTGATTTATGTGCTTGAATGAATGATCTCTCAGTGCTCAGAATTTTTATCAGAACTGTAGAACTGGGAGAGCCAGTGGCCAGTGGCAGCACAGCCCTTGTTCACGAGTCCTCAAGCAGCTATTGAGGTTTGTGACAAAAACAAAATATTTCCAGTGGCCTCTCCTCCCTGCCCATTCCTAAAGATGTTGCCTCTGCAGGCAGGGACAGGTGAGGAGCTGCTCAAAAGGAAGCAACTGGCACAGCAGTGAAGACAAGAAGGCAGACAGGAATGGTGTGCTCTGAATTAAATACATTGGAAGGGAAAGGCTGGAGGGGAGGGCAGAGCCAGGCAGGCCAGTGCTCAGATGCTCAGCAGGGCAGGGGAGTTCAGAGACTCTCAGCCTTGGAAGTGAGCTAAGGCACAGCCTCACTCAGCATTTCCTGCTCTCCAGAGGAGCATTCTGGGCTGATGGAACCATAGGGATCGAGTCCAAGGAAAGAAATATAAAGCAGCTCTGAAACAACATTTCCCAAAACATAAAAACCCTCATTTTTTTTTTTTTTTTTTTTTTTTTTTTGAAGGACTATTTTTCCTCCCTTCAGGCATCAAAAAGGCAGATAAAAGGCAAAGAATGTATTGAGAGCAGCCTTCAGGAGATGGGTTTGGACAGTGGGGCTTGGAGCAACCTGGGATAGTGGAAGGTGTCCCTGCCCACAGCAGGACTTGGAATAAGATGAGCTCTAATGTCCCTTCCTACCAAAACCAATCTGTGATCCCATAACAGAGAGAGGAAAAAAAAAAAAAAAGATGGGAGAAGATAGAATTTTGAAATCAAATTCACAGCAAAGAAATTCCAAAATCTCATAGTCTGACTCTCTCCCCATTAACTTTTACATAGCAGGCTTGAAACTAGTCAAGCTGGTGAGCAGGGAAAAACTTAAATACAAAATGAAGAAAGCTTGTTCAACCCATGATTCACCCAATAATATCCAACCTCCGAACAGTCCTATTTTTAGCTGCAAAATAATTTGTATACCAGCCATCTCTTTCCTCTTCAAGAAAGTTTTCTAATTACAGGTAGATGCCACAAGACAATATTTGAATTTAGTTTAATTTATAAATTACCTTGAAGCAGGTTCGTCTCTGGTGAATTTGAAACATTATCTAAAATTCCATGTTTTATCCACAGCTGTCAAGTGAGCAATTTCCCTACCTTGAAATATATATAAGGAAAAAGGGCTAACCCTGAAGAGAGGGGAAAAAAATTAATCAAAATCTCTGTCCTCAAGAAAAAAGAAACCTGGAGATACTCCTTCCATCATAAAACTGCAATGTAGTACTGATCCAAAATTACCCAGTTACAGGAGTGTGGGGTGGGTGACCGTTCTGGAATGTGGATAACACCATGCCTGGAACTCTACAAGGTACAGAGAGAGCTCAGCCTCCTCTCAGAGCAGGCCAGCCGTGGGTGAGTGCAGAGGGACTTTATTATCTCAGCTCTGCAGAGGCCCCCTGAGCACAAAGTGTGAGCTGCCTGCACTCCCAGGGCTCCTGCCAGGAGAGGAACCTGGGTCTCCATCCCAGTTTAACACTTTGCCCACAGACCCAGCCCCTCTTGTGCTGGGCACTTCTGCCTGCCTTGTCACTTTTATTCATCCAGGCTGTCTGAGCCTGTGTGCAGCACCTTTATTCCTGCTCCTATCCACAGCCTTCACACAATCTCTAGTTTTTCATATTAAATGAGACGTTTAATTTTTCCTTTTAAATTTGAAGCTGTTTCAGGACAAGGGGTAATGTGGGCCTGAGAGATTTTTAGCCTGCTGGCAGCTGCTAACTTTTTCTCAAGGAAAAATTTCTCAAGAAAGTTTCTTCCCAAAACAATCTTAGCAAACAACTCTCCTTCCTCAAAACAAACTTTGTCCAGCTGGTGTTTGCTGTTTCTCTGGTTTAACCAATGGGGTTAGAGAGGTGTCGTTCCTATTCACCAACCATGTTAAGTCTGTATGGGAAACACCTTATAAAAGGTAGTAAGAATTAGACAATAAAGCCTTTTTTCTATGCTCTTTGCCTTCTGAAATATCTGGAGTCTATAATGTCCTACAGTGACAGGGTAAGGGGATGTGGCCCTGCACCTACGAGGGCAGGCTGGAAATCCCAGCTGGTGGAACAAGAGAACAAAAACCTCTGTTAATCCCACTCTGTTAATCCCAATCATTTATCCCAGGGGATCCAAACCCTTGAAAAACCCCTAGAGCAACTCATACAAAAATTACTGTAGAGCTGCTTTAGGAGTCCAAGTTCAGCCCTGTGTGCAGTGGTGTTACATAAACATAAGGGTGGACATGAATGATTTAGTGGCTGACCATGAATGAGACAAGCTGTCTCATCAGCACAGAAGACATAACAGTTTGGGGTTTAGTGAAACCTTGAGAAGTAAATAAATATTTCCTATGGGTGTATCATGAAACATTTACTCCTAATATAAATTAACTATCAAAAGAAGAAGAAAGAAGTAAAATTCCTTATGAAGAGAAAAAAAAAATATTTCTGCAGATGATTGCACCATCTGCAAATTTTACTCCTAAAATCTTTAAAAATCCACTAGATCTTTAGGAGCACATTTATCAGCCATCTTTTATCACAGTAGAAATGAAGACACTGTGCTGACAAAGCCTGACAGAGTGAATCAATGGCAGAACTAAGTACTGAAATCCCCTGATTCCTACTGCAAATATTACTCCACATTACCAACATTATCAACTGCCTTATATATGTACTTTTACTACCAAGTCTTAGTCATAAAGGAACTCTATTTCATCTCTATAAACTTAGAATGAATAACCTTTTCTGTTATTTTAACTTTGTGGGATATTTCCTATTTCTTGGTGGTGGATGGCAAATCCTTGTGCCTTCCTCAATTTTTAACTTAACAGTGCTCACCAACAGACCATTGCACACATTCCAAAGCTCTGGGCACCACCCACTTCCCTGTTCTCTGCATCATTCCTGGGTTTTTTTAATGTGAAAAATGCATGAGCATTTTGCACTCCCTGCCCCAACACTTCTGAGGTCAGTCACGTATAACAAAAAGTCTTCCTGAGACAAGGGCACCAGTTTTCCCCAGTTTCTAAGCCAAAAAGGGGATCAAAGTTGAGCTAGCAATAACTTAATTCCAGCTGGATCTTCCTCCCAAACTTGCACTTTGTAGGAGATTTTGTGGTAAGGGAACAATTCTTTATCCCATGCCCACTTTGGTGTAGGTGGCTAATTGCAATATGCATGAAGAAATAATAGACAGGCCTTCTGTTGGCACAGAGACCTGAATCTGGACACCCACACAATCCATCTGAAATTCACTGGGTTCTGGGTGGTTGGTTTTTTTTTTTTTTTTTTTTTTTTTTTTTTTTTTTTTTTTTTTTTTTTAAACACTCAGAAAGGGGGATATTTGGCTTGATAGAATAGAACTGTTTAAAACCCACAATACCTGGTGTTTCTTTTGTAATATGTTCACACACTTTAAAGTGCTAGAAAACACTTGATGTGCCTCAAGGACTAGAAAACCTCTTTACTACAAATTCTCTGCATTGGAGAGGGCTGGCCTGTATAATGCATCACATTATGGCTGGTGTATGAATAAACAGACTGTTAATTTTCAAAAGTTTATCTTTTAAGTACTAAAACATTACCATTCCATACAAACTCATTCCAAGTGATGCAAAATATAGAGATCAAACACAAATAGATATTCTGTTCCACCAATGCCTATTCACAATTCAGATGAGAGAAACTCTCATATATTCTAACTTCAGTCTGACTGGCCTAAAAATGCAATATTGAGGTGAGACCAGGGGAGTCTCATGTGAGGGAGCAGAAGCATCCCCTGAAATAAAAGTTTCTCAGCACACAAGAAATTGGCTACTATTACCTACAGTCAGGGGAGGAAAAAAAATAATAAGGGAGGATATTAACTCAAGTAGTATAAACTCAATCATCTCAAAAGCTGCTGAGTAGGACTTGGGACAACCAAGATGGCCAAGACTTTGTTCTTGGCAGTGTTGGACAGACAGAACAAAATCCTGGCACCCATTTGTACTGATGGTGCTTTTTGTTCACAGTGATTCCCTCTGAGAGCGAGGGGAGCAGTGCTGGCAGTCTGCCCTCACAGCCCTGCCAGGGTTTATGTATCAGAATATTCTGTAGATGCTGCCCAGGGCTGTGGTGGCCTCTGCCTGCACATTCAGCTTTGCCCCAGGCAGCTGTTTGCTCCACTGCCTGACCCTCAGCCAGAATGAGAACAGGAACTCCTCTGCCCTGCTGCCCCATCCCAGCTGCACCAGCACTGCACAGACCTTGCACCAGCAGTTACCAATCCCTGCAGTGAAATGGGAGGGCACAATGACGCAGCACCAGGAAAATCACACAACTATTCCTTTCTCAAACAAGTTTGAAAAAGTGGCTTGTTTCTCCCCTGATTACCAGTCCTTTAGACAAATTTACACAACACCCCAAAAAACATCGTAGCAATGGATGCTGCTGCTGTCCTCAGTACAGCCACACAAGACTGGGGGCTTATTTTTCTCCTCAGCCTAAAGGCAAAAGCAATAAATTGATAAAGAAAATAAATGATTTTAATGGCTCTCATAGGTGTCAGTGGCAGAGGAAGATTTAAAAAATGAAGTGGCCTGTTTGCTCCTTGGTATTCTCTCATTATTTCAATGTCTATATTTTTTTAAAAAAACAGTATTTTCATTAAATAAAAATTCCTAGTGCATAGTGTCAACACTGCTGATTTTATATCTGAGTGCTGATATGTTAGACCCATAAATGCAAATTGAAGCAATCACACAAACATGGGAGCTGTGTGAAAACAGAGCTGAAAGGTTTCTAATCCAAATAAACCCAGTCACTTGATTAAAGTTCTTGAGTAATTTGCCCTTCATGATGTTTTGGGGAAATCTACTGATATCCAGGATATAAATTCTCTTTTCTTTGGGGTACCATCTATTTCTATGCTTTTAATACAGTGGAAATATTTCCAATCTCCCTGTAGCCTTGCCAGCTGTACTGAAGCTCACCTCATTTTGGGAGCTGTAGAGCCAGGTTATCACAGAGCTCTGCCCAGCCTGTTTTGGTGGCCTCACAGCAGCCTGACAAGTGTCCTGCAGAGGAATGTCACCGCTGTAATGGCACAATGTCCTCAGCAGGCAAAGCAGCTGCACTTCAGCCTCACACTGTGAAAAGAAGGAAAACACCCTCAGTGTGTGTGGGTGTAGGTGGGACACAAACTGCTGTTCTGTGTGTGTGTGGCATGGTGGATACAGATCCCAGGGACCACAACCAATTCAAGTTGAAAGAGCATTCCTGGGTGACACCATCCATGGAACATTCCCAATGACACCATCCATGGAGTATTCCTTCTGATGCCCATTCATGGAGCATTCCTGCTAACACCATCCATAGAACATTCCCACTGACACCATCAGCATCCTTGCTGACACCATCCATGGAGCATTCCTGCTGATGCTCATCCATGGAGCATTCCTGCTGACACCAATCCACGGAGCATTCCTGGTGATACCAATCCATGGAGCATTCCTGCTGACACCATCCAATGAATGTTCCTACCGACACCAATCCATGGAGCATTCCTGGTGGCACCAATCCATGGAGCATTCCCATTGACACCATCCATGGAACATTCCCACTGACACCATCCATGGACCATTCCTGCTGACACCATCGAATGAACGTTCCTACTGACATCATTCATGGAGCATTCCTGCTGATGCTTATTCACTGGGTTTTGCTGGAGCCACACACCTGACGGAATGGCTCTTGTAATTTCTGTCCTGAGAATCTCAGATCTGACACTTCTCACATATTCCTAGTGATCAGCACACCTTGACATTACAAAACGCTCAGCCCCGTGAAGAAAGTGCAATAAATTCTTCCAAGTCATCTTTCAGTGCAATGTGTCATTAATTCTAAGTGCATCTTGCAGACATAGGTGTTCATATTATCATATAAACATGTCACACAATACAATACAACCCTAAATCACTTTGAGTCTGGATATTAAGTTTTCTTTTTTTTTTTCTTCTTAAAGCAAACACACAAAACACTGTGGGTTTATACTAGAGCAGGCTTTGCAAGACCAAAAAATACTGACTTATTTTAAGTTAGTAATGATTTAAAATACAGGGAGCTCAGATGGACTGGGGAAAATGGGTTGAAACAAATTGCAAACAAATCAAAGCTGCCAAAAGCCCATGATATCCCTACAGGGCCAGTCCTTTCCTTAATCTTTCTTCCTGGAGACCTCCAGTAGCATTTTGAGTTAAAGTAAATATTGTGAGGTCCTTTCCATGCCAAGGGAACCCTCAAACCTACAGGTTTGTTTTCTGCTCTGTTCAAAAGTCACCTTGCCTGTGCAGTTCTGGCTCTGTCTGCCCATCTCTTGCCCATCCTTCCCCTGCAGGAATCCACATTGCTGCCAGCTAAAAAAGACATATTATTTTGGGGAAATACCAATCCCACCTCCTGCCCCACCCACCCTCAGGGCCAGCATCAGAGAGAACTAATTCTCAACAAGATCCAATTTGGATAAAAGAAATCTGGGGGGGTTGTAGGGCCTTTTGGCATAGCTGTCGAGTTGCAATAAAAAACAAGAGTCCTTTTTATGGCTGTCTGTAAAGCACAGAGCATAGCTTCAGTCAAAAAAAAGTAATGGGGACTACTTTCTAAATCAAACTCTTTTCTGTATTGACAAACCTAGAGAATATACACCAATGACTTGCAGGAATAGTTACACAGTTTTTGGAATTAGAAATGTTCATAACTTTACTTCTCTCAGCAGGCGGGTTGGGTTTATTTGTGTTTGTTTTTCTTTTTTCTTTTTTTTTTTTTTTTTTTTTTTTTTTTTTTTTTTTTTTTTTTCTACCATTAATTCTAAAAGATTCTGTGATTGCCAAGAGTATTTCAAAAAGCCTTATTAATAAATATTACCTGGACAACTAGCCATCACTTCCTTCTCTGGTTGGCAGTAGACAAAGCATTTAATATTATTTCTGGGACACTATCAAAACCAACAAGCAGTCACACAGCAGCACTTTCATACCACACAGATGCTGTTGCTAATCTATTATTTACTGAGTCTGCTTATTTAAGCAATTTTGGGTCAGTTATAGGGGCAGCTACATTGATACCTTGGCTTTTAACTCTTTTTTTGATTAAGAACTTCTCTGAAAAATACAAACAAAACAACAAAAAAAGAGGTTGCTTGACTGGATCCAAGATGCAAATGTTAATAAGAAGAAACAAGAGAATGGGTCCCTTTTCAGTCTTAGGTGAAAGCAAGACTCAGCCCCACAGTATTGTGGATTTTTGTCAACAGCAAGACCACATTAATGAATTTTTTTTACTGGTATGATTTTTTGCTGCTGCAAATCTTTGTAGAGTAGTAAATAGCAGAGGCAGGTTACTTTTACTCCTGCAGAGAGACGTGAATCACTTGCAACCAAAAAAAAGCATTTTAATAGAGCCAAATGCAACATCATACAACTGGGAACACGGTGAGTGTACTAAATCTACAAACAAATCTGCAAAGTAAATCTACAGGCTGAGAAAGCCTGTCTGGGAAAGCAGCAACACGAGAAGATTTAAAGGTCACTCCTTAGGAAGTTTTGCAATTTTTGCGACAAATAGTTTATTTCCTGAAAAATACACCTAACTGCACTTTAGGGGAGACAAAATTTGTTGAGTAATTAAGGTGAAATTTGCAATACCTTTCAAAGGTGAAAATTCAGAGTTTTGGTCTGTTGAATATGACTTCTGTGCAGTTTAACCATAAAATGTGTGTGTGTGATGCCTGTGGTGATATGGTTACACCTAACAACAGCCACAGTGCACAGGCTGCAGCTCCCAGTGAACATTCCCCATGCTGGGAGCTGGGTCTGAGGGACACCACGCTCTCTCCCACAGCAGGACTCATCTCCTGCTTTCTGTTGTGCTCTGGAAATGGGATTTGTGAGTTCTCATACAGCTCCTCTTGCATTTCAGCAATTTCCCAGGAATGCACATGCTGGGTTTTTTTTTTTTTTTTTTTTTTTTTTTTTTAAGTGATCTTAAATAATCTGTTTGTTCACATCTGACTTCCCTGGTATCACCCTCATATTGTCCCAAAAGACTGAGTGCAAGATTCTCTGTTACACTCTCTGCCCCTTAAAAAGAGACACAGTTTCCTACCCACTCCACAGCTCCAGCAACAGTCAGGAATTATTAGGGTTTGATGATCTTTTGTTTGAAGGCCTCCGTCTCTTGTACTTTGAAATTGAAATTCCTTTGCCTGCAAGGCCCCCAGAATCTGATAGCTGACTTCTTGAACTTTCCTAAACTGCAACAGCAAGGAAAGTAAATCTATCAGCTCTGCCCCTTACGGTAATAGCATTTGCTGAGGGAGGGATAAAGGAAAAAAAGAGCAAGCAGTGCTGGCAATGTCTACTAAAACTACTGTCCTCACCTTTGCTTTTTTTCCTCCATTAGTTGAATTAAATCTTATCTATTTACAGACTCTATTGCAAAGGTCTGTTAAAATTCTGGTATATCTTGGATTCAGGAACTCCAGATGTCAGAAACATCAGAGAAGGGAAAGCACTTCAGCAGCTGCATCAGGTTTGTTTTTTTTTTTTTTTTTTTCCAGAGAAAGCAATCTCTGGCTTTGTTCTGCTTTATCTTCTTCACACCATCCCTCTGTAGCCTGAGCTGTGCTAATCCACTCCAAGAGAGGGGAAAAACCACCAAACAAACAGAGAAACAACCCAGTAAGGAGAAGTAAATATTCTTTGAATATAGAACCCTGATGTAATGAAGAGTTTTACTACCAGAGATCACTTCCTTCTAGGCTCAAAATTCATCTGCCCCTTTCCATCAGTGGTACAGAATAAGAGCAGGTATTTACAGACACCAAACACTCTTAAAAAGTGTCAAATCTCTCTTCTCCTGACATGTATTAGTCCTTGCTGTACCACAAGCCTAAGAGAAGCTCTTCTCTAGGAATTGTAGCTGATGATTAAAGGGAGCAGTATTCCCACAGGTCCCAATGACACATGGGGACATTTCTGTGGCCACATCTAATCAGCAGTACCTTCCTTCATTTAAGTGGCAGCATTGCGTTCCCATATTAATATTCTCTTAGAAAAGACTCTCCTTGTGCTCCAGGAATGATCAGATCTCCCTTCATCCATAAAATACCATAACAGAGTAATAAAGAAATCACTTTTTTTTTTTTTTTCAGCTAGAGAAATCATTAACTCAAGAGAATACCCAAGGCATGAGACTCTCTAGTGTTTTTCTTTCCCCTAAAGGGTTCAATGATATTTTAACTATTAAAGTCCTGGTTGGAAAAAACAAAACAAAACAAAACAAAACAAAACAAAACAAACAAACAAACAAAAAAAACCCTCAGTTCCTATTGATACATTTTGAAGTGATTACCTTAAATTAATACTAATTTACCTTAAGATTTGAAATGTTTACCTCAAATTGGAGAGGTATGAGTGTGTTAAGAGTTTTTAAAGAAGGATTCAAATGATTTTGGATTTGATGGAAGAAAAGGAAAATTTCACTGTTCACAGAGCAGTTATTGAGTTTTCAAGACCAGTTAAAGTTCAAGACTCAAACAGAAACTTGTCTTGGAGACCAGAGAAAACATTGAGAAGTCCAGAAAGAAAAAGCATCAAGGCAAAATAGACAGAGAAAGATAAGATTTTATGTAAACCCATAGATTTCTATTATTAGGGCATTTTCAACTATCTTCTCCCGTTCAGAGCACCTCTGAAATGAGTCACCTTCAGTAACCAGAAAGGAAAGAGACAACTCGTAAAGTCTAAAGCCTTCTGCGCAGCCCTCTTACAGCACAGGGAGTGTTAGTGTCTGACACACCAACAGCCAGCTGCACTCCTGTGTTCTGGGAGAAGGATGATTGCTTTCAACATAAGACAACAGGTCACCAAGGTTTCAATCACCTACAGTTTGTAAAATATCAGTACTTTTCTCTTTCAGGTATGAAGTTCATTGCTTTGAATCCATCCAAACATGGAAAAGATGCTCACACAGTCCTTAACACTTCTCTGCAGCAGCCAGGGTGTGTGAGAGACAGAAAGTTCCAGCCCAGAGCTGAGGAACCTCTGTTAAAGCTCAGAACAATTACTTGGCTCTTGCCTGTATCTGTCCCTTCCCAAGCCTTTCCACAAATGTTTATAATATGAATCCTCCAATCCAAGTGGGAATTCTCCCACAGCTGAGAGCCAGGTAGCTTTCTATTCAAATCCACACCTATTCCTGTATCCAGCACTTACTGTGCTCCTGTTTAGCAAATTCAAGGAGAAACATGCTGTGCAACAGACAGTAACAAATAAGAATACAGGTACTTCTTTTGGACTGAATTTGGGGCCCATCTATTTCAATAAGATGGCTCTTTACAGCCCTCAGCACTAAATGCTTTAGGAGAAGCAGCAAAATCTGTATTAGGTAGATAGCAGATAATCCTGCCTCAGAGTGGATCTCTTCTAAATTCTCGGCAGAACCAGAGAAAAATCCCTGAACAGTGGAGTTTAAAATCCTCAGGGTTAAATAAAATGATTTTTAGGAAGCTCATAGGTTGAAAATAAATAAATAAATAAATTTTACCAAATAAAAACTGTTTTTATTAAAAAATCAGACTGTCTTTGGAGGAGGGGAAGGAGGAGGGAGAGGGAAACTACATTTACCTCTCTACTGATTCATGAGATCTTCTGCTGATTTTTTAATGTACTGAGGATAAGATAGAAAAGACTACTGAAAATTCCTTCCTTTAGTGCTAGTGTTTCTGTGTGTGCTGCACTGGCGTGTTGAGCCTAAACACATCCAAGATGTTTGAATCACTTATATCAGACCCTAAGCCACTAAGAACTGTTGCATGCCAGGCAAAGGAGCACAAGTACCCAATTCATTCATAAGCAGAAAGATTTTTTTTTTTTCTTCTCCCACAGATGCAATCAAAATCTAGCAAGACAGCTAATTGTAACTTAATCTTGTCAATTCTTTGTGTGAAACCAATTTTAGGTATGGCTGGAAAATGTGCAGAAGGAATAACAACAGGGTATTTCTGGCCCCCTCTGGGATTTAAAAGCCAGATTCGGTGGTATTGAGTAAAGTGGCATAGCTACATTTGCTAAATCAAATAATTGCACTAATAAGGACATCTGGAAACAGTTGGTATCAAACAAAGCTCGATTTGTGTTTCATTCATGACCTCAATTCATGGATGGAATAGAGGCACTGCTGTTTGCAGCACCAGTGCCAAGTGCTGGACACTCCAGGGGAAGCTGGGGAGAAGAAGTTGGGGATAAAACTGGCAAATGTATCTAGGAATTAATAATAACTCTGATTCAAGGTCAGCACATTATTTAATGAGAAGAGATAGTTTTGTCTTTATTAGCATAATAAGAACAGCATTTAATCATCTTCTCATATTAAAATTGATGGTTGGTGCATCAAAGTCTCTTGGTGATCTCAGGGTCCTGGCAATGTAACCCCTCTGGTTGGATCTGCCCTATTGTTTTATTATTTTGGGATGGTGATCTTTTTTTTTATTATTTTTTTATTTGGAGACAGATTCAGCTCCTAGGGTGTTGCTGTTAAAACAAGTTTTATTCAGTTCAGTTCTGCTGACTGACTTACCATGGCCAAAAACTCTTAAAATTGAACGCATCTCATTCAATCCAGAAGTGCTTTGGTGGAATCTCAACAATTGCCAGATATTGCAAGATTAACCACTGGACTATTAAACAAGGACTCAAAGGACATGGGGTTTAGTGCACAGATCTGTTAATTAAAACCAAAAAAGCTGGATATTTAACAACTGTATTCCTCCCTCATCTACTATATAAAAGGCTACTAAATATTCTTTGGAGCCCATTTCAGAGGGCCTTGTCATAGGGAATAAGATATCCATGAAAGTAATACCAGCAGAAATAAACTGAGCTAATAATAGAGCTGCCTTTTATACAATGGGATCTAAGAAGAAATAAATAAACTTTAAAAGCAACTAAATTTAAGGCAAGTAATTTCTTTGTTGTCCCTATCTTGATTTTTATAATCTGAAATTTATCCCTTTTCCTCATAAGATAAAAAATAGGCACCTGTTAATAGCCTGAATTTTCACAACTGTCATTGCCCTAAAATACCAGACTGCTCCTTGAAAACTTCTCCATTAGTGTTCAGGGATTGTCTCCTTTTCTGCACAGATCAGAACTCTTGGTACAAGATCAGACTTGTTTTCTAAGAGAGCTAAACTCCCACAGATCACTTAATCCTGTCAGCAGTACCACTCAAGAGCATACAGAGAACTATTCTGCATGTTATTTTTACATGATCTATCCCAGCATCAAAACTAAGTTTATGCAAGGGGAGAAAACCTGAAAATCCACAGGCAAAAGGAAAAGTCATGTTCTGCAACACACTGATAACTCAAGTGCTACTTGAAAATGATCCAGTCACCTTGAGTTTTGACTTTACATTCTTTAGAGTTGTCAAAGAGACTGCAGTCTACACTGAGACTCGTTTCAAAAAATTCAACAGCTGATTAAAAAAATTGAAAAAAGATACAAAATATAACCAGTGTTTCTCTGTTAGTACAGCAAATCAGGTTTTCATTATCTTATTTTATCCGGTATGCCCAGCCTTGTCAGACCCATAATCCTCTTTGTTAGGGACAGGATAACATCTGCTTACAGTGCCAAATTCCAAAGCAGCACCACGAGGCTGGGGCTCCTCTCCTGCAGCCCTCAAAGCCTGATTGAGGCCATGAGCAGGTTCAGCTCCTCCAGGCTCTGCTCAACCACCTCCCCTGTCCTGGGTCTGCCTCCAACACTGTCCCCACTGGGTGTTCAACAGCTCCAATATCAGCACATCTGAGATAACTTTGGATCAAATCTATTTCCTGCTCTCAGCTTTGCTCAGTCATCCCAATTTTGCCTGCATGTGCTGGTGCTCTCCTTGCAAGCACGTTCCGTACTTTGGTGACACTCTGAGCTCTGCAGCACTGAAATAAAAGAGGGAGCAAAGCTGAGCGTTTCCCCTCTCAGATTGTCAGGGATCCTGTGGCCACTCACAGCAACCTGTCCTGCATCCTGGAAAAGTACAGAAGGATTATTAAGGCCCGTGACAGCTTTCATTAGCAAGATACTGAGGGAGTTTTAGAGATTTAACAATTTTCATAGCATGAGAATTATACCTGTACACACTCAAAGTTCACCTTTGAAAAGAGAGACAGCATAACTGTACAGCCTAGAGACACAGGCTGGATCAAACAATGTCAGGGAACACAGGATTGCCTAAGTAAAATTTAATGAAAAATATGAGCCTCAAGCTAAACACAGGAACATGTTATCATCTCAAAAGAAATGGAATGCTAGGAGTTAAAACACAGTGAGGTAGAGATCTTCTGGTTGTTGTTTTAAATGTAACAAAAGATAAAAGAATGCAAAAGTGGCATCAAGTTGCATGAAAAGAGGAAGAAATTAAATCATTTCACTTCTTTCCTGTGGAAGAACAGGCCAGTAATACAGAGTTTTCAGTGAAGAGTTGCATGGTGAAATCTTGGGGGAGTAGCCTTTCATTTGGGCTTGGTAGTAAAGAGCTGCAATCTGGACAGTTGACTCCATTACCAAGTCTTCCCCAAAACTGAACAGCTTGCAAAAAAGTTTTTGTCTACATAAAATGACTCACGATAAAGAAAATGAGGTGCCAGAGTAAAACAACAAACTGGAGCAGTTCAAGCCTGGAAAGGCAAATATTGAGACTGCTGACAGAAAAAAGGAATTAACTTGAGATTATTTCAGCTCTTTTCCTGCCTCATAATATGCAAAGCCATCCCCTTTGTCCACGTAGCCTTGACTGTGCACACAAGATCTGTTAACTCCAACTCTTTACACTATAAACTCACATTAACTTCAACGGGGCATTTATCTCCACAGATGTATTCTGGCAATAAAGATTGCAATGCAGAGTTCTGGAGTTCTGATGACTCCAATAACGTATGTATTAAGTTTAGGAGTGGTGTAATTCTTTGTAGGATTGGGACCCAATATTAAAACCTCTTCGTGAAAGAGACAGTTCCTTCCTGTGTTTTTATACCAGAGCCACGCTCTTTATTGCAGCTTTTATGAGCCACTATAATTCAAATTTCAACTTCCCTAGATTGTAGCTTTTTTTCTTTTTCCTATTTTACTTTTGCATTTCATTTCACACGCCCTGCACAATCTACAGTGAATATGAACCACCATGTTTGCCATAACAAAGGAAAACAGAGAAGCACCCTTGTCTGCAGCAGCAACCATTTCTGCCTGGATTGCCATTGATCCAGTGATATTTTTTCGCATCCATCCCTTGAGATTTATTCTTGAAAAAGCGATAACCAGTCAGAAGAGTTATCACCTTGTCTCCTTGTGGAAATGCATTGCCACCCGAGCCACAACTCATACAGCAAATATCAAGGCCAGCAGTGGAATCTCTCTGAAACTAAAAGGTAGGAACATTTCACCTAATGACAAAACAAAATCCACGACAAAATCCCATTACACGTTTCTTGCTGAGATAGGATTTTTCCTAATAATTTTTGCACCAAAGGCAATTGGAGCCCATGTTGCTCACACCTGCATAATGAAACAAATCAGACAAAAAACTCCTCTTTCCTATGGCTGTTACTCACCCACAACTTGCATTATGGATCACCACGTTTCGGCAATCAGCAATGTGCTCTGTGTTGAACATTTGTTTCAAATGGAAATAGCTAAACCAAAATCAAAGGAAAGTGTTATGTCTTTGATGTAGTTCCATACATTTGTTATGCTGCGAGGGCTAAGGCTGCTAGACCCAGCTGATGTCAACGGATTGGTTAAATCCTCTTTCAGACTTTGTGGAAGGAACAATTAAATCCCTGTAGATATGGCCACAAACGCTTTAGTGATGCCACATTTTCCCAGCTATTCCATTGCCTAGTTTGTTCCCATTGTGCTTCTGGGAGAAGGCCTAAAGAAAAGAGCAGAGACCAGGATCCAGAGATGAGACAAACTGAGCTCTTCCAAGACAGGTGGTTAATTACTGTGTCAAACTGGAGTACCTGGGCAAGGTGACTTCCTGATTGCCCCTTCCTCCTGTGACCAAAAAAACACCACCATCTTATGCTGTCTGTGGGAAGAGATATCACCATATCTGATTACTGGATACCAAATTTTGTTGATGACTTCAGACTATAATAACTAAGTTTTTAAAATACTAAACCTGTAATTACACCATAGTACACCTAAAACTTACAGAATAATACCAAAATATTTACCAGCTCATATATATCTGTCATAGCAAACATGAATGTTGTCCTGGGCAGAAGGAATGTGAAGCTTGGGAAACTGTAAACTCTTAAAAGGTAGACGAGTTCCTGTCAGTCACACAACATTATGATGGGGTAGAAAAAAAACAAAGAAAAAAACCCAAATAAACCAACAAAAAACAGCTTCAAGCTGTGTCGGCTTTTCTAGGGGAAAAAAATAATAACTCGCACAAGTGGCATAATTGTGCATAATATGTAACCACAGGAAATAACCACTTTACCATGTTCATCCATTCAGAAAGGAGAAAATGGAAGGAGGGAAAAGCTAATCCCTTTCAGGCTTGCACAGCTCTGGTTTTGTGCTGCCAGCTGCGAGCACTGCTAAAGCACAGCTCTGCAAGCTGGGTTTGACTGGGGCACGTGGGGCCTGTGCACACTGAAAAAATAAAAAAATGCCTTTCCCACATGGCCCTGCATTCAGCACTCAGAGGGCTGGAAACATTCTGGCTCCAATGTGAGAATCACTCGAGTTTCCTCAGAAAGGAACTCCACAGGGGTGTGTGATAGAATGGATGGTTTAGTTCAAGCTGATTAGGCTCCCCTGGTCATCCTGGAAAATCACACCAGAATAGAGGGGAAACTTGAGCCCATGAGCTACACAGCAAAACAGGAAGAAATGTTAAAGCACATGAAAAAACAAATGTATATTGTGGAGCTTTAAAAGCATTTAAAACCCAGATAAATATTTTAAAAAGGTTAATATATCTAAATACGACTTAATTTTTGGTTTGGATTGTTTGGACTTTTGTTGTTGTTGTTGTTGAATAAGTTTATTTGCTTGGTTTGGTTTGTTTGTTTTTTGTTTGTTTGTTTTTTTGGTTTTGTTTTTTAATACAACTTTAGGGATATTTTGTTTCATTCCGACACAGAAACAAGCCAATTTTGAAGTGTAAAAATTTTTCATATATGGAACTTCCCCTACCATAGTTCTCTTGTCTGGAGAATCACATCCACAGTGCTTCAGAGCTCAGGATCTCACTAGAGCAGCCAGTAAATGGATTAAACAGATCCTTTAAATGGAGTTGGTTTTGGTGCTTCATAATCCTATCTAGACAATCAATACACACTTGCTTCTGACACAACTGCTTCATTACAGAGTCTGCAACTGCTTTTGCACCAGGGCAAGGTTACCTACAAAGCCTCAGTCACTGAAGCATTTCTGCAGCTCAGGCACAGCTTGTTAGGAGGGTGTCGATCCTGGCCCACAGGCTGCAGAAAATTCTGCCAGTAGCTGAAGCTTTCTCCACGAGTTTTGTACATTTAAAGCCAGAAATCACTGAACAACACTGCCAGGATCTCAGTCAGGATCAGCTTGAAGGTCTACATTGCCAAGAGTTTTATTTTTTTTAGTGACATTTTAAAAGGGGAATTTATTATATAGTATTTTTAAGCCTTGTTTGTTTGTTTGTTTGTGTTTTTTTAACAGCTTCTTTTTAAATAAAATTATTGCAGAGGAAAATAACTCGCAGAAGAAGTTAAAGAAATAGCAATAATTCGATTTTATGTGGTATTATGATTTATAATAAAATTTAAAAATTGCTCTTGGCATGGGAGCAGTTGAGCATGGCATAACAGCCACACGCTTTCTCAACAGTGATCAGCACTGTCTGATAAAAAAAAGTCCTTTATACACAGAAAGAATGAACTCAGGAAAACAGTAGGCAAAATAATAACCTTTAAGTTATGTACCCACAGGAGAAGTAGGGAGGAAAAAAAAACCCCACCATCTCTCAGATAGTTGAGAAACAATCTGATTGCATTGCAGATCATTTGCAATACTTTGAAGAGAAGGTCATTTGGGC
Source organism: Zosterops lateralis (assembly GCF_965231275.1). Taxonomy (NCBI): domain Eukaryota; kingdom Metazoa; phylum Chordata; class Aves; order Passeriformes; family Zosteropidae; genus Zosterops; species Zosterops lateralis. The sequence continues at coordinate 11,929,887 of NC_139775.1, forward strand.
AATAGCTCTGCCAATGTATTGAAAGAATTAAGATGAACAAAGAATGATGTTTTGCTATTCTTGTAATGCACAGTTCTCCATTTGAAACTCCATATGAAAAACATTCACTCGTAGCTGTTCACAGCTAATGCATCAGCAAAATCCTGCAACAATAAACGACATGGAAGAGAAGATGAACTTCCCTCCTTTGAGAAATACTTTTGGTGGGTGCAGGGGAGGAGTCCTTTTGAAGGCTATTTAATACTTCAGTGCATTTATCACCTTGAAGAGGATTTCACTTCTAATTTTCTAACTCTGGAGGTGCATCTTTTTTCAGGCTGGGGATATTCTTGCTTAGCTATCTTCTCTGCTACACATTTCATACAGAAATTTTGACTAGGCTACACCACCAAGCCCTTTAAATGCTGTGGCACTCAGGCATAAATTCCTACTCCATAATCCGAAAGCAAACCTGGTTCCCATATGAGGAAGGAGGTCCATGAGGATTTGAATTCTTCTGAGCTGTACTGATTAATGCACAGTGGGGAGATGTCAGCTTTTCTGGTTTGTGAGCTCTCAGGGTGGGCATGCACACCAAGAAACACTGTTTGGTGCTGAGCTACCCCAGGTACTAAAACAGCCACATCCATCACCCACCTGCTGCCTCATACCTGGGAAAAGGAATATTTCCATTGCTGCCTAGAGAGGCTGATCTGGAGTTAAAAGAATAAAAAAAGGTATTTATTAAAAGGCCTCTAAAGGATACACCTTGGGCAGTACAAGAGCCTGGCTGTGACTACACCCAAGATGGACTCCAGATGGATTCTGAGTCACGAGGTTTAACACTTTTGTAAGTTTTGGTCCATTTACATATTGGGGTTAATTGTCCAATTACAGCTTCAGGAGATGAAGTCCCATCCTCCCAGATTGCTCTCCTCAATTCACTGTAGTTTAGATTTTTTGGACCTGAAGCTGCAACAAACAGTGTCCTTGGTTCTTGGGCTGGAAAAGGATTGGTTTGTCTAACTACACTGAAGAGAACTTGCTAACACTTCATATGAAGCTCAGAGTCACACACTAAGGCAGTACAGAATCTAAAATATATGAAAGCTAAAATCATTTTCCCTTTCCAAACCTGTTTTCTTCCCCATGGCCACATCAGGAAACAGTACTTTGAGTGTCAGGTAGCACAAGGAATATCTCTCCAAACATGGATTCATTCCATTATGGACATAAACAAGTTCCTGGTGGTTATTATAACAGATTTTACCTAACAGCTGGATGAGGATGACTTGGGATCACCAGGTAAGTTACTGTGGATCACAAAAATGATTAATGCCTATTACCCTTAAATCTGAATCCAGAAAATAACATATTGAATTAAGAAGATACTAAAGTTAACCAGAGAATCATAATGTGACTCAGACTGGAGGGGACCCTCAAGGCACCATCATGATCCAATCTCCTGCTCAAAGCAGAGGAAACTTCACTGTTGGATAAAGTTGTTCAGCTTTGTTACAGTTAAGTTTTAACTCCTCTGAGGATGAGGATAATTTCTAAATTTACTGCATATCCTAATAAGGTACATAAAGTGCATAAACAGCCAAGGGATTTTAACTAGAATTTATAAATCAAAAGGTTTTTTCTACATAGTAGAAAAGTCTTTTTGACTAAAAGATTTGACACTATCTTGTACTTCATTTTAGGTGTCTGCATTGTGCTTTCAGTGATTAACAAAAGAAGAGAAAGAAAATTGCATCCTGTCTTAAACTTCTAAATTTGTGCACACCTCTAATAACCTTATTTCACCAGATTTTCTTTATTTAGCTTTTAAAATTAAAGATTTGCTACTATTGAAAAAGTCAGAGGTATCTATTTTCCTTTCGCAACTAATCAATAATTGGGTAAATCTGGTGGAAGTAGGTTTGTCTTGCCACTTTTCTTTAGAAAATTATTTTGTAGACAAAGAAGCACAAAACTTCTGCCATGCCATGAGTCTCTCTTCTAGAAAATGGAAGAAGGTCCTATTGAAGCTGCATAGAAATGATCCTATTATATGTGAACCGTTTAGAGCACAGTGGTTTCCTAACAATTAGAGCTTTATGTGTTTTGTTCACAGCTTATATAAAAATTCTCAATAGACTATTTGCCCTCGCCTTCTCCCACAGAAAGTTTGAAAAGACATCAGTAAAGATTCTTTATGGCATCTAATTTATTCTCTTGAAATTACCTGCAATTCCTTAGTAAAAGAGACGTTTTCAAATGAATTATCTCCCTGCCAATTACAACCTCTCTCATCATGTTCTGGCTCTGCAAGAGCACCAACATGACAACTTCTCCTAGCTAGGAAAAAAGGCAATGGGGGTTGTGTTTTTTTTTTTTGTTTGTTTGTTTTTTTTTTTTTGTTTTTTTTTTTTTCCTTATGACAGTTTGATTTTGTTTCTAAATTCACAAGTCAGCCTTTGTGAACTGTATTCAGAACTCAGGTATGAGTGTTTTGTTTTACAGTCCTCTGTAATACACCTTTGAAGACCACGGAAGTGTGGAAAGAGGGAGATGGTGGTGATCTCTCTCTCATAAAGCAGCTAATTACATGATCATCTTGAACTCTCTGAAGTCAATTACTGTAATTACTGCAACTGTTGTGTTGTCATATTTCATTTGGAACAAAATTGTAGCATGAGAGAAAACTGCCAAATGTGTTGCTCCAGACTTTTCCCACTTTGCAGGAATGTGTTTAAAATGAAAGCTGTGTCCAGCCCCTGAAGTGCCTGTGGGCTCAAAGGTCACAGTCCCTTGTGTCACTGACCCTGCTGATGGGAACCTCTCTGGAATGGAGTAAATTCAACACAGGGACAAGGCTCAACTCCAGGGCTCCAGAACCAGCCCCAGCAGTGCAGAGAGCAGCTCTGTGCAGGAGGCAGCCTGAGAGCCCATTTCACATTTCTCCAAACTCCACCACAGCAAGAGCAGCTTTGCACAGTCACTTCACACATCCCCTCCCACACCCTTCTGCCAGAGCCCAGCACAAACAGGACAAACTCAGCCTCAACTGCAGGCAAACAGTGAACAAAACAGTGTTTCCCCCAAAACAGAAAATCCCACTGGAGAGAAACTTCTCCACCCTCAAGAGTTTGCTTGGCTTAAAACGAAACTTGAATAAGAAAAACATTATAATACAAGGTTAAGCTCAGCTTCATCCTGATGGAACTATTTATCTGTCATACAGAGATAGGTATATTCTCCACGGACTGCTTTTTTTAAGGGCACATACACAAGCTATTTTCTCACTACAGTGAGGATGTCCAAATAAATCTCTTACAGGCAAGTAATAGGAAATATTTCAGCTCCAGATGACTACACTTGACTATTTCCCAACCTTCAGGAAAGCCAGTGAATGTCTAAAAGTATTAGCACTTTGAAAAGAACAAAGAGAGAGAAGTTTACAAAACACAGCAGTAACAACCTCTGCATTAGCCCTCTGTTCTAACTTCAAACACAAACTCCTCCAATACTCATTACCACACAAAATGTGCCACACTCTATTGCAATTCTGAGTTTTGCTTCCTTGAAACAGGATACAGATGGTGATATAGGCAGTAATTTTTCTGTGCTTTAAGGTGCCATAAATATTTAAGCCTCTCTTCTGTAACTGCCTACCTCAGGAAAGGCTGAGCAGATTCTCCAAGGAGCAATACTGAAGCAGATAAACTGTGAGCCCTGCCGAGGGACCTGCGAGCTGCATTTTGATTTTAACAGAGCTGTGGTCACCAGAAGAGTGCTGGGACGATGTGCATAGGGCCTGGCAAAAATTCTTTGAAAAACTGCTGCACAGAGCATCCTTTGTGCCCCATCAAGTCTTCCAAGCACCAATCCTTTGTCAGGAATGACACAACCTCCTGGGATAACTGTGTCAGACCAGTGCAGGTTACCCCAAGGCAGACACTTGGGTTTGACATTGTTCACCTTCAGCATGTCAGACCTGCTCCAGTCAATGTAAAGAGAGAGCAGGGCTGAAATCCTTCCTGTGTCACAGTTCACTTCTGATTCCCTGTTTTTGTCTGCAGCAGGTGTGTCAGACAGGCAGGATCAGGCAATAGATGCCAGCAGGGCTTTGCTTGCAGATGGCATTATCTGAAACCAATGAGGAACATTGTTTTGTAAGGAATTATGGAGAAACCTCAAAACTGATAGGTTTTCTTGTGCTGACTTCAAGCACAAGCTGAAATTCTCAAAGATTATATAAAATATTGAGGAAAAAAGAAATCAGCACCATTGCAAATTTTCAAATTATGTCTGTAATGTTAAATGAAATAGGCAGCACTACCACTTTTCCTAAAAAAAACTCAGAAACTTCATCTGGCTTTTTCTACTATTTCCTGAAGACACTGGCAGTAGAAGGGCTACTTTTTTGGTGTTGTTTTTATCCTTTTCCAGATGACTCTTTTGAGATTACCTAACTGCTAAAGAGACCATGTGAACAGATAAGGACAATGCAGCACTTTTATACTGATATGCATGACAAAATAAATAGTTTTCATTCCACAGAGTTAAATGTATTCCATGTTCTCACAATGCCTACTTAATAGTTTTGGGACTGTGTGTGTTTCCCTTAGAAGAGAAAAGCAGAATACACTACACCATTTTTTTCCTCCTCCTGGATCTAATTATTCTCTAATTTAAATGCAAAGGCCAATCCAGGTTGCTCCTGAGACACTGTAGGACTCTATTAGGATCTTTTACATTAAGACTTTTTATGATAACGATTATATGATAAAGAGCATCTGGAGTCTAACACAATATTAACACTATTTCTTAAAGGTGCAACCCCATTTTTTCCCAATTTAACACTCACCTTGGCTGCACTTACACAGCCCAGCTTAAGGAAACAGGATTTTTTCTTCCAAGGAGCCTGTATCAGTTATGACAATATCAGACAAGCCTGTTGAGGGGGCAACACCAACTTTAACATCCATTAAACACAAAGTTCTGCACTTCAGATTCACTTGAGCTGTTCCAGTATCTTCTACACAGAAATGACCCCCTATTTTGCTTATGCAAATTGAAAATTGATATCATTAGAACTCTGAGACAGCCCCAAAGGGAATTCCCCAGCACCTGTGCTGGAACAGGGCATTACATTGCAGCCCTGCCTGAAACCTCCAGGCCAGGCAGGGAGACCTGATGGGAATTGTGCCAGTTTGTAAAATGGCCATGGCAGAACATCCTTTGTGGGAACCTTTCAGCTGTCCTGAGGAAAGCTGAGCAGAGCCCCAACCTCAGAAACCTGGGAGACAGGTAGAACATGGAAAAGGAGAGGTCCTGCCTTCATCAAGCAGATTCCCCAGAGTCTGAGACCTTAAAGACCTCACTTTGCTGTTGACTGTCAGTTTAGGCTTTCACTCTACTGCACTGTACTACAATTCAATTGAAACAGATTCTGCTACATTAATAACAAGCTTGATTTTTTATTTATAAGTAGGAAAAAAACCAGGATTAAGATAACACTATGATCTCCTTCTCCACAGAAGTAGCTCACAGATAAAGAAACAAAACATTCAAAGAAGGCAATGAAAGACAAAACCTGGGATTTTCACCTGCAGTGTTTAAAGTCCCAAAGGTTCGTCAGTTTATCCACAATTTGCTTCTTTCTATAATTCTCTCATATATTTCATGCCACTGCACAGGTATCTATCTATGTACCCATCCAATTAACAGAGATGAGCATTTAGAAGATTAGATTTTGAAAGAACCAACTTCAAAAAGAGCTTGAAACAAACAGTTTTTTCTCTAGTTAGTTGAAAAGGGCTAACCCTTACTCTTTTTTCAAGTATAATATAAACTTTTTTTTCTCTTTTTGATGAAATATTAAACATATATGTGAAGGAAAGTATCAGGAATATGAAAACGCTTTAAGAATTTTTTTCTAATCATTAGATTATACAACTTTAATAATTTTATTACACTAGCACACCACTGCAACTGCACCATATCTCTAAAGAAATCAGCAGGCTAAAAGAACAACAAAGCCACCTTGCATTTTCCCATGCTGAGCTATTTGTTAAAATATTTCATTTGTGCCTTTTTGTTTTACCACTAAACCAGCAATACACATCTTTATCCTACCTGTAATATCAACATAAACTTAGCACAAACAGAACAATTCCACTGATCACTAAGTTCAGTGTCCATATAGGAAAACAAAGAGTTTTTCTCATCACTGTAGCCCTGAGATGAGCTCCATTGCCCACAGGCAACACTATGAGAAAAAAAGACACTTTCCAGTCTGAGGTATAGTTTCAATCTATAATTAATGTACACATTAATGGCTCATTATTTCTGGACAGACTTGCAGAAGGCATTTTAACTGCATGTTTTTAACCAAGTAGGGCCTATTAGCCACCAAAGAGGAGAATAGCAAGAAACTTCTGTCCTCAGTGTTCTGGAGCTGGAAATGCTCACTGAAGCCACCCCTAACAGAGGAACCAAGCTGAGCACTTCCTGCCATGAGTCTCTTGTCTCATAATGCATTTTCCAATTCTCTCGATGTAAAACTAATTCAAATGGTCTCAGATTCATGGTCCATATTTGCACTTCTTATGTTCAGTGAGAGAAACCAATAATACCCATTTTGGTTATTTTTTAATGTTTTGTGAGGCTGTTCACACATTTCTCAATAAATTACACATAACTGGAGAGAAGCAAGACCAGTAACCTCATAGGAATGCTTTCAGAGGTTAAAAGCTATCCCATGAGACCAAAGACTACAAAAGATTACTAAAATAAAATGTAAAAATCTGGTATCTTTTCACTTAAAGCAGCAGAATAAATTTTATTGGTTTATAGGTCTAAATTATTTACTCAGTTTCGAGTATTTCCATACTCCAAGATAGTGACAGGAAAGAAAAATAACAACAACCCTTAAGCATCCTGACAATATCTGACCATCATTTAGATGCAGTCACTCTCTAGAGAAATTAATATAGCCTTGAGCAAAACACGAGTGTTCAAATTTATGTTATAGGTATTCTTTGCTTTCCAAAGTCACAGCAGACCATTAAATGCGACTCTATAAAACCAATATCCAAAGTTGCATTGCTTCTTAAAGAACCAGGATGGAATTTTGCACTGGAAAAGGAAAAAAAAGACCTCACTTTTATACCTTCCAATTTTTCATTCCACTAGATGTCAAAATGAATATAAGAATCTTTCAGAAGCCAGTTTTAACATATAACTAAATTGAAGCCCCGGGGATAGAAGTAGGCCAAGGACCAGCAATATTAGTTTTATTTTTAGTTAAATCACATTTTTGATAGGATTTCCTGACACTGAAAATTTGGATTCTTAGGTGTGCTTTATATGTGACTTGTCTGTTCACTATGATATTTACATAAACCATCTTTTTTTTTTTAATTTTTAGAGACACTAGAATAAGTAATTGATCTATGATTTATATTGTGCTAATAGACCAGTCTTTATAAAGATTATAAGGAATATATTGAGAACAATTGCTCATTGTTCTCAATATGTCCATTATAATCCAGGTGATGAAGGATTTACTATTCCATTGCCACCTATAGGTATAGACAATCTGCTTCCCTGCATTGCCCAGGAGTTGGTTGAAACTCTTTGACAGCATTCCTACCCTTAGGATTGATGAAACGTCTGACAAAAACACAACAGATCTAGTTAATTTAACCAGCTGTTTCCTGACTTGCAGGGCTGTGCAAATGCATGAAACAAAGCAAACCTATAAACACAGGTGGGATCTCAGTTCAGGATTTCCAGGAAGAAACTCTGAAGCAAGATACATACTTATTAAGACCAAAAGGTATCCTTAGACCATTTTAGCCTGACCTTTCATAAGCCATGACAAATATTTTTCACCAGTTGTTCCTGCACTGGGGCTTAATAACTTGGCTTGGATTAAAACAGGCCATCTAGTAGGTACATGCATGGAAAAACTGACCAGCTCTTTGAAGTGATAGGAGAGCTTGAACAAGGCTTGAGCCCTGTTGTTACAGCTATGATTTATTTCTAGTTCAGAGTCTTTCCAGTTTTAATGACAGCTCCAGTTTCCATGGCTCTGTGATACAGTGAGCGTAAGCAGAGTTTTCCAAAACAAAATTTAATTTACGACCACAAAGTAAACACTGCTGCAATAAAGTTGAACATCTTTTGAAATGTAGTTAAAAGTGCCAGTGGGATGGAGCAGCTTTGGGTGGTGGGAGTACAATGCTGGCATTTTCATTTCTTGCTGCATGGGATTACACCTGTGTATGGCAAATGCCAAATGATGCCTCTGAGAAAAAAAGCTGGAGGTGCATGCACAGCCCTTACACACTGTCCATGGCTTCTGCTTGTGGCCACCATCAGTCTGATACAGATTTAAACAATTTATGCTGTGGGACATTTCCAAAGCTGCTGGAGACCACTTCATCACACAGACCCATTCCCATTACCCTATGATCCTATCAGATCTACTCTACCCCCAAAAAATACTGCAGCAAATCCTGTTGTTGTTTGGTCTTGCCTTTATTAGACCCTAAAATACAAGACCATTTTGTGTATTGAGAAAAGTTTGTTCTTTGTATGTTGTTTATCCAATTTTAAAATAAATGAAAACTAGGTTAGAGCAGTGTGGCGAACTCCTTTATTTTCTGGTTGGGCAGCTGTTTTCACAGCTAGGACTTTTATTTCACATTAGCACACAGAGAACAGCTCTCATGCAGTCAGTGCTTTGCAAAATCAGGTAAATAATTTTTTTCAAGCATGGTCAAGCAAAGTCCAAAACCCAAGACTGATGCACATTTTCTATATGAGGGTTTATCACTTGTGTGTGTGTAGGAATAAAGGGTTAACAAGCAGCAATCATGCAAAGGAAGCCCTCACACGTAATAATGCTCCAAAAAGATCACACACAGGGCTTTAGATGAAGGAAGGTTTTACAGGTAAGAGCTAAATACCAACAACCTAAAAACTTTCATTCAACAGGTCTAATATGAAAAACAAAAAAATAATAATAAAAAAAAACCCAACAGCAAGTTCATGAACTTCTTTTCTTCAGTGAAACTAACAGATGGTTCATCCAGTGGCATAACAGCTATTTACCTTTCATTTATGGAAACAGGGGCTGACAAGTTCTCCCAGAGCTGAACAGCTGCTCCTCAGCTGCCTCTAACCCACCAGTTGGACTGGCACGGGGGACTAATGAACAGAGATGTGATCAAAGACCTGTTGTTACATCCACAGAGCTTTCCTGCAGACATCTGAAGGGTTTACTCCAGGTACCAACAGAAGGGCTGCTAGCAGAAGTACTTGTCCTCTCCAAGCTAAACAGGCACTACCAAAGCACTGTGAAGTGGAAGATTAAAGAGGACAGCAGAGGACTTTCCTGAAGGCCCAGGGAACAGCAAAATCTGTGAGGAAGAAATCTAGTCAGAAAGGGAAAATATTTGTGTGACACAGGGATAAGAAGCAGCATCATCAAAGCTGCTTGAATCAGTTTCTCGGAGTTAACAAACTGTACTCAAGAAACAAAGATTTATGGATATCAGGGACATCCAAAGAAAACAGGGTTCAATTCTGCAAGCACACCATGTCTCCTTGATATTTTCTTTTCCTTTAGGACTTGTAATGACAGAACTCCTGACTGGTAACCTATTTCATTGCTTCTTTATCCTTAAAATTAGGGGGTTACCCCAATGTCTGGGTTGATATTTTCTTGCAAAAATTTACTGCTTTGCCATCCAAGTACCACACAGACTATTCCTTTCCCCTTCCAGTACCTTGTTATCTATTTGAACTCTGTTCTTATGTGTGTGCTCTTCAGACTTAACAGTTTGAAATAAAAGCAGCCCTTGCCTTCTCAAACAATCTCCCATAAAGGCAACTCAGCATTCTGGTGAGGCACATGTGGCCAAAGAATAAATAAATAATAAGGACATTTGGCCAGCCGTGTCTCCTGGTGGTTCTGCAGGGACGTGCTGCTCTCATGCACCTTGGAGGGTGATGTTTTATTGTGGCATCAGGCGTGTAACTCAGAATTATTGATGCCAACAAGATGCTAAAGCCACCAGGGGTGATAAAAGAAATGTCTGTGACACCAACATGTGCCCTTCACACCTTGGCTCTGCTGGCTGTCCTGTCCCTTCGCTTAAATGTGGACAAAAAACCAGAAAGGTGATGCTGTTGTAACCACCACGACACAGACTCTGACTTTAGAAGGCTGAAAATTACTCCTTTATTTTTGGGATGTGTCTCCTTTTTATACTATTTTACACAGACCAATTCAAATGGTGAAACAAAGGCAAACCTCTTCACTCACATTGGTCAGACCAGAGGGACATCAAGAAGAAGTCCCTCCTAAGAAAAGGAATGAAAACAAAGGTACAGTTACAAAAACATTTCTCCTGTTTACAGAACCAGGGCTACAGAAGAGTTTTTTCTGCTGACCCACAGTAGGGGCTACAAGCAAACCACGCTCCTCCTGGCCTTGCTCTTCCCACTGTTGGCTCCCACAGGGCAGGAGCACATCCCTCCAGCTCCAGGGGAATGAGGGAACACCCACAGCAGCCAGGGAGAACCTGGGATTCCTGGCAGGTGGCATCAAAATCATAAATTATTCAAATGCTTTGTCCATCAGTACCTGACTCTCACCTCATTTTCTTCTCACTTTAACAGCAAGAATGTCAAACTAACCATTACTTAAAACATTCCCAGAGCTTATAGAATTACTAAAAATGTCTCTGATTGAATGCCACTACTGGATTATTCATTCTCCAGTTTTGAAAAAGTACTCGAAAATAACCCTTATGATCAAAATCAAAACTTTTTTTTTCTTTTCATAATTTACATCTAAAAATATCATTGAAAATAGCATTTATTTTCTGTTTCTCATATTTATCTGCTCTTTTGCTTAAGATTTTATTTCTGTTTCGCCTTCTATCAACATGGACACTAAAATGTGGTCTGAGATAAAATTTAATATGCACAATAAAATTTACCATGTACCTGAACAAAAAGTCACTGCACTAAAAACGGTCCAGTCCAGCAGTTTTCTAAATGATGTAGGAGAAAAATAATGGGGCAGAGTAGCAGAAGCCTGACCCTATTCCCATAAGACTGTAAGATTTATCACCTACATAAGCAGAATGCTACAGAAAAGAGATCTATTGACCACAGCAATAACTCACAGCCCAGTAAAGCTAGCTGAGATGCTAGGCTGGTATTTGCTGATAGTACCTTTATTATGTGGCACTCAGATTTTTTTTATTTTTTTTTTTTTTTAAATAGCTCTGCTCAACAAGTTACTGTTTTTAATATTATGCACCACCTACTCTTTTTTAGACCAGGCACTTATTTACAGTACTGTTATTCAGGAGAGGGGGGAACTGCAGGGAAGGATTTATAGGAGTGGGGATTTACTGTTTGAATTAAAAACTGTGCTGTTGCAATTGTGGATTTCAAGAGAGGGGGAGCTACAGGCACATGCTATCCTGGTATAACAGAAATATTACTCAGACAGAAATATGTTTGCATAATACCTTGTATTTGAATAGAATATTTACTGGAGAAATGAAAAAAAAAAAAAGAAAAAAAAAGGCAGAAAACTGCTATCACTTGCAATGCATGGATTGAATTTTTTTCTGTTTTGTGTAGATGTAGGGAAATGCTCAGCTGGCTTTGTTTAGCAGAGCATTTCTTCAAGAGCTTGAAGAGCAAGGGTCTGAGGTCCTTAAGCCATGCTCCAAGACTGGAAGATGACACTGAGGGCACTGTCCCAGGAGGAGATTGTGTCAGAGCCCCGAGGGCAGAGCTTTGGGGATGCTGCGGCCAGAGCTTTGGGGATGCTGCGGCCAGGGTGGCTCCCAGTGCTGAGAGAAGGTGGAACTGGACACCTTTAACTCAGGCCATCAGTCACTGACCACCACCTGAGCTCCACCTGTGCCCACCCCTGGGGACTCCCACCAAGCCAGACTGTTGCCCTGATTTTTTCAGCCTTCTGAGGTTTACATTTTGTACTGGAGTTTTCTCACACATTGTAACATAAACCAAGAGTGATGTTTTGTAAATCATGCATTCCTTCCTGGGGGAAGGACAAATTGATGGACTTCTGGTTTGACCAGTGGGGTCAGAGAGGTGTCAACCTTGTCCCCCAATCCCTGGTCAAACCCCAAAAGCTTTTTAAACCCTGATCCCAAAATAAACTTCCTTCTTTCTCATTTCACAACCTAAAGGTGTGAATGTGATCTTTTCTGGCGACACCAGACCCTGACCACAGGCTTGGCAGCCTAACCCATCCCAAGGATTATCCTAGAGAAATGTGATTTTCTTCTCTCAGCCTTCACCTCCAGTGTAGCTATTTTAGCCCAGCAAGAGAGCAAAACATAAACAATGGACTGAAGAAACAGCCCAACTTTCTATTCCCTTCTCCATCTTCAGATATGCTTCCTATATTCCCGCAGGATTTAAAAGAAAATCTAATGCTTTTTGAAAGTCCAAACCAATCCCAAGTTGTAAACAAAGCATCTGTTTATGTTTCATTATAAAGTTATTTTGATTATTTTTGCAAGTACTAAATACTACAGAATCCCAACAGAAAGAGCAGCAGCTTTATCCTAAAAGAATTCTTAGAGCTAGCTGCATGAAAATACGCTGTCACCAAAGCACAAGTGAGGACATAGTCTGAGCAAGGACAACGACAGTGACAGAAGTGTCAGCAGTTCAGTGGAAGCTGAGTCCCGGATCCATTCCTCAGCTCATGCTCTGCTCTGAAATTACTTTGCTTTTCTACACAAAGCTCTACTTTCAGCACTCTTTGAAACAAAAGCACAGCGACAGGATGAAATAAGGAAAGCTCCTCCCTGACTATCAAAGGTAGACTACTTTCTAAATTAGGAAAAACAACGTTTTCATTTCTAGCATGGCCTCGTTGCAGACATTTTGAATTTCTCCCAAATGTTCTTTACCATACACCAGTTAATCCTCGTCAAGAAACAAATCCTGGGCTGTATTCCCTGAAAATCTGAGGATCCACTTGACAACACAAGTCATGCATGTGCAAAGATCGATGCTCACTAAAGGGTGATGTGCAGCTGAGTAATGGCCCAGTTTTACTTTGGCCTATAACAAGGTTTGAGACCAAATTTTCGTTCAGCGCAGAGGTTCATATTTCACACCAGATAAAAACCAAACTGAAAAGAAAAAAAACCCCAAACAATAAAACCCAAACAAAACCCCAAAAAACCAGCAACCCATCTTTGCTCATGAAAATATAATTGCCTCAGGTAAAATCAAGTTACGTAATTAGAACAACAGAGAAAAATTCTAGCACACAGGGTCCATCTGTTGCCATGTGCATAAATTCTCTATGACTTGCCAAAGTAATTTATCCACCCAGAACACACATCCAAGCCGGCCAATATCTAGTACTGAGCAGAAAGGAAATTTAAAGAAAGGCACATCATTTATCATTACAGACAGCTCAGCAATATTGTGAACAGGGAGCACAATTTCAGTGGAGGGGGAAGAGGGAGTGGGAGAATGAAGATTGGAAATGCTTGCTGAGCTCAGAGCCTGCTGTAACAGCCACCTGACACGGGGATCTCAAGGGCTACTTCCTCTGAGAAAAGAGGAGCACAGAAAGCCGTGTCTTATCCATTCAACCCTGTCCCAACACATATTGTAATTCAATGAATTGCTATTTTGTGATGGGAAAACTTGCTGTCGGAAAATTTCCGGCTGCCCTTGCATAGCTCGCAGTGGAATTTAATGTGAAGAACAAACTCACCACTCTATGGCAGTCTTACATTAAGCCTGAAACCTTCCAGAATTAACAGTTACAAAAAGCCCACTTTCACATGCTGAATGTAAAATCCTACCCCTTCCTCTCCTCACTTAGAAGGGTCATTGGCGTGGGGGCTCAATGCAGTTGTCGAATACAAAAGCCTGTCTGACAGATTTTCAACATACTGTTCAGATTTTGAGGTTCCAAACTGTCAAAACAAGGGTGTATTATTAAGGGAAATTTCACTATTTGATTTACCCCCAGCTTGATCAATGAATCAAGTTTAGATTAAAGAATATGCTGACATAGGGGTACAAGCTTCGCCCTACAGAATCTCATTTTAGATTAAAATTATGGGAGGATTTAGCTGCTGGTATCACAAAAGCACTCCTGAATCCATGAACAGGCTGTAAACCGTGTCTTTGTGAGGCTTCAGGCTCCCCAGGGCTTATACACAAGACACATTCTGTTGTCCTTGATGATGCATCAACAGTGATGCCCAGTGAGGTACTTGGAGGCAAGGAGCACGTAAGGCAGCTCCAGACAGAAGAGGTAATAGGAGCTGTGGGGAGTAAATTTTACTGGAGGCAGATTTGAAACAAGTAGTTTGGGAGATGTCTGTATTTTCAGGAGCTATTTCAACTGAACTGCCTCCAGCAGTCCTGGATGAAAGCAAGGTTGCAAGCTGCTGGATGTGAGCCCTGGTTAGTCTGTTCCTACCACACTTTACAAGTCTTATTCCACTTCCTAAATGAGCACAGTCCCTTCTGCTTCCCCCTCCTTTTGGAGATGCTCTGACAGAAACAACCCTCCTGCCTACAGCGAGACACTGTCACCTATCCTGGGCGGGGGAGGAAGAACTTGTGTAGCCCTGATTCTGTGCCTGAGGTGTTTTGGTTTTCTGAAATTCTTTTTCCAGGGAATTTTTTGTAAACAGGAGAAATGTTTTTGTAACTGTACCTTTGTTATTCATTCCTTTTCCTGGGAGAGACTTGATGTCTCTCTGGTCTGACCAATGTGAGTGAAGAGGTTTGTCTTTGTGTCACCAATCAAATTGGTCTGTGTAAAATGGTATAAAAAGGAGACACATCCCAAAAATAAAGGAGTCATTTTCAGCCTTCTGAATCTCGGAGTCTGTGTCGTGATGTAAAACAGCATCAGAACCAGCAGTGGTGTAACTTGGGCACAGTCTGGGGTACAGCAAAGTTCTGTTCTCCTCCTTCACATGTCCCAAAGGAATGTGTTTGCAGCTCCTCATTTCTGGGAGCTCCTTGAGTGAGACACAGTGATGACACAGTCATTTCTCTGCCACGGAGCTAAAGGCAGAAAAATCAGCCAGCTGCACAAGAAAAACTAGATTATTAAAATGCATGTCTTCAGTCATGCTGGAACACTTAAATAACTCTCCAGTAAATATTTTAACTATCATGAGATGCTGAAAGCCTACAGTACTGCACTGAAAAAGAGACAACAAATTAAGGACAAGAAAAAGAAGAGGAGGAAAGAAAATCAGAACCCAAAATACTCCAGCAGTGGAACAACAAGTGACATACTGCTAATGAAATGTTTCAGTACAAGGTAAAATAAAAGGGCAAAGACTGAGCAGGGTCCTGATTATTCCCAAACCAAGATTTACAGCTGCCATGGCTGAAAAATAAGATCCATTAGGCCTAATCCCTCCCATGCCAGAAGTATCTCAGGAAGCAAGATGGCATTTCTCTCCTAGTTACCATCAACCTGCATCCAGCAAAATGCAATGCTACTGCTTATTTCTGATCAAGAAGGCAAATTAAGCCACTTTTCTGCCTAAAGTTCAAGGAATTCCACTCTTAAGATCAGAAAGATGTGACTGTACTGAAAATGTTCCCTTGCTAAGGGCATTTTATCAGAGCACATTTGACTAGTGAGAGTTGAGTCGATCTAATTTAAACAGAAACAAAAAAAATAAAAAAAAGCCCCAAATGAACAAAAAACCCACAAAAAAAAAAAAAACAAAACCAAAAAAAAACCAAAAACAAACAAACAAACAATCAAATAAAAAAAAAGAAAAAGCAAAACCAGAAAAGACACCATAAAAGCTAAAACACAATAAAAATCTTAAAACAAACAACATCAAAGCACTCCTCCCCAAAAAAGTAAAATAAATACCAACCAAAGGAAAAAAAATAAAACCAGCTTCAAATGAGAAAAAGAACCCATAGCTATTTTCCTCACACCTTTATTCCCTTTTTAATGGGGTATTTACAAAAATGGTGAATTTAGAAAAAAAATTAAGTTCAGAACACTTGCTATTGACATGCAATACACTGTTCCTGAGTCAAAGGAACATTTAACATGATGGAAGCAGAACTGGCCTACCAGAAAGAGAAAAAAAAAAAAAGAAGAAAATATTTGTTTGTCAGTGGCTTTCATAGAGAGTCAGAGATCAGCCTGGCTTTTCCTGAAATAGGCTGTAAGTTTTCACACCACTGACACTCTGTTAAAGAACACATGGAAAGGTTCAAACTGAAATAACGCCTGAAACGAAATAACTCGACACCGTGTCTGGCCGGTGTTTTAAATAGTTTGCACAGTTCTAGTTAGGACTCTTGCAGCCATGTTTGCTGTCTGAGGGGTGATTAAATGACATGTTTTTAAAACATGGAACATTGGCCATTTTGTGTTCCTGGCGCCGTCCTTTCAAATTTCACAAAAGTGGAGTGAAAACAGCCCAGACTGGTTTTGAAATTCCTATCATTACCTGTACCTTATATACCAAATATATTCATGCGATACTTAAATGGGATAATTTTCATCAGGGAAGGTGAAAAATTGTCAGAGGACTATAATTAAGGTGGAAAAGAGATGAGAATCCCAACTCACAAAACCCCCAAGTAAAGGGTCATTTTGCAGGGGGAGTTTGTGCATGGCTTCATGAAACAACCATTCCAAAGGCTGACTCTGCACCAGGGCTCTTGTCCATTGTCAGGGCAGGTCTAAAAGGGTTCAGAAAAGGCTCCTGTCAGAAACCAGATTTACTTTAGAGAATCACACTGTAGAGCCACAGATTGGAATCACATTAGTGATCATTATGGCTGGGTCTCTCCCAGAAATGTGTGTAAAATGTGGGGGTTTTCACCCCTATTGAAATAACTAATTTATTTTGTGTATATCAAATCAGGGCTTGGCCTTTTGGTCCTTGTCAATAGTGCAGCTTGCACTGTGCTCTCCAAAAGCCACCCAGAGCCATCATCCTTTCCCTGTTATTAGAAGGAAACTGGTGCCAGTCAAACACAGGCAGTGCAGAGGCTGAGCTCCAGCTCAGGAATTGCTCAGGCACTGACACTTCTATAACAGAATTAATTACTGCTCTATACAGCCCAATTGACAGACAGCCTGGGCCCTTTGACAGTGACATGTCAAAATACAATTCAGCGTGGATGTAGTAACACAGACTGAAACTGGCCTCAACTACATCAAACATTAACAAAAAAAAAAAAAAAAAAAGAGGCAAGTCCTCTCTCCTCTCTCTCTTAGGCTGAATCACATTTTTATTTTCATAAAAGAAAAATCCACTGAATTTAATCTAAAATAAATAAATTGACGAAACAAGTAATTAATCTATTCTCATGTAAAATGCACAAATCTCATCTAATGAATATTAGAATTAAAGAGAGTGAATTTAAATTATTCCTACAGAACCTACAGATGTTGTAGGCAGGCTCAAGCATATGTTTTCAGTTTAGTCATTTTACAGAGTACACAGCCATAGATTGGCTAAGCTGGAAAGTTAATTTTTATTTATTATGTTTAGCCCTAACATATTTGAGCACGGGCTCATTCTTTGCTTTGGATATAACTGAAATCATAAATGGAGATGCAGAAAGTCCTTTGTTCTTTATGAGGTTCCTAGGAACAAACAGAAGAAGCTGTTCTGCAGGGAGGACTCAGACTTTTAACAAGAACAGCTTTTGCAAATAGTGTCTGTCTGTAAGTTAGAAATGAAAGAGGGGCAGTATTTTAACATATTTTCAGAACAGATTCCTTCTATAAATCTGAATTGCTGCAGTTATCTGATACAAACTTTGGCAGATTTTTAGCAGACCAGATGTCCACAATAAAATGTTATTTAATGTATCAATGAACAGTTTCCAATATGCAAATCACTCAGTTTCTGCAAACATCTTATGGACAACTGCCAATATGATGGGTGTTCTTTTCAGTCGAGCAGAAGTGGCTGCAGAGAGTCTTGGCTTTCTGGTAAAAGCACCATTAAAATTTATTCATTTCAGAGTAGTGCATAAGAAATATGTTTATTTCTAGCAAATAGTCTAAAACCATAATAAAGTTAAGTTATAATAAAATTGGGAATAAAATCAACAATGCCTTCAGCAGCAGGAAGTTGAAGCAAGAAAAAGCAAATTATCCACGGGATGCTTAGCAATTGCTTTCCACATAAATTGTGTGAGGTGGCAGATTCCTAAGTGCTCTGGTACTTTGCATTGCTTGGTTTTAACGCTGCTTTCTGTGGTCACTGTTGTTGACAGACCCAGCCCAGCAGAGCACCACTGGCCTGGTGATAAACCAGGTTTTGGGCACAAGAAAGCACCTGGATGAATTACATCCCATGGGCAGAGCACTCCTCAGGGCCAGGAGAAGTAGCCAGGCTGGAAATCCTTTCCTCCAAAACATCAGCAGCCACTTCATCCTTCCCATCCCATCCCAGGGCCTAAGATCAAGCACATCTTTTGTCCTGAGATTTTCAGCTCCAAACCTCTCTCTAGGCTCTTCCACGTTAGTTACTCTTTTCTCATTTCCTTAAATCATTGAAAAAAATTCACCCAGCTGATGGGGCCTTTTCAGCTTGTTGTAATTTGATTTTTAAACAACCACCTTGCTGACATATTAAATTATCTATGGATTGTGTTTTTTAATCTTATAAGAACATAACAAAATCAGTTATGTGTGGTATTTACTACTGTTCTAATTTATGAGCAAGATCCTTTCCCTCTGACTCCAAAGGAAACATGATTGACCCTGACACGGTTATGTGCTCCAGAGGGGAGACAGTCTGTCATGTTCAATCATTTCTTGATCAAATCCAAAATGGCAAGTTAATTGTTTAATTAAGGGAACAAGGCCCTTAGAAACTTTCATGTTCTACATAATTTTATAATGGGTCTATGTAAATAAATAAGATCTGATGGAATTGAGAGAAATTTCATAAGAAAAACAAGTGTTAAATATCTGTGTTACTAACAAAAAGCTATCAACAGCCAACCTCCAGTGACTAAGACCAATAAAATAACTTCATTTTGTCAGTATTTTGGAATTTATATGAAAAATAACTGGCACATTTGAACACTGTTGTAGCACACTTCAGTTATACCACGTTTAAGACAAGAATGAACCACAAAGCCAGAAATCCATCTTCACTTTTAGGCAAAACTGAAAAAAAAAACCCCAGGATTAACAAAAAGCAAATCAATTTGTGGGAGATTGTGCTGCCAATGCTGCAACATTTATTGTCTTAGGGGATTTTTGCCATCAAAATTGCCACTGCCTGTATGGGGAGGTCACTTTTCACAGCCAATGGAAGTTCATTTTTATAACGCAAAACTCTGCATTCGGAACTCTGCACCAGCTCCTTAACCATGCACTGATTTATTTATCTGTGGATGGGCCCCCACACGTGAGACACCCCATTATTTATAAGGCAATGTGAAAAGCACTGATTCTTTTTGATACATTATTCATGGAGACCAGCGTACCTGCACTTCTCATTAGTGGGATTTCTTCCAGCATTCTGTGTGCTGAGGAGTTTTCAAAATTCTCCTTCTCTCTCCCAAAACCCTGACATGATTTTTTCCTCTTTCTTTAGCTTAAACTATCATGATTTGATTGAAACTCTAAACTGAGCTCATCATAAACTTGTGAACAACCACATTTTGAATTAATGGTCAAAACATTTCTATAATTCTGGCAGCATAAGGCATTTGAGGTTCCCAATGATGTTTCTAAACACTCAGATATTTGGTAGCAAATTCAGACAAGGACTGGAGGAGACTGGGCAGCCACAGTAATGCTGGTGCTCTAATTTTGTGTGTGTTGAGTTTAAATTCACTGAAGCCACATCTACATCCAATAGCTTTACAAAACAGGATTAGTGTTTTTTTTAGGCAAGGCAGGAAACACAGGATGGTGGGTGGGATGCCTGTTGCTTTAGATTGACAGTTGGTTTAGGAGAGGGAGGAGAAAAAAAAAAGGGAAATAAAAGAGAAAGAAAGGGAAAGGAAAAACAGAAGAAGTTAAAAAAAAAAAAAAAAAAAAAAAACAAAAACCAAAAAACCAAAAACAACCCCAAAACACCCCCAAACAAACAAACAACCAAAAACCCCACAAACAAAACAAAACACCTATGCCCCCCCTCAAAAAAAAAAAAAAAAAAAAAAAAAACAAAAAACAAAAAAAAACAGAGAAAGAAAAAGAAGATAAAGGAAGGTAGGAAGAATAAAAAGAAAGTGAGTCAGGTACAGGAGTTAATTGCCAAGCCCCAGAGATGACAGGGAAGGCAGGTGTCAGCTCAGGAATAACAGAATCTACACAGAACATTGTTTTCCCCCCTGTTTTACCTTTTAGTAGAATCTGAATTGCAAGATTCACTCGAGAACCTTAACATTTTATAACGCTCCCCCTAAACTTCTTGAATGGAAGCTGTGGGTTGTCCAAAACAATAATAGTTAAATTCTCACTCTTTTACTTTTTTTTTATTGTGATCTAAGTTTTTTGGCTTCTTATCTTAATTATATGTGAGAGAGTTTCTGAACCTTTGGCATAACTCAATTTTACGAAGAGAGAACTAGAAAAAGACAAAGAAGTAAGTTTAACAAACTTCACTGCACACAGATACCTAAATTGTCCTTTTTTTTAATGCCACTCTGCTTAAAAACAAATTACTAAAATTTCCCTGTTGTAGAGGGGGGCAGATGAGGTGAGAAAGCAGCAGGAACACAGAGTGTGCTCTGCCAGTCCCGGTGCCCAGGGAAATGAAATAATCCTGCCTGGATTCATCAGCGTTTAATCAAAACCTTCCTTTCCCCTCCCATCAATTAAAAGATTTGCAGAAAGCAGCAGAGAGGAAAAGGTAATAAGTCGAAAAGTGATGAGGGAACCCGAGGGTCACATCAATAAAGACACATTTTTTGTAACAATTGTCTTTGCTCCAGAACGAACAGAGAAGCACAAAGAATCTGCTTTCTTCAGCCACGCTGAAGAGCTGTGTTAAATCTCTGATGAGACAAAGATTTCCTTTAAACTTTTATAGGAATGAGAAGGTCTTCACTAATGAGAGTTTAAGGGAATTTCTTAAATCTAAAGTGAAGGATACCAGGAGTTGAACATAACCTGAGGGTTTTCCTGTACATGTTCGCTAATATTACAAAGAGCTTTCAGAAAACCCTCTGAAGATCCTGTTTCCTGCAGGAAGAAAAAGAAGCAGGGCAGAAAGGCTTCAGGGAGCTGGAAAGGAAAAAATATGGCAGTAAAGGTACACACAGAGTGTGTTGTTGGAGGAGGGAGAGCCACGGTGTAATTCCAGCATCTAGGAGGTAATTTGAAATGATTAAAAAGGTTCTTTCCTCACCCCTTCCTACAACAAACTGTTCAGGCTCACAGAACCAGTGCATCCTGAACAGAAATACTGTACTTCAACTGGGACAGCAGCTCCACTCATGGAGAGTGCTTGTGAAAACCTAGAAAGGTTCATTTCACCACCAGAATCTGAATCCAGGCCTTTTGGGATTACACCCAAGGAAGAGCTGTGGATGTACACAAGAGGATTTTTCTCTCTTCCAGAGGTGCCAGTCAAAGTCTGCTGCCCTATTGCAATGAAGAGCAAGACAATCCCCATTCACACCTAGATGGCAAGTGAGCCATCTGACACTGCTGCCTGACAAAGTGTCCCCTTGGCGACAGGGAACGTAAAAACCAAAACCCATTAGATCATTTAAAAGATATAACTTTTTTCCTCCCTTTTCGATGGGCATATCTCTAAATACAGCAGACTTGCACTGTGCTGATCCTCCTGGGTCTCCCCTGCTGCAGGGGTAATTGTAGCATGTCAGAACATGAAAAGTTTAAGTTGCACCTACTGCATGACCTATTGCCGAGGGGAAGAAAAATAGAATAAAAGAAACCCCAAAAGCCCCGACAACTACGCCAGATGCGCCTGCCTTTATTGCATTCAATGGAAGCACTGTTTTCTAAATAGCATATTGCTCCAAAGCACAGACAGAGGGGAAGATTTAACCTTTGTATAAATGGAGAGCAGTCAAGGGCAATAAAAGCTCACGTCAGGTACGAGAGGCTTATCGATGCTGACAGGGGGAGGAATGAGGAGTCGGAGCTCTTGCTCCTGAGCACGAGGTGTCAGCCTGGCTGAGACCTTTACAAAGCTCTGCCCTGCTTCTGTTTCATTACAGAAAGCTCCTTTTATGCTGGAAGACCTGTCAGGGAAGGGAGACACCTTTCCAAATCCTGAGGAAGGCAGTAGCTCAACCCTTCCAAAACAAGGAGGCTGAAGCAGGAAATGCTGCCATAGCCCAGGAACCAACGAGGGCAGCACTTGGAAGTTTTCCTTGGAAGACAAGTCACTCACAGGAGCTTTTGGAGCTTGCAGAGGGCCAGTGTGAGGTCTGCCCTGATGGATAAGAACATCCCTGGGGCACTACACAAAAAGGATGGGCCATGGGCACAGAAGAGATGCAAGAAATCCCCACAGAGGTGGAAAATTGGCATAGAGAGAACCAAATGACAGCCACATGAATGAACAGCTAGCAGAAATAAAGGATCTGAAGGGTTGCTGTGACCAGTTAGTCCTGAAAGCTTCATAATTGTCCTTAAAGAAACACATTTAAGTTTAGTGCAGGAACTTTAAAGCTCAGATGATCAGAGGGTTACAACTGGAATAAAGTAGAAAGAACAGCTGGGGAATTGTGTGGTGTGTAGGAGAGACAGAAAAATTTGCAACGTAGTGAACTTATTAAAAAAGCCACCCAAACCCCCAATAATAAGTTTTTAAACATTGAGGGAAATCCTAGGCCATCATTTGGCAAAAATATTTGCTTTTAGAAATTAGAGTGAAGAGGCCAGGTTTTCATCCTTCATCACTGGCTCTTTTCCTTCATTTGGCCTCAGCTTTCCTAAGCCCCGAGTCAGTGGTCAACACAAGGTTAATTTATGAAAATAATCCTGTCTCCAGTGCTTTCCTTCCACACAGACACTCAGTTCTAGACCCCCTTAGCATCTACTGTGCAGATGTGCTACTTATCCCGAGTCACATTTAGAGTTCTCGGTTTCTTCTCAACAAGAATTCCATTCTCTTGTCAGAAAAAACAGGAATAAAATTTTGTTCAATATTCAAACAGCAGCACAAGTGTCGTAGGTTAAAAAAAAAAATTGGAATAATATTAGTTGCTAGGAGGATTGCATTTGTGGACTGTTTGTTATTATGTTACATGAATTGCAGGAAGCTGCTCCAGTGGATATTTGTACTTGTGCAATCTTATTTGCTCTGTATATAGTGGCTCTTGCAATGTGGGCATTTGTGCAGCCTTTGTATTTTACATGACTTCCCAAGAGGAGAAGCAGTAGTGAAACCAATAAAGCAGGCAATAAAGTGCTATTAATAATGTATGCAGAGCTATAGATGTCTATTTATATGATACAATATTAAACTGTAAACGCTTTTTGTTTTTTAAGATGAACATGAATGACCAAATCAATGTTCTTAGTGTTTTTTACCAACAAAGACATCACCACACTGCTGCATCTTGAGGAACTCTTTCTGTACACACACAAATGCCCCAAAAGTTTTATTACTTTGTATCTAAATAAAATATTGGTAAAAACAAAAAATTAAAATGCAGGTAATATATATATTAATGTGCTTATTATTTAGGAAGATTAACTGATTATACTAGCTCAGTGATTAAAAAAAATACTCAAATATGCTGATTTTTATAAAATTCAATTCTAATCACCAAGATTTGTAAGAACTTGAGGTTTTATTACTTCACTATTTCTCATCTAAGTGCTGATGTTAACACAGAACAGCAAACAGTAAAATCTGTCATATCTTCATTTGAAACTGCAGCAGAAATGGTCTTGCTTAGACAAAAATCATTTTAGGGTATTTTTGGTGACAAACATCAGTAAAACCTATTCTTGAGGCTCTTGTTCACATCGCCTGAGTGTTTTTAGGTCTTTACAGTGGCTTAGGGTGTCACCTTTTATTCACACTTTACTGAGGTGGTTTGTGACTCGCCTCTAAACAAGGAGGAGGTGGTGGGGGCACTGCCAAGGGAGAGGTCAGATTTCACTCCACAACTTAAAAATTTCATCCTGCTGAGAGCATCTTTGGCATCCTATTTTGTTAACTGATAGATCTGAAATATCATTACTAATGGACATAAGTACTTCAATTGTAAAGCAGGAGGTATCATTGTTACCATTTATTATTTAAGCCATGGTATTCCCAAATATTTTAGCAAGCCTCAGATGCCTCAAAGTTTTTAACTCAAAGACAGAAAAAAAAAGTAGAACAAGAAAAGGCTTTTTTTTCTTCTGTTGTGACAAGACTACAAAGTAGTTTCCTCCTCTGCTGGGGTTTTGGTGTGTATGAAGAGAGACCAGAAGTATTTCTGTTTGATCAAACACTTAATATCATAATAGGATCTCAGGTTCTCTTTTTACCATTTTCATGCAGGTGACAACTGTGTACCCAGATCAGCAGTGTAGAAATCAAATTAAACTTAATTCTCTGACTAGAGTTACCTGCATGCCTGTGAGCTCTACTGGAACTGAAGTTGCTGTGACTCTACTGTGTGTCCAGCCAGCCTGAAGGACAGAGGTCCCAACTCCAGCCTGTCCATGTCATCACATGGCTGCCCCTAGAGCTGATTTCTCACCAGGACTATTACAGCAGTATTTCCCCAGCTATTTCAAGCCAAGTTCTCAATGAGCATTGGGGATAGCAATGAATAAAAGTGTATTATCATTGATTCAAGTCTTAGCATACACCCAGTGTTTATTCCATATGTGCCCACTGACAAAGGTCTCTGCTGTGTCTCCCCTGGAGGGAGGAAATGTTTGTTCTCTGCTGCACCAGGTGCTGCTCAGTGCTTGGATAGCTGGGAATGCCACCAGAGCCCAACATTGAAAACAAGATTCTGCAATGAGCTGCTTTGTGTCTTTGCAGCCTCCTGAGCAGGTGTTGCAATGTGCATTTTGGGTTTTTTAAAGTTCTGTATGGTTTTTATTATTGAGTTTCTGTAAAAGTTCATCCACCCCCCTTCCCCTCATCCCTGTCGTTATCCCCCTCAACAGGCCTCTCCCTCCCCATTGTATCCTCTCAATAGCCCTGTCCCAGTCTATTGTACCTCACATTGTACCTTATCAATAGACACACCCTGGTACTTGGGTACCCTGGCAGAGCCAGATGGTTCAGCCAAAGCTTCAGGTATCCCCACACCCGTTTTGCCCCAAAATGGCCATGCCAATGCCCCCTGTACCTCAGCCACTCCCCCTCATTTCCATCAGTAACACCCCTGTACTTATGGGCAACGCAGAGCCAAAATCCTCTCTCACACTCTCACACTCTGGCACTCTGGGCTTTGCCCTAAATAAACACCTTCCTAATTACCACCAAGTGTGAGCTGCTCCTTCTCCCAAGCAAAGTCATGTCTCTGTCTGAAATCTGGATCCAAAGGAATAACTCATTTATATGTTATCTGAAGAGCAGAGCTAGCTGGGAGACAAGTTCAGAAGAACCATAAGCAAGCCAAGGCCACCTTGTCCTCTCATCACCCCTATTTCCCATCCCTGCCTCAGCTCTCTGCACTTCTTCCCTCTCTCCCTGCAAAGGTTAAAGGGGAGAAGCTTTACCTGCTGCTGTCAGACAGGAGAGCTGGGAAGTGTGCAGGTACAAAGGAAATACAGGAATTCAAAGTGGCTATGATTTAAAATATATTCTTTAAAAAAGAGAGATCTGTCTTGGCCTTGGGAGATGACAGAGCACAATTTTCTTATTTTTGCAGGGAGGACTACACACATCAAGGGAGAGCAATACTCACCCGAGAATTTTTGTATAGACACATCTTTGAAGAAGCAGCTTCTGGCATAAATTCTACACATTACCAGGGGACAGACAGATAGTGTTTCACAGGAGGAGAAAGAAGAGGCAAAAAAAGAGTTATAAACACAAAAAGTCAAGTAGTTGGAGAATAGAAACAAATCAGGACAAAAACAAAAAAGGAAAACCAAAAAAACCCCAACAAAACAAAACAAAACAAAAAAAATCAAGAGAGACTGACAAAATAACCTATCTAATTTTCAGAAAGTTCCAATATATTTGCAGGATTGCTAAGAATATTTGTACCTCTCTGCCGTGAAAGATAGATCCACAAAGAATTGGATATTCATGTTGGATGAAGAGACAGGTTTTCAAGCTTTCTAGGGCTCAGCTCTGTGACAGGCGCAGTGAGGTTGAATAACTGCTCAGTCCTACAACATCAGAGTACCTTCACTTTAACTGAAATCTTCTATCTAGGAAACGCACTGAAAACGTACTGGGTTTGAGCAATATCAGGATTAAAACACATGCTCATAGTTAGAACTGAGTCAGGATCCAAGGAAAGAACAAAAACGTTTATACTGTTTCACCAATCCTGACCAAGATGATATAATTTGAACTTTATGACTTTCATTAATACAGAAAAGCGTAAATAAATGTGAAAAGGTGATGGCTACAGGAGGAGATGCATCAGAATTTTGAAGCAAAGCTCTTAGTAAATATAAGAGAAGCTACAACAGAGAAGTAAAATCTAAACTGTTTGACCTACAGAATAAACAGTCAGCAAGAACCTGAGGCTTCTCCCATCTCTGGCTGTTAATCTTTGTACAAATCACACCATTGCTCTCGGCTCTTACATCCCTCTTAACCTTTGTCATTCTTGTCAAATTGGCCTGAAAAGATCTCCAGGGTAGGGCTTGTTTCTTACTATGCTGGACCAAGCACAGCCTCCATCAGGTTTTCTGGGCAGTCTGGTCCAGAAATATTAATAAATAACCTGTTAGATGTATCTTGGTTGCTGAGAACATAAAAATGTCTCTACAGGGTCAGACCAAAACCCAGTGTGGGGTTCAGTGACCTCCCTGTTGCCAAGGAATGGTCCAGAAAAAGGTGTAAGTACAAGGATATGTCTTTAAATACTCACTTTTTATCTCAGCTTTGTCACTCCCAGACTTTTTTAGCCAGCAGCAGTGGCAGTGGCGCCTTTGGATGCTGCAGTGCCATCTGCAACATCCCAGCAGGAATTCAGGGCCCTCCTCCAGGTGGGGAGTTAACTGATAAAAACTGCTTCTCCATAATGATGGTAGAAGCAGCAGAGCTTGTTTCCTGAGGAGATTACACAGTGACTGATAAAAGTAGACAGTGAATCTGTGGGGAGAAGTTTGTTCCATGATCTGGGAGTGATGTGGAATTGCTACCAAAACTCCTCAGAGCCCTGAAGAGGGTATTGCCTATTGCTTTTCTATTAGGAGCTCTGTGTCAGCGCTGATGACTTCCTGGTAACCCAGACTTGGATATAAACTACTTTTTTTTGCTACTTTATGTCTTCCCTATAATCCTTTCATTCTGAATAAACAGGATTTTGCTTTATGGAAGCTGGTTAACCTTATGCTGAACTAAAAATCAGACTTGCAGTTAATTACTAGGATCTGCGGTCTAAAGCCCTGCAATCTGAGCATTTTATATAGAGAAAATTGAAGCACAAAGAAATGACTTAGGCCAAAACAGAAAATCTAATCAGACTTTGGCAGAGTTCAAAACAACATTAAATCTCTTATTGTAATTGCAAAGCATATTCCAGCAAAAACTGATCATCAAATAGCAATAAGAAATAGCAAAGGTATTAAGAACTAGATGAACAGGATGGCATTTGAGATGTTGTATTTCAAAACTTCATCAAGTCATTAACATACCTGATAATAGACTACCAATTATTTTTCTTTATAGGTCAAATATATGCCAACATACAGTGAAAAAACCTCTTATTTAGTTAGGAAAGGGGGACATAAAAATATCTGAGAAACATACACAGTATGTCTTGAATGAATAACAAAATTTGCTATTGGAATGCATGGTAAGACCCTTCAGAAGGAAACTGCTGTTTTCCCAAACATCAGAAAAATCCCTTTCTCTTCTCACTGACATAATTTTATTTCTATATTGACCACCTTGACAAGACTGATAAAATAATATTCAAACACTAAGCCAGTTGCTCTCACATGAGCATGTTTTGTCCAGGCTGATGGTACCCCAGAAATTTGAATTCATGGCTGGTCAGTCAATTGCTGCTTTTGAGAGCAGTCATTTATTTATTTTATTTTATTTTATTCCACATAGCCCCCTCCCCTCCTTGGTAAACTGTGCCAGCATAGACAGCTGATCCAGAGACAGACTATACAGACATAAAACACTATTTCTTCACTTGGAGATGTTCCAGAATTTCCTAGGAAACACTGGAATCCTTTGAGATATTGTTGCAAATGTAGTGTGAAACTCTTCCATTATATGTCAGGTCAGCCTGCACATAAGTTGAAACTGCACAAATGGGCATCTGAAGTCCCACAGAAAACTTCAAAACTTACTGGAGAAAGACCTCATGCCCTTACAACATTCTTACTCACATCAGTTTTACCCACATTTCCCAGGCTTTGGTTCTGCAAAGTGTTTTCAGGGTGAAATATACACTCCAGCAACTCTCCAGTGCTTCAACCTCGTTTCAGTCTCAACAAGTGAGTCCCAAAAAAGATGTTCAGACCTCTATTGCCAGGCACAGTGATTCTTCACTTCCATTGCCACTGCTTGGGCTCTTCCCTTGTCTGAGGATCCTGCGATGTCTCTGTTCCCACGCGCTGGAGCAGCACCAGCTCCTCAGTCTCACACCTCTTGGGGAAAAGAGGTATGAGGTAAACAGCCAAGGCTTGCAAGGCTGGAGGAACAGAGTCTCCAGAGCCCATGTCTCTACATGAACTGCTCGCTGAAACCAATTTGGAGTTCTCTCTAATTGATTTAGCACCGTGCCCTTTACAGAGCAGCGGAGGAGGAACGTCGCCAGCTGTTGATTAACTGTCAGTTCAACCCTCTGCCCCCAGTCACCTGTGCAAACCAACAGACCCCTGCCAACAGAGAGGGAGGGAAAAACAACCTCTGCTGAAGCTGAGGATGTGAATGAGAGAACAACCAGTCTCTGAAAAATATCCACGTCAAAAAGTATTCAGCAGAACAACCAACAAAAAGTTTCCTACCAGACTAATTGGGAAAACTTGAGAAAATAATGTTACAGATGAGAGTTGGTTGGATTTCCTAGGTCAAATGATAAATAGCTCTTTGTGACTCTGAAAGCAGCTTCTAGGTTGCAGTCTTGTGCTAGTCTGTGAGTTTTACTGATAAAGGAGTAAAGCCTTTACACTATTAATTTCTAAACAGGCTAATAGAGGAATCTTCAGGGCTCCTCCTCCTGGTCTCCACCTCAGCACACAAGGCATTTTAAAAGTGACTGGACAATATCCTTCTCTAAGATGTTACAACACAGGATCTGCCATGGCTAGAAAAGGCCTGTGTAAAATCCTCCCTGTGATAGGCTAAAGCAGTTCAACATATTCCTCCCTCTGTTGAGCCATCAGTGCCATCTTAGGCATCCTGGAAAACAGGGTGGCAGAACCCACAATCCTGAACATGAAGCAAATAGATGGTGTTCTTGGGAACATCTTAATCATTTTTCTCCTTCTAGTTCCATAGGTTTCCTGGTTTTGCTCCACTCAGCAACTTTTCAGTGCAGGGGGGCACTGAACATGACCTTACAGAATTAGCTACCTGCACAATTCCAGTATAAACTGTTCTCTCCGCGGGGCGATCAAAGACACTTTCTTTTCCATCAAAACTGAACATGTTAACTAAACCACCATGACAAACTCTGTGCTACTGCAGTCAAATCTAAATGGCTGTTCAGTGATGCACAACAACCTCTTCTTTTAAATCCCAGCCTGCTTTGGCTCCCTAACACAACCAGGTACAATTAGATTTTTTCATTCTTGCCACATCCCTTCCAACCACCTGCAGTCAGAGCATGTATTTCTCATCCAATCAGTCTGTGCTCTGTACCTGGCAGTGTGGAGATGACCTGAAGTAAATGGATAACAGAACCCACCTGCTGCCTGATTCCTGTCCTGAGGAAGCCTTAGAAAAGGTTTCAAGGGCTTAAGTATGTTGGCAATAAAGATCTGCCTTTGGAAATACATAGAAATATAACATAAGTAAAGGATCTTTTGTGGCCTGAGTTTAACCATTAGTGGCCTAGATTTTCTGACTCTGCACTTCAGTTCCTTTAGAACTTGTCAGCACTTCACAATCAGAATCAAATTTGCTAATATTGTAAAAACTAGCCCAAAACTTAGCCCAGCAGTGCTCCTTAACTGAAACTCAACATTGGATTAACCAGATTCACAGGCAGTAGAGCAAAGAGAAAGATATGGCAGATGCAATTCTAGCACAGCATCTGTCCATGCTGTGGCTTGAGTGACTCACTCTGGGTAAAATGGGAACTACCTTTAATTATCTTGAACCCAAACAAAGTCATTTTTGGAAATGCCCATCTGTTATAACACAGTCTGTTTTTTTCCAGGGCTGTTCAAATTCCTCCAACATTTCCAAGTATCCAAGAAAATAATGTTTTTTATATAGTTGACTAAATTTGCAATCTCTTCCTTTCCTTATGTCTGTGCATATATTATCGATATCTACACATAGTGGGGATTTACAACTGTAATTTAGCATTGCTCAGTTTATTCAGACAAAACTGAATAACAAAGGACTATCTGACAATACTGGGTGGTGCTGGATAGTATTACTCAGCTTTGCAATTATCTTATCTCTACTTGCACAGCCATGGTTTCAATCAAAAAACCCTCAGTCATTTCCACTCCCACTGCAGATAACGTGGGCCAAGAGATCACTTAATCTATGCCTGTTTCTCCACAGAGGTGATAACAGAAGTACAAACTTCCCTGGGATATTCCTGCACTGCTGCACGATGCCATTCCACCTCAAACCAGGTTTCCTCAAGACCAGAAGTCACAACTCAGAGTAGATGTGGCTCCTATCTAATTATATATTATTTTATTCACTTCTCCATAGACATTAAACTAGTCAAAGCTTGGTTTTCTCATTGTGGCTTTACAAGAGATGGAAACCACTTGGAAAGCCTTTTCAGCGTGGTTATGCAGCTGTGAGGAGAAGGACTTGGGGGTGTTTGTTGATGAGGAGCTCAACACGGGCACTGGCAGCCCAGAGCTCCCCTGTGTCCTGGCCTAAAGCAGAGGAGGGTGAGCAGCACTGGGAGGGAGGCGATTCTCCATCTGCTCAGGAGCATCCAGGACCCCACACCAGGATGTGGAGCTGCTGGAGAGAGTCCAGAGGAGGCCATGGAGATGCTCTGTGGGCTGGAGCCCCTCTGCTCTGGAGCCAGCCTGGGAGAGCTGGGGGTGCTCACATTGAAAAGGCTCCAGGGAGAGCTCAGAGCCCCTTCAAGGGCCTAAAGGGGCTCCAGGAGAGCTGGAGAGGGAATTCTCATGTAGTGAAATGAGATGGGCTTTAAACTGAAGGGTAGATTTAGATCAGATGCTGGGAAGAAATTCTTCCCTGTGAGGGTGGGGAGGCCCTGGCACAAGGTTATGGTTACCCAGAGCAGCTGTGGCTGCCCCTGGATCCCTGAAGTGTCCAAGGACACATTGGATGGAGCTTGGAACAAGCTGGGATAGTGGCAGGTGTCCCTGCCCAATGGCAGGGGTGTTGAAATGAGATGGGCTTTAAGTCCCTTCCAACGCAAACCATTTTATGCAAGAGATTTTGTGTTTCTCCATTGCACTGTGGGGGAAAACAAGGGCAGAAGGACACACAGGTGAGCTCTCTGAACACTCACTGCCCACTGGGCCTCAGGGAAGAACCACATTCAGCTCTTCAACTCTAATTTAGGATTCCAATATTTCACTGTTTAACTGCCATTAAAAGTTCCCTCCCTACCTGCCAGAGGAGCAAAGCTTTCTCTTTTTTTTTAAGGGAAACAAAAAACAAACTCAAAACAAGCAAAGAAAGCAGCAAAGCTCTCTCCGACCCCAAGCAAACAAATTCAAATTCAAACAAATTCAGCTCCACCAAAGAATCTTTTGGACACTGCTCCTTTCAGTAACAAAATAAAATTACCCAGGACTGCTTTGCCAAGGCTGTGACATATGTCAACTGCAACCATTGCTACAGTAGCATATTCTTAATTTATAGCTTTTACAGAGCATTTTCAGCTCTAATCATGCTTCTCTCACACTATTTAAATTTATTAAAAAAAAATAAAATTAAAAAACCCCGTAACACATATTCCCTAATGCACATTTGCAAGCAAAGCATCTATGGTATCAAATCCAGCATGACTCATGGTACAGAGCAAAAAGAGTAAGATGATTAAATAGACTGGCTCACCCAGCTTGTTTTTACACATCAATAAATATCCTCAACACAGCAGAAATAGAGATGTGGTTTTCTGTTTGGAGGTAATTCAAACACTGGCTCTTCTTCAGACCTTCCACACTATGTAAAATAGAGCTGGGCAAATAATTCATTATGAATTATTCATTCAATTAATTTAATTTCTTCTGCTCACTAATTAACTATCTTGACTTTTTTGAATGTTTTCATTATCTGAAAATTATTTACTCAACAGTTTCTATGAATAACTCCTTGCCTCTAGATTGTTCACAAGCAGATTACTGCAAGAAATCAAAATTGTAAATTCAAGCTGTGCTGAATAGTTTTAATTAGATATGCAAGTCACATGGAATTTTTCTGGTTCCTAGTTGGATATATGGAGAGAAAAATAAACCCACAAGGAACCCCACAACCAACACCACAGATTTCTCCTGCAAACAAACCCATTCCAGGACTAAAACTTATTTGCCACGAAAATTCTTGATATATTTATTTTATAGAAGAGGAATGATTTTATCTTACTCTTTGAAAAAAAAACCTCAAACCAGTCAACTGAGAACTTTAATTTAGAAAAGTGAAACACACCCTATATGTATCTACTTTTTAACCACTTCAGTTTCTCCTGCAAATCTGGGTCCTCTTCCAGGCTGAGCCTCCTACATCAGTGTCCCTACAGCAGTGGGGCAGGAGTGCAGTGCCACCAGCACCACTGGGGTGAAGGGAATCTCCCAGTTCTCCCCTTTGCTCCCCACCAAGGAGAAGGTCAGCCAGTTCAGCTGGCTCTAGAGGAGCTCTTACAGAGGTTGTGTGGTTCTTTTTCTGCTTTGCAGAGGAAATTGAGACAGGTTTGGGATAAACAAAGACTCTAAGTGGAGTAACTTGTCTTTTGATGAAATCCTATCTCAGCACTGGGTTCTGATCCTTTACAGCAGAACCTGGGCTGCCTCTGACTCCCAGCTACAGACACAGACATCAAACCATGTCCTTGTCTTGGCTGGTTAATCCAATTGTAAGAAGCACAAAAGGGAATGATGGAATGGGGAACAACTGCCAGTGAGCAGAGCATGGTCAAGAGCAGCAAACATTGCTGGGGAACCATCTACATACACAGACACAAGGTGGATAAAAAGTCTTTCAGCTTTTCAGCAGAGCAAAATAAGTTTTTCTCTGCATCATTTAATAAGAACACCAACAAAAAAAAATCCTCCTGAAACCCCAAATCTCCCTTGGACACATCTTCCTACAGCTGTTGGTGTTTGTAAATGAAAGCTCACTTCCCCTCCCTCCACAGTGAGAGGAAAAGGAGAAGTTAAGATGGTAAATCATCATCTCTCAGAGCACAGAGTGTTTCAGAAGGAAATGGAATTACCTTGCAGCTCTGTCCTGCTCCTTGGAGGAGACAGCAGCTCCTGGTGTGGGATGGAAGGTGGGACAGCCACCATCACCTGCTCTGGCCCCAGAGGATCCAGCTAAACCACCAAGCCATTCTCTTGCCAGTTTATAGCCCCCACTATATCTGCTCCCCACCCAGCTGAGGTGGAGGCCTTGTGTTGTGGGCCCTCATCAGGTTTGAACAATCAGCCTGAACAATCACCCTGAATGGAGCTCCTGGGACAGGGGTGCTGAGAGTGAGTTGCTCAAAATTAGAGTTCAAATTGGGGTGATAATTAACAAAACATAGATCTTCATAAGAAATGTGCCAGATTTGGATATATTCACCCCCAAGAACAAATCTTTGCCTCATCTGTGTGCAGATGATAAATTATTTTGCTTTAAATCCTGAAGTGTGAGTTTGACCTTTTCCTTCAGCACATTAAAGACCCTGTACTCGCAGCTGAAGACCTCATGAAACACGAAACTGTGCCTGGGGTTTGCCAAGTGGAACGTTTAACATGCCTTACAAATAAGATTGTCTTTTAAAAAAACACTTTCAGATAGTGCATGTTACAAATAGATGAATTATTATTTCTGTTAAAATTATTCCTATCATTGTCTTTAATCTAATATAGAGTATTTCCAGCCAACTAAATTTAGGTAAAATTAGTGTCCTACAGTATTGTTATTCACACACAAAAAAAAATTTCTAGAATACCACACAGACCTGTGTTGATTAAATTCTTCAATATTTAGGGCCAAACACCAATTCTGCTCACAAAACCAACCCGAACTCATTTCTTGACTACTGGAATTCCACTTGTTAAGTCTCCAGCATACGTGTTACAGCAAACAGATGAAAGTGTTGGTGACAATGTGCATAATGAAGAGACCCCATTCCTTACAGAGAAGGCTAATTAATCATTAGGTGAGTGCTAGTAAATTTTCTGAATCACCAAGTTTCTGACAGACACGCTGTTAAGGCAGCAAAATGCCCGCAGATGTTGCTTGCCCATCAGAGGGGAACATATTCTCTTGAGGGCTCTGAGCATCTTGTCACAGTTTATTTATTTATTTCTGAACAAAACAAAAAAAATTAACAAACCCATGTAATGATTAATGTATATGTGCAAGCAAATGATGATAGCATGAAGCCTATTAATAATTAAAGCCAGTGCTGGATTTTAAGATACTAAAGTTGAAATGTGAATTGCTTTCCAGCAGCTCTGGAATGGTACAGTTAATGAATCTATTGCACTCTCTCCCAAATAGCTTCAGCATAACTTAATTCAGAGAAAACAATCCTGGATTTTCACAGCAGGAGTCTCAGTTTTACTTTACTTTCTCCCTATGCCTTTTAGCAGTTTACTGGAGCAGTCTCCACACGAAGGCTCCATCACCAGGTTCAGTAACCTGTGTCATTGTCCCCCACTGGATACAAAAGGCAGAGCCTTGGAACAGCTCTGTGTTTGCCAAGAACCAGGATGTGGCCAAACATCCACAAACCCAAAGGCAAAATGGGACCAACACCAAACAGCCTTTGTGATGCTCCAGAAACGTGGGTCAGGTTTCTGCAGGATGGTCATTAGGACAGGGTTCTCCTCAAGAACACCTTAGATCTGCAGTTTCATTTAAATCATCCTTCTCCTTCACAGATGTTATAAGAATGGTCTCAGAAAAACATTAATGAGTATTTTTAAAAGTATTTCTGTAACCACAGGGGTATTTTTCAGGTGCAGAATTCCAGGCAGGGCCTCAGCAGGACTCAAGTTTGAAACCTCTCTTCCTCACTAAACGTTTTCCTTTCAACAGCCTTGAACTTTTCCCCCCCCACCATTACAAAAGAGTCTGGCATATATGAAAGCTCCCATTTCTTTTATTCCTCCCCCTCCCTCCCCAGGTATTAATTACATTATAGTTCATTAGCTCAGCTCATTAAGACCACAGTACAGGTAGGAAATAAGTAATTGGCTAGGTACAATTATTACATTAATTTAATTAGCTGTTTTGTGCTTTTATCAAAAAGGTGACCTCTGTGGAGTCTGGAATAGGTTTTCCTCCCTTGCTGCTTGCTGGGTTGCAGCCTTGGGTCTGTGATTACCTATGAGGATGAAAAGCAACATTCAAATTGCTTTTGGTGGGGTTCAGGCTGAGGGGAAGAAGCAGCTGCATCCAGATACTGCTGTACAGGAGTGATGCATTTTAATGTGACTTACTCAGACACCCCTGATGCTCTATTGTGTCCAGGCAAAGCACAAGCCTGGATGTGGAGAATGAGGGATTGTAGTGCTCGAGACAGGCCAGATCTCTTAAGAATCCATGAAAGCCAGAGCAAAAGGGTTAAAACCCATGAAAAACACAGAAAATATTCACACATCTGCACAGGAGCATGGGCTGGCTTGGTGAGAGTGCCACAGGGAGCACAGCAAACCTTTCACCCCGTGTCACTGTGAACGCCTGCACAGGGCTCAGCACAGGCCACCCTAAAGGGGCTTTTATTCCAATATTTCCTTAATTAAACAACTAGAATGATTTGTTCCTGAGAACACCACACAAATGAACACCGTGGATGGAAGCAGCCCTAGGGATGCTTTCAATTAAAACAGCAGTTGGTGGGGGTGGCAAGGCACGGTCCAGTTGCTAATTAAGTAAATGTGACATCTCCCACTGACTAAGGTGGGAGCTGGACAAAGCCCAGAACAGAAAGGGAGGGGATCAAGCAGCAGGTTCAAGACAGTTCAAAACAACACTAAGAGGTTTAATTGTCACTGTTATAGGAAAATGTGTAGCCTAAAACAGAGTTTCCAAAGAATCTTCTATCTAGATAGAACCTATAGATGCCTTAAGTTTAGGTAAAAAAACAAAGCAAAATTTTAAGTAAAAAAGGGAAATTTTTAAAATGTTCATCTCTGTGTTAAATAAAAAAAAAAATCTCTTCAAAAATAAAGTACCTATGACTATTTTGAGGTTTAACATTTTCATTGTATCACAGACATAAACACACCTAAATCTCACATTGTTAAAATCCAGGTTTGTACACTTACTGCTCCAATATTACGTCACTTCCCAGTGCTGACAAACACCACAAACAATTCCTGTCTGTTTGTGCAATCACACAAGGGATGGAGATGGGGTTACAAATTATCTCCAGAGAAATAAGAGGCACAAAACAAAAGCTTGTCAAGTCAACTGGAGCAAATTGGTATTGTGCTGGAACAAACTGGAGAATTAACAAGCAATACAAATGAAATCATGGACAGCTCGAGCAGATCCATAGTTTATCTTCCAGAGTCTGTTAATGTCAATGTCAGTGGAATTTGCACAAGCAACAAACCCTCAACCTCAGCTCTACACCAGCTGACATTTCTTTCCTTTTAAAATTGGCAGTGGAACCTAAATTTAACCTCTGGAGAATATGCCACATGACATCTGTGTTCTTTACATGTTCAGCTTAAGACTTTGAAAGCTAATTTATCCATGCAGCACCTCAATAAGTGACTCGCCTAGCAACTGCTGAACTCCTGTCACTTGTTGGCTCCTGGCAGCAGAGCCTTTTTCTCTTGAGAACTCATTCTTTAATAATGACCGTCTCAGACCCCTGAGGAAGACACTAATGAGCATTTGAAAATGCCAAAAAAAAAAAAAAAAAAAAAAAAAAAAAAAAAAAAAAAAAAAATATATCTAACGGCGCTCACTGATTTTTTTAAGAAACAACACCTGTTAAAAGTGATCATTGTACCAATAGATTATTTTTTTTTGCAACAAATTGTGCCAGGCTGTGTTATTAGATTCATGTTGAATCTCATGGCCAAAATACAAGCACTGAAACAGACGCTTGAAATACTGAAAGCCAAATCAAAGATCTCTTACAAAGTGTTGCTTCTGCTACAAGCTTAAGAAAACAGTATGTGAGAAGAATTTTGAAACAAATATCCCCTCCAAAGCAAAACAGCTTGAAAATAATAAAGTAAAGTGACAAAAGTGCCTTTCCAAGATCCCCTGGATCCAGACGTAAGCCAGTGAGGAAGGGTATGGAGAAGTGGCTTTTCCAAGTGACACTGGGCTGTCCTTGCACTGAGGGGAGGCAGAAGTGCCTCAGACACAGATGAGGCTCTGCACGTTTTGCCAACTTTCTGCAGAGTTTCTGCAGCTCTACAGAGAAAGCACAAATTTTTGCAGCCATGTGTTTACTGAATTTCTATTAGTGAAAGCAGGTTTTCTTACCCAGTTCCACCACCGGGCAATGCAAAATAATTCCAGAACTGCAAAATAAATATTCTATATAAATAATAAATATATAATAATAATAATAATAATAAATAAATGGAGAAGACAAACACAGAATGCAGGCACACATTGGCCAGAAGGTCTGGTGTCATACACCCTGTTCTCTGTCTGTCCACGAGGTTTGGATGCTCCAGGGGTGTGACAGTGGCACAACAAGGCAAGTCTGCAATGTATTTACATGAGTGTGAAATGGAGACTCTGAGTACCAAATAAAAGCAGGTACCTCTACCACTTCACAGATATTGTAACATCTTCCCCTAAAGAAATAAAGTGGTGTTGTACCCAGCTGTATTAGCAACAAATCAAATGTTCTGCAAACACCATGAGACCAGGAGAAAATGAGTTTGAGATATTATCCTTCCTCTTTACTTACACGCCCCCATTTGCAGAAACACTCAACTCTATCCTCCCTTTATATTAGAGGGAAATTAATTAAATGGGTAATAATTTAGAACAAAAAAGGAGAAATAACCTGTAGCACAAAGATATTATTAATGAAGAACTGTTACTTGAGAATAGATGGATAGATGCATTAAAAGGAAAACAACAAGGAATAATTTAACAGGTATAAAACTGTGCCTTTCAGATATACCCATGGTCATTTCAGTAAAATGATGTGCTTGTTTTGGAGGAATCCAACTCTCCTGAAAGCTAGGTAAGAGTTTAAATTACCCCATCCATTTACAGTTATTGAAGAGTAAATTGCTAAAGGAAGCTGTGTCAGAGAATAGGTAGATATATGCTGATAGCATCTTGTCACCAACCTGAGATGGGCTCTTCCACTTGAATATTCAAACAACTTTACACAGGGAAAAAGAATGGTTCATATGCATTATTGAACCATTGTACAAATGCCATCTGAATCAAAACCCTAGATTGGACTCTCCGTAAAATAGGAACAGTTTTAAAAGTCTCCTGATTCCTGTCTGTAGACTGGAGGCATCAAATAAAGCACTGGAAAAAAAAAAAAAAAACAAAAAACAAAAACAAACCAAACAAACTAAAAAACCCCACATATCCAAATTTGTTTGCTCTGCCAAAATTCACACCCCCAGAGGTGCTCATGTGCAAAGAGTTTGTGCACTTTAACCACTCTTGGAGGAAGTGAATGAGCTTGGAGTACTGGAAACCAGCAGAAAAATAATTCAGATCCAATAAAAGCTGTGGCTACAGAGAACAGCCTTCATTCCAAATTCTAAGTTCCAGAAAAAATGCCATCCAACCCACCAGAACATCTGTGAGAAAAGCAGCTTTTGAGTTTGGTGTGCAGCCACTGGCAGACCTTAAGGACAGAGCGTGGCAAATGGCCACGGGGGCCAGGGCAACCATTCCCTCACTCTGCCTTTGGTTACTAAGGGTTGTTCTTCTGCTTACTAATTTCCTCATTCATTTAATTCAACAAAAATAAACACAAAGCTGAATTTCAATTGCACGTGGTTAAAATTAATCTCTTCAGATTCTGCAGACCCCAAATCCTCTTGGTACAACTTAATTTTTAAGGGATGCCCAGCAATGATTTGCTGTGAGATGAATAATGCATTTATATCACATACTAGTTGTAGCAAAAATAATCTATAAATGTTTAATAAATATCCTGTAATGCTTTTGGTGAGAATGTTATAAATAAGTAACAATAGATTTGCAATGAAATATTTATATGCATTTTGGCTATTGTTATGCTTTAAGTGTTCAAGGAGCCATTACTAACAAAGTGAATGGAGTTATCAAGGTTATAGATATGTTCTGCAAGCCATTTATAATGA
Source organism: Zosterops lateralis (assembly GCF_965231275.1). Classification (NCBI taxonomy): domain Eukaryota; kingdom Metazoa; phylum Chordata; class Aves; order Passeriformes; family Zosteropidae; genus Zosterops; species Zosterops lateralis. Next base: position 11,969,659 of record NC_139775.1, read on the forward strand.
AATGCTCAACACTTAAAGTAAATGCATTTGTAGAGGTTGTTGACAAAGTGTAAGTGTCTAACAAACCATTCATACTAAACTCCACGCAGATATAAATGATACCTAGGCATTTGATAAGTCATTTATAGTGGGACAGGAAACTCTTCTCTGCTGGAAAAATATTGCAAGATCCTGAGTGCCCCTGTATCCCATCCCTGCATCATGCTTACAAATGCATGGTTGGAGCTTGACAAATCCCTTACAACTAATATTTTTAGGATGCAGCTTAGCTGTTATCCAGATAACCTGAACTATGGGTTTTACCCACACCTCTGAGGGTCCAGCCTGGCAGAGAAGTGGCAAAAATCAATTAACGAGACGGCATCATGATTGAGTGTGTCATGAAAAATCAAAAAGGTTTTAATAAGGAAAGAAAATAATACAAACACAAAGACAAAGCCAAGCACAGTATAGAGTCAAATCTCCTACTTGTACACCACCTCGAAAAGCCTGGAGGTTCTTTGTTCTCTCTTCAGTACTTAACAGTTCAGGTGGGCTTTTTGGCTCTTGGCTCAATTAGATGAACAACAGGCTTTGAGTTACACTCTCAGAGCCCAATCCATGCTCCTGTGCTGGCTCCAAGCCAATTACAATGAGGGAAACATAAAACTTTCCAGTTAAACTTCCTAAAATGTCTAAAAGTAAACTGAAACTGTATCCCTATTTGGAAGCACCTGCTGGAGGTGTGGCGTACATTACCACAATCAACAGCACAGATAACTTCCAGACATCCACTGGGGTCCAAGAGCAGCCTGAGGGCTCCTCCCATTCTGGATAATCCTGAGTACCCACTGCCCAAGGCACTGCTGTGGGATGGACACAGGGAATGCTGAACCATCCCTGGTCCTTGGCAGAGTGAGAACAGCCCTGGGACCAGGATCTGACCCCGGCAGGACCAACTGTACCAACCTGACAGACTCAGAGAGCTCCTGGTGCTGTTTGAAAAGACAGGCATGAGCTGTTCCCAGGGATATTAGTGATGGATTTGTGCCACACACTGTAATCACACACTGACCCTTCAGATGTCACAGCACCTGTCCCCGTGGGGAGCACCCGAGGCTGCCTTCGGCTCCCACAGCTGCCCCAGGTGTTGCTGCTTTGTACTCTGGCCTTCCTGAGCACTTTCACAGCTCCTATAAAACACCCTGGGCTCTGCAGCAGCTGCTGCTCACAGCTCTTACTGACCCTCAAAGGCTGAGATGCCCAGGACAGCAACATTGTTCTCATGACAGGAAATCATCGTGATTCCTCACTTAGTGAAAAGAGCACTACAAATAGCTGGAAAGGTTTAAAACCTGTCTGAAATAATACCATTAAAGGTGGAAGGATTTAACTTGCTCTCACACAGCCACTCAGCCAGGGCTTAACAGTAGGGGATTTGGCTTGGAAAACTGCAGCAATATCAGGGCAACAAGTTGAATACAGGAAAAAAAGTAATACTCATTTCTGTATTTCAGTTAATCTTCTAAAACATGGGTCTATTATTGTCTGCTGGAAGATGCATATGGCCACAATAGAACTGAGAAATAAATGAAGACTTCCTTTCAGTCCCTCACGAAGGTGACAAAGTGGATGCCATTGAAAGGAAGAGGACATCGATGTGAGATAAATTAGCCAAATCACTTGCTGGAAATGTGGGATTATATTAGGTTAAACTTCAGAGGAAATAAATAGAATTTTAAATTCAATAACTTTTGTTGACATTATGAGCTACTGTGTATGAACTGTAATGCAAATTTAATTGCTCAACTATTCTGTGTGTTCCAGAGCACTGATTCATTCCAGGGTCAGTATGGGGTTTGCTCCCTTTGTGTCTCTACCAGGAGTGTCAGGCACATGTGGGAAGTATTAGATTTTGCTCTTCACTTCTCTCCTTTCAAATTTCAAGATCAGTCTGTGAAAATAACCTTCACTCTGTCTTTGGCTAGCTGCAAAGGTAAATCCTTATCTCAACTTTATCCGTATCCTCAGTTTTATACCAATGTTAAAATATTACAGGGAAATATTTTCTAATAATTTTACATTAATGAGTGATAAATTACAGGGGAAATACTACTTAGAACATCCATATTAAGACTAAATGAGTTGTTCATTATTAATATAGTACCATAAATATAAAAAGAGAATTATAAATAATTAGGTTATGATTTTGTATTGTAAAACGCTAGAAATTATCTTTTTATTTCAAATAATTTCAATAGATGTTGGAAAAGCCATCCACCCTTTGGCTCAGACTTTCATGCCAATGAAGCAATCTGAGAAGGAATGTCTGCTCCAAATGCACAGCCCCTGCCATGCCTGAATCCAGAGCTGATTTCACTAACAGAGAGTTTTTTTGCTGAGGATTAAAAAATTTGAACTAACACAACCAAAGATTCTAGAAAAATGAAGTAATAACAATTTTTACTTGTATGGGATAACATCTTTCCTGTTGTGATCATAAGCATTTTATAAGCATAGGAGTCAAAGAAAAGCCACCAATACAGAGAGTGTCCCTGTGACCTTGTGCTAAACATCCACAATAGTGCCAACAGCAGCTTTTGACTGGAGTTCATCCTCCCACGTTTCCAGATTTTAGACTCTGAGAGTCCTAAAGAACAACATGGCCTTTTACCAGCAAAATATAATACAGTGAGACAAACTCAGATTTATTTTCTCATAGTTTTTTTTTTCCTTTTCTTCTCTCATTTCTTAAGCTTCCCCGATAAATGTCCTCTGATACATCCACTAAAAGCTGCTGATGGTGATGCTGCCTCATCACAAAAAATGAGGTGAAAAGAAATGGTGTTCAGGCAGTGCATGAAACAATAGAAAAGATAAGTTTCAGTGACTTTCCTAGCAGCTGACTAATACTGGGGTAAAGGAATCAAATACTTGGTGTTTAAGTGAGAAAACAGGGGCTGCGCCATGTACAGTGATGACATTTCATACAGGAAATCCTTACTAGGGTGCCAGAGGGGTTTGGGCAGTTTAAACTTAACCTGGTGATGGAATTGGGAGAAGGGATCTACAATATCTTTCTCCATCCTCAATATTAGAGGCCCTTCTGTACAAAGATGAATTTGCACAACCCATCATTAATACAAGCTCTGGAAACTTATCACTTCATAATTTTACTTTGTCACAGATCTAAAAGAAAAAATGACATGTACACAGCAAGTGACAAACTGCAATCTCACAAGCACCGTGTCTATGCAAATGCTGTCAATAAAGTTCTAAACAGCTCATCCATTGCCAGGCTCATACCCAAAATTGAAGCTCTTCTTACCAAGCTCTCGCAGGCTGGAGGTTATTTTTCATTTAGATAAGACTGTTTAAAATATAACTATCGTGCTGAGATATCATTTGTCTTACCCATGCTTTGAAGAAGCACGATTCAGAATTTTGCTTGCCAGCTTCACAGGGAGAGAGGTGAGTGTCACAGCTGCCTTCCTGTGGCCCTGCCCCACTTCCCATCCCCTCTCCATGATCCACAGGATCCTCTGCAGGCCACCAGCACTGGAGTGTCTCTGGACCAGCCAAATCAGTCAAATCTCCACACATTTTTTTGTTTTATTACTGGGGTTGGATATTTTTGATGCTGGGCTGTCCCTGAGGTCACAGAGGAGCAGGAAGTGAGAGCCAGCACAAGGGAAGCAGTGGAAGGGCCAGTCAGGAGGACAAGAATAAGACCAACCCCACCAGGCTGCAGTGACCTGTTAGCCCAGCTTCAAGTGGATGACAAAAACATCTGAGCCTGACTGTAGCCCTGGTTTCATGCCTGAGGTGTTTTGGTTTTCTGAAATTCTTTTCCCAGAGAATTTTCTGTAAAAAAGAGATATGTTTTTGTAAATTATACCTATCTTTTCATTCCTTTCCCTAGGAGGGACTTCTTCTTGATATCCCTCTGGTCTGATCAATGTGATTGAAAAAGTTTGTCTTTGTTTCACCAATCAAATTGGTCTGTGTAGAACAGTATATAAAAGAGACACATACTAAAAACAAAGTTGTCATTGTCAACCTTCTAAAATCAAAGTCTGTGTTGTTGTAATATGCAACAACATCACCTGACTATCCTAAAAATGTGGTTTCTCTGTGGCCACCCCAAGAAGACTGAGGAGCCTTGCACCTGCAACTGAGGTGTGTATTCTGCTCCTGCATCCTCTGCATGAAAAGAGCAATCTCAGATGGGGACAAAAAATGTGGCCAGCTGATAAAAACATGACTGTAGAGATGCCTCAAAATGAAAACCGGTAAGAAATGCCTAGAAAGAGGAACATGGACACATAATTATTTAATGAAGGTTTGTGTTTTCATGTGACCATCTTAATGTCATAGCTGTGCTCCAAAATAATAACTATATGAAGAAGGTCTATAATTAGGGGACATCAAGAGCTTCACTGCAAACTGGAATAGCCTGTCAGGTTGAGATTTCTCTTTCAAAAACTCTTGGAATTGCAATGACAGGAGTTCATTTAACGGATAAAAGATAGTGATACTGCTGCTTTCTTGTGTTACTGATCTTGCTCTTAATGAGAAATGGTGGGGTTTTTTTCCCTTTTTCTGTTGGAAATTATGCATTGAGCCTCCAGCCTGCTCATATGCATTCAGTGCAATTGAAAAGGTTCTCCCAGTTTCTGAGGCTGTATATTCAATTAATGTAATATGTCACAACATTTTCAAAATGCAAGTTTCTTAGAAAAAGAGACATTACTGTGAAAAAGGAATTTAAAATACATGTAAAACACATTTTCTTGGGAAACTATTTGATTCAAATTGTTAGAAGACAAAAACCCATAAAGGTCTTTCTTATGCCTTCCTTCTTAATCTTCAGCCAAAGTTTCAGGACCATAAACTGGCATCAATAGAAGCTGCATCTCAGGAATGAAAGGAATATATGGCCTTTAGAGAAAGAAATTTTTACACTTAAAAGAGAGAGAAGGAACATTTCTACGCTTTGCAGTCATTCAGCATAAAATTACTTACTTATTATTCATGACTATCTTTAAATGCTTTATTGAAGCATAATGCAAAAAAGTACCTGCTCTTACTTAAACCCCAAAATTTCACCTATCCGTTCTATATTTGGGCTTTGGCTTCAACATCTGTTAAACAATTCCATTATTTCCCCTATTTTTTGACATTGCCAGGTCAGTGTACCAATCATTGCTTTGGTCAGGACCAACCAGCCACCAAAAAAAAAAAAAAAAAAAAAAAAAAATTAAAAAAAAAAAATCCACAGCAAATGCAATTGTTGGCAAAAAGAGAGCTAAAGATGGAGTTGCTAAGTAGGACAAAAGAGAGTCTGAGGTGCAGCATGGCTTGCTTTGGGTATTCAGAGTCTTGGGACCTCACAGTGGATGTTTTCCTCGAGGATTGCCAGGAATGTTTGTTTCTGTTGGGGATTAAGTTTGTTCCTTTTTTGCTTTAAAGATTTTTTCCCCATAAGTTACCAAGGAGACTAAGTGTTGGATATTTAAAAGTATTTGTCTAAAATAAAGAGGTGGCCAAAGCTCAGTTGGGGAGATTTTTCTTTTATCTGTTGTAACTCCAAAAAGGAGGAGGTGACTGCCTTCCCTGATAACAAGCCAGCTGTTAAAAAACAGGTGGGCTGTTGTTTCTTATCTCTGCTCAGTCTTCCATTACCCCTATGGGAATATCTTCTGTTAATGGGCCACCAAGGCTCACTAATGGCATGACACATTTCATCATCCTATTGTGAGATGCTCCACCCAGGGAGGAGGAGCCAAACCATTTCCACCTGGATAAAAAGGAGCCACAAGTGTCATCAGGCACTCTGGTGTCCCCATGGGACTCCCAAAGGAAGACCAGACCCATCTCTGGACCCCTGGCTCCACAGGACCATCTCTGCTTCCAACAGGACACATCTGCCACTCCAGCAGGGCTGACTTGGACTGTTTCCAACACCCTGACCAACAGGGTGTCAGGTTGTATTTCTGACTCTATCAGGCTTTTCTAGGATTCCTTGTTTGTTTGTTTGCTTATTCTTTTGTACTCCAACATTTGTATTTATAATATTCCTAGTAAAGAGCCGCTATAGCTATTCCCAAAACCTTTGCTGACAGCCTTTTAATTCCAAATTTATAATAATTTGGAAAGGGGGAGTGGGAGGCTGACATCCCAAGGGAGACTCCAATCTTCCTTGGCAGATACCTGTCTATCCAAACCAAGACAGTTTCCTTGAGCCCAAAATCTTCACATACCTCCACTAAGCTTTCTCATGCCACACTAAGTCCTTTGACTTATTCCTCTCATGTGTGCTCAGGATATACAAGCTGTGCTTTCTCAGGTATTTTGGGAGTAGGGAAATGGAAACTCCTGATTTCCTCCTGCAGCCTTGTCTCAGACTGGCTTCTGCAAATCCTGGTGTATCAGCAAGCCTTTAGTCCTACCTGGGGCTGCATCCCAGGGGAGCTGGGGAGAAATCAGCTCTACAGAAAGAATGAACTTCTGAGGAGCAGAAAACTATCCTCCTGAATCTGGCTGAGGAATAACAAAGCACAGAAAATATCTGCCAGTGGCTGAATCAAGCCCAGTGTGGATTCAGATCAATTTCTCCAAAGCATTAAGCAGACAGATATCAAGCATGTATTTACAGTTTGCAAAGATTATAAAGAACTGTGTTAGTAAAGAAAAAACAGTTACTTTGTTTATCAAACTCTTTCATCTCTTAATGGTTGCAACTTTTCTGGTGTCAGGAACTGCTGTCTGCTTTATTTCCAAATTCAGGTTCATGCAAGTCCTTCTTGGGTAGAGAACATGAGTGGAGTGACTTCCCCTCCTGCCCTCCTCCAGCTTTACTCAACAGAGCTGACACTTCATGGACAGCCCAGAAGCACCCCTGTAGCAATGTATTTGAGCAGCTTAGGCCACAGTGTGCTCCAGCCAAACCATCTTTAGTCATTCTTATCAGAACCCTCTAGAATTTGTCAAGGTTACTAAGACATAAATTGTTCTAAAATAAGAAAGAAGAAGCTGAAAAATAGAATACCAAGACTGAAAGAACTAGATAAAGGAGGCCCATAAAGCAATGGACTCTAACCAATCATATTTCCTGAGAAGTGCATGCTGAATGTGTGGACAAGATAAAGGCACCAATCAAGTAATACATCATCATGTAAACAGTAGTTTTAGAATGTATAAATATAGCACAATGAAAAAAATAAATGGCTTCTGCCTAATCGTATTGGTTGGTTGTCCAGAAGTTCTGAGCTCCCACACACCCTCTGCTCACCTGCATTTCACATTCCCTATTACCACTGCACATCCTCAAGGGCCCTGGTCTAGGCACACATTCCTCACCATCCCTCTAATTTCTTCCCATTGCAGCCCAAGCTACACTATTTTACTCAGCTGTAAAGGAATGGCTGAAGCACTGACACCCTCCTTTGCTTTGCAGCTGCTACAGATTGCTGTGCTAGGGTGGGTTGTTTCCCACACAAAGCTTTGATCCCCTATAGTTAAAGAGAGACTTTAGGCCATTCTAATTACCAGTCTAATTACCAATGACACAGACTCCGAGCTTCAGAAGGCTGAAAACGACTCCTTTATTTTTGGGATGTGTCTCCCTTTTATACTATTCTACACAGACCAATCTGATTGGTGAAACAAAGACAAACATTTTCAATAACATTGGTCAAACCAGAGGGACATCAAGAAGTCCCTACTAGGGAAAAGAATGAAAACATAGGTATAGTTTATAAAAAATGTCTCTTGTTTACAGAAAATCTCCTGGGAAAAGAATTCCGGAAAACCAACACATCTCAGGTATGGAACCAGGGCTACAACCACCCTCTCCCTTCAGGCTGACCCCTGGCTGGGTCCTTGCTCCAGGAATCCTCTGGCATGAGAAAGCCATGGAAAACAGTGACCTCATTCCCATTCTAGAAAGAAGACAGCATATCCCAAAAGGCCTTTTCCCTTTGTTTAACATGAGCCCAGGGTACACACCTGAGGCCATTCTGGAAATGAATGGACTCCTCATCCCGCTGGCACGGCCTCCCTGCCGGCTGGAAGTTTGCTCTTGGGGCAGTGATTCTGCAGGAATGCAATCATTTAAGTGTGATTTATGGCGGGGCTCTGTGCAGCTGGCTTAGTGCAAGGTGAGTGCACAGCAGTGCTTTAATAGTCCTTTTCCATTAGCAGGTATGTTTTTCAGTTGGCTTCCCTGCGATTGGGAGAGTTATAAACGTGAGGTATAAAACACTGTTGGTAAATGTCTGCAGGCGGAGAGAGGGTTTACTGCTCGCCTCTCCCAAGGTGAGATAACTGTGTGCCTCCAGAAAATAACCTTCCAGGTGATAGCTGTGACTAAAAATTTGACGTGGAGAAGGGAAGAATGTTTGCTCTTCCAGCTTAAAAAGAACATCTATTCAGAAGCAGATCTAGGGGGGGAAAACAACCTTCTCTTTTCTTGCTCTGCTCTTCTTGCTTATAGGCTACCTCTCTGAACATCCACGCCGATGCTAAATGGCATTAATAATTGCTAAGTTGTATTAAATTGCATATCAATCAAATTAATAATGTCTACCGTACTTGAGGCATTTAGGTTCTTCAAAATCACTAGCATCTGCTCCTATTAAAAATGCCAGATGATTTGCAAATCCAAACTTTTGGTGAAAAACGTTAGCTAACAAGGTGAAGTTAAAATTTACATCTTATTCTGGCATAATGAATATAATTAAAAAGAGTGATAAAATCCTTTGATTAACCCTCATCCCATTTTGCACAGCACTATTATGCAAATTAAACACTGAAAACTTAGTACCAGCAAAAGGTTCTAATATAAATATATTCTAATTTAAAAATTAACAAAATATAAAAACACGCCACTGGATCTCTGTGACTGAACCCTTTGTCACTGCTGAGTTAAAAAGCATAACTGGGGGCATGTGCCACCGTGAGATAACTCATGTCTTGAGTTACTGAGGGATTAGAGTTTGTTCCTGTTTCTTCTACCAGGCATCGTATTATTCCCACAGTTATTTTGGTGTATAATTTAATTAGCCTCCATACTATAATCAAGCTGTGCTCTGTCATCAGAAACGTTCAAACCCTGCAAAACATGCATCAGAATTGCTGTGTTCTGGGTAGCTGGGTTTTGTTTCAGTGCCTTCAGCACTGGTGCTATTTTTCTAGTGGTAAAGTCCTAACAAAAGCATTCATTTGAAGTTCTGCCTGATCAAATGACGTCTGGCATGGCTCTGAGCATTTCAAATCTTGGTTCAAAGTCCTCTCAGTGGGCTCCCCAAAGTCCCTCCTGTGGTCTCCATGAAGGCTGTGGCTGAAGACAAAAGCACAGCAGCAGTTCAGGGTTTTCAGGTTTCTTCTCTTCCGTGTGTATATTTGGTTTGCAGGACAAGCCCTGGGTTCCTGCCTGCAGTTTTTTCAGGTGGCTGAGCCTGCTTTTCTAGCACAGGGCTAGGAGAGCTAACAAGTGTTCAAAATAGAAACTTCTTGAAATTCACAATATCCGCGTTGCAGAGAAAACTATCGCTGTGCAGGGGCACAGATGAGGTGCTACAGGGGTTGTAGCCTATCTCTCAAATCCCAGCTGCTGCTCAGAAATACTGTATACAACGCTCCTACCAAATCTACAGCAAGTCATTGACCAAACTACTTGTCTGCTTCTCCCCCTCCCATCCAAATTAGAGTAGCTAACTTAATGAAAAATGATTTTTTTTTTTCTTTTTGTCGCTTAGGAGGGTCTGAACATAAAGCTCTTATCACCAAGCCACAGCTGTAGGAGGAATCCTTTAATCACAGCCTTCCTCCTTGAAGAAGAATATAGATTTATGACCGGACTTTGGTTACTGAGCGAGAAAGAAATATTGCCAGCAGCCACCATACTACTTCCCATAGGCTGTAAACAGCTTTAATCTGCTTTAGCTGTCATTTTGAAGTCGAGAGATATTAGAGTACAATGTAATTATGTAGTTGTGGGCAGAAGCACAGTTTATTTTCTTTAAACCAAAGTGGCAGAGGTAAATTCGTAGCCTGTGCCTAAACAAACAAATCCTCCTCCCGTGCTCTGGCTGCCACTGTGGGTGCAGCAGTCCCAGCCCTTTGGTGCTGCTCTGCTCCTCCTTTCCTGGGGACTCCTGGTCCCCATCATGCTGGGATTCATTTGTCTTTCTCTCCCAGAAATACAGAAAAGAGAATATTTTCTTGACTAGTACAAAAAGCTGCTGGAAATGTTGTTTTTTTTAGGGGCATTCCAGGCACATGTTCATCTCTGAGTTTCCCAGGGGTGAGAATCTGCTCCCAAAAGCACAGACACTCATTTTCTTATTTGCTTCAATATAACATATGTGTGTGGCTATAGAGAAAGTATTAGAATAGCCTGGTTAGGTATCACTTATCTTTGCTTTTCTACTTTATAGGGCTTCTCAGGAAAGACAACTCCTACATAATTATTGCACACCAATAAAAGTGTGTTTAGATTCCCCTCCCCCCCATCTCTGGGAAAAAAATAAAGCAATTTCCTTGGAATATTTTTGTGGGTTTTTTTAGGAAAGACTACTAAATTCAAGTCTGGAATATGCAGGTTCCAGGTGCAGCATTTACTGGAAGAGTTTCCTGTGTTCTAGGTGAATGCTGTAAACTCTCAGTCACAGGGTTACCTAATGTTCTGGTTTAGATGCAAGGTGAAATTTCTTCAAAAGAAAATAAAACCAATTTTCTACCACAGTACCTCCACTGTCAGCCAACAAAACACCCATTCCCCAAATTTGTGCAACCTTTAATTCTGTCCCATCCTCAAGAAATCTTTACAGTCACTTTCTACCAATATTCTCAAGAGATTGACCAGCAAAGCAGAGTCCTATGTGCTTAAGTCTAACTTAATACAATATATCATCAAAGCACCCAGTCTTACTGGAATCTGACATTTATAAAACTGCAAGAAGCATATAGATATGTTTCCTCAACTTATTTATTAAGTGAACATAATGAATTTACATGGACTGCTGTCATTAAAGAGCACTTGTCTCTTGTTCTGAGATCCCAGGGAAGGAAATTCTGAACAATACTTTCCTCTTTATGTGATCTAATACTGCTGTCTTTTCATGAGTTAAGACAACAAAGCACATAAATTGCAGATTTCCTGGATATATATTGTTTTATGCTTCATATTGCATTTTAAAATTCATAGATTGAGGGATCTATTTGCCATCAGCTACATCCTATTGCCTTTGCAAGGAGCTGCTGTGACTATTATGCAGGACACTGCAGCCTCTCTGGATTTTCATACCAATAATCTCCTCCTGATGGAGTTTGTCCACCCCCCAAATTCCATCAGAAACTGCTTAAAATATCTGAGCCTGATCTGTGCTGAATATCATCAGTTCAGCTGGTTTTAGGTGGTGCACAGACAAGATGGCATGAATTAATACCAGTGTGACCTAAAGAAAATATATTTGTTCGTTCATTGGCAAAAAGAATGGGAAAATAAATTAAAGGCAATGCGTGGTTTATTGGACAAATTAAAAGGAGTGATATGCTACAGCACCAGGAACAGTAATTATCAATTCTGCCTGAAAAGGGAATAAACAGTCCTGCAGGGCTCTTTGCAGCATCTCTTTGCCTCTGTGTTACAGCCAAGCATCAGAGTCTCCATGGAATCCAAACAGTTGTCCAAGCAAATCATTCCTGCTGAGAGCAGGACTTCTCCTAGCAAAAATCTTAAAAATCTCCTAAAGATCTGGGTGCTATGGGCCTATCAGGATATCAGAATATTGGGCTGAATGCTGATTTCAGAAGCCGAGGAAGGCACATCTGTAGTAAATATGAAGGAGGAAATCAGTGGTGTGTTGTTGCCCTGATTTTTCAGCCTTCTGATGTTTTCATTTTGGACTGGAGAGTTCTTACGCATTGTGACAAAAACAAAAACTGATATTTTGTAAATGTGCATTCCTTCCAGGGGAAAAGACAAATTAATAGACTGCTGGTATGACCAATGGAGTCTAAGGGGCGTCAACCTCATCCCCCTAATCACTGGTCAAAGTCCAAACTCTATTTAAACCCTGAATCTAAAAATAAATTGTTCTTTTTCTCACTCTCAATCTGACAGGTGAGTGTCCTTTTCATGTCCTCTTGAGACCATGTGTACACTTCAAGAGCCCTTACTCCTACCCTGTATCTCCCTCGGTTCTTTATTCAAATGACAACCAAAAAAAGAGAGGCAATTTTAGGTCACTTCAGAGCTTTAAAAAATGAAGATGCAAAGCAAAGAGGACAGGAAAACTCCAGCACAGTCTCAAAATGAAACCACTTGTCTTCGAAGATTGAGAAGTCTTCTCAGTTAGGATTAACATTTTCAATTAATAATTTTTATGATAAATTGTTGTGATAATTAAATGAGAATAGAGAGTGGGTGTGTAGAAGAAGTTCTGGAGAGTCAGTGACTGCAAATTCCTCCGTTCTTTTCTCCATCAGCATTCACCAGTCATCCCAGACATTAAAATGAACAGTTAAACAATAATCCTCTACAAAACAGCACCGTGGTCATAAAATAAAATGGGGAGAAAAAAAAGAAAATAGAAAAACCTAAAAAGCAGTCCTGCAATTTCTATTGAAATAGATAGGGATGTTCATTCAAAACTGGCATCTTCTAGTGGGACATACCAAGATAAAGATAACCATCAAGAATATCTTTGTTGGATTAATGCCATAGGTGGGGTCACACTGACACTTTCTTGTAGTAAACTCTGTGATTAGTAAAAGTGCTTGGAAAGTGGTTCTTTTAATGGCAGACAGATATATATTGTATGACCCAAATTCTTCCTAAACACCATTTTATTGTCAAAATGCTGAGAGAGAAATTTGTAATGATTAATGTTCTCCCTCTCCCCCACACTGATCAAACACAAGAAGGCTAATTCAGTTGCCTACACTGAAGCAATGAGCAATAAAAGGGTGGTTTCTGCAAAATTCAGTCCTCTAAAGAGAAACCTTTAATTTTACTAATTTTTGCACTACAAATAATTAAGGCGTATGAGTCAGGAGGCTGGCAGTGATCCTCAGAGATCAGTTAAATCTGTTTCCTTGCTTTCAGGCAGAAAAATCCTTTGTGGTGTTTCCCAACACGTGTGTGGGTCTACCTGAGCCTTTTAAAGACCCACACACAGAGTCTCCTGCAGCATCCCCAGACAACATTCCATGGGCAAGGAAAAGCTTTTCCTAACAGCTGAGCTAAGTTTTCATTCCCACAGTTAGAATTTCTTACCCCATCTGCCACTAGCATGGAAAACCTTCAGCTTCACCATTATTTTAAACTTATCCAGGGTGACATTTTTGTCAAAAGGTGTGATCCCAGCTATTCGCTGCATATCCTTGCTGGGGCCCTGCTGGTGGCTCCAAGGACTCAACATCTGCTGCTGACCCAGCTGAAAATGAATGGAGAAAAACAACAGGGTAGTTTTGATGCAGATCCATGGCTGCAAGGTAGCAGGAGGTCAGCTTGAGGGTTGAAACTCCTGATGTTGCTGCCACTAAGAAAAACTTTTCTGGAGCATCAGCCCAAAGTCCTTTTCTATTGAACTTCTACCTAGACAGCTGTTTTCCATTCCAGGTTTAAGCACTTGATGATTCCTGTGTAAGGCCAGTACTTTTTTCTTGTCTCTGTTTGTCAGATCCATGTATCTGGAATAGTGCTACCTATCTATAACAAAATTATACATCCCATCATCCTCAATCTCCTGCCATCCAGCATTCAGGTTCCTCCAAGCTGGAAACATCTGCAAGTTTAATAAACTTCCCCTCTAGTACATCCTCCTGATCACAATTTTTTAAAAAAATTAAACAGCATCAGTATTACACCCAGATAAAACAGTGAGTTAGTTAATGCCTCTGTAATTGAGGACACCTGATAAACATTTTAATTAAAAAAAAAAAAAAAAAAAAAAAGGAAGAGAGAGCTGTTGATGCTTTACTCAGTTAGAAATTAGGCCTCACTCCTAAGTCATCAGCTGAAATATCAGAATAACTGGAAAACAAGCATGGCAAACACAGCAGCCACGTGTGATAGTGAGCCCAGGTCCTCAAGAGAATTGATTTCATTGGTTCCTTTCTCAGACTGGTCACGCTGGACTCTCAGAGAGATGCAAAAAGTCCACTCTTATCATCTACTCTTATCATCTTATTGCACCTACAAGAGTTACAAGCCACAGCTTGCAAAGCAAAAAGAAGGACCACCTTTCAGGAGGGAAAAAACCAACAAACATTGATAGGAAAGTCCTGCAGTTACCTATGGACTAAAGAAAATCAGCTTTCAGCCACTTCATGAATATCACTCTGCATTTCATGGTGATCTCTGAGCTGTTACAACCTCTGTGATTCTTTGACAGAACATGTTGGTAAGGCCAAAAGCCACAGAAAACCTAAGAAAATTTTCTTCATGTTAACACCAGCAAGGTCCTCTGTGGTTTCCGTGGGGAAGATGGAAACACCAGAGAAAACTTTGAAAGACACTACACAAATTCATTTCTAGCACAAACAAAAAGGTTGTTAGAAGGGTTAATTGTGGCTTCCAGAAGTTTGCTTGTGAAGAAGAAATTTTTTAAAAATTCAGAAGTATTTATATAAGGTTTGTTAGTGTTTTCTCTTCATGAAAAGCTTCCTGATGTGGAATCAGGGAAGTAAAAGAGGGAAGGTGAGGGAGACCCTATCCAAACCAACCATCGCTATAACAAACAGCAATGTTAGGAATGTAAGTTTGCTCCTTTCCATCCAAATAACCCAAGCACTGGGATCAGCAGTCACAGTGTTCCTCCCTTCCCCCCCAACCAATATCTACACTTTCTTCACTTGCTTCATAAACCAGAATTATTTTTTCTTCTCTAAGCCTTGAGAAATGGGACACTAAATTAGATAGACTAGTGGCTAATCTGTTAAGGTGTTTCTTGTATTCCTCGTGGAGACCAGTTCTTGGAGAGCTGAACTCATGAAGTTAAAATTCATTCCCTGTGGAGAGAACCAATATGAGGCTTTTGTGCCTTTTCTCAGCCCTACAGCTGTTGTGCTGCACTGATATATCTTTAACCCATTCATATGAGTGAGCAGCAGCTTCGGGATTTTGTTCAGTCATTAAATAGACTCTAGAGCAGGTTACAAGAATAAAGAAAGAAAAATAACGCTTGTTTCACCTACATAGGTTAAAATTTTGCAAGATGTTTTCTACTAATAAGAATTTTAAAACTAAGTTCAGGCATGTAATTTGTGTTCACAGGGGTGCAGTGTTACCTCTATCCACTTCTTCATGTCCCTTCCTCTACCTCAGAGACTGCAAATCAAACCCTTCTTGAATATAACAAAATTGTTAAAGCACAGCAGTTTCATTTTAACACCAGAAAAAAATATATGTATTTATGATCAGAGCATTATGTACTAATATAATGTTCAACAATTAAAATTACTTGCATCCAAATTTTATTGCCAGTTAATGGCATCTAAAACAATATTGATAACAAATGATGCAGAATATCTTCCCAGAAGTCTAATTCTGATTCATAAAATTGTTTCCTGTACTGGCTTGAGTAATGATACAATATATAATGGGAATAATACATCCCAGTTGTTGACAATTTTCTCCAAGTTCTGTGTTAGAGTTTTCCATAAACTTACACAGAAAGCTCAAGAAAGTAAACTCCATAGAAAACGGGTAAGTAGGTCTGAAAAGGTGTCTGAAACCAGCTGGTTTTCCCTGTAGCTCACACAATACAACAGGGAACACCAAAACAGACTCAAAACTGGACGAGATTTTCACATTTACAAGGGTTTTCAATAGATTCCAGTCCAAGCACACCCAAAGGTGGCCCCATTCCAGCCACCACAAGGAGTCCTTCCAGCCCTGAGGGCAGAAGAGAGGAGCAATCAGAAGAAACTCTGGCTCTCAAAAACAAATCAACAAGAACTCAGGACGTTCCTAATTAGCCAGGTTTTCCCCTAGCTGTGAGAGCTTTCAGAAGTGAGGATTCAGCTCGTTTACATGTGCTAGAAGGTGAGCAGGCACTGATGACTCCTGAAAGCAGCAGGTGCTGATGAAACCCAAGCACCAAACTTGTTCTTTTTTATTGCTCACCAAACTTTGCAATCCCAGGAAGCCCATGGAGGACAGCACACACACTCCTCCAGTGGGGTATATATATATATTTTTAGCTGCTCTTCATTCTCTCCTCACAGAACTCTTTAGAAGGAGTACAGGAGAGGCTGTAACTCCTGTTCAGAGCCAAGCCATTCCAAGCATGCTGTGCATAGCAAATGCTCTGCAGTTGCCCTCTCCTGCTGCACCAGTTCTCCCTGGATGCTCCAGGCAGGGCTCTGTGCAGTCCCTTTGGCTACATTTGGCAGAAATTAGGGTCATCAATAAAACAAGTCATAGCCACAGTGCACACTCCCTTGATTCACAGCAGGAGGGAATGCTACATCTTAAAGCAAGTGCTGTCATTTCAAATGTCACCCAGTATGTCACCAAATGTCACCTTCCTGGATTTTTTCCTGTAATGACAGTTTAAAGCTATATCTGATGTTTGCTGAACTCCCTGGTAGATCATCTATTATGTTCCACTTCAAAATCAGATGCTAGACCTCCCTGACACTTGGCAAGCAATTGCCCTGTAGCTGCAGCAGTACAAAATGAAAAGAAACCCCAAACACCTCCCCACACACACACACACTCACCAAGCCTTTGCCTTTCAAAAAAACCTTATAAATATCTTCTAATCCACACATGCACCTAAAGATCACAGCAGCACCTTCACCTTTCACTGCACATCTTCAATTGATTTATCTGTTTGTGGTCTTGAGGGGTCACTTCTCTGGGAAGGTGAGCATTTCTCCAAAACCAGAGTTTATAAATGACCTTTTTATATATATTTTTAAGAAAATTCCAAATAAACCTACTAAATACCCAGGGGTTAGGACAGGTGGACATCCAAATTCTCCTTTTTTAGACTACATAGTTGTTTGTAAAGAAACATACATGGAAATGAGTATTAAGTGCAAACATTTAGAAGAATGAGTACAGGAAAGTTGGTCCCACTTGGCCGCTATTTTTGTCCCACTTTTGCCACCATGGTAAGTTCTATTACATGTATTTGAATTGTTGGTATTTTTTCCAGTTTACACTGGAACATTCTGAACATCAGTTACACAGCATCAGTAACACCTGGAGTATAAGGAAGAAAAAAAATGAGAGTGGTTCATGCACATTTTCACAGGAATTCCAGCAGAATTAAACACTAGATAAAACTCTCAGATCCGTCAAGTGTCACACCCCAATACCACCCAACTTTTCTGCAGTTTTTAGCTAACACCTGTGCTCTGATAATCCTTATTTTTAGCAATCTGTTTTTCTAAAGCTGATCTAATCTCTTACCCACCTAAGTGTATCTTAAACTGAGGAAGGGACATCTTCAATTGTGTTAGTTATTTTCAGGATAGCTTCTAAAATACCTGCAGAAGAAGTGGGCAGTTTTATTCATGACACACTCTGGCTTTATTTCCCAATTAGCTCACTGTTTATTAATGCTTGCTTTTTTATTTCCCTTTAACTTTCCCTCTTCTCTTTTCTCTTAAAATTCTTAACATTTGATGCTTGTCCAAAGCTGCCTGTGCCATGTTTCTGGCCCTGGCCAGTGCAGGGCTCCTGTCTCTGTGCACTTCCCTCAGTGATCAGTGGATCAGTGTTGCCCATCTGTCTGCCTGCTGACATTGAGCCCCTTGGAGCCTCTGTTTTCCTGTTCTATTTTTGTATCATTCGGCAACATGCGTTTTCCTCTGAGGTCACCCTTAAAGGTCCATGTGTCATGTTTTTCATTTCTGCCTTGTCAGGAAAATCTCGCCACTGCATCTATCAAAGCAATCATCAGGCCTTGATGTAAGAGTGTGGTTCCCCTCACATTTTTCATTACCAGATAATTTATTAATATCCTCCTGAGCAAGACTAGATTCAGCTTGATAAAACCGCTATCAGCAGTGACACAGTAACACAGCTCTGAGTGTTCAGCTTGGCAAGTGCTGAGAGAAGAGGTGTCCTTCAACCTTTCCCACCCTTTAATTCCTCAGCAAGCTAAAGGATTTTGGATCCTGCTGCTCTGGAGGTTTTTTTTGTGCCACTTCAGCAAGGATGACCTGGCTCAGCCTCCTCAGACCAGCCCTGGCAGCACATCCAGCTCTCCCTCCCTGATGCTCTGTCACTGGTGTGGAATACACACCCATTAAATGAAATAAAAGTGACCTAAGGATAGACATAGAAGCAAAAAGCTTTAGTGCTGGGAGTGTTATTGGACATCAAGAAACTGAAGGCAGTCATTTTACACCTCAGGGCTGAGCCACTGACACTTCTCTGGGTATTTTCTACCCAGGCTTTGCTTTGTTCCAGCTACTGCACCCTGCCCATGCTCCCTCCCTGCCCCAGCACGCTGCTCCTGTAGCAGCCATTCCTCCTGAACATTCTGTTTTCTGGGAAAAGCATCATCTTCTGTAGCAGCCATTCCTTCTGTGCATTCTGTTTGCTTGGGAAAAGGGTCCTCTCCTGTAGCAGCCATTCCTCCTGCACATTGTATTTACTGGGAAAAGCACCCTCTCCTGTAACAACCATTCCTCCTATACATCCTATTTGCTGGGAAAAGTGTCCTCTCCTGTAGCAGCCATTTCTCATGTATCAATTATTCCTCCCATACATTCTATTTGCTGGGAAAAGGGTCCTCTCCTCTAGCAGCCATTCCTCCTGTAACAACAATTCCTCCTGTAGGTTACATTTGCTGGGAAAAGTGTCTGTAACAGCCATTTTTCCTGTATCAGCCATTCCTCCTGTACATTCTATTTGCTGGGAAAATCATCTTCTCCTGTATCAGCCACTTCTCCTGTATCAACCATTTCCCCTATATCAGCCATTCCATCTGTACATTCTATTTGCTGGGAAAAGCATCCTCTCTTCTAGCAGCCATTCCTCCTATACATTACATTTGCTGGGAAAAGCATCCTCTCCTATAGCAGCCATTTCTCCTGTATCAGCCATTCCTCCCGTACATTCTATTTTCTGGGAAAAGTGTCCTCTCCTGTATCAGCCATTCCTGCTGTACATCCCATTTGCTGGGAAAAGCATCCTAAGGCAGCTCAGGCAGCTCCCTGCTCCATTACAGCCCAAAATGGGAGCACAGGAGGCCCTCCACAGAAGCGGCTGGCTAATGGCTCTCCGGGTGGACATTAGGGGAGAGATGCATTTGTGACATGAGTGGCAGCTGTGCAGACACCAGTTTATGTGATTCAGCACAGCTATTTCATTAATTGTGTTTCACGGTTCATTTCCTCAGATTACACTCAAAATAAATAAATAAATAAGAGTACAAAGCTGCTGTGTTCTCTGAACCATCTAGCAAACAAAAAAAAAGAAAGGGGGGAAAAAAGGCTCTTATTTTAATTGGGCTTCCTACATATTTTTCTGTCTTAGGTGCTTTTTAAACTGTAAAGTAAAAAAAAAATAAAGTAGATTGCAGTTATATTCTGCTGTCTAATTATCTCTTCAGATTTCCACAGAGACTTGGTAACTTAGAGAGAGCCCTGCTATGAGGAAACATGCTCTAGCAAAAGTGAAAATGTAGAGAATTACCTACAAACATAAAGTATCTCTATCTGCTGCTTTATTTGTTTCTATTCCGTGACTTAAATTTAAAACATAAAAACTGTGTGTGAAGTCTTTGGAAATCAACAGCTTTACTTAAAAACAGATCCTTTATGTATCTTCATAACTATATTCATAATGAAAAAGTAATTACAAGAAACAATGAAAAAATGCAAATGCAGAAATGGAGAAGAAAATGCTTTGATTCAAATCAGTAATGCAAGGGCTCTAAAAAAAGAGAGAGAGCTCGTGTTTGAGCAGGGAGTGACAGGTGACTTGTTCAGCACCACAAAAACCAACCAGAGCAGCCAACATGGTCATGAATTTATAAGATTAAATGGAAGACTGTCCTAAATAAATATATTCTTTAACAAACTATCAGTTTCCACACCAGTAATTAAAAAAAAAAAAAAAATCTGTAAGGGACCTTTGACTGGAACACTGAAATTAGTGTGGAACCCTGACCCAGTTCCTGTGGTTGTTGCTGGATCCTTTGTCCCTCATAGTCAAAAACAGCTGAATCAGAAACAGCAACCTTCTAAAGAACAAAATTTCTATAGATCCTTTTTTTTTTTTTTTTTTTTTTTTTTTTTTTTTTTTTTTTTTTCCAAAAAACCTTTGCTTAGGAAGATTTTCAGGTTTCCATAGGAAAAGCTACACCCAGGAACAGCCTTCAGCCTTGCTGTAGAGCAATCGTGGAGAAATGTAGGTTGAAATCTTCATTCAAACGTAATCAGAGCACGTTCTAGCTAAAAGCCTTGTAAAGAGAACAACTCTTCATGAGAAAATGAACATCCTCTCAGAAAACAGCTACTTTTTGACAGGGAAAATACCTAGTGCTTCTCTTTGCTTGCTTGTACAAAATATGCAAATACAGAAAACTCGATGTTTGCAAAAAAAAAAAAAAAAAAAAAAAAAAAGAAATTGAGTGTGAACATATTTAGAAAAATATGGGGCAGGGAAGTGCAGGCAAATGCTGAGTTATAATCACCAGCCTACTATAAACACCCGCAGTGTGAGAAAGGCTCTCTCTGCCTGTGTGTTTTAGTGCTGCTGCTAAGCACGGAGCTTTTTTGTGGTTTCATTTTAGTAATCAGGATCTCTCGTACTTCCCGGACAGATGGCCATTCACACTTCAGTGCTCACTTAAACACATACGTCAACCATAACAGAACATTTCAGCTCGGAGCAGGCCAATGCAATCTCCCAAATTCAAGGCTATCTGTCATTTTTGTTGGTTATATAAAAAAACCCAAAGTCAAAAGAAAAAAGTAGGACTGTTCCTATTTGGAAGGATAGAAAGAAAATGGAAAATTCCACCTGGCTCGCTGTCAACATGAAACTCCAGCAAGGCTATTTAAAATGATTTGAGAAGGTTTGAATGTGTAGCCTCTGCTGATCCATTGGCACTCGCTCCTGGGGCCTGCTAAGAAATGGGAGCAGCAAATATCAAATTAGAGAATGAATGTTAGGCCTGGCAGGCTGCTCAGAGCCCCCACTAGCACATTAATTCTGGATATCCTCTTCAAATCCGTCCCATGTTTATCATGTAATGGTGCTGGGTTTGTCTCTTGAGGTGTTAGATGAGCACCAGCACCTTGCAGCTGCACTCCCCAGCACAGAAAAGACAAACTGGAATGGAGGGGAAAGGATCCTCCATGTCTGCTCAGAGTGGACACAGAACTTACAGGGATAAAGAGACAAAATCATTTTCTGCTGCTGCCAAGGCAGCATCTTAGACAAGAAGGAAAGCATTTAAATTTAATAACATTCTCTTTAGCTTTAGGGTGGTCTCTCTGTGAAAAAAATGGAAATCTGAAACAAGGGGGGGGCAGGGAAATCTCTTTATGACATTTCTGGCTCCTGCCAGTCACAGGAAGATCCTGTATTCTGCTGAGATCCTCTCCTCAACTGAGCTTGTCAGCAACTGATTTCTTTTTCTTTAGTTAAAAATGAACTTTACAGGCAATCTTTTGAGAACTTTGCCAGCCCTAAACTGACCTATGAGCCATTAAAAGTTCAATTAATTAATAGTTAAGAGGACAAAATTAACACAGGGGAGCATTCAGGAGAGTGTATATGTAATCAGCCAATAATTACCAACAGAGAAACAGAACTGTGACATGGTATGAGTTTCCAGCACAGCCACCTAAGTGTGTAAAGATAATGAACAAGCAGGGGTTAAATATTTTAGGTTGCCATGTGGGGAAGTGTTTGGTAAGTCCACTTCTGCAATGTGCTCCTAAGTTATTTATCATAAAGGTAAAGAGGCTCAGCTGGGACTGGCACTAGAAACTTCCATAAATTTACAATGCTGTTTATTATCTGGGTCTAAAAATCTCTTTTTTTCAGAGGATTTCCAATAATGGAGACATTTATTGTACCACACTTTTCGTCGTGTGTGTTTGCAAAAGGAGATTTCTCATCAATAACCAAAGCACAGCAGTAAATCAACAGTCCAGCCAGAACCTCAAAAATTAGTTTTATATGAGTTTTATAGGTGAAAAACAAAGGTCACGGAAATCAGCTTGACCCTGAATGGTTCTATCATTCTGAAAGCTAAAACTGTGCAAACTGCAGAATTTAGGGAACATCTTACAAGGAGTTAATTGAATTTATGCTGCAGTGGTTTACATGGTCAGGGAAACATAACACTGGTGGCACTGGAAGCTGCCAGTGCACTGCAAGAATACTGTCAAAATCCTTACACATGGATCATAAAAGATCAAAGAGTTATCCAAAACTTTCAGTATTTTCTGCCATTCCTGGTACAAAGGATAAAAAAAATCTTTGAGATAACACAAGCGCAACTCCTTCCCAAAGCATGAAACACAGCCCTGAGTAGCTGGATTTAACCTTAGCCATGTGGTTAGCACTGGAAAAGGCCCCTTAAACAAACTTGTCTTGTCAAACACATTGTGAAATAAAAGAAGCTGACCCAAAAGATCCTCCAAGGCACAACAGAGGAGTGACTTTACAGATCAGCAGCTTTGACAAAGTAGAGGAGCTGACCCAGGATAGGATTAGCTGGGGAGGCAAGTGGTGTGTTGTGAGCACCTGATTGAGCTGGAACAAGACAGAAGAGGAGAATAAAACACCCTTCAGCTCCTCATAGAAACCTCTGCTAAACTTTGAAAGGAACAAGATACATTTCGAGGAAGAGAATAATTAGCTTTTCTCCTGGAATATAATTTGTAATTCATTCCGACTGAAGAAAAAGGAGTGTTTTCTTTGTGCAGGAGGCTGAAGGTATCTGAAAAATCTCTGTGCCTCACCTTTTTGCTTTTTCTGATTTAAGATTTCTCTTGTAGCTGGTGGGAGCCTTTAAAGTTGACTGAATGCAGATAAGAGGGCAGGATGGTCAAGATGCATGTTCTTTTTACAAATTGTTTGTCTGTGTTTTATGATCCTCTATGGTTGAGGCATATGATGAAATCTTCCACAGCTGGTTGACAATCCTCCACAGGGGTGCCAGCAATGCAGAAATTGCTTCTGGGTGAACAATAATAATTTAAAATACTATTTATTTATAGAAAGCATTAATCTAAAATTAATTTTGTCATAACTATGTGGATATAACATCATTTTTCTTGAATGTAACTGATGACTCACTGTGCTTCCTACTGTAATTTTATGTATTTTTCTTGTGCAATCTCTGGTAAAAATTGGTTAAAAGTCACTACGGGCTTGGGTACAATGGACACGAAATACTACAGCTCTCCTTTAAATAGATATTATTTAGATACAGATTTATTGAATGCCTAATTTGCATTTCTGAGTTTGCAGAAATCACACCACTTAGATGTGATTTGGCACTCCCATGTGGTTTAAGATGGTTTGTGAAAGATTTGCATTCCCTTTTTGCAAGCTGCTGTTACCTCCAAACTTATATTGTGACATCCAGATGAACAAAATCAGATTAAAAAAAAAAAAAATAAGCATCATTACAGCACTTAGACATGCTGTGTTTCAACATTCCTCCTATAAGCAGATTATTAAATTAGTAAGCGCAGTCCAAAGCCTGTTGGCTTCATCTGAATTTTTCAAAAAGTACATTTTGCAGCCAAAGAGAGAGCTCTAACTGCTCAGTAACCTAAATTTAAAGATGATGATTCATGATCTTGCTCTCCATACGATTACTCAGTTCACTATGTGCCATCTCAGCACATTCCTCTATCAGCTGCAGGAATTTTTATTTAGTCTCAGTTTGTTTTTTTTTTTGTGTGCTCCTTGATTACATAATTGCTACTAATGTGTTGAAGAAGATGAAAATTTAACAGGAAAGTCTTACAGATATGAATGCTTAGCAGAAGGTTCATTAGAAATGAAAGCAAGTTTTGATATAGAATAAAAAATGTTTAAGTTAGGGATTGCTAAGCCAGTTATTAATGGACAACTAAGAAGGCAAAGGTTATGTTAAGTTGGAAAGAGGTTTTATGGCTAGAGAAAAGGATATGTTGACCCCAAACAAAGATGTTCTTAGCAAGCAGAAAGAGGACTCAAGGAAAAGATACTATAGGCAAAAAAACCATGTGTTTTTGCCAAGTAGAAAAGAGGTCTAAGAATTTTCCACTGCAAGAAAACTGAAAAACAATATTAAGCTTAAAATGTAACATGCTAACTGGATGTGATTGGATAGTACTAACCATAATATTGTAATGATAGTTTTTGTAATAAGTTATGGGTAAATTTAAAGGTCTTGTGTATGATGCTGATTGGTTTTCATGTATTAAGATGTTCAGTAAAGAAAACTACATAATGCATTGTAACCAGAACTAAAGTGGCTTCAGGAGCCACCTGGAGTCCCACATCTCTCATTCAGGCTCTCACACTCATACCTCCTCATTAGGTGCGTACAGGTCTCTGTTGCTCAGAAGGACCCAAGACTTTTTCTGGGGCTGCCTTAGCTGGAGTTCCCCAGCTCATGGGGAGCCCATTCCTCAGATTGAGTCAATCAGAGCTGCTGTGATTGCCGCTCCCTGCCTGTTGCAGCCCCTGCATCCCCACACTCACACAGGCACAGTGTGCCTGGGGTGCTCTCAAACCATCCATGTGCCATTTCAGCCTTCACTTCAGCAGCACTGCTTTGTCTAAAGTAGTTGGTAGCAACAGGAAGAATTTGCTCGGACTATTAAATTATTCTTTGTGGAGCAGCTCTGTTCAGTAATATTAATGACTGTATAAATAACAAAATAACTTCTTACGGTTCTGCAAGATGTAATTCTCTTTTAATACCTGACCTTCTTATGTTTTAATAAACTTATTGAAATTCCTGTTTTAATAATTAAACATTGTGACTATAAAAAGGGAGGAAATGCTTTGGATATTGCCTGCGGTTTAAATATCATAAACAGGAATTTTGACTTTCAAATGTCAGTTGTCAAACATTTTGTTGAACATACGCCTTTCATTTAAAGATGAGGGTATCTAAGTGCCTGAGCTTCTTGAAAAATATCAAGCATTAGAGATCACCAGTGCAGCCCATTTTTTCACCTTTACTTATTTCATAATAGGTTGTGGAAGATAGCCAAGTGAAATCTAACTCTGTATAGGAAAGAAAGAAGAGCCCCATTGGAGCTGGGCTTATTCTGTATTAATTATTGATTTTATATTGTGTTAGTGTCCAGGAGACTTTCCTCTTACAAACAAGACTAGCACCCAGAATTGCCCCAAAGTCCTACCACCAAAGGAGTTACAATCTAAAATCTTCACCCTGCACACTCCTCAAATATTTCTCACACCTAAATATAAAATCTACATGTTTCTAAGATTATTTCTGAGCAAATGGATTGTTCCCCCTGTTTCCTCCAAGCACACATCACACCCCAGAAACCTGAATGGCAGCTTGGTTCCAGGGCTGGGAAGTCAACAGATGAACACAATGAGAGCAGCAGAAGTGACTCACTGGGGGAAGGAGTTTGCCTGACACATCCACAGGAGCTCTGGAACCACAAGGAAAAAGGACTCCAAGGGATAATGAATCTTTTTTGTGGGGGAAAAAAAAAAATTATAAGGTTGTCCATGCACAAGCTAAATTAGCTTTGAAAAATCTGTAAGCTCTATTTCTTCAGGTAAATCTGAACTCCCGAGTAAACTAATAACGAATGCCAGCAAAACACTTTCACATAATAACTTTCATTGTAAATGGAGCAGGAAAACGGGACTGGTTTTAATAAGATAGAAATTGGTTAGGAAAAAAATTACCCCAAATTTCCAGACCACTTGTCTAAATTTTATGCAAATAGCTGAAGAAACTCCAAGTTCTTTTCTTGCTTATGTTTTCTGAAATTATGTTATACTTACTTTTATTAGAGTGCTTCAATAACATCTTTTTGCTACCTCATACCCTAAGACAACAGTTTGGAAAACTGTGAGAAGCTATTTCAGATGGAAGAAGAGTCTCCAAAATCCAATCTACATCCATCTTAGCTCCCTAAAACAGATCATTATTTGATTATCAGACACACATGCCAAGTCATAAATTAATATTAAAGTCCGTGATGGGACCTGAACCTTGATCTGGTGGCTTCCCAGGTGAGTGCTCTGCACTTGAGGTAATAGAGTAATTAGACAGCTTTTCCTCTGAAGGATAATTGCTAATACATGTTAGCTGTTGGAGAGAAGCCCTCCTGAGGAGCAGATATGGGTTTCCTTTTTCATTAAAAAGAAACTTCATTTTTTCAGTGGTTAACCTTCAGCATATTAAAATGTTTAGTGCCTAAGTTAGATAGAAGTGTTCCTCTGAGTAACAAACAATTAAACATAGCAGAGAAGGGGGAAGGAGGACTTTGCTTCTGAGACAAACCCACAGTGACAATTAACTCAAAGCTGCCCTGCCAGCCATTTTTTAACCCACAGGACTGCAAACCAGCACACAGCCTTTGTGGGGGTTGAGAAAGGTCATAAATCCTGTGATGCACAAGGAGCTCAAACAGCATCACCCACAAGTGAAGTTTTTCAGAGATGATCTCTGACATGTGCCACACCCCACGTGTACAAACCTCCCTGCACACAAAGTGCAACATTTCAGTTTCCTCATTTTCTTGAACTCTGCTCTTTGTTTCAGAAAGTCATAAACCTGCTTATATAAATGCATATGCATCTATTAAGTATATCAGATTCACACATGTCACTTGAGCTAAAACTGTACTGATCTTAATAAATTAAGATTAAATTGCCCCATATGAAGACAGAAATATCACATATGCTGAGTCTTTAGACTGTAGATACTCTCAATTTGTGACAGATGAAAGAGAACTGTACATTTTGTGAATTCAAATCTAATACCACATGAGAAGTTCAGTTTGGTTGAGTGTGCACTGAAGTATGCCTAAGTTTTCCTATTGACATGAATTAAACCAGGTTTAGAATCTAAATCATTTAGGTCTGATCCTGCCTTCCCTTATATCTCCTGTGATCATTAACATTTTAAAAGCTCAATGTCCAGTGGGTATGAAATGCTGTTAATCTAGTGAGTCTCAGAATACAAATACCAATATTTCAATTTCTTTTTGGGTATTTTTATTTCCAGAAAACATTTTTACTTTGAGAAACACAATGTAAGATGTATCTCAATATATTATAGGTGAATGTCTCATATTGCTTGAGAGATTCTGTGGTTTTCATCTATCTGGTAGCTCTGAATTACAAAAAAACCTTGCAGCTGGATTTCTGATGTGAGATTTGAGCACCAGATCAGCCTTTCCTTAATTCCAACTTTGGTTGGTTTTTGTTTGTTTGTTTTTGTTTTGTTTTACCTTCTCTCAGAAGTTTTCTATAGCTTCTCTTTCCTTCCTTCTACATCTTTCCAGGCTGAACTGGCATTCCTGGAACTCAGCAATTCTTGTCAATCACTAAGAGTTAAGGCCACTTCCAGAAAATCTGAACTATCAGCATGGCAGCATTAGTGCTGCAGGGACAAGTGGCATGTCAGCAGTAGTGGATGGAGCCATTTACAAATTGCATTAAAAAAAAAAAAAAAAAAAAAAAAAAAAAAAAAAATAAATAAATAAATAAAAAAGAGAGGGTATGATTACTGACCCCTGGAAACAGAGTGAAAACCCATTATAGCACTTTTGGTTATCATCCAAGACTGCACAGTAATTTTGACACTATACAATAATAAAGCAGCTCTTTGTTTGCAGGCTCTGTTTGCCCAGGGCATTGCTTTGCAGTCAGCACCAACAGTGTGCTGGGCACTGTCTTCTGCAGGGGGTAGGAAGTCAAGGTCCTGTCTACAAAGGCTTACTGAGGGCTGCTCTGGGCTTTTTGAACATTTGGAAATTTTCACTAATGTTCACTTGTGTGTTCTATTTAAACTTCTGTTGGAGTGGCCATAGTGCCTGACACTCAGCTTAGACTCTCAAAACAGATGAGTGGTTTCCTTGAATTCCTTTGCATTAATAAATACCCACACATACATTCTGACAACAAGACACGATTCACTTTTTCTATTTATGAGCTTCTTCTATGGATCTGCTACCACACATCCCCACAGATAATCCCTGGATATCCGTGCACCTCTTAGAGAGCAGGTGCCTGGCAGCACCAGTGTGAGGTAAGGCCATTGCAGTGGGAAAATGCATGGCAAAACTGCCACACCATTGAACTGCTGCAGCTGGGAACTGGAAAGAAAAACACTAAAGCCCACATTTTCAAAATCATTTATACACCTATCTTCATAGATCATAAATACATGAATGTATTTCAAAGCAGCGCATTCATAATGAAACAGAAAACTGAACCAAACTTCCCAGAATCATCCTGGCCTAGCTCTGTGTCCTGCCCCAGGTGGAGCAGGTCTGTGAATGCCAAATGTGCTGGTTCTGCCCAGCAGCCCCAACCCCCTGTGCAGGCACAGGCAGGCAGCACATGTGCAAACACTACTCACACCTCACCAGGGCCAGGGCAGGCAGAGCTTTATGGATTGAAAACTGCAGAGGTGATGATTTCCATCACAACATAAATCAAACAAAGGAGAGCAGCAGTGAGGACTCTGCTCTGCCACCTCATTTCCAATGTACCTCAGGAAGGACAATTAAAGGAGGCCTTGTGTCTGCATATTCATCAGTCCTTTTGCTGAGGCTGCCAGCACGAGTAACTGTGGAGGCCACTTGTGGTGCTGGCTGACAACTGTCCTCTGAGAACCTCATCAAGAGCACTGTGACCTACAAAACCTCATTTTACAGACGGGAGATTTTGGGTTCACTCTGGGCCTTTAGAGCTGAGCTGGCTTAAAACTGAAGTTCAGCTGTGGGGCTGGGCTGGCTGTGGTTGCTCTCAGGAATTGGAGCTGTCCCTGTGCAGGATGGTGCTGCTGAACGTGCTGTGTGAATGTTTTGGAGTGGGAAAAACTATTCAACAAATTCTGCATCTTTGTCTGTTGGCAGGTTACAATTCTGTAATTTATTCACCCCTGCTTTATCTGCCAAACTCTCTCCAATTTTTACTCTATTAATTGAGCACCAACAGTGTACATTATGAGTATCTGCTATCCCATTGTTTCTGATTCTCCTCTGGGTGAGGAGAGTTCTTGGCAGCCAGTTTCCACTGTGAGCACTGAGGCTTCCAAGTTCCACATTAACTTTCTGATGAACATTCTCTAATAGTCACTAAAAATTTACTGTTTCGGCAGCATTACTGCCATTAAATTTACTTGCCTGAATATTCACAGGAGTCAGCCCAAACAATATAAATCCAATATGTTGCTGAATATGAGGTTAAAATGGGTATTAATCAGATAATTTTTTTTAATCAGAGTATGATGGATAACTTTTCAGTCTGTCCTCCTGCTGATGTTGAGGCACTGATAATATTTTAGTTGGGCAGGCACTGTTTTCAAGGATTTGCAGTCACTATCCTTAATGCTCCAATTGGCATGCACACCATAGCTTTATTTCAGTTCATTTATTGACCTGGATCTGAAGAGCCTACTGGTTAACATATTAAAACTGACAATAACTCTACTGACATATCTCTTCTTAAACCTGAAATTTGTTTATAATACTGCTAAAATTAAATTTTTTTCCAGCATCTAGGATCCAAAAATTAGTTTACAGAGCATAATTCAGTTGGGTTTGCCACAATTTGCTTTACTCATGTGCATTTTCTGGTGCTATTACTAAGCATTCCATTTGGCTGACATTTTAATCTACCTGGCACAGGAAGGGGACTCTGAATTTATTTCAGAATTGCTGAAAATAGCACGTTTAGATGAACTCAGTATTTATTAGGGGAGCAAACTGTGTTATGATGCTGGCTTAAGAGTTTGCTTTTAAATTTATCTGCCTTTTAAATTCCAAAAGATCTGCTGGTAGAGAAGGCCTGATCCATGTGCCACAGTGACCATCCCACAGGCAGCTGCTGCCTGGGTGTGAGTGAGTGAGGAGCTCAGGATGGCAGCAGGACAGGAGGAAACAGAAAAGATCCTGCACCAGGGGCAGGACTCTGGCTCTGCCTTGTGCTCATTCCATTAATCTGAAATCAGACCCAGGGATGAGAACACCTGACATCACCTTGCTTTTGTTGGTGGGGCTGTTGAGTAGTGAGTGAGCTCTCGTGTGGGGATTATAGGTGGGATTTTTTCAAACTCTTATCTGAGTGATTATGCACTAGAAATGAGCCTTTGGGGTACCCAGTTCCCAGCCAGTTTTCTCGGCTCTGAAAGGGGAAAAAACCCAAACCACTGTTTTGTACTCACTGTGACTTTCTGAATATTATTATTCCTCTAGGGTTGTTCTGGTTTTACATGATTTCACATTTCCCTAAATTTTCTTCGCTGCCTTTAAATATTACTGTAAATCCCTTCACCTATTTGCAGCTTGGCAAATCAGCTTTTTGTTTAACCCTTTGTGACAAACCTACTTTAAAGATGCTCTTCTTCCTTCCTCTTGCTTTCTAAGTTATCAAACAAGACCCTGGGGAATCACTGAGGATATAAGGGAATATTTCACACGAGGAGCCTAATGCCCTGATCACATTCAAGGTTGAGTAATTGCATTTCATGCATAGTGCATGAACACGTGGCAGAATCTCCTCTTTGCACTGTCAGCTAGACACGGCACCATGGATCAAACTGTTATTTTTCAGATTGCTGGGAATGCTTTATGGGGAGAAATATATATCTGCCAGCAAAGCATTTTCCAAATGAAGACAGAGCATAAAACCAGCCTGCAAGAAACAGAGCCTGGTAATGGTGACATTTTGCAGTTTAACTGCGTTTGCCAGCGAAGTGATACGAGGTGAGGAGCGAGGGTTTCATGTTCATGCAGGCAAAGCTGACACCACCAGCACCCTGATTGTGCTGCAAAAATCCAGGGGAGGCCCCAGCAGTGCCAGGAGGAATTCTTGCAGGCAAACAGAACAGTTCTCCCTTTCCAGATCCTAGGGTGGCTAGGAGCTAGGGTGGCTGGGAGCAGTGAGCACCCAGACCAACACAGCAGAACCTGCCCTCACTCCATCCTGCCCCTCTCTCCATTTCTCCAAGCATTTCTCATCTTCTCTTCAAGGAAACAACACTCAGTTCTATCAGGAGCAGCACATGTGAGCCACACTCGTGTTATTTTTTCATTTTCCCCCAGAAAAGAGCAGATAATGCCATCACTGATGCAACTGAAAAAAAATACGAGTAAAAAAGGTGTGTGTTTTTTTAAAACAAAATCTGCCGCTAAAAGGGAAAGGGAATAAGGGACCTTGCTACAATGAATGTTTTACTTTATACATCAAATGCTTTAAACCACTTACCCTTTTTTCCTGCAACTTTAAAGGAAGGTTAGAAGTATTTCTAGAGGTGATTGCTTGCCATGGAAGTAAGTGGGTCAAAGACTCTATACTTGAAAAATCTGGATCTTTTCTCATTATTTAACTCCTAGCACTGGCAAAACAAAACTTTCTGAACTCACTTATTTTGTAAATATTCATGTAATAATCCTCATAAACCTCATTTTTTTTCCCCACATTTAAAAGAATTAAGGGCATTTAGGTACGTAGGAGGAACACAGCATGGTATTCACATGCCTGTGATATCAAATTTTAATTTTTTGCAATAAGAGAGATAGAAAAGCAATGCCAATCTAAACCAGTGAGAAATGCCAAAGCATGTTCACATTAGGAAAACAAGAATTTGTGTAAATCTAGCTCTCAGAGGATAACAGGTCTGCTTTCAGTCTGGAGACTGCAAATGTTGCCTGTCAGAGGGCTAAGCTCACTTCAGAAACTAAAAAGTCTGTAGCTCTTCACACAGAACCAGAAGTCAGTTGATGGCTGAATTGAGACAGGGCTTCTGTTTCTTGTCTTGTCATCCCACACTGATGCATTTCAACTTCTTTGTCATGTATAGGAACATTTTGAGATGTCTGTCTGATCACAGAAAGTGTATAAAATCTATATCAGAGCATTAATGCACCCCAGTGTAGAATTTTTTTTTCCCTCAAACAACTTCTCAGAACTGCAGAGCTGTCCTTGCTTACTTAAACTTTTCTCATGTGGGTATTTTCTGTTGTGTTCTCTTTTTGATTTCCTAGCGATTTCTAATGTCCTACTTAGTGCTTTGGCAGCAAATCAGCACTAACCTGATGTCTTAAGAGAACAATTTACAATGACTTTAAGATGTCTTTTGTGACTGGGAATACTTAATTTGGAGTCCATAATCACCTAAGAAAAGTTAGAATTACTTTCCTTTCTATAAACAATACTTTGATTTAATTGCCCAATAACTCAATATTAAGTGATCCTCCTGTAACTTTTCCATGTCTGCTATAGATTAAATTGTCCTACATAAATTTACACTAAGCAAACTTTCTCCAAGAAACTTTCTCTAAATACACAGCACAAAGTTTAACACAGAGCCCTGCAAGACCTCATTAATAACCTCCTTCCAGCATGAAAATTTAGCATTTATGCTCACCCTTTGTTTCGTTCTTTTAACCAGTTGTTAGTTCAGAATGAACTCACCCTTCTTAGAAACACCTCTTTTGACAAAGCCTTTGGAAATTTGGGATTGTTCTGTTTCTCAGATCCAGTTTACCCACGGTGCATCTTTGCTGCTGTGCAGACCTGTGGGTCTGCTCAGTCATCTGTGAGTGGCCATGGCAGGTCCCAAATGCTGTCATGCACCTCAAATTCACTCTGCATAATAATTAGAGGGGAAAAGCACTGAGCTGTGGCAAACACACGCATCTGTGGCCATGATCCTTTCATCAGGTGTCCTGGCTCCAGCTCAGGTAGAGTTAATTTCTCCTCAGTAGCTGCTGCAGTGCTGTGTTTTGGATTTGGAATGGGAATAGTGTTGATAACACAGTGATGTTTTGGGGTTTGACTAAGTCATATTCCTCCTAAATCAGGGACTTTGTTTCTCATGTCTCATGTTTTGTCTGTGAGGTTTGCCAAAAAAACCCAAAACTAGGAGAAAGCACAGCTGGGGCAGGTGACCCAAACTGGACAAAGAGTCATTCTATACCCCTGAGCCCAGTGCACCATCATGCCCAGGATACAAACTGGGAGGAGCTACCTGGCATGTCTGACCAGGGGTTGGGAAAGAGGCCTTGGTCACCAGGTGGTGAGAAATTGCATTGTGCACCACCTGCTTTTTTTGTTTTCTTTTTCCTTTTTATCATCATCATTATTATTATTTACTATTATTATTCTATTTTATTTTATTTTCAACTGTTGAACTGTTCTTATCTCGACATACAAGTTTTACTTTTATTCTCCTCCCCATTGCACCAAGGCCAGGAGAAGAGAAAGGGGGTTGAGTGAGCAGCTGTGTGGTGTTCCATTATTTCATCTCCAGCTGGGCTAAAAACCACCTCAGTCCACATCAGGTGAGCCACCTTGTGCTCACAGAGCAGCCTAATCCAAGAAAGGGAGAAGACAGACAGGTTTTTCTCTTCCCAGAGAATGCCTCACAGCAAATGCTGATGCAGATGTGTTTGAAATTATCAGAGCTTATAACAGTTCTTAGCTGGCAATTGGTACCACAGGCTGCAGGGCTGGGTGTCTCCTGTGGCTGGCTGAGCCCCAGGGAGCTGGCTGGCCCTGCTGATGTGTGATGCTGCTGCTGCATGCCCTGGGTATCTGTGCCTGGTTTGTGGGTTTGAGATGCTGCTTGGCCCCAGGACGTGGAACAGGGTTTCCCTGGCAGAGGATGGAGGTCAGTGTTTGATCCAGTGACACCGTGTGTCCCCGAGCTGTGCTTCTCTCTCAGACACTCTCTGTACTTGTAGCGCACCTCGCTGCCCAGCTTTAGCCAGGCCTGTCACCTGGGTAGAGAACAGAGACCTTGTTCCATCCTGTCAGAGCAGAGACAGGGCAGTTCATCTTTGTCAGGAGCAGCTGCCTCCCAGTCAATACCCAGCAGCTTTCCCCAAAGACTGGACACAGCTGTGGGGGAGGCAGGGGCATGGCAGGACCACGGGCAGGGACACACTTGGAGGGGAAACACTGGGAGCACCAGCAGGTCCCTGAGGGAATTAGGGGGTGGACAGG
This sequence comes from Zosterops lateralis, assembly GCF_965231275.1. Taxonomy (NCBI): domain Eukaryota; kingdom Metazoa; phylum Chordata; class Aves; order Passeriformes; family Zosteropidae; genus Zosterops; species Zosterops lateralis. The sequence goes on from NC_139775.1 coordinate 12,003,803, forward strand.
GCACTGCGGGAAGGAACTGGAAAAGGAGGTTGCAACACAAGGCAAATGCACACCTTTGTAATGTTTGTAATAGAGACATGCACGGGATTTAAAATGCAAAAAAAAAAGTGTGGGAAACCAGACTTCGTTTTCTGCTGTTCACAAGAAAAAAAATCATTTCTAATAAGGTCTCCTTGTTAACAGTCTTCTCAGATACCAGACATTTTCAAAGAACTAATGGTCTCCTCATCTATTGCAGATGATTCTTTTTTATGCAGCTGATTGTTAATTCCTACAACTCTTGTAATTCCAGATTCTGAATTAATCTCCATTCACTTTCAGGACGTAACTATCCTATTACTCCTTGAAGTCACTCATTAAATTCACCCTATCTTATTCAAGGAGCACACTGAAATCCTGATGGACACTTTTGTTACTCCTCAGTTGAAGTACTTTAATGTGCTTGATTTGCTTTAGCTCCCTAATTTCTGTGTGAGCTGTTTTGCAGTGATCTAGAATCCAGCACTTTCTCCTCCTTGAGCTCTCCACTTGTGTAACTGCTCTGATGCTGTGTCTGCTATCAGACTGTGCATAAAAAGCACAGTGCACATCAGTCATCTCACTGATAATATTTCCATCCCACTTTGCTCATGGTCATCATCCAAGCCACTGGTTAAATCTGGCTGCCTTTAAACCACAGAAAGGTCTGGCCAAAGTGAAAGCATTCAATGATTACCTTTTTTTGTTTTCTCATCAATTACCAGTAGTGAACCTTGCAAAAGCATTTGCATTACACCATAGATGGCTGATTTTCAGCAGAAAATATAACTGTAATAACCATAAAAGAATGTGCTCCATACTGACACTTCTTTATAGCATTCATTATGTATATAATTACAAATAATGGTATATATTAAAAAATAATAAGAGAATATATACACTATTTCTCTAAAAGTAAAAATTCCTCATCTTCCCAGACTTTCTGCAATACTTTATGATACAGAATGGCAGATTCAGGATTTACTAGACCACAGGAGAAAGCTAACTGCAGATTAATGTAATCAATACTGAAAACATTATCTTGAGATATTTTAGGGAAAAGCCAAATGCTTGGCTGTTGCAGTTGAGGGATCAGGCATGTAGCTGCACCCATATATTACTGCTGACTTTCAGCACAATTAGGACTCCAGCCAGACTCAGAAACACACCTACTTTAATTTTAGGAGCAGTCTCCGTTACTGAGCCATGCACTGAATTTTCCTACATAATCAGGGAAAGCTGATTTTCTCCTGCTACCTTGTTCCTGCCCCTGCAAGGCAGAGAAGGGGCAAAAGAGGACTTTGCCTCCTCTCCATTTTCAACTTTGATTTCCACCTGAGCTGAGACAGAAGTGATGAGCTGCTGCTCTCACCTTTGTCCCACTAGGGTGGGCTGGGAGAGCTTCACACGGGGCAGCAAAAAACAGAGTTATGGATGAAGAATCCATTTCGAACCACATTCCCTGTTTTTGGAATCTAAACATGACATACTCTCCACAGAAGGCAATTTAATAGCCTTGCATTTGTACAGGTGGCTTATAAAACAAATATGTCTCTCCTCCAGCAAGTGGCTGTTAAAGAGCAGGTAATGCACAAACACATGATCAAGCCTACTGCCTGAAATTGTGGGGCAATTAAGATATTTTATTGCATGCCCTTCTTAGCTCAATTCCAGCATAGTTACAAAGTTATAATCTGAGGTTCCCTAAAGCCTGAAACAAAATTAGCGTGCTGTTCACCTGAATAAAAGTATGTTCTTCACCGATTCCTTTCAATGGTCTGGAAAATAAACTAACTAAACCCAAAGTTTTCATAAAGTAACAATAGCCAGCTCGAATATTTCAATTTTCACTGAATGGCTAATGCAGCAGAGGGCAATCTTCAGATAAGTAAATGTAAATATATTATCACAAGAACACAGCATAGAGGAACAGACAGGAGGAAAAGACTATTTATTCTGCTCTCTCTAGTTATTTCTTGCCTTTCAGTTAACTGAAGGTAAGAAAGGCTGAAGGGGGGGTAAGGGCAAGAATGAGTCAAGGCAGTTTGGTTAGAAACAGTCATATTGATTTCAATTGCTATGTGGGAGAGCAGAAAAATTATTCTTCCTTTAGTTTTAAAACCTAAAGCCAAAACAGTTTCATTTACTTAATGACAAAACTAATCACAGCAGGAAGATTAATTTTTTTTGTTGAAGTACTTTGCAATATAAAGAGAACAAGCTTCTGAATAATTGTATGACATTTCTGCTTTTTTCCACTTCTCTCTACTGTCATATACAGATATCTGTGCAGCAAAAAGTTCCTGTATTTTGACAAAGACTTAAAAATATGGATGGAAAGGTGATGGCAAATTCTATGCTGGGATAGATGACTAAACACACCACTGACTCTTAGAACTGCTGTCTATGTTGGGTCCACACTCACAAATACTCCAGCATCCTGTATTCAGTCATGGGTTTTGAGATCTTCCTTTAAAGCATCTTGGACCTTCAAGGCTACAGGGGCCCTCCCATCCTGAAATCCAAATACAGACTGACCCAGTGTCTGACACATACAGCACAATAGCTTCAAGGTGTGCATAACTTGAATATTTCTTGATTATTTTAATTGACAATCCGCATGATTTTACTCCTGATACCAAACAAGTCTCTGAAAGTTCACCACCCCACACACTCCATGTGGAAACAAAATGATTCCACAAAACCACGGCCTGTTGAGCTTGACCATCAGCCTTTGCTGGGGGAAGATGGAGGAGAAGACCTGGGGTACACTTTACAAGTCAAATATGCCTGAAACTAAAAAATTCTTTAGACAAATATAATAAAACCTGAAAAAGTAATTTCAAAGAACAAGGAATTAGCAGAGGTTATCAGGTATATTCCAACAGAGTTCTACCAGCATAGTCAAAACTATACTGAAGATCCCAGAAAGAAAAAAGAAACTCCCTAACTAAGCAGATAAAAATCACAAAAAAAAAAAAAAAATCTTTAAACATAACGGCCTTGAGAGCATGATAAAATATTCTGGTTCCTTGGTTGGAAAGGTGATGTGCAGATAACACTGAAAAAATTGTGAATTTCAAGCTCCCTGTGCTTTCAGGGTCGGACTAGCATAGCCCCAGGAACACAGCTGTTGCTCAGAGCCTAGGCAGGAGATGTCTTCTTTTTAGCTTTATAAATCAATCTAGTTGAGGTTTTTCCTGTTCTGACACAACGTTCTAACCTCAGAGAGGGAATTTTGTATTTGGGTGAGAGATGGAGGGTAACAGATTTGCTGAACATTCTGCATAGCAAAAGAGGAGACCTGGCTGCTTTCAGAGGGTGCTCCCTGAAGCTGAACAGGTTTCTGTTAAAATAAATGGCAAAGCAAGCAAAGGGAGCTGACAGAACGGGCAGACACCTTGAGCTGTGAGAGCAGAGCAGAGCACACAGCTTTGTTCTGCAATTGCTTTACCAACCCACTGCAGAACATCCTCAACTCCCATTTTCATTTCCAGTGGCTGCAAACAGCAAAAACACCACAAGGCTGCTCTGCAGCAGCCCAAAGCCTTGCAAAGTGCCCTGAAATACATTTTGTAAATATACACCTGTGCCCCATGTCCTTCCTAATGCATTGTCCTATACTGCATGAAAAATTGCAAACTAACTAGTGGGTGAAGACAGAGACTTGGTAAATACTCACAGTTTGTCTGAGATAGGTATTCAGCTGTAGAAGACTTTTCTGTAGCTACAATCACATTTTATCAGTCAATGTATACACCAGGCACCATGGAAGAGAATACTCCATCATTCCCAACAAATCCAGCTGTTTTTGTGCATGGCACAGCTGTGTGATGTGGAATATGTAAAGTTATCCTGCAGCAGTGATAGATAGACTTTCACCTATCCAGAACAAAAATTATAACCCAACTGGCCTTTATCATGTTTGCTTGCATATTTACATCCCCCAAAAATCCTTTTTTCATTTAAAGCTCATGGAGGAAGTACTGGAAGGAAGAAACCAGCAAACAGCAAAGTGGCATCAGACTTAGATCAAGAAAACTGGGCAGCAGGTTCAAAACTGGTGTTCAGAGCAATAATAAATGAATGGCCAGGCTACAGTTCACACTTTCACTGGAAGAAATAGATTTGGGGTTTCAGAGGGTAAAATTGAGGTCAGGGAGGCCTTGGCATTAACAAAAACATTGCCCTTGCTTATGAGCACTAAAGAGATTGGTGAGAATGTCTATTTTACCCTCAGAGCAGAGTTACACAAGCTCAGGAGAGCATTTTAAGACCCGAGTTCTGTGGATATTAGTGGAGTCAGATATACAAAAACACTGTGGAGGATTTAAGAGTATGAAAGGCATAAGGATTATATAGACTTGAACTGTGAATGAAGTTGAAGTGCATTGAGGAAAGCAAAAAAGACTAACAAACCAGAAATGCCTTGCTCACTTATGATAAAATATCTAGTTAATACCAAAGAAAAGCTTCGAATAGACTTGTCTAGTTCTTTAGAAAATCACTATAAAATAATGCCAGTATTCTTTGCATAAATACTTTCAAAAATAAAGATTCTCTTTTAGAAAGAAGATTCAACTTGGTAAGTAAGCAGCTTAAGCAGTAAGGAAAAGCATATTAAAATTATTTCTTAACTTGCAGAAATGTTGAAGAATGTTCCATGGCCATGCTCTGTAATGACTACAGACCATGCACTGTTCCCACAGTAATGTAGCTTCCACTTTTTACATAGGAGACACACACACCAAAATGTAATTTGCTCCACAATGGCAATACTAACCAGGTAATTACCACAACTGCACCAGCTTCTTATTCTTTAACCCTTCAGGTTTGCTCTTAAGAAGTGGGGAATTCACCAGCTAACATATTTTCTGCACTACCTTTCACAATTTTAGTGTAAAAGATAACTCAGATTTAATGGGTTAAATTACTTTGACTAACCAAAATAAGTAATGAAAAGCGTGAAATACTTTCATCTTAATTAGCTCATATTTCATTTGAACAGAGTCAGACTTGCTGTTTTTCAGAGGAGGCTATTAGTAGACACTGTAAACCCTAGAACTGCCTTGTTTTGTTTATGAGGGATCTTACCAGAATGATAAGACTCAAGTGAACTATGATAAGAAATAAAAACACATTCTTGCATAAGAAACATTATAGACACTAAGGCAAAGCTCAGCACTTCTCCATCTGTTCCCAATTCAAAATGTGATCCTCATCAATTTTGAATGTGAGACTAATTTTGTTAAATCAGGCATTCTCATACTCCTGGGTGAGGATTTTTGTTTTCTCTTTTCAGCTGCAGAACTCAGGGGTGTAACCTGCAGGACTCCTGTTCTAGGCAGCATCCCCAGAGTTCTGGTGAAATACAACACAGAACCAGGAATGTTCCTTATTCTCTCAAAGCTCTGGAGCTGCACTGGGAGAAGTGCAGGGGGTGAGACAACCACTAAATTCTTAAAAATGCCAAATCCTGGCTCAACAAACCTGCTCCAGATCAGCCTCCTATGGCCACCACCTCATTGTCTGTGCCTCCTCATTTGCAAACCTCATTAGCGACTCATTAGGAGCTCTACAGATGTGACACATAGACTTGCCCTGGGAGAGGGAATTAGGGAATCTAAGAAACCTAAATGATTGTTTAGAGAACTCCTGATCGTTATGTGGAAAATAATAAATCACTACTTTCTGGCAAACATGGAGTGAGGGGAAAACATACACCCTTTTAGGGTCTAAAAGGTTAAAACAAAAGGAATTGCTGTTTGGGTCAATTCCCAATTTGTTCTTGGAGTTGCAGTAATAACAGAAAGAAGTTATAGCCTTTACTTTAGTGCCTTTAGGAAGGACTGAGTTTATTTAAAAGCACTCACTGTCTTTTTACAATAATGAACAGGACCTTTCTTTCTACCCTGCTGTTAGTACCAGCAGTTCCTAAATAATTCTGACAGTTTCTTCCCTGCTTAAAAAAAACAAACCAAAAAACCCCCAAAATAAAAACGACAAAAACAAAAAAATAACCCAAAAACCCCACAAAAAACCCCACCAGAAAACCCCACTCAGTTATTTATTATGTTAGCACAAATACCAATTATCTCATCTTATTTCACACCTAGTTCAGTCTAAAACCAGGTATTTGGAACAGACTAAGACATTTTCATATAAACTCATAGCAAAATTCTGTCTTGATTCTATGGCAGCAGCTTCATTTACAGCCTTTATCTGGGAGCAAAATACCTTTTGAGGACCAAATACCAGGAAACAGCCAGTTAAAAAGATGAAAATGTTGTGACCTGCACTTATTCAAGGAAATTCAAGCCCCTCTGTAGTACCTTCTGCCTGATGATGTGTGATGGGCATACCTGTGTTAAGATTGTGATGGAGAAAAGGAAGAAATTAGGCTAAATGTAAATGACTGCCATAGCTCTGGTGTAATTTTGAGTAGTGATCTTTGAAAACTGGGAAAAAAATTGAATTCTTAGTGGAAATATCTGGAAAATTGAGAACTCAGATCTGCTGTTATACATTACACCATTTTGCCCCACCAACATCAATTTCGTAGGCTATAAAACTCACTTCAGTGGCATTTATCAAAGTACATTTGGGGAGAAAGGGACTATTTTTAAGGCCAAACTTTGCACAGAAAATATAAATACAAGCAGGTTTCCCTCTGGATACATCAAAACAACCAATCACCAAAGTTATTACAGATGCTGTGTTCTCTCTTCTGCTATTTTCTACTATCCTTCCTTTCTAAAGTCACTTAAGCAGGATCAATTTAATCAATGTTTTGTCTTTAAAACATGTAGCCTGATAAAGTAGAGAAATGCAAAATAAATATCAAAAGGGAAGGAACTTCTGATGGAGTTCCTGTTGCCATGGGAACTCTGTGGCTGCTCTTCCCAGGCTCTGGTCCTGTCCCTGTCCCTGGACAGGCAGCAGCTGCTCCAAGCTCTGGGGTCAGGGAAAGGGAAACTTAGCAAAGCTTTCAGAAATATTTATGGACATGAATTCTAAAGGTGGTTGGTTAAAATGCACCTGTGAGAGCAACAAACCCCTCTTACTCAGAGTAGGGTGAACATGAAAAACTTCTGCTCTCCTCCCATGGCCACCCCATTCCTGCTCTCTCCAGTGCACTGCATTTCTGTATCCTTTACCTTTCAGAGATTGTATCTTAATTAATATGAAAGTTGCTATGCACTAAGGATGATTTGTGGAATGTCTCCTGTGGCTGCAGTGTGGCCATCACCTCCAGCCAGGCTGGGGCTGTGTCCATTTCTGAGACACAAGGCAGGACACCAGGACAGCTTCTCCTGGAGTTCCTGGCACTGAGCAAAGCCACACAACCAACTAACACAGACCATCAAGTCATCAGTCTGTTCTCAGAAGATTAATCCAGACCCAAGCCAAAAATAGGCCAATGGGAGCTGAAACAAGCCTGGTAATTCACAAGCTCATCTCTGGCTGAATATAGAAGTAGATGTACTAAATCAATGTTCTAAAATCCCATGAATTCTAACATTCATTTGAGGAAAATGAGGGGTTAAAAAAAGTCCTGAACATTTGGAGAGAACATAACCTTCACATCTCTGTAATCCAACCTCTCACTGAGTTGGAAAGAACAACATTTTTTGTGTAGGCAAAGCATATCCTAATTACCCTATTCAGGGTTCTTTATACTGCCTTCCAAGCATCTCATCTCAGTCTTGTCTGACAAAAGAATTCCAGTCTAATTCAATATGGCAATTTTCATTTACCTATGGTAATACTGAGCAATTTTGTGAAGGCAGATTTAATTTTGTATGGGTTGTGAATTAGACTGTGGACTTCCCAGAATAAAACTTTGTGAAAATTAAAATGCAAAGTTCCTAAGCTCTCCTTGGAAAGAGCTATGGGATTTATAATGTATCCTTTTCTTCAGTTTGTTTAAAATCTGTTGCTACCCATAACAAAAATACACATTTTTATTAACATACATACTTTTCTTTCTGTTTATTTCCTTAAATTTAATAAAGCCTTCTAGCTATCAGGGTAATTCAGTCTCAGATCTCCACTTTCCAGCTTGGTTTTCATTATTGCACATTATTCTTTTACCCTTATTGTAGAAGCTGGCTTTATTCCCATCTCATAAAGTGACCCGAATTCTCCAGGAGATATTTTCTAGCATTGATTTTTTCTTCATCCATAATGTTAATGGCCTGAATTCTCCTATCTTTACTTCCTCTACCTTCTTAACTTTTATTATTTTTTATGGTCCCACACTATCACACTATCTTTCTCCTCATTCTGTGTGAATTTCATTTTCCTCTCACCACCCCTTACACATTCTGGAGATACTTTTGTGGGAATTTGGGTGCTTATCTGTTTTTAAAATAACCTCAAACGAGAACAGCAAACAGCAAAAATTTTACAATAAATTTTTACTTTGTAATCTCCGAGTCCCTGTGTGACACCTGTTATTCATTTGACCAAAAATTCCTCTCTGAATATACCCCAAAAACTTTTTTATCTGGACAGCTCTTCATCTCAAGCACTATCAGCACTATGTAAACATGTTTTTGGGGATGTCATAGCCACTTTCTGGTTAATGGCATTTACGACAATCACGATATTTTTCATTATAAACTTTAGAAGTAAATACGAAATGTTTGGATGAAATATTTTCACCCCAGGATATAGTTGGCCTCTTTAATACAAGTGTCTGCATGTGGAAAACCAAATAGTTACTTTTTCCCTCTAAAACCTCACACTTCTCCCTTCAAAGTATCCCTGTGGGCTTTTCTTAATCTCCATGTTCTTTTAGTTATTTAGATTTCTTCATGTTATCTGTTAGGTTTTGTGAGAGTTTTTTACTCTCTGCTTTCTTAACAGGACATTAGGCAACCACAAACAACTCTTTCCAAAACTCATTAAATCAAAACTTCTTGACTTCTGAACTTCTTACCCTTCCCAAAAAAAGGACTGAATTTTTTAATTCCTCTAAAGCCTATTTCACTTTCCTTTACAAAAGACTCTCTCCTACTTAAGAAAAAAATGACGACAAAATATCATCTCTGTTAAATTACTTTTTCAATAGTAGATGATTTATAGTTGATTAGGTAATTAAATCAAATACAAGTGGCTGAAAGTAAATCTATTTTTATCATCCCTGTAAATTAAAAGTTCCGCATCATAAAAAATCATGACCATCTTGAAAATGACTAGTCAAGTGCTTTTTATAGGCAAGCAGGATTTATTGTCAATTAACGTATTGAACTGGATAGTCAGCATAACCCTGTGCTCAAGACTTTTTAAATTATTGGCTTCCGCTATCAAGCTGCTCCATATCACAGTAATGAAATGTATCTTGCTATTCACATATTGAACAATTCCTTAGGTTGGGTTTATATCTCACTATAACAACATTTCATTTTATTATTATCTCCGATCCCCTGTAATGAATACAAATACATTCCTTTTTTCCATCATGGGTTTATCAATTTTCATTGATTTGCCTGTAATGAATGCAGACAGGATGGTGAGAGAAAAATTTAAAGAGATCATATCCTTTAAAATATCTGTAAATTCAAAGGTTTTTCTCCTGCAGTCACATCAATTAAAAGAAACCATTCGGAAGAACAATTGAAAGGAGCTATTTGTTAAAGTCTTAACACTTAAAAAACTGAAAAAAAGGTATTTGGGAGCCTCTCTTTTTTAAGAAAATTTGTTTTTGCAGTTTTATTTCTATAGACTTCCAAGGGAGAAAAAAAAAAGTATAAATTCTCTTTATAGCTTTGCATTTCACATAAATTAATTTTTCATAATGCACCACATTTTTCTTTTCCAATAACGGTCAATTTGACTGATGAAAATGCAGTTTATGGTGCAGCGATTTGCTGGACGCAAAAGCGAATTTTGAAAGTTACTCAATGACATCTTCCCTCATTCCCATGGGGAAATTCCTCCAGCCCAAACCAATCCTCACTGAGGAACACACTCCAACTCTTGGAGTGCAGACTCAGCAGTAATTTTGACACGTAGGGTACTGATACCTAAAATTATTTTCTTAATTCCAAAACATAAAAAAAAATCCCCACATTGATTGAAGACAAGTGTAGACATCTTGAAACTCATATTCCAACTGTGTTGCAAAGTTTCAGACACAAACTTTTAAATGAAATTATAAACAGTGTTCTCAGTTGTGACATTTTATTGCACTATAACATTTGCATCTGCTTGCGTTCTGCAATTATATCATTATGTGACAATGTAATTTGATATGAAGTGATACAATAACATCCTGGCTTTCATTCAGCCACCAGGAAAAAAAAAATAAAAATCTCTATGGAACATATAATGTCCAGCCTACCCAGAAAAAGCATCCTGACAGTAGGACCTGACCTATTGTTTTTATATTGAGTGGCAGAATGGGTCAAGGTTGGCTTCGCAAAGCAAAATAACAAACTGTTGGGCAAAACCAGTTATTCTACTTTTTACACACATTTTATTTGGTAGAAAACTTGTTTGAAACAGATGCACAGATAAGTTTTGGTAGGTTTTTTTTAAACGAGGAAATGCACTTTAAATGTCTGGAAAATTCCTGTAGGTTTTAATGCCCCAGGAGATCATAACTGAACACTATAGTCAGAGTTTCAGTGAGATGGATACTATGACCAACAGCAAAAACACACTTTGAGGGGAAAAAACCCAACTGCTTTTTAATTTAATTCCAATTAAAAACCCAATTTTTTTTATTATTCCATATATACTGATTTCTTCTCTAAAAAAAACGAGTAGTGTTTAATCAGAGCACAACATAAACCTTTTCTCTGTGGAGAAAATGCACCAATGGTTTTCTCCAGCCCCACTTGAAACCTCTGATAACTTACTGTTAATGGGAGAAGAGGCAGAAAATTATATCCAGACAGGAAGTCCTAAGATGAGTAGAGAGGAAAATACAATCTATTCCCAGATAACTCTTGTATGTATGTATTTTGCAGAACAAAAATACCCTCCCACCCTCCTCTTCTGTTCATCCACTAATTCCTCTAAAAATACCACGCAGCATCTCAGTCCAAGTGACACAAATAACTGAGGTGACCTGGTACCTGCCTGCTGCTGTGGGTCACTTCCTCTGGAATAAAACAGAGAGAAGATGTGGGGGAAATAAAATATGACATCAGTGTCCTGCTGCCAGTCTCCAGAAGAGGTGCAAGGAACTGGCAGCTAGGACTGTAAAAGGAATTTCCAAATTGCAAGTTCTTCTTCCCTGTTAAAAGGATGTTCAGGCACTGTCAGAATGATTCCCTCTAGACCTGGTGAATCTCCATTTTCCAGAGATATTCTCAAACTCATTTCTTTAGCTCACCCTACTGAAATGCAATGAGAGCCTGGTGTCTGACTTCTCTGTGCTGCTTTGAAAATTCCAACCTACGGCATTACAAGCACTCCTCAAATAAGTTACTTCAAAATAAAAATGTCCTTATCTTCTATAATTTTAACAGCTTCAGGAGGCTTTCAGTGTTCCTCTTGCCAGTAAATAAACTACCTATTTTAATTTGCATAGCTTGGTCGTAGCTGGTGAGTTTTCTGTTGGGGTTTTTTTGCCCCATATAATATAAGTCACAAATGTTGCATTTAATACTTTACTAATCAGCGTGGTGTAAATCTTGATAATGTTATACATGAGGAAGATGCTGCATGCTGAAATCAGTGGGGCTACTTGCAAACTGTGCCAGATGGAAGAGACTCTCCTTAAAGTCTTAAGTGACAACATTTGAGGAATCAAAGAACCTTATAAGACAGCACCTATTGTAAAACACACAGATGAACAATTATGTTCCTTTCAGAAGTAATCAATTCTACTTTGATCCAAAAATTTTGATTGGGAATAGAAATAGATTAAATTATTTAAAGAACATTAAAGAGACTAGAGGCATGTAAAAAAAATAAATTCACTACAAGAGGGTTGTGCTGTAGATTCATAATTTCTTAGGAAATTTAAAACATATTATTTTGAAGCTCCAACATGGATGGAGCATGAAATGAAAATAAAAGTAAAAATGAAAATTAAAAGGTTGTCATCTAGGAAGATTTTTGTATCAATGGCAAAATAATCAGAATCATTTTCTAATGTGTTTTTTCTCTCCCTCCAGAGAACAGCCAGTGTTTTATAACAAAGAACACTTCCCTAAACTGCTCTTTAAACATCCAGTCTCATTCCTGTGCACCACTGATATATTTATGTTAAATATAAATAGTCCTATACTATAATATTTTCCACCAAGTCCAGACTTCTCTAGAATCCTCACTGTTTGGGAGTTTTGCTCAAGTTCTCTGATGGAAACCCTTCATTCACTTGTCAGAGCCAACCACTGGTGAGAGAGGGGTTGCTGTGTCACAAAAACTGCCCTTCTGAAGGAGAAGGTACTCTGCATATCAGAGTTGGAAATATTGATGCTCTTCCTCAAAAAACCCAAAGAAAGCTGAATAATGTGAAGTCCAGCCTAAAAGTTTGCCCATCAGTCAAATTACAATGTTTTGGAAAAGGTTTAAATGGCTTTCAGCCTGGCCTGGCCACACCACAAAACATTTCACATCTCTCCCAGCCTCCACCAATACTATTAGAAAATCCATTACTAACGACAGCATATAATCTCCAGTGGGGATTAAATCCCCAAAAACGTGGCAGGAGTGGAGCTGTTCAGAGGGATGCTGGGCATTTATGATTTACTGAACTGCCAGATCTGATGGCTAAAGGCCAGAGGCTTTATGGTTTCATTGGAATAGTGACTTTTCATTAATAAAAGAAAGATGCAAAACTAAGGTAAGAGACAGGGAAAGTCACTGGGTTATTTGTGACTCAGAGGATCCTGGTTCAAGCTCAGCGCCTAAGAGAAAGAAGCAAAGGGCAGAAAATAACAGCTTGTTAAATGAATGGACTGTGATTCCAGCACACTTTTTTTCAACTGGGTGAACAGGAGGATAAACTCCTGCTATTATCAAAGGCATTTTCCTCTCACTGTGCTCCCAGCTTTTATTTGGTGATTCTCTACCTCCTCCCACCTTGTTTCTGGAGCAGCTGAGGAGGTGAGAACTTTTTGCCCAGTGTCTCATTAGGGCCCAGGCTCAGAGGCTGTGCAGAGCCATCCTGGCAGAGAGAGGCACACGGTGCTTTGTGCAGCACTAACAGCCCAGCTCCTTTGTGGGGTTTGTCAGCACACACCAGCCTTAAACCCACTGCTGTCTGAAACCCTGTGAAAACAGTCTCCTCAAGTGAGCACCGTTTGACACAGACAACCCAAAACATCTGCCAGAAGGTGATTAGGACAAGCACAGGGGTAGAATTAAATCTCAAGTGACCTCAACCCTGCAGACACAACATCAGCTCCCACACCCAGGGCAGCCTCTTCACCTTCAAACACTTTGCAGGATGCCTCAGTAAAAGAGAACATCTTCAATCTCTTCATTTAAAAATCTATAACCTTCAAGCTTTCCATAGCTTCCTTTGAGACTAAGGTAAATAAAATTGAGGGAAGGCTGGAGGGATTTGAAAAGCAATGGACTGGGTTGAAACTCAAACAACAAAGAGAGGGATTCTACAATAAATAAAATCACAATGGAGAGAAAAAACTGTGTTTAGAATTATGGAGCTCCTGAAATAAGATTAAAATATTGGGAAAAATCAACAGCCTAGGAGATAATGTTCTGAGCATCTTCTCTGAAAGATAGAAGATGGATGGGAATTAATGGAAAAATCCAAAGGAGACATAATGAAGAAAAACCCATTATCCAGAGTAGCAAAAGTAATACATCTGCATGAATGTTCAAGTCTCAAAGTGCTGCATAGGAAGAAAATAATCAAAGAGAGCTGGACTGAAGGCAGGGTTTGAGCAGTGGCCAAAGAATTAGAATAAAAATCAGCTATCTCACAAACTCCATAAAACCCTTTGCAAAGGATAGGAAGTAACTTCATTTGAAAAAAGAAAAAAAAAAAAAAAATCCTAAACAACCCTGTATTGATCTTCTGTCCTGCCAGACCTCTGTTGCTGCTCCTGAGAGAAGAAACACGACCCTGCTGGGAAGCAGGAGCAGCACAATGCTTCACACAGAACTGGAAAAGAGACAGCAGGAAGGACTGAGATAGCTAAATCTATCAAAAAATCTCCAACCCAATTCCTTCACACTTTTACCCCAGGAGATTCATTTGGACACGATTGTTCTGGAAAAATCTCCTTGCTCTCTCACCCAGCATGGGGCATGTGGGGAATTTATTCTCATGTGCTGCCATGAAGGAATAAGTTCAACAAAAATAATACAAACAATAATTTTAAGGCTGGCATGTTATTATTGGTAAATTAATCTGCTTCCTAAACCACCCTTTCAGAAGATCAGTTTTTATATTTGATATATGGGAGCATTTGCAGATTGCTGTTAGGACCAAGTGTCTCAAAATTACCAATAGCTATAAATCAATATTTATACTATTACAATACAATAAATAAATACATGAAAAATGCCTTCACTAAGTTTTCTCCTGCTACTGAGAAACAGAAAGGAAAAGACAAAGATTCAAAGAAGAGAGCTCAAAATTCAGCTTTCCTATTTTAAGGAGCACCTTGGTTCACCTTCACTTTAACCTATGGATAATGGCTCAAGTAAAGTCTAAATTTTTGGTACTCTGGAGTGGAAACATCCTTAAATATCTAGATTTATTGATTTCTGATGAACTGAGATGAACTGGTGCATTGTGCCCAAAGGGAAGGTATGAAGCACGTGTGGCAGGGACAGTGCTGAGAGGGAAAAATCACTGGGACAGGACAAGGAGTCAATGCCCAAAGATGAGCACTGGCTAAAGAGAAAGCAGGTTGAGAAATTAATGATATATATAGATTTATCACAAATAATCCAACCAGACACTAGAGTTCTGGCACCAAGAGCCCACCCTGTCTCTGAGCAGTGTCCCCAGAGCCCCCATCACAGCCCCTCCCCACGGGTAGGAACAGTCAAGCTCAGGCTGTGCCTGAGCCTTGCTTGAGACACGGTGTAGGCAGGGCTTCAACAGAGAAATAACTTGCAAAGTGTGTTCTAAACCAAACCTCTGCATCCTACAGCTTTTCTTCACTTTCTCCCTGAGTAGCGTGTTTGTTTGACCTAAACACAAAGTAGAAACATTAAATATTTTGAGGCACAGAAATTAGTACAGCCACATTCCATTCTCAAAGATCAACATGTAAAGAGTAGCATCTTCTCCAAGTGAAAATTCAGAGGTTCCCTCTAAAGATTTCCTTACAATTAAGAAAATATTCTTAATTCTTCTACATTGAGACTAAAAGCATATGGCTCTACTGACATCCTCACTCCAAAAGCACTGGACAGAAAGTAGCCTGGGAATAGAATTCAAATATTATTAAAGCATTTACTGTCTAGCTCAGGCTCATGTTTTTGACTTGGCTTGCTTTCAGTTTTTTGACTTATGCATTTATGAGGGCTTCTGTGGCTAACTAGTTTGCTTGTGGTTCTTTGTTGCAATGTTTTGTTAACCTTCCTTTATGTATTTTTAATGAATACTACAAATAAGAAATGTGTAAACTCATCCCGAGAAGAGGCTATAATGTCTGCCTGTGCTTTTGATTCACTGCCTCATTTGCAAGATTGCTGCTTATTCACAAATTAATTATGCAATGGCATCTTTAGCTAATAAAGTCTAAACAAAAAAACATTTAATCCAATTCATAGTTTTCTCTCAATCAAACCAAGTCTGTCAAACATAATTACATTACACATGCAAAGCAGGAACGAGCCAAACATGTGCCACACCTGCTTAGTGCTTCTTCAGGCAGACGATATACAGTAGGAGAACAGTTGGCAGCACAGATGGCACAGCAAAGAAGACTTGTGAAAACCGCGGTTATGGAGTGTGGCTTTGTGCCTTTTATTGATGGGAAGGGTCACATAGTGATCTCAGTTTATGTCAAACACACCTTGCTGGTACCTTTAGGCTTTGACAATTCCATTTCTGGAGATATCAACTCCAGCCACCTTCTGCTTTCCAAATGGAGGGAGCTCTGCAGCTCAGAGGAGTCATTGCTGGCTTCCCACCACAGCCATGAGCTCTGGGGACAGCCCTGTTCTCACTTATGATCATGTGTTTATGGGCTGTTCTAAATATTATACCCCTCACCAACTTCATTGTGTATCAGTATGATGAAACCCATTTGCCAATTACAGGGACAGTGACTCTGCACATCTCAGTGCACCCAGTTCACAAGCTCAGGAAGGAGCCAAGTATTTCACTTGTCACCACAAAACCAAAAGATAACCCAAGAGTCCTGAGTAGCTTTTCAACTTGTATGTTTAATTGAAGAAAGACAAGAGGAAGAGGAAGAGGGATGTATGATTTAATATTGCCATGCATTTATAGTAATTTCTACTTAAGACTATGGAATTACACTGAGTGCTAGAGTTTCTGAAAATTAACTAGAGATTTTGTGATCTCTCCTGATACCACTGAAACCATCTCTACCATGTTGTTCTTAAAGTCTGCATTTTCAGGAGGCAAGATGCCCAAACCCTATCACAGCACCACTTGTTAAATACCCAACACCTTTGTCTTCCTGTACACACAGGAAAGAAAAGAAACCTCAAAAAACAAACCCCAAAACGTTCCCATTCAAAAAGAAATATGTCTCTTTTTGGTAATCTCTCCATTACCATCATCTGCCTCTTCTCATCAACATGGTGCTGTACTCTGCAAGTCTTTGCACTTTGTTGCTCATGTGCTCTGCACTGCATCCAAGTCAGGAAAGCTGAGTGTGAAACCACCCCTGTCCTGCCTCTGGGTTTCTTCATTACTTTCCCCAGCTCTGCCAAGCTTTGAGGAAACATTATTTCCACGACCCAGGAAATAGATCTTGGGTTATGTCCATAAAAGAATTATGAGAATGTGAGGGCAAGTGGGTTTCATAAACTTTACTAGCTCTACAGGATGTTTTCTCTCATTTCTTTCATTCTAGTGGTTTATCAAAGATACTATCCAGTGTAACATTTAGCATAAACTTACATCCACCCATGTAAGGCCCAGAAGGATGGAATTCCTTTTCTCATCACACAAGCAATGTGTGCAGTCCCACAGCCCAGTGGTCCATGCTGACTGGGAGAGCTGGGAGCTGACAGCACAGAGGGGATCTGCCTCTGCATCCCTGAATGGGATAATCCAGGCAGAAACAAGAAGAGACCAAGTTCCAAGTGAGCAAAGTTGACTGGGGCCTCTCCACTTTCACTCAACACACTGTCCCATACTGGCTGCAAGATTTTAGCAACTGGAGCATAATTTAGTAGCCAAATTTGATTATTAATAACATTTTCTAATAACAGTATGAAGACTCCCTTTCAAGTTCACTGTTGGCACATCTGCATCAAAGCAGACTCAGGAGAGAATGCAGAATTTTTCTACAGCAGGAAGAATGGAGCTGTCCTGAATGCTGTGTTTCAAGTAAGTTATATTTTAGAGGAGCTCTTTCTCCACTGAAGTCTTCCTCCTGCTTGCAAAAGTGTTTCTCACTTACGTGACCAAAATGCTGATGGAGCATTCCCACAGTATTTCCCACTGGTGTAGGTGCACTAAATGGAGACTCTGCAGCATCAAGGACCTGGAAAATGGTCCTGAGAACAGAGATTGTTCAAATAACTTCTGCAGGAGTTGTTCTCTAGACTGCTAAATTTTCCAATCTATCAGTGTGCTTCCAGATTCAAAAATATTCTAGTGCAGAATATTTTGTCTGTTTTTCTCCAAGGACACTTGACCAGGGGGCTGTTAGCAAGAGCTGGGAAACTGTCAGTGGAACTAAACAGATAGCAGTAAATAAATAAATAAAGCCCAAAATGTTTTTCAGGGATTGAGTGCAAAAAAAAAAAAAAAAATTATTCAGAAGAAAATACGCTGGGATTTAACTTAAACAAAGTTTAAAGAAATTCACAAAGTTTAAATTACTGAGTGAACAACAAATGTCCTGGGAGAATCTTTATGACAGCAGAAGTCAGAAATAAATCAGCAGAAAGGAATACGTGTGTTTTTCTGAGAAGAAAAATCTCAGTGCCATCATAAGTATTAAAAATAAAAAAAAAAACCTAACCAGACAGTCTTATTCAGAAAGTGTATCTGTTGCAGAGCCTCAGCTCCACTGAAAGGCACCAAGACGAGCCAGCGAGCAAAGCTATAAAAGCAGAATCCCAAACGAATAAATAAAAAGGCCATCTTCTGTTTCAGAAATCAGCAGTCCCATAACACACTGCTCTATAAATTTCTTCCCCACAGACTGGAAAAAGAATGTTCCTGACTAACAGATCTTTCTTGCTGAAATATCACCTGGGATGGGTCGTACTCACTGGCAGGCCTGCACCATCTGCTTACTGAGGCTCCTGTAAGGGAAGCAGCACAATTGTTTCATGTTTGCATAGCCCTGACTTGAAGAAAATCATAATCATCTTTACTTTGTTACACAGGGACATTTATGAAAAGCCCAAGTTGATATCCACGTTATTTTCTCAACTGTGCACTATTCCAAGTTAAGCTTAATGGATGCTTTCCCAAAATCCCAGAAATGCTGTTTTTCTGGTATTTGTATTTCAGTATGAAGTGCTGATCAATAAATGTTAACACTCTCCATAGATGGCTGCAGATTCATGGATATGCTGACAGCTATTTGAAAGGTGGGGCTGCAATCTGGGCACCAAAATCTCTCCTTGCCCTGCCCTCTCTTTCCAAGTGCTGCAGTTGTGAGGACTTGGGGCATTTCTGCTGGGTATGATAGAACATCAAAAATGACATTTTAGGGCCAGAAGCAGTTTGAATATGGAGCTTTGCAGCCTTCATGAGGCAAGAGAATCCTCAGCAAAGGGTGCAGTCCTGCCGTGCTGAAGCAGCCAAAAAAGTATTTCTGGGTTTTGCTGCAGGAACAGCCTGGGGACACCAAGGGTGGCATTTCCCAGTGCTGTGCCAGGCAGGCACAGCCAGTGCAGGCAGCAAAAAGTCAAATTAGATTTTAGAAAACTAAGCTTTGTTCACCATCTCTTCCACACTTTTCATATGATTTAATAGGAACCACACATGCCATTGTTACACCTACAGATAGAAGGCAAAATTCAACTTGTAGAGTTTTCTCTCAGCTTTCTGCCTTTGGATTTTACAGGAGACCTGAGGTTCTTCCTCAGGTTCTTGCTTTTTCTGCTCTCCCAATCAGCTGTGAAGTGACCTTTCATCTTTTCACTGCTCATATAAAAATCTGAAGTATTCAAGTAATAACTAATTATTAATTCCCTTGCTTTTAATATCAAAATTTAAATAAAAATGCTCAACATGGAATGTGTGATATGTAAAATATCCACATTTGTCACTTGTCATCATTATGGCAATTTTCACAACAGTTGGGTTTCACTTCAAAGTTTAGAAACTGCACAATTCTGAACTTCCATTAAAAAGTGTCAGTTCTCAGAGAATAAGACAATATACATATATGATTAAACCACTCAAAAAAATATACAGGAAATAACATCTTTATTCTTCACTAAGCTTTGTTGTCTCTGTACCCATCTAATGATTTTTGTTTGAATATCTGAAATTTGCTATGAAATTATCCTGTATTGCACAAATGCATGTGGTAAATATTTATGTATGATTCAGTCTAAGTGTACAACCCCAGTGGTGATGTCTACGTGCACGGCCATAATCACGTGTAGAATGTCAGACAAGTATCTGTTTAATTTCAGAACTGATTTTTAATAACTGATGTTTTTATTTGGAAACAAGATTATTGGAAAATAACTCCTTAAAAACTGTATTATTTCATATGCAGGGAAACCTTCCAGATTAGAAAAACAAATAAAATTTAAAAAGCCAGGCTGGATGGACAAGCTTGCAACAAAATGGGGAAGTGGCTCTCCAAAGCACTTTGAGTCTCTTAATATCTAACATTATTGTAGCAAAAGGGATTTTTGGCAACATTTCAAGTCTAAAGGCAGCCAAAAGCAGTTTCCACTGGAGCAGTACAACCTAAAGATCCAGGGAAAGAAGGAAATGGATTTTCACCTGGCCCATGAAGGACTAACATCACCCCTCTGCTCTGGGCTGAGGTCTCAGAGTCTCCCATTGATGAGGCTCTTCCACCCATCACTCAAACCCAGCAATTTCTTCTGCATAATGGGGCAGCTCTTCAACAATGAAAAGAACAACTTGCATGTGTCTGTGTCCTGCTGATGATCCACTGATGGAAAACATATAATTGTACAACTATGGAATTTTATTAAGAATTGATTTTATTGCCATCGTGAACAGAGAGAAGGGGGAATCTTGTCAAACCACACGAGCACAGGTTAATGCAAAGTTCTAAACTGATCCACTTGTCTCTTGACCAAGACTATTTATTCCTCCACTAGCAGGAAAGCACCAAAGGATGCAAGCATATTCCAAACATTTGTAAATAATGAATACCTAATTTCACTCACTGTTTGCAGTGGAAAAGAATTCTTGACACCTGTGCCTTGTTTAAGTTAAACTGTGAAAATTTAAATCATCATTGCAAAGATACAGATGATGCTAAGGAAAAGTGGAAAAGGATTTGGCCATTCCTAAATCTATACAAACCTTCTTTTGTTGTGGAAGATCTCTGTCAGCTGGGATTCATGTGCTACATTCCTGGGCCTTATAGGCAGATCTGCAAACCTGCTCAATAGCCCTGTATGCAAAAGGAACACAGTGGCAGCTGAAAAAGATGTTTGTGCTCAGGATTAAGGCCAGTATTTATCTTCTTGGCAAAGGTGTCTATGTGAAAGCCTAGAGTAATGATACCATACTCTACAGACAACTACAAAAACAAGATCAAGAAGAATTGCATAAATACACCTATGTAACATCCATCACGTTAATGAGAATGTAGAGACAAATGCAGCTTGCTGCTAAACTTGGCATCTATTGACTGCAGAAGAAAGTTAGACACTGCAGAGACAAATACTATCCTAAAGCCATTGCAAGAGCATGGATCCAGAATGATTTGACACACAAAAGTTTCTCTCTCACACTGAGAACCATCTTTCAGGCCTTGCAGCCCACCAAAGGCAAACCTGAATGTTGTTATCAGTTTAACAATGGCCTTTTCAGATCGGCCTCTCAAAGACCTGGAGGGAAGGATGCCAGAGCATTGGGAAAATCTCATTTGCTGAAAATTTAGCTGAACACTGTTTGAATATTTGAAACTGAGGAAGGAGGCGACAATGGGCTGGATTGGTGACTAGAAATCTGAAAATAGGAATATTGGTTTAGCATCAGATGGGGTGGGAAGAAAAGGTTCTTTCTCTCTAACCATGAATATACCAAATCACAGGGATATTTGCTCAGTATTTTTCTGGACAGAATGCCAGGCTTTATGAAACTGGTAGGGTCCAGTCAGCATAAACTTTCAAAGATGGGTAAGAAAATCTAAGCTGGTGAAAAAAAAGTACCCCTGTGCTGTTTAGTCATATAGGTCTGAATTTTTAAAAGTACCAAGTTATAACTTAATTTTCAAGCTTTTTCAGCTTAGTAAACTGCAATGCTTTACTCTTTGTTTTCCACCTGTAATACTGAATTATTTTTTAAAGGAAGGTAAAAATCATAATTGCCATCAAAGTGAGGTGGAACTGTGAGATTACAGCTTATTTTTTTCTTCTATAATCCAAGAGGTCTGTTAAGTAATTTTTCACCTAAAACTAAATTTGATGGCTCTATGTTTAAGCAATCAGTTCTTGAATCCTACAGGTAAAAATAAAAACACCACTTTTTGTAATTAGCTTAGGACTAATTATAATCACCCATTTGTTATTTTTCTTCTACAGTAGTTGGGCAAAAAAGCTCTTTAACCAAGAGCTGTGTACAGAGGATAAGTGGGATTTCCTTCTGCTAAATTTATGAGATAAAAGATGCAAAAAGTTCAGGTTGCACGAAAAGTCAGAAGAAACGTATGTTAATGATTGCAAGGGGAGTACAGAGAGATAAAGTGGGCTGTGGAATGCCTGTATTCTGCTCAGAAAACAAACCAAAGGAGGTGAAATCCTACAGAGAACGAGACCACTGTGAACTGCAGGCAGCAGATGGTTCTGGGTGCACCCTGAGTCCCACTAATGCGAGTCAGAGCAGTGATTGTACGGCCTGCCTCGAGTCCATACAACACAGAGAGAAAATATCCCCAGAAGGGTGTTAAAATCCCCTTTTGTAAGGGAACTATTAATGTTTGGCACCAGCTCCCAGAGTTTAGTGCTGCTGCTGCTGAGTGCCAAAGGCCTCCTGCATCTGTGTCACCTCCCCAGCAAAGCAGCGGCAATTCCTGCCCTGCCTGACAAACATTGCAGGAGACACCGGGAAAAATAGATGCCTTTCTATTCTAAAAGGCTTCCTCCAGATTTTCACTGCCAGGGCTGAAAACAGAACTGCTCCACGGGCAGCAGCCCCAGCCCGGCACCGCAAACCAAAGCCAGCTCTGTCTCCAACCCCAGATCTGTCTCCAGATCTGTCCCCAACCCTGGATCTGTCCCCAGCCCTGGCCCTGTCCCACTCTTGCCCCAACCCCAGATCCATCCTCAGATCTGTCCTCAACCCTGGATCTATCCCCACCTCTGGCCCCAACCCTGGTCCTGTCCCAGTCTGGCTCCAGCCTCAGCCCTGTCCCCCTCTATCCCCAGATCTGGTCCCAGCTCTGGTTCTGTCCCTCTCTGTCCCCAGGCCCAGCTCTGTCCCTGGCTCTGTCTTCCTTGGTCCCCAGCCTGTCCCCTCTATCCCCAGCTCTAGTTCTGTCCCTCTGTGTCCCCAGCTCTGTCCCCTGCCCCAGCCTTGTCCTCAGCTTTATCCCCCTCTATCCCCAGCCCTGTCCCCAGCCCTGTGCAGCTGTTTTCTGTCAGAGCACGAAGCAGGAGTCCTGGCTCTCCTCTCCCCCTGGCCCCTGGCTGGCTGCTCAGCACATCGAGGTAATTGACTCATCTTGGCTCAGCCATAACCTCCATCAGCTGGACCATCTCATTTTCCCCACAGCCAAGGAATCCTGCCGCTCTTAATATTAGGGCAGCAGCCAACCTCTTTTTGGAGGGAAGCTTATTGCAGAATATCCCTCTGTATCCCTGGGAATTAGCTGAAAGCTTAAATGTTTCTTTTGAAAGAAAACACTTTTTCCAAGGAAAAAAAAAAAAATAAAAAAAGCTCACTTTCTGCTGCCTTTGTGACAAAAAAAGTCTCTGAACAAAAAGCCAAACCTCAAAACAACACTGGGAAAAAGTGGAAGGAAAAACCAGTCTGGGTTAAACACGACCCTCACACTTGCTGGATTCACATCAAAATATTTGTCCATTGGATTTGGAATCCACTGCAGCTCACTCTCATCTGATTGCAGAATTGCAAACTGGACATCTCCAATTTTGTCATTTGCAGGGTTTGAGGCACAGGGATTCATGGAATCCGTGTCAATAGAAGTGACAGTCTTTGCCTCTCTGGAAAAGCAGCACTGTGACCCCACTGCCCCACACCCAAATTGTGGATCTGAGTGCACTGAACCTTGATCAAACCTTAAATATTGAAGCAAGCAAGTACTTTTATAAACTTCACAGTCTCCTCAGATATAACTATATTTGGGAGTTCTGTGGCACATTACATTATTTTATTCTGTATTTTCATTTAATTCCATAAACAGAAGTCCAACAAAAACATACAACTTAAATTTAGGAATTTATATTGACGCTAAACCATAAATTTACCTAAAAACCAGATTATCACAGGGATTTTGGAGGGCTAACACTAATCCCTAAGTGAAGGCAAGTTTTCAAGCAATCCCAGCCCTTTCCTTTGTATTTTCCTGGTGTGATTTTGACAGCAAAATGGTGCCACAGCAAGAGCAGCAGCAATTCCCCATGATCCAAAGGCAGGGAAGGAACAAGGTTCAACCATTGTAAGTTGAACCATCCTGCTTCAACCAATTCCTGCCAAAGGCTGATCCTCCAGAAGGAGAGAAAACTCTTTCCTCTGAGCAGGGCAGAGATCTCTGCTCTGGACCTTTAATTTCTCTGTCAGGAGTAGGTCCCTTTGCATTCCTCATTTCCTGGGCACTCTGGTGTGTGCTGTCCCCTCCCACAGGAGACTTTGGCAGAGCCTCCATTTCTCTGAAGGACTTTTCCCCAGTGTGCACAGCCCAGGTGCTGAGCAGTGGGGTGGCCACATCCCAGCCCCTCTGTGCCCTTCCCAGCCCCACAGCTCTGGTTTGGAAGGAGCACAGAGCCTTCCAAACTGACATCCTGTCACTCTGCTCGGTGCCAAAACATTTCAGTCAGGCTCTGGTATGTGCTGTAACACTGGCATGTATAATTACAACTTAGAGAAGAAAAACAGCTTTTCAGCTGGTGCATTATAGAAAGGGAAATAGTATTTTTCTTCAGAGTGCTGGGGAAGATTTTCTGCTCCCTCTGCTGCTGGCTTTTATATTTGGGAAAGAAGAGAGAGGAGGAACCCTACTGATGGTTCTGCAGACTGTGGTGCTCCTCACAAGCCTTTACCCACATGGGCTCTGGCCCGTGCACAGCTGCTTCCACTGTTCCTCACTCTCAAGCTGCCTCTTGGAATTTCAAACTAAGATGAACTTGGTTCCTGGATGCAATTGGTGGTGGTGGTACAGTTCCTGCCCGTTTTCATCTGTCCTTTAGTGTTTGTTTTCTTCTTGGAAGAGCCCCTCCTCTTTATGCTCATTATTCTGCAAAACTTTCTAATTCATGTCCACCTGAAGTGGGGGCAGAGAGATAAATACTTTAAGATTCTTACTCTGGAAAATATCCTTTTCATCATGTCTTTTTTCCTTGACTTGCACATATTTGCAGTAAATCATTGGCAGCTTTTTCCTTCCAGTCTTCCTCACTTACAGTCTTATAAGACGAAGATAACCCCCATGAACACACACATCACACTGATAAAATTTAAATTCCGAAAATATCTTGTGGTAGGCTGAATCCATCCTTTGGGCTGGAGAACCTAATTTCTGGCTGTGACACACGGGATTTCTCCTTGCTAAGTCACCTGTGCAATGTGAGATGCACATCCAGCTTTATCAGGACACGTTTCTTCAGTTATGGGGGCAAAGTTCTGGAACTGAGCATGCAAAGTGGCCACTAAGAGATACTGAAACCTTGCAAGGGGATTATCAGAGATACCAAACAGTATCATTGTTCTGCAGCTCACAGAATTTCCCTCTGAGGCATCTCACACTTTATCACAGAAAACGCTCACTAAATGATGATTGCTTTCACTTTGGTTCTGCTAGAGAATCTAACTGAGGGGAAGGAAAAAAAAAAAAAAAAAAAGAAAAAGAAAAGAAAAAAGACTGGAAACTTTCCAGTGGGTTTTCTGATGGAAAAACACTCCACATGTAAAAATCAAAACATTTGGTGGGAATGTGTTGGTTTCAATGTATTTTTGATGGGTTTCTCCTGTAAATGTGCCCAATTCCTCTCTGATGTACTGCCAGGCTGGCTGTCTGTTGTGCAAGCCCAACAGCTGTCTACCTGGTGGCCTTCCAGAGCCTGCAGGGTGTGTGGGGAGCCAGCAGCACCGGGACTCCTCATCCACAGGGGAACAAAACACATTGCTCCTCCTTGATCCTGCTGGGCACAACACACAGAGCTGTCCTGCCCTGCTCCAGGCACTGACAGGAATGGTGCAGTGCAAGTATGTGCGCAAGTTCTCTGCACACACTGCAGCAGAGAGGGGTGTTCGTGCTCCTGGTGCAGGAGATCACATCACTCATTACCATTAGCAGCTCCCAGTAATTACCTGAGTACTCCAGCCTGCCATGTGTACATGCAAACACTGCTCAAAATATAGGCCAATACTCACACCTTCATACATGTGTGCATATGAGTTTGAGGAACACTCTCACTTCATCCTCTCTTACATAAGATGAGGCTTTTGTAGCACAGCATCCTGAAATCTAAGCAAAGAACCTCCAGAAGTTGGCATTATTTCCAGTTAATCAGTATGAAATCATTATAGCTTTGCTATGAAAATGAAACAACCCTAGTCATACAAGATACATCATGACACAGAAAAATTAGGAAACACTGTGAGCTCTGCACAGCAAGATTTGTAAGGCTGCCAGCAGAATCACAAACTCGCACAGCTCTAATTTGTCTAGGAAAAAAGGGGTGTTTAATTGCTGTGCATAATAAACACACAAACGTCAGAAAGCAGCCACAGATAACATGCACGAGTAGATTCCAGCTGCACTGCTAAGAAAACATAAAAGTGATTTATTTTATATCTTGATCTTAAGTCCAATGAATCACATTAAAATAAAATGACCACATTTCCCTAAGTGCTCAGCACTCAGCAGCTCTGGCTGGCCTGGCCGCTGAGCTCTTTTGGAATCACCCTGATTTTGGTTAGGTGTCTGCAGGGTGAGAGCCATGCAGCACTACCTGAGCTTCCACAAGCAACAGCTGTTCACTTGTTCAATTGGCCCACACAAAGCCAAGAACCTGAACTCCTTTACTGAGCTCTAACTCTTATCAGTCAGTCTTATCTCTGCTCCATGTGCAAATCCCCTAAACATCAGCTGATTGTTCCAAAAGCCTGCCCAGGTTGTGTGGCCCAATGAGAACCTCCAGAATCCAACTCTTGAACAAATATCCAGCCAGAAATTCAACTTTTCTCTACTCCTAACAGCCAGCACAGAGCACCAGATACCCACTGTGCACATGAATTGCTGTGTTATCAACTCATCTTTGTACCTCAGAGTTATTCTTTTCTTTCCCTGCAGAGGCTGATGGAGAAATACAAGGGAACTGGTCTGCTGGGAAGGGTGGTTTTTTTTTTGTTTGTTTGTTTTTTTTAAGGGGCTGGGACAGGGTGACACCAGCCTGCAACTGGCCTAACATCAAACTCCTCACAGCCACTTCTCGAGCTCAGCATTTATTGATAGCTGGAGAGGAGAGGACATGTACCTGCAAGCCATTCTTGCAGCTGGGATGTGATCCAAGTCACAACTTAACCATTTGCAAGTGTCCATCTCAGTGAATGCTCCAGGTTACTTTGGATCAGAGTTCCATTCTGTGTTTTGCAACGTTTGAGTTTAAATTGTTTTTCTGTTTGCAATCATTAAACCTTACTTTGCTGATAATGAAGTTGTCTGAGATTTATTGAATCTGGAATTCAGAAATTACAAGCCTCTCCAAAGTGCTGATATTTTTTTTTCCTCCAAGACAACTTTTAATTGAATAATCACTTCCTCATTACCTTTCTTTTTCTGCCCGACTGGCTTCAAGAAAGAAAATAAGAACTATTCCTTTCCACAGAGATGACAAACCACTTTTGTTCAAGTTTTAAGCACCTTGGTGTTTATCACTTTTCACAGAAGTCCTGCTCTGTACATGGCATTCTTATTACCTTCAACTATTTTTTCCATACTGCAAAACATTCCCTTCATAATAATCAACACAAAATTTCCATCTCCATTCCCCTAAAAAGTAATGGGGCACCCAATAAAATTGAATATTTTGTGGGTTTTTTCCTACTTATTCACAGAACAGGATGATATAACAGGATTTACTTGGTTCAGGAAGAAAACTGTGGAGTTGCAGGGTCTCCTAAAAGAAAAATATTTAAAATTAGCTGGCTGTTATGTACTTGAAATCAATAGAGAGATAAGAACTTAGCTTGCTTTTGTGGCCAAGTGCACAAGGTCCAGCCTCATCCTCACTGCCACTTATCTTAATATGAATAACACATCTAAGAATTTACAACAATCTAACATAAAATTATACCAGAAAACCACAGTACTTTAATTGCTTCTTCCCTTTAAAGTTGTGGGGTCCACAGTTTGAATAAAAAACTGTGCACAAACAGTGAGGCCATTTCTCTCTATGATCACAGTGATGAAAAAAGCTTTACCTGAACATGAAAAAGATATTGCCATTGTAAATACAGATAATAAATAAATTCCTCCTTTGTTCTAGTGGAAGGTGCACAGTTGGAGAAAGGAGAGGCTTGGGACTCTGTTATTTAGTGCAGGGGACTGCTGAGCCATCTGTCCATGAACAGATAGCATCCTCTCCCATTTGTGCTGGAATATTCTCTCTGCGACATCTTGCTACATCAAGGTTGGTAATGAAAAACTGACTGGAAGAACTAGAATAGAAAAGTCAGGTTGAAGAAACTTATTAAGAGAAAATCTTAATAGAGAAGACTCTCACATGAGAGAATATTATGATGCTGAGAATGCAGAGACAGGTACAAATGTTGCCTCCCTAATCTCTTGCATACTCAGAGAGTGAGAACATATTTATACGAGACAGTACAGCTGGAAATTTGTCTTTGACCACAGAAAAAGTACTTTATCTCATATTGGTTAGCCAACAGGCAAAATATTAAAAATAAACCTCAAATGAAAATATATTTGAAAGTTTTGAAAACTTATCGTAGTATAAATAATAAAACCTAATTAGAAAAGCTGAGTAAAGTATGTGCCAGAATCACTCATTTAAAAAACCCTGTAAATTAGCCATTGTCATACCACAAAGCAGAATAAGAGAAGGCAGCAATGTTAAACTACTTCTAAGCATATTTTAAAAACATGAAACAAAAAACCAAACATAACAGAATCTAACTCTATTGCTAAAACAGGTGTTAAGCTGTCACAAGTACTATAACAAATGTAGAAAATACATTTTTTTATGGAGCCAGATTTCTCTGAAACTTGGAACTTAGATTTTTCTCTGAGGATTGACAAGCAGTTAAAGCATTAGGGTGAAAGGATTCAGGCATTAGAAGTGAGAAGTCTGTGTCTAAACTTATAACCTGTGATTCAACCTTCTATCTTCCTGGCACTGTTTATATGGCAAACAGATCATTGTTATGGGATTTACATAACTGATCTGAGTGTGAGCAGCAAGGTGAAATAAAAACGTTGCAGTGCCTTTGTCAGGAATGGGAGAACACACACTTCCCTTTGCAAATCAGGGAGCAAACAGATTTAAAGCTGCATCTCAGAGCCCAAATGAATCACGGCAGGTTGTGCGGTCAGACACATAAAGGGCTGCAAGTCTTCTAATGACTTTACAAGTCATCTTAAAGCCATTCAATTTAGATAACCTTTTCAGAATAATGGCTTCTAAAGCTGCAATTCAGCACAAATCTGGCAATTTTACTGTACAGCACATCCACATCTTTGAGAAATGATCAAGGAAAGATTAAACCACTTCACAATAGGATAAACTACTGCCTCAACTTGCAGTTTTAAGTGAAGTATTATCAAGATCATCTTGAAGAAACCCCACTTTACTATTTAGATTCTCTAGTACCCAGAATGCTTCTTTAGGTTTATCAGATTTACAATAAGAGGGAGAAGGGAGATTTAGTAAGTCAATAGTGCTTGCTAAACTACATTTCTCAGGCTGAGTTACAAGCACATTATGCTTTATAAATTAAACTGGACTGTCAAGATAAATGCATAGGCAATACGGTGCTATTTGTAAGTAAATGCCTCTTTATGTTTAAACAGGTTCTTATAGACCAAGAGGCTGAATCTCTTTTTCCTAACAACATTATAAATCTAAAAGCCTAAGGAATAAAATGAAAGGGAAGTGGGCCCTAGGTCTTTGTGAAGGATTGATGACTCAGGCAGTACTAAGTCTACCAGAAATGATTTTTTTTTTTTTTTTTTTTTTTTTTTTTTTTTTTTTTTTTTCTTGCCTTTAGTTGGCTTTTGTCTAATCATCACCGGGAGCAGGGGGAGGGAAGACAGAGAGAAGAGGAATAAAGAAAAAGCAATTTTAGCTTTTTACTCCTTTTTTTAGGAAAAATTGCCTTACTTACCTGCATATCATGAGATACAGATAGCACTAAGTCAGCAAATTACTTGTTCTGCTGGATATGCTGCACTTACCATGATTCACCCTGCCACTTACAGTGAAATGACACCCTATTGTAGAGCAGAATGACTACACTCCGAGGCTGCAGAAACATTCAGCAATTATCACCAGCGAGAAGGGTGCATCTGTTAGTAAACTACATAATAGCAGTCTCCCACCCCAGCCCCAAAAGCCTGTCATCCATCTCTGCCCGTTCAGTGGAACGTTTCTGCATGGAGATTTGATAGGGAATGAATCAGAGCCCAGAAACAAGGAGCAGGATGCAGCACCTCAGCCCCTGCAGGGCTGGGGCAGTTCTCTGCAGCCTGGTCTTGTGCTTGCACCATTCAATTTCTGCATTAACCCACCCAATTAATGCCTGGAGCAGTTATTTCTGTCATCTGTCTAAAGGTGCTGTAGCAACTCAAAGAGGCGAGCAGTAAAAAACATCTTTGCAGAAATAAAGCACATAAAAGGCACTAATGCTGGTGTTCAGCACAAAAGTCAATCAGATTTGGTTTCAGATTCTCTTTTCAAAGGTGGTGGTCTCTGATGTTAAATAATAACAGTTGGTGACTCCTCTGGCATTCAAGAACAAACCTACAGAGCTTGTTGACAACTTGTGCACAAGCCACAGGAATATTAGATGTCAGCAGCAGGGCTGGGGGCTCTTGAGGGGAGCCTGGAGCTGCTCTGTGCTAGGCACAGCCCATCCTGGTCACCCCTGAGCCACAGCCAGCCTTGGGACACCTCCTCCAGGAAGGGACAGAGCCTGCCCAGACCCACCAGCCTTTCTATCTTCTCCTCTCCCCCTCCCTGCTGAGGGGAACGGAGTGCATGGATGTGTGGGCAGCTGGCAGAGAGCTCAAGTCGTCCCACCACATCCCTGCTAAACTGCAGCTCAACAGGAACATTTGGTTCTGAGCTTGGTGCTTGTAACTGTCATCATTTAGCAGGGAAGGTGGGCCTGAACCCACTACATTTGTAGGATTTAGGTGGTGTCTCTTTCCTCCATCCCAATGGATGGTGAAATGCACATATTCTAACCTATAGAGCCCAAAATATTTTCTCTTCTCTAAATTAATATTTTATCTCAACATTAGCTGAATTGCAAAGAGTTTGCAAAGGTCTGAGTGTCCAATTCTAACACCAAAGATGTGATGGAAATGTTCAGATTTGTTTTGGAACAGAATATCCACAGGCAGTTGTTCTGCAGTACAGTTTATGCCTATGAGAAGACAAAGTTTTCATTTTAAAGATCTCTCCCTACTTCATCAATTAAATATTTGATCTCCTGGTAAGAAAGAAAAGGCTCATTCTTTACTGGAACAAGTGCACAGATTGCATGAACGGGGTGTTTTTTGTAATTGCATGGACTGTTTGGACATCCCAATACCACAATGTTTTCATGCAGTGCCTGTAAAAACAGATTTATTTTGTTATTTTGAACTATTCATCAGGAAATTCAACTTTTTTCCCTTCTGTTTTAGTTTCACTTTTCACACTTGCTATGAAGAGCAAAGAATAGAAACCATTTCTGTGTCCCACCCAATATTTAACTGTATTTAGATTTCAGTCTGTTTTAATCAAGGCATTTTCACCCAGTACATAACTCCCTCAGAAGCAGTTCCAGTTCCAAAAAGAGGAGGTGAGTGGTCCCTTCATAACAATCTGTAAAGGTGCCACTTTTTATCTACTGCCCTTTGATAAGAAAGCCAAGATTTCCCACTCAGCTGATTAAAACTGAGTGGCTGCATAAGATTATTATAATCTCATCTATTACTCAAACAAAATGGTTACCTACTGCAACATAGCGGCTAAGGAAAAAAAAAAAGTCTCCTTTCTGTGTTGAAACTTGGTAAATTTTCAGCTTTCCCATATTTAGTTCATCATTAAGTCACACAAGGAGGTGTTCTCTGCTGTCATGTGTCCCATCACCAAGAGGAAACATTTTGTGCTGTCTACAGCTGGTGCTGCAATTTGGTAAAGATGAAAGATGAGTTAGGATCACTTCAGTGCTGCAACATAGCTGTGGGCAGCCTGTCCTGTACTGCATTGCTTGCAGAAGCCCAGAAAAAAATAAAAACAATATAAAAGCACCAGCATTTTCTAAAGACACCATATTATCATTCTCTTGTGATTAAATTCTCCTGCAGAAGTCACTGGAAGGTTGCAGAGGGCACAACACAAGACAAAAAACAGCAAAGCCATGGGGGCTCAGCCACTGCGCAGCAATGAGACCTGGCACTGTCTTTCTCCATGCCCAGGGGGCCACCTGGATCTCCTGGCAGTATCTGGGCCGTATTTCTGGGCTGAAAATGAAGTTGTTTTTTTGTTTTTTTTTTTTTTTTTCCTCTCCTGAGAGACTCTTTCCATTTCCAGACTACAAAGGCAGAAAGGTACATTTCCTCTCCTTTCCTCCAGAATGATGAAATGTCCCTTTCAGCTCTCCTGCCCTGTCCTCTCCCCAGCAGTCCTTGTCTGGTTTTGTACCCCAGAGCAAAAGCCACAGGAGGAGCTGCCAGGATCACACTCAGAGTGTGAGATCACCCTCACAGCTGCTCATCTGCTGCCTGCCACAAAGGTCCTGCTGGGACGTGCTCCATTTCCCTCAAATTTACCTCTACCTCACACCTGAAGTCAAGATACACTCTTGGCATGCATGGATGGCCACACAAAAGTGAGTCACAGGCATCAGATTGTCTGGGGTTCTCTATTTCCTACAAGTGCCCAAGATTCCCCATCTTTCACATGCATGAGTTTCACGATATTTGAAAAGTGAAAACTGATGATGTGATAGGATCATTGTTCATGCTGTGTGCAGTCTCTAGCAATTAGAAAACTGTAGTCTTGAACCCTGGTTTCTGTAAGACTCAGAAATTAGGAGAACACTTGGTTTCCATTTTTTGTCACATAAGGATATCACAGTAGCTGCAGAAGAAGGAGTGGCCTTGTTCCATCCAGCTCAAGTTCTGCACTTTAGTTCTGCAGGCAGAGATAGGACTTTAGTGAAACAAATGTTTTGTAGTCACATCAAATGTAAAAATATTCTAGTTCTCTGTACAGAGCCTGAAATATCTCTATATTGCCCTTTTTGTATTAGTGGAGATGCTTGCATAACAAAAATCCCTCTTTAATTTCCACAGTCAGAGAGTGGTGCTCCTCAAGAGAGCCCAATTTCATCACTTGGACCTGGACATCACAAGGCAACCCAGACATTTAAATTCCTGATCCTTACTACAGAACCCAACACTAGTGCTGAGATGGCAGCTTGGCTTTCTGTTACACCTCAAGGGAGAAAAATAAAAATGCAATTCCTGATTAAGTTGAAGATGTTAAATAATTCTTAACTGTCTGGCTAATAGAAGCAGGAATGGAGTCTCTAAAGGAAGAGCTATAAAATTTCAGTTTGCATCTAGTAGGAGACAACTCCCATACCCCGATCCAAGGTCTCTTCCTGCCCAGGGCATCTTTTCCAAGGGTGTAAACATGATATTCCAAAACAAAGGGCTGTGATTTTTCTTCTCCTTATAAAATTTAATATTTACTACCAGGCTTTTGCTGACAGAATGCTCTTTCTTTAGCTTGTTTCTTGCTTAAAAATAAAACAACAATAGGCTGCTATCTTGAGGCGATATAAATAAATCCATTCATTATCCAGTACCAATTTCCAAAACGTCAAGTGGCTCACAGCAAGAATGCTGGGATGCACCTGGAAAGGCTCAATCTGAGGCAGGTGTGACTGCAGGACCACTGAGATCTCCAGACTGCAGAGGTTCTTTCCAATGTGGGCAGCAAAGCATCCTTTATAGAAGCACTTAGAAGCACAGCCTGAACTGTCCTCAGGACATCTCAAAAAATGACAGAAAACCACGGGGTTTTCTTCAAGCCCCATGTCTGGATCTTCTTTAAATAAGAAATGGGAACTCTGTCTCTCCATATTTTGTCTCTATATTTTATAGAGTAGTTTAAGTTTAAGTTTTTTTATTCTTTATATTTTGAGTGTCAAATTCTGTCAAAAGCATTTTTAGTGTCTCCTGTTACAGCCTGAGATGCATTCTTCTAATACACTTTTTTTTTTCTTTCTGGCTGCTGTATTGACAGCTATTCAAATAGTGCCAAAACTTCCCCAAGTTTCAAAGTTATTGTTTTGTAACCAGCTGCAAAAGTTGTTACAAGGTAACATTTAAACAGTGAGGCTCTAAAACAATATTTTTGTTTATTGTACGTAAATTTAAAGAGCACAGTCATCCTTTTGTTCTGAACCACACTGAGTTGCAATGAGCCTTTAAGTGCTCTTGTGTTGCACAGAGCCATCCCAGTGTAACATCATTCCCTTTGCATGGAAGTGATCCCAAACTTCAAACTCTTGTCATCTTCCTTCCTTCCATCTGGGAGGAACTGTTTACAGTTTTAAAAGTTTCACAAGTAAAAGCTGGTAAACAAACCATCTTTTTCTACATTTCACAAGTAAAAGCTGGTAAACGAACCATCCTTTTCTACTGTGTAAGTGAAAAGATATCTTTTCTAAAAAGAGCAAAGTTCTGAAGAATTAGCTAAATTATATAATCTCAGAGTTACTCACATGACCCTTTTGCTAAAATGAATCATTTAACCTCGAGCAATTCTGATATTGGGGAAGTATCATTAACAGAAGAAAAATTGCTCTCAGTATCTAGGCTCCAACTCTACTGATAAGAGGAGGAAAAAAGCATTCAGGCATTGACACAGAAGAAGGGAATGTTTGAAAATCTGATGTTGGTACCATGCAGGCTGTGCTGTGTCCCCTCCTGCTGACACTCCCCAGGCAGCAGGAGCAGCTCCAAACTCTGCTGTGAGATGGGCAGCACTGCCCCACCTGGGCTCCCACTGCCCCAAACCCACCCCTGCACTCTCAAAGAACTCACCTCAAGTCCAGGGTTTGCAAGTGGGAGGAAATCACACTGCACTGAGTTTATCTTGCATGGCATTTTAGCTTTATTTTACTTCATCTCTTTGATTTCCATCTGAATAATAGTTTCACAACTCAATCACAACCCAGATTAATTTAATTAAAAAGTGAAAGTATCACGCTGTGTATCAAAAGGACATTGCCACCAAGGTACTTATCTTGTAAGCCAACTATTTAAAACAAAGTCTATTACCTCTGGAAATTAAAATACAAAGTTTGAAAAAAAAAAAAAAAAATCCACTTGTCCTCATTTGCTCAGATACCAGATGAAGAAATGATGCAACATAATGATATCTTACTTTCTCAGCCAAAATACCAGAGGTCTTTTTAAGGACTGCTTGGTAAAACTATAAGAATATTGTCAATAGAGAAGAAACTCAAGAGGAATCTGTTCAGCTGATCTCACAGAGTTCATTTCTGTTTTCTTTTGCACCTTTTGGCAGAATGGAATCAGCAGGGAACACACATCACCTTAATTAGGTCTGTTCCTAAATCTACAAAGGTGACTGGCATGTTTTTCAAAAGCAGCAGATTCAAATACATAAAGTAGTGTATAGCTGGAAAAAAAAATGAAAAGAAAAAAAAAACAACCCTGTGAGGAATTTTGACAGATGTATGTATCTCTTAAATAATTATGGGGACTTTAAATGATGGTTTGAAGTAGAGTTCACTCAAACCATTACCTGGCCTACACACAGATGTGTTTGACCATATACCTGATCAGAGAACTGAAGGCAAAAGGAGGTCACGGTATTTATTCTGCCTTGCACAGGAGAATTTTCATGATGATTTTATGACTTCATTGACAGATCTGTAATTACCTTCCAAAAGATGTCATGAAAGTAATGAATCAAAGGGGGGAAACATTGTTGAAAGCATCTTAGAAAAAAACATCTGAGGCTCAGGTAACTGGGTCAGGCAAGAGATGTGGGTGGTGCTCCCCACAGTCTCAAACACTGAGGGACTTTACACTGACAAAATTTAACTGATGAGCATTTCCTCCTGAGCTGATGGAGGATCAGACTTCTTATTAGGGGAAATAAGATCTCTTTTTAGGGTTAAAGACAAACAAGTGCCTTTATCCACCTTAGTGGTGGCAATTAAAAGTCATTCCTTTGTGAATTACCAATTAACATCATGTTATGGAAACATCTCTCCAAATTAGAAAATAAAGGATTTATATCCCTTTGCCTCAACACTAGGCTCCTTCTCCCTACAGGAGACAAGATACCCACAAGAGCTCCAGAAAAATCTTCTGATTTAGAAAACAGGTGCTGCAGCAGCACACTGCCTTATTCCCCCTGCCCTTTGACCCCAAATCCTGGTAGAACAATTCAAATTAAAAAGCTCTCAGTCTTCTACAAAGCATGTTGGCCACGGGGAGCAATGGGAAACAAACACCACTGCACTGAACTAAAATGAAAATGCTTTGTTTGCAGCGTTACTGGACAATCATTGCATTAAAAGCATTAAATTTGAAGCTTTTGTTACATATAGCTCTGTGTTCACAAAGAAAAATTAAAAAAAGAGAGAAAAAAAGCACCATATTTTTTGGCATAGAACAAACAAAACTGGCTTTCTGTATGAACTGGCGAAAGTTTTGTTATTTTTTCAATACCTTTTTTTGCTGAAAATTTCACTCCAACCTTCTCTCAAAGAGGTTTCCTACTAAGAAGGTCCACCGCCACTCAATCTGCATGAAACTGTAAACTCATTACTAATTGAGACCAACTTTCAAGTAACGGATTACAAATTAATTTGCACTTTCCTATGATAATTTTATATTAATTAAATGCATCATATTAATTAAGTCAAAATTAAATTAGCTCTTAGAAGGAAAAGTTAAAATTAATTACTTGGTGGCATGTTCCATAAAATTCATCAAGGAACTCTGGACTGAACTTTACCCGTATTACATCATATTATACTGTTAATAAAGATGAAAAAAAAAAAATCTGGTAAGAAGTAGGAGGTTTTAATCATAGAAAGCATGGTAAAGTTCACGTGACAAAAAGAGTTAGAGTTTAATTCTTGGTTGACAGAAATGTGTTTATTTGCTCAATGAAATAACAGTAAGAAACTCAGCAGATTAGGTGGGTTTAGAT
Organism: Zosterops lateralis; assembly: GCF_965231275.1. NCBI lineage: Eukaryota > Metazoa > Chordata > Aves > Passeriformes > Zosteropidae > Zosterops > Zosterops lateralis. Next base: position 12,040,760 of record NC_139775.1, read on the forward strand.
AAAGGGTCAAGGAGATTAAATCCAAAGCCTCGCTGCTTCCTTACAAGACAGTTCACCTGCTAAATCTGGTTGTTTTGTGCTTGTTAGTACAAACCACAGAAAACTCCTCAGGTGTTTGCATTCCCACAAAATTAATAAATATCCATTGTGGATAGTTCCATGGAAGAAAATGCTTTAAGAGGAAGAAAAGTAATCAGGATGAGAAAAAACCCCAACAATATGTGATATGAGAGTATCATATCAAGAGAACAGAGAGAAAATGAGGAAAACTATAATTATTTGAAAGACAACCACAACCCACAGGGCCTGGAGGTTACTGTTCACATGCAGGACTGCACCTCGCCAACACTTTTTTCAGCTCCAACACTGAACAGGAACCTCCTTTGGCAACCACCATAATATTCACTCTGCACTTTCTTCATTAATTTGCCTTTGGTCATCACTGCCTCTTGTTTGGTATTGGCTACACTACACTTTTAGCTCATTTAACCTAAATAAATTCTGTTCCTCCCAAAAATGTCACAAAGCAATAATCTTGTTTCAAGTGTGATTCTTTAATTCAGAAGCCTAAGAATTCTTGTCCCGTGAAATTTCTAAATGCTGTGTAGGTTTGAGTCTCAAATTTCAAGTTTTTCGTTGGAGTTGATATGATGACATTCTCAGTGGATAATTTTAAATTTCTTTCAAAGACCAGAAACAAATTCAGAGATCCACTTCCCTCTTTACTGTGGAATATATCAGAATAAAATGTGCTGAATTGAATGGAGTTGCAGTGTTGAACTTCAAAGGGAAATCAGGGAGAATGGCAGACAGGATTTTAACTGACTTCACTTTCAGAGCAAAGAACACGATCCAGTCTGAATCAATAACATTTTCCAATATAAGTTACATAAAGTTTAGGACATAAACATTTTGGACAGTACTCAGTGTACTTATACAGCCTCATTTATTGCCTAATCTTTCATTACTTGAGTTCTACAGGTTATTAAAAAATAAAGAAAAAAAAAAAAATAAAAAAAAAATCAAAACATAGTGAATCCCACAGAATTGAAAAGCCCATCTGATTTGAAAAAATGCTGAAATACCTTGGGACTTGCCAAAAATCACAATGCATTGTGTGATAGAAAAGGACAGGGCATAGGACCCATGGAGCATCTAACATCTCTTCTCTACCTCCCTACACCAGTGATGAGCAAACAGCCTCTCACCTTCACGTCTGGACAGCAGGTACCAAACTAAATTAATTAAATGCTAAATCTTGGATTCTCTTCGGCCAATGGCACAGAAAAACTGCTGACCTGCCTGGCACAGGGCACTTGGGGGCCAGCAATGAGTACAGGAATTATTCATAGCCAGGGCTCCAGAGGAAGAAAAGGCAAAGCAGGCCCAGCTCCCTGTCACAGCTGAGCCCCTGCCCAGCCTTGCTGGCTGCCTGGACAGTTTGTTTAAATGGAGATTAGCTATATTACAATTTCTATTCCTCTCCTAGCAGATGCATATGCATTTGCCCTGTGTGACCAGAGGAAGATGAGACCATCCTATTGCAAACTAATCTGGTGCTGCGCACACACTTCTGCAGAGGAAAATAAATCACTGAAGTGTGACTTCTGGGTAATATAGATGTGTTGTTCCCCTTAAAGAACAGGAGTACAAACACTTCACACTCTGGGTGATCGAATGATACCCTTGAAAAGAAAACTGCAGCAGAGGATATCCAACAGAACTAAGTACCCTGAATGTTAAGTGCTGTTCCTTCTAAATGCAGGTAAAAGAACAGTTGCTTGGCAGCAAAAAAATCATTTTTAAAAGGAAGCTGAGATATCTTCCACAATTTTTAACAATGTATTTTCTCAGTTCTTAAGAGACAGGATTTTCAGAAGCTCAGACATCCATTTTTCTGATGTATTTCCTGTCCATCACAGATGCCTTTTCTATGTTGACAGTGTAAAACTGATTACAAATGATGGACCTCTGACATCTATATATCTGCAACAAAGCGAAACGGGCGACCTCTCATATGCGTATTGCAAATGTTGCTATTCCTTACACAATCATACAGGCAGGAGTGTATGTGAAGGTAACAATAAAAAAAAATATATAATCCCTATGAGTACAGTGAGCATTGCTGACAAATCACATGTTGCTCCAAGAATACTAAAAGGCTTCAAATCAATATTCATAAAAATGCCTCTTTTGCCTCTTTAAAATACACCTTTAAATAATTCAGACACAGAGCCTGTAAATAGACTCAATCTTCTTCTGGTCAGAAAAATGGCAAACTTGAAATATTTTGTTCTTCATCTTCCCACCCATCTACTTAATTTTGTTTTTTCTTTGTACCTTACAAAAACCAAACCTATTTCTGCTGAGCTTTCCTCCAAACTGAAGAAAAGCACTTTTTTGGGCTGACTTTTTGCTTAAGATGTTGATAAGATGAAAAAGTGCAATTAGAAGGCAATCATGCCTGGAAACAATATGTGGTGATCAGAGGATTGAAAAATTGAACTCTCCCAGTTTATCCAGAAGACAGTTACAGGTTGGGCTGATCACCTTTGTAATTTTCTGTGGAAGATGTTTATAGGAGCAGCTTCACTGTGGCACAGGGGGCACAAATTTCATACTCCCCAAATCCTGCAAGGTGTGTAACTCTTAAAATACACTCATTGACTAAAAGGTTGGGGTGCTTAAAATCAGCTGTAAGCATAGAAAAAAAGCAGCTTTGAAATTGTCAGCTGGAGGTCAAAGCAGTTTGATTAAAGAGTGCAATTATTATTTCCTCTTATCCTGCAAACAACAGAATTTACCAGAGCACTTTGTCATCAACACATGTACTACAAACAATAGGAAATGAATCTATCTATCCATCACTGATAAATAGATGTAGTGCAGATCTATTTTGTCTTGCTCGTAATTACAATGCTCAGAACATCCTCCCCTTTTGCACATGCCATTATTCCATTTGCCTCACTGAATTCTGTGCTTTGCTTGGAAATTAAATCAGGTCTTGAATTTGAAACCAGGACAATATTGAATCCCAAATCTATCAAAAAGTGCTGTCTCCTTAACTGAGCAAAAATTTCCATTTTCCCCTCAAACTATTAATATTAAGATACAATCACAAGAAAGAAGGAAAAAAAAAAAAAAAGGCTGAGCTGAGCTTTAGAATATATCTCTTCGCTGAATAAGTGACAAAAAGTTAAAAGCAGTAATTTAGGAAACTTAAATGTGACAGTGTGTGATAGATGTGAGTTGGCAAGGCAAGAAAATGAGAAACATTAAAATCATATATTAGAATAGATCAAGCTCTACATACCAGTTTATGTCAGCAAATTTCTTTTGATATGTCAAGTCCCTATAGGGCTGGGATTCAAGTATACTTTGAAGATGTATTTTAAAAGGAATATGTTTATGTTTAGAAACTTAATAAGATCATGTGTGTATGGAAGGCAAAGAAAAATAAAATTGAATGTAATACTGTTAAGTTCACTGCAAGGTTTCCCACTGTGTGGCATTTCTAATGTTTTTCATGTTCTTCAGAACATTTCAGATTCTTTTACCGAGATAGTCTTCTGCCTTCCCAGGTACCAAACAGAATGCTGTAAAAGGCCATGTGGGATTTCATCCCCAGCCATTGCCTATCAAAAATTACACCAAGCCAGTGAATTGCAGCTTGGTCAAAGGACATCAAGCAAATTGAATTCAGGCATGCACCAGCTCCCCCAGGATGCTGTCAAAGGCTTTGTCACTACCAGCAGGGGAACAAAAGCCACGTTCTAGTCAACACTGAGCCAGACATTTGCAGGCGGGCTGAATCCTTCTCCCTAGCTACAATCCATAATATCATTGAACAGAAGGTCACTCAGTTATAAATAAATAGATTTGTACATTGAATCCTTGCCACCACTCCATTTTAAATACCACAGCGTGGACTGGCAATTAGACGTAATAGCAATGATTCTGCATCTGAGCTGCTCTCATTAAAATCAGAACCAGGGCTGTTTGCACATTTTCACACATCAGCATCGCTGTGGGGGGTGCCTGCTTGGCACCAGTCAGGCAGGCCAAATGAAAGGAGGGATGGAGCACGAGCAGAAACCTGCTAGTCCCAAGTCTGAAAAAGAAGAGTGAAGTGCTGTCAGTCATGTCCAGCTGAGTTGCTCCAGCAGCATCAGGGCAGAAATACAATCCTGCTGTTCCAGCCAGAGGGAGGCCCCTGCCAGCAGAAAGAGGCTCCAGGATTTGTGTCTGCTCTGTGCAAACACTGTTTACAGCACCAGTGGTGCTACCAGGGCTGCTGTAAAGTGCCTCCAAGATGTGTGATAAGATGCAGACAAACAGGGGAGCAGAATACAGGCAGTGAGATGGTCATTCCCCCAACACAGCACAGGAGGTTGGCAGCTGGAGCCAGAGAATTCATTTTATTGACCACTACTGAGCTGCTTGTGCTTTGGATCATTCTGCAGGGTACTTGGCATCCCAGGAAACTGTAAAACACTGGCAAAGCCCTCAGTGTGATGCCTGCCAGATCCAAGGGGTGCAGGTGCTCCCAGATGGAGGGCTGTGCCTCGATGGCACACAGGAGCACCAGCAGTGTTTTCACACAAGGCTCCAGCCTCCTGCATCTTTAGCCTTGCAGCATAATGAGGTGTGATCACAGGTTTGCAGCCACAGAAAGATTATTGGATTCCCTCTCTTGTGTTTCCCTTTAAATGCAGGGCTCGATTCCCCTGCTGGCCCTGCACAAATAAAGCCCCTGCTGGTACACAAGAAGGTTTATGGTTTACATGGACAGAAAATCAGGGATGGTGGGGAATGGCTTTCTTCCTCCTGACTGTGAGTGGATGCACATAAAGCCATTTGAAAGACTGATGTTTGATAGCAATAGAGAAAGGCACAAATGCTTAAATGATTCTGAATCAAAGGTGAGCCAAAGGTAAATAGCATCTAGAATGACAGGGTGGACCATATAACTCCCTCAGCAGCCACCCAGACCCAGCTGCATCTCCAAAACCATCAACACAAGTGCCTGTGGACTCTGCCAGGAAGCCAGATGCCATTTTCTGGAAAACTGTGTTCTATAGCTTGGCATCTGGTAATTGTGATGTCCAGCCAGAAACCGTGAGAGGAGGAAAATATATTTTCTTCAGTAAACATTACTTCAGTGAACAACAAGCAACTGATCACCCCCTTTTAAAAATGTCACTCTAAAGAAAGAACCATAAAAAGGCAGGAGGAAAGAAAAAAAACAAAATGAGAAAACCACCATCCAACCCACAGAGATTTTATTAACACAGAAAATGAAATATTTCCTTGCACAAAGAATATGATAAACCCAAGCTTTCATTTACGAGCTCTCATAAATGAGACATTTTTTAGGAAGGTTTTTCTCAAGCATCTGTAGAATTTGTTCAGTTCTTTGTTTTCATCCAAATAGTCTATTGGCAATAGGGGGGAAGGTTATGAGACAGTTCTGCTTACCACTTTCATGGACCATCACCTCCCCCTGCCAACCCCTCCCCAGCTTTGATCTAAAAATGTTGCAATCAGCAGACCACTAGGAAGCCTTCCAAACTCCACAGTTGGATAACAACCAACCCTCCCTCATCTGCTGCATGTTGAAATCTCACACAGTTCAGGAGACCAGGATTTTTCTCTGGTGTGGCTGGAAATCAGACAACTCTACGCTAAAAGCCAAAGGTGGGGGGGAGTCTCTTCTGCAAGAGTTTCACTGGCTGAAAAATTAGCCTGTTTCCAAGTCTGAAAGCAACCCTACAGTTACTGATAATCCTTTACTGCAAATGAAGTGTCCCTCAGTGCATTCCACCACCACAGGCTCACAACAAGCCTCCATCCATCACAGATAAATGATAAAAATTAGATGATCATAAAATTTTCCTACGAACTCCATCAACAGTGAATCTCAGATTTGCTTATAACAACTTCCAACTCAACCATAATATTCAAACTCACGTTAAAAAAATAAATCTTACTACACTCCCTCTGGGAATACACTCCCAGCAAGGCAGTCAGAAACCTTGAACAACTAACAGGTATTCCCTCATGTTTAATCAATAAGTATTTCTGTGAATTTTAAGAGCAAAACTGTAGCTCTGGCAGCAGCACTGAGCAACATCAAAATCTGCTTTGTCTCAGGAGCAGACAACTGGGCTGTGAATCAGTGCCATAATTTTATTTCCAGTGCTGGTCCAGCTAGCAGAAAAGCAACCTAAGCCAGCTCTGCTTCTGGTGCATGTTGTTCTCAGGTCACCTTGGGCTTAATAAAGTATCTGCAAGGAGGAGCAGTCCAGGGTCAGGTCTCCCCCTCCTGGGGACAGGACACTGGTTTCTGCTCCAGCTCCAAGCCCTGAAGAGCAAATGGCTGCACTGCCTCTCCTGCCCTCAGGTACCACAAGATTTCTCCATATCAGAATGTAAATCATCTTCCATCTCTTTTCTCCTACACGACATTTTAAGTCTTCATTCAAAGCCTTGTAGGAAGTGTTGTTGGTCTCTTCAGGCTTTGAATCAAGCAAGGATGTCTCCAGTTATAAATATTTCTGTCTAAAATATTTTAAGTAAAAGCACCAGATCAGGAAGACTAGCCCTTCATAAATGTATTAGAGTCTAATATGACCCATGTTCTCCTTAATTTGAAAAAAAGTGAAAATTATTTTCTGATATTTTTCCATTTCCACATGTTTTGCTTCACTTGCATTCAGAAAGAAATCTGTACATCACTGCTGTAAAACTATAAAAGATTTAGAAAACAAAGATATCCTTTAAACTGGGACTGTAGCTCGTGTCATTTCTTATACAGCCAGAGCCAAACTACACCCTGGGAAAGTCTTAAAATTATTAAAACTTGTTAAAACATATCAGACTGCAAAATAAGTGTATTTCCCTATGTAGAGTTTCACAAATCATTCAGAAACAACAGCTAACATCACATCAGAGTCTGTTCTACACAAACACACAGAGATTCCAGAACAGCAAATGCAACCAAACATTTCTGCAACCAGGTAAGTGCAGGTCTTGCAGTGTGAAGCCCAACACAGGACTCCAAGATTAACTCAAAGACCTCTTGTTGCTCAGTTTTTTTGAGAAATAAAGTTGAATTTAAGCATTCATCTCACTCGAAGTGTAAAAGTTCCATTTCTGTCATCTGTAATGAAGTCACCTAACAAGGGATAAAAGATTATTGGCAGGAAAAAGACAACTGCAGTGCATTAAAAGCAGATTAAGGTTGTAAGAAAAATCAGTGGCAGGAAGAAAATTCACAGTTAAGGGGAAGAGGCTCCATATGTCTTCTAACACCAAGATACGACTGGGGGCACCGAGGAAGTCATTAAAGAGAGACCCCATTGTGTGCTGGAATTACCAGACATATGGCATGTTTTCCCTAAACTGTGGATTTTCTTGGGTACCTACCCCCAGCACACAATCCTAATGCTTTTCAAAAGCCAGTTTTTAAGGAGGAAATCCAATAACCTACAGCTACACTAGGAGCAGTCTGCTTGTGCAAGGAGCATTGTATTGTCTTCCTGTCTCCCTGAGACAAACCGAGCACAGGGAAATTCCATAAAATCCAAGCAACAGTGCAGTGCCAGAGCTCAAACCATTCTGCCAGGAAATGAATGAGCAGTAACAAATTCTGCTCTGTTCTGTGCTTCCCATCTAATTTAGGGACAACTTCCAAGTTGTAAGCAGCCTGTGGAGGTAAAAGTCCCTGATGGTGAAACCGTCATCCTCTGTCTGGTGGTGGCTGGTGACGCACCCTGACTTGAGAGGGAACCAAAGCTCACAGTGACATTTTAACCAGTCGCCCAAACCCCTGAGAACTCCCCAGGAAGTGCTGGAAACATCTACTGCACTGAAAAGCTGATATAATTACTTTAAAAAAAAAAAATCTGTGCCCTGGAGAGGCATTTTTATTAAATAACCATCTAGTTTTTTAGATTGTTGGATGTCCCAACTCAAGCCATGGCAGCTTATCCAATGAGCTCAGTTTTTGCACCAAATGTGTAAGGGGATATTTCTCATGGAGCTGTGGTAAAACAAGTGCTCAGCCACCATTCAGTGACTCCTCTGGATTCAGTGTTTCACCTGGTGATTGTGCCACAGTAAGATCACTCAGTGAGGATACCTGGGATGGCCCACCCATAGAAAATAGCCTGGATAACAACACCCAAAAAAAATCAGTATTCACAGCTGAATTAATGAGTGCCCAAATCAATTGTCCATAAATGCAATATACTTCATATTATCTTTTTTTTTTTTTTTTTTTTTTGTATGAATCCTTTTTACAGCCTTTATAATTTTCTTCTCATTTGGGCAAAATCTATTTTCATCTATCCCACTAATATTGCATTAATCATCTTTTTAGCACCCTTTTAATTTTTAAGCAAATTAACATAATGAACTACACTTGAAAACTACTCACAATTTCATTAAGATATTTGTTTCAATTTGGTAATTGAGCTCATAATAAGTCTACAAAAAAAAATCTATTAAGAAAAACCATTGTATTTCCTGGCATGCCCTTCTTACTCAATCCTATTGAAGTCAAAGGACTGTGAGGCACTGTCAGGATCTGACCTGAGGATGAAAACAAATATTTCAGACTATAAACTAATCACAATCTGTGGCAAAGGAGCCTTCAAATAACAGTGAGCCCCTCCCATGTGGGATGTCAGACCTTCCTAAGGCCACCACACTACCAGAATAACTTCCAGCCCCTCAACATAGAGGCTGAAATGCTGATTTTTTTTTTTTTTTCTGTACGACTAATGCCAAGTTGGCTCCTAGAGAGGCACTGCTGATTCAAGCAGAATTACTATGTTTTAACTGAATTTGAGCTAAACTTCTTCCATGCTTTTGAAAAGCTGTCTGTGTGTGTGATGTTGGGGTATGGTCCAAATCCAGCACTCTGGACATTACCAGTTTTTTTTCAGCTTTTCCACACCTGGAAGGTGTAATGTTCAATATCAATTGTATTCTCTTGATGTTACACAGGACTTGGTTTGAAGCCAGTTCAAAACCCTCCAAAATCCTTGTTAAATGCTGAGGTTTCATGCTCTTTGTTGGCCTGAACTCCTTATTCACTGTCCCCACGCGGGTCTGGGCAGCCCAGAGAGGAACAGTTCCACCTCCTGCTCCCACCCAGCTGTGCAGAGCTAAAGAAAAAACACATTTTGGCAGCTCCTGTACACCAGCACACCTTGCTTTGTTCTCCAAGACCCATGGGCACCTCACCCCTGCACATCCCCACTGAGCCTCCTTCCCTGGTAGGGTTTATTCAGTGAGTCATATTCTCCCCCAGAGGGTTTAGTCAGTCAAAGGCACTAAAACATTACTTTTAACGTCCTCATCAAATTTACCAAATGTTAATTTAAGGTGACAGGAGAAGTAGATGGAAAATTTTGGTCATTATTTCTTTGGGAGGTCAAAAACAGCCTGAAAATCCTTTCATGAAAAAGCTTTCTTTTCATGTAACCATCTATGCACACTTTAATTTAGAAATGTCAAGTGAATTATGCCTTTTTTTTTTTTTTTTTTTTTTTTTTTTTTTCTCCATGGTGTTGCTGAAGACACCTTGGAAAACTTAAATCTAGGGGATAAAAATTTTCTTATCTTTACCAGGTTTTAAAACAGAATAAAACAGCAAAGTGACTCTATGCAATCTTACTTTAAAAGGCTTATTGAGGGAAGAAAAAAACCCCAACAATCGTAGGTTCTGATTTTTTAATTTTACTGGAAAAATCTCCCTCTCAAATGGAATCACAAGATTCAGTTTTTAGTTACTGAGATATCAATAACTAAATATCTCAGTAACTAGATATCTCACACGCCTACTTGTTTGGGGTTTTTTTGTTTGTTTGTTTGGTTTTTTTTTTTTTTTTTTTTGGTTTTTGTTTTTTGGGGTTTTTTTTAATGTAGCTGTTTTCAAGGATAAATACAATGAGACACAAACAGAACAGAAATAAAAACTTTGCAAATAGATCTTGGAACTTCAATATTATGAGGGCACAAAAGAAACCAACAGCTCCCCTTTCTCTCTCCTTGAGAACACCCCTCTCTGTTCCTGAGATAAACCTGAATAAGAATTATTCTGCTCTGAAACCCCTGTAACTTTGTGGCAGTTTTTGACTTGGATTCACACCTTTGTGAAGTCATCAGACTTCTGCAAACACTGCATGTAATTAGCTGGATTTAAAGCAGCTTAAACTCCACACCCACAGAATCCTTGTGAGTCCTCACAGGTACCAAATCACACCACAAATCCTCTGGCTGTGGTTGTGTTACACCACGAAAAGAAATCTTATGGGAAAGTAAGAGTGAAATAAAGAATTTGTTTGCCTGTCCTGCAAAACATTTTGAAAATTATGAAATTAACTTTTAATTAAGGGTAAGATTGATGATAATTGCCCAGAAAAATGTATCTGTAAGCAACACTGACCAAGAGGAGAAATTAAGAAAAGCACAAGCCTATGTTTAGGGTAATTTCTTCTCTAAATGCAATGTCCTAATGAAGCATTAATTTGTCATACAAATGACATTCTCATGACAATCTTCCACTGGGGGTTTGAACTCTAACCAGAACGTGTGGTCACTTTTTATTGGGTTTTTTTCTCTATGTTATTTGAAGTCTCACTTTCTCCACACCAGCAGTGAGACTCCCAAGGGCTTGTTCTGCCTCAGATTTGACAGCACTGGTATGAAAAATAAAATAAAATAAAAATTCTTAATCAATCTTGAAGCCCAGAGCCCAGGAACTACAATAACAACAAGTAATGACAACATAGTCAAAGTAACATCACAATATTAAAAGCCAATTTCTAGAAACTACTGTTCTCTCAGTTTCTTTAAATACCTGATAATATAAAAAGTTGGGGGTTGGTTGAGTGGGTTTTTTTAATATGAAAAAGCATTGAAGTGTTCAAAAATTAGTGGAACAGAGTGAAATAATTTGATATTCACCTCTCTGCTCTCAGTACCCATCTCACAAGGTCATGATATAAACCAGCAACTCCAATCCAATGAGATACAGAAATTTGTCTCCTGAGCCCAATCAAGGATCTGAGAAGCAACTCCAAAGATATTCTTGAGCTGAGGACCCTTACTTACTTTATTAAAAGGAAGAGAAATAATTCCAAACTTTTCAGTTTGAATGGTAATAGGGGGAAAAAAAAGACAGAGGCTAAATGAAGTAGTGCAATACCCTTTTTCTACAAGTTTAAGTCCAGTCATCACAGTTTAAACAAAAAAAAAAAAAAAAACAAAAACAAAAAAAAAAAAAAAAAAAAAAAAAATTAACTGTAAGTCACTAATTTATAACTGATTGAACTTGTAAGGATCTATCTGGTGACAAAAATAACTCCAAACAACACCAAGACTGTTAAAAAACTTAGTGTTGTGTGAGTAGCAACACCAGGTGAAAAGAGATAATGTTTTATCTCCCAGACAGCCTCAGATATCTCTCTTTTTACATCATTCTTAAGTACCAAAAGAAGAATAGTGAAACTGTTGAACAACACACCTCAAAACTCAGATCTACAAAAGTTCACCTCAATGATAACAGCTGTTTTCAAGGTGAACTTACTGAAGGATAACAAACCTAAAAATAGGTTAGAAACTGCAAGTTGAGCTTCCACAAAATTTACTGTAAAGCTTCTCTCTAACATCACATCTACTAATTGTAATTTTGCTTATGTATTTATTTAAGGACACCATACCAAATAAAACAACAACTATACCCTTGAAGAAAAAAAGAAGAAGAAAAAACTTACCAGTTTAGTTTTAGGTCATGAAATGTCTGGGCTGGAGGAGGTGAGTCCAGCTATTTACACTTCCATTAAACTGAATAAATCAGAAGAGGAGATCTTGCCTGCTATTGAATTTCCCCAAGTCTTCAGTGCTCTTTCTCCTGACCTTTCCTTAAGCTCTCCTGACTTCCTAAACAACCTTGTGCTGAAATTAATATCGAGTAACAAATCTCTGAAAAATTGTAAAAAGATAAAAGCAGCCATTTCTCTGAGAAGCTGGGGCAAGGGTTCAGAGGGAGCAGGAGACAAATAAGCTCCTGCTCAGACAAGGTGCTCTTGATTATCATCAGACAATGGCAGCAGCCTCTTCTGATAAGCCACACCTGAATGCAGCCTTATCTCTTTGCAAGTATAATCTCCTCCAAAACCTTTTTCCCCACAGATAGAAAACTGGCAAGTGTCTCTCATTGTTGGATATCAGGAGAAACAGATGCCCACACACAGAGAGATCCACAAGTTAACCTTAAATTTTGATACTTGGGTGTCTTTCCACCAGGATTTTCCCAAAGCACAACAAAATCATAATGTTGTCTCTTGCATAAATTATGGCAGGGTAGAATTGGAGTGGTAAACTAAAGGAAAAAGAGAAAAGAAGGAGAGACATTAAAAAATCATGTCTTGGATAAAACCTTTTCACTCATTATTTGATGTTATCCAAGTCTTGGAAGGAAAATTTTTAAATTTTTTAATCACTAATATTTTATGGAGAGGAGTACCCATTTCCATGATCATATTCTATGATTTCAGCCAGCAATAAAACAATCCTGTTTCCCTCTTAAAATATGAATTAAATTTCTCCCATTGAAAACAGCAAACCCACATTTTTACTCAATATTCAATAACTATAGGCAGTCTGATCTCAGAATGCCATGTTCCCTAGGACTAAACATCTGATAACTGAAGTGAAAGGACATTTCAATATTCCAAAAGAGTTTCCTCACATAGAATCCTAAAATTAAAACAATTAATGCTTTCACTTGTCCAATTACGTTACTCAAAAAATATTAAGAATTAATCTGGAATTTTGAAACTTCTTATGCCTTCATTCCTCCTTTCCTCCCCTGGTCTCCTGCCTTTCTCTGGCAGATGTTGCCACTTCCATGACTTCAGTCTGGGGTGGTAAAGACAAACTAAATCTGTGACAGACAAAGTGAGAGCAGTAACCATTTCACACCTGCCTTTCCCTCTGCTGCCAAGAGTCTGGCAGAGCCCAAAGGCTCTGAGACACCCAGAGCTATTTCTTAGTAAAATCATCTGTCTCAGTTGAGACACCTTTCCAGAGGGATGACAAAATAGATTTTGGCATTTACAAACCAAACACGTGTATTAATGCCTAAATTTCAAGAGAAAAAAAAAAAAAAAAAGCCACCAAGCTGGGCTGGCCACTTTGGGAGCTCAAAATACAGGAGCACTTTTAGTAACAGGGGGAAAAAAAGGTGTATCACAAGTAGCCTCTGTGTGTGGCTATTGACTAGTTGACAAAACAGGCTAAAAATCAATAGCATTTTCTATGGGAAGTTAGATAACTTCCCAATAGTATAAAACAAGTGTCTGCTGAGGAATGGATGTCATCTCTGTTGATGGCTTAACTGCAAATTTTTCATTTATTTATTTCTGCTTCTTGAAGAACTCACTAAGTTCAGTCCTGGTACCAGCACTCCAGGGAATAAAAGAAAATAGTATTCCTGTGTAAAAAGAAAAGGGAAGCTTCAAGCCATGGACAATGTTGAACACTCAGCACTTCCCTTGCTGTAAATACCAGAAAAATTACCTAAAGCCTTTGAGAAACGTTTTCTGGTGCAAAATTGATCTGATGACATAATGGAAATGGGTTCCTGGAGTGAAATCTTAGCACATCCAGTTTCCCATAGGACTGAAATCCTGTTATGCTTCGCCTCTTGTTATGGGCAAAATGGAAAGCACCTTATAAGCTACTAACAAAATAGTAGTTGTCATCCCATTTCTGTACACAGCCTGCTCGTGACAATGACAAATTTCAACAGATAGCTAAGAAGGGGAAAAATCCCAAACCTAGTTTAGCCAGCGAGATTTAAAATGTTTAAACCAAGATTTAGAAAAGGTTGGTACAGTCTGGAAAACAGCCTCTGCTGTAAGGGAGGGTTGGGGGGTCTTTCTGCTGCAAATAGACCACAAATATTAGTTGGGTGCATTTTGACTTTCCAAACAGCCAAGTGGAAAATTGCCCAGTGCATTCATGTACTCACATGCAGCTCATATTACTAAAAATAGGTTACAGATTTTTTTTTCCAACATGAAATGAGCATTTGGAGGAGGGGGGTTAATTTAAAAGTTGTAATAAACATACAGCACCTCTTTGTCAATATTGGTTATCCTACTTTGGCTATCTAACAAATAATTAGTTATAATAATTTCTAGGAGAAAAGTGGATCATTTTCCTTTCTCATTAGCACATGCTTTGCCCTTTGTCGTCGTTTAATTTGAATACAACTGCAAATTTTAAAGTATTTTATTTTTACTGCAGGAAAAATAATTAAATCAATGTTGTATTTGTGGAGCTGCTTTAAAGTATTAAAGTAACTTGATCCCAAATGAACTTAAAAATTTAATTCATTTTACCTTATGCTGGCTGTGGAAGAAGTAAAATTTTTAAATGCAATATGACATATGGCTGTTCATTATTTATACATTCTGTAGCAGACTATAAATTTTACTTTGGACATATATCGAAGCACTGAAACCATTTCAGTTGCAAACACATAAATCATAGTTACAGTTATTAGTCTAAATGTAATGCCACCCAGGTTCTAGATCAAAACCTTTAAAATCCATTATAATTGACGTCTGCTGCATAACTTGTCTGATTTTATTAAAGGAGCTCATTATTATTTATATCTTTAAAACATTATATTCATAGCTGTGTAACCAGCTAAATGTGAAAGATTTGAGGAAAGGAGGGAAAAAGAAGGGAACAATAGTCTATAAAGCAGAAAGAATAAAGCTATAATAGAGGAGAAAATGTTCTGAAATGGAATTACCTAATCCAAGGTATGGATTAGCCAGCCTGCACTAGCAACATTTGGGATAAATGCAGTGGGAATTCTGTTTGAGTCAACTCACATCTCAGTGAGAAGGCTGCAAACCCAAATGCAGCTCCCTTGCTACACATTGCTTTACAACAGGGGAGGGGGAGAGGCTTCAGACAGTTCCTGTATCTTGAAAAATCACTGAAACAAACCAGAAAACAAACCTTAGAGGATTATTAGGAGGCTTTTTGCTGATGAGCTGCTCCCTTTGTGCACCAGGGATGAGAAGGGCACTCTGGGATGTACGTCCTGTAAACATGGGCAAGTCCTTGGCTTTTTCCCTTTCCCAGAGTGGCTGAGCCTCAAAGCCAGGAGCCTTTCCTGAGCCATGGAGGCTTCATCATTCTCTCCCTCTTTTTTCCCTTTGGTGTCCAAGATTGGCTTTTTCTTGGCTCTAAGACACAGCCAGAAGAAATAAATGTGAGAGGTCCTGTGTCAGTTAGATGTCTGCTGAGGACCTGACACCGCTGTCCTAAAATCAATGGGAACACTTCTAAAGACAAAGGATCAGACTTTCAGGTGGTTTGAAGTTTTCAGTGAAGGAAACCAGTCTCTGAAATGCTCTAAATTAACTGTATGTGGTTAACTGGCACTTCACCATCAGGTCAAGGAATTCCTTGGAAAGGGTCCCAGGGTGACCCTGGGTGGGCACCAAAAACACTTTTTGACAGATTCCCCTGGAAAAATAGAGGTTTTTATCACCCAGTCTGCCTCAGCCTTGTCTATTTTAAACTACATTTTGCATAACATATTTCTACATTACATTTAAGTTTGCATTATGCTTATATTACTTTTAAATTATATCAATCTATTTAACAATATTTCAACACCGCTTTACCCTCTTCTTCTCATTAGCTGAAGAGAAAAATAATCAAGAAAATGAACATTACTCTCTGTATCTAGCTTTAGTTTCACATCAATATGCAAGAAAAGGTGACGATAAAAGCAAAGGCAGCATTTGTAGAGCTGGTGATATGACTGCAGAGTTTGAGATCTTCCTTGAGTCATTTTTAAAGTTTGTTTCACTGGGCCTACATACAATAAAATGCAATTTCTGGAGATGCTGTGCATATTTCCATTGACTGTTGAACTCAACCAGCACTTATTTTATTTTTAATATTTTACTTAAAGTTTCATAACCTGAGCCAGAGAGAGGTCTAATTTTAGGAAGAGGATGCCCAGTTGGTCCATAGTAGTACCAAGAGCATATTAATCAATACAGAGTACAGGAAATGTTGTCTTCTACTACAAACAGAAAGGACATGGACTCATCTCATGGTGGGCCTAGACACCTTTTGCGTGTTGAAATCAAGAAAAGCTTCAGGAACAGGAGTAATGGAACAGAAATTAGTTTCACTTGCTTAAAAATACCAGAAAATATTAGATCTCAAAATGTAAAGTAAAAGAGAAAGCTGTTGCTAATATAGATTTTGTGAGTATGAAACACTCAAAAATAAATCTTGAAATCCAACAGCAGTTTAATATTAAGAATCTTCACTTGAAAATAAATGCAATGAATGTTGAGAGGTTTTTTCCTCGGGATTAATCCCATCGTACAGGATTGCTTAATGAAAATTACACCTTTTCTTCTGATAAGAAAACCAGCACTTTTTGTAGAATCTTTTTCCATTTAACATATTGTCCATTCTCAAGTTTTACACCGAACTCTTTTTACATTATCCTTTGTCCCTACAGGCTCCTGTTGGTTTCTATTTTAATAATCTTCATATTTCAGATAAAGGAAATTCCAAGTGTTGACATAAAGCACAAGGAACCGGCCACCTCGACTTTGAACCTGGATGATTTGTAAATCTGCTTGTGCAGGCTGGCAATAATAATAAAAGCTCATTAATCATGTAAGGCTGTGGTGCACACTCCCCTACAATAGCCCTGCAGCATTTCTTTGCTGTGGGCACAATATGCTTCATAAACTCAAATTAGTGAGCTGCAAAAGCTAATTGAATGCACGTGTGAGGCTTTGCCTGGGGATAACACACAAAGGTCAGGTTCTCTTCCAGTTTTATTTCTTGGTTAAGAGCAGCTGATGGGTTCCTGCACAGCCCAGGAAGTCAGTGTAGAAATTATCTCATTTTCTGTTTCTTTCCCACGCTGGCCTTATTATTTTTTTTTTTTTTATTTCAGTGTGCAAATTTTCAGCTAAAAGGAAAAAGAGTAAGGCACAGGTTATTGGCCAAACTGGGGTGAGTGTGAATTTGTGAATTGGAGGAAATGGCACTGCCCAGTTTTCCTTGGTTTCCCCACGTTTGTGTTACAGGAGACACAAAAATCAAGCAATAGAGTGACTGATTTAGATTCTTGCACTCAGCTATTTAGATTTTTAGATAACATCCTGCCAGGAGAATTTTGCAGCCAAAAACTAAGTTCTGCAAGACCATTTATACACCTCCTTCTGGTGCTCTCTCTCTTAGAAGGCTGATAAGAGATTTAAGGTCCAAAATAAAAACTGATCCTTTATCTAATGAATATCAAAGAGCTAATCATCTGTATCTTACTGCCCATGGAAATCATCTTGTTGCTGGATGAGTGGTTCACTGAGCTTCAGTTTTGATTTTATATTAAATAAGTTCATTATAAGTTTGTGAACCTGTTGAATTCTTGATGGTTATTTACTGATATAAGTTAAAATATACTCAATGCAACAAAACACTGATGTGGCATAAAAATATTAGTGTCTTATTCTATTTGTGTGCTACCACAATAAGGTAAATGGACTCAGTGTGAACTAGATTAAAGATTGGAACTTTTTCCCCAAAAAGAATTAGCCAAATTAAGCTAACAGAATTCCAATTTGGAAAAAAAAAAAAAAAAAAAAAAAAAAAAAAAAAAAAAAAAAAAAGAAGCAGCTAATTTTACTCTATTATTAGCAGTAGTGCAGTGTGAGGATGACATAACCTAGAATGTTCTACAGAAAAAGAGGCTGTAGTTCAGATTTTGGTGATTTGTGGAGGCCTGTTTTTACTGTTATTGTTCAAGAAGAATTCCTTACCCAGTGCATTGTTCCATACCTCACTAAAATTTGGTGTGGAAGAGCCCATGTGTAGTATTACCATATTTTAGAGAAAAAATCAGAGAAAATCTTTATTCAGATCACTGATAATGATCCAGATCCACACCTCTGTACCTCAGCAATTGTGTTTGAGCCATGACAAACTAGAGAGAAAGTGTAAGAAATCAGGAAGATTTTGTTTCCATCCCAGAAGTGCCATCAAATACAGTTCTCTCCATTTTCAAAGGCTAACAAAGAATGTGGAAAACAAATAAAAATTTCAACCTCCAGCTACAAATATTGAGAAAGGTGATCAATAAGGGTGTGAATCTCAAAGGGGTCAGAACTATGTAAAGCTCCTCCAGCAGAAAAGGGATGTTGGCAAAACACTGTTCAGCCTTTTCCCTCTACACTGACAGGTTTCCTGATTTCACATAGTTAAATCCAACTGCAGCTATTCCAGCCCTCCAGGTTCAGCATGGAAGAGTTGACTTTTCTTTCTGCATAATCAAAAATAAAACTAATTCCATGGTGCTCTTTACAGCTGGTCATTAGGAGGATATCCAGAGCAGGGAACAGGAGCTGCAATGTGACTTCAAAACTGCCTTGATCCAGCACTTTCAGCAGAAAATTGCTTTTGACCACAGGTACACTCAGGTGCTCTCCTCAGCCCTGAAAGCCAAGAACATTTCACTTCCTAATATGAATAAATTAGTAAGTATTTTAAATTATTTCCTTCAGTTTTGATACCTACTGCAAGCTCTGATATTGATGACAGACCTTTTCTCTGAAGGGTGTTTTTTGCACACTATTTTTTCCTGCTCCTTTAGGTTAGACAGCTATTTAGCTTGTCTTCAGCTACCAAACACAACTGTAGGAAATTGCATTAATTTGGCAGTTATTAGATTTGTTAAGGGCTTTTTCATCTCTTACTATTAAATAATTGGATCTGAGTGTTATTTTAAAAGGCAAATGTCTTGCTGTTCCTTGGAAGGGTATTAAGAGGAAGAAATGGCTATGATTTGATTTCATGAAGGTTTAACTTCAGCTTTCTACAGCTGGAACTCTTGTCCTGTGTCTCTCTGTTGTCCTAACAGCTGCAAGCTCTGGGAAATTATGAACATGAATCTTGCAGGGTATTTGGTGGGTTTTTTTGTTTGTTTGTTTGTTTGTTTGTTTGTTTTTTTGGTAAGCAGTTTCTTAATTTTAATTTATCTGGTAAAACCAGATTTAGTTTGTGTGGTTTTTCCCCCTCTTCATCAATCAGGCTGCTAATTTGTTTCAGAACTCTATGAAATCTATTGCAATAGGGTGTTGTTTTCTGTAGCAATGAATAGCACCTTCCATCTTTTCAAGTTTTTTTCTAGAATGGGCAATAGACCATTATCCATCTTATCAAAATTAATGTCAAAGTAATTTTAATTCTTCTGCCATTCAATTTAAAATGTTGTCAAATGACCTCCAGACTTATAAATAATCTGCAAATTAGGGTGAATTTTGAATTTCAACTCATGTAGCTGTCCTTAGAAAAATAGTAAATTTTCCATCCAAGAATTTAGATGGAGAGCATTTTAGCTGATGTGACACCCAAAACAGCAGGTTTATATAATTCAGATAATATACTGTAAGAGTTATTCTGTTGACAAAGAATAATTCCATAAAACACCTTTAGTTACACATAAAATCAATTTTCTTAAATAAGAGAGAAAGGACAAAATTCATCACTGTCCTACTCGATGCCTAACACTTACGGTGGCAGTGAATGTGTGAACATTTTGCCTCTGAAATGGTTTTCCATCAGAGGCCCCAAACTGGGGCTCCCTGAATGTGCCACACCTTTGTTTAGGACGTGAGGAGTATTTTTTCTTCATTTCAGTCCATTGGAATACCCATACAGATGATAACTGACAAAAGGACTGTGGCCCAGTAGTTGGATAATTTGTCCTGATGTGAGATGATAATTGTCAGGAGGCCTGAACAGAGCAGCAGAGCAAGGGGAGGAATACAAATATACAAATGGGCTGTGTACACCAGAGCAGTCATGACAAACCAAGCAGCCTGATTTCCCTACGAGCAAGGCAAAAATCTCTTCAGTTCTTCATCTTCCTTGAATTCTTACATTGGAAACTTTTCCTTCCAGCTTCACTTTCAAACACAGCAAATTGCAGGACCTGTCCTCTTACATCTGTAAATTCTTTGTCCCTGGAGACATGGTTTTTCTTAAATTCTCCTCTCTATATCCTCAAACACTTCCCAAATAATTTGTAGAATCTGAAGAAACTTTCAACACAGTTTATTTGGAGTGTCTGGCTCAGATTCCCTGGTCAGAGGTATCAAATAATCTTTATGAGTCCCTTCTGACCTGAGATTCTCTGGGATTCTGTGAAGTCTGTATATACCAGGACAGGCTCTCTGTCCATAAAATTCAATTGCAGAGAACCTAACAGAGAGAATTAGGAAACAAAGCACTGATGTTAATCAGATGTTAAAAGAAGCCTTGTGCACAGGAAAGCCCTACAGTTCCACATGGCAGCAGTGCAGATGCATTACTGCCATAACTCTAAACATTGCTGTTTCCATAGATCCCAGGCATTTTATATTCATTTTTCTACTTTTTATCTCAGCAAAACAAAGACCATTCCTTTCTCAGTGATGACAGAACATTATCATTCTGTACATTTCTTTGTCATTTCTTTCTCATGTCACGCTATGACACTAAACAGCTGCAGTGTGTGAGGGGTCAGTGTAGGAAACACACATGGCAAATCTCACAGCGTGTTACATTTGGGAAAACACAACCGTGTGCCAAAGTGAGCCACATGGAAACCAAGAGTGTTTTATCAGCAACACTGAAACTGGGATGGCAAAGAAGAGAACAGATTCAGCAGCTGACACCCCATGCCCTCTGCCCTGCTCCGGGGGAATGGGCTCTGTGGCCTCCTGAGTCCCATTTTCTGTGACCAACATTCCGTGGCAGAGCTTGTTCATTCTTTCAGGGAGAGCATGGTGGGGCACAGAAATCTGCCTTTTGCTCTGTTTTTTTTTTCTACCCAGAGCAGCCAGAGGTCTGCTGGTGACCCAAATGAAACTTCTGGCAGCTGGAAACATCCAAAGATGAAGCTCAGAGTGATGAAGGAATGTGGTCTGCCCTCCACAAGTAAAGCTCAGCACACCATACAGAAAGGTAGTCTGCATTTTACATCCCATTTGATAAACTGCAAACAAACCTGGCACGAAAAGTTTTCAATCAGTGAAGCTTGCTGCAGTGTATTCATTACTGTTACAAAATGGGATTACAGTTATTCAGGATAGGCTTGTACGCTTCATATATTTTTATTGTTATTTATTTTAAGGAATATTTTTACACTGAGGCATAAAAGATTATACGCTATTACTTGTTTAACAGTTAAATATGACACTGGCAATATTCATCAACATCCCCCTACTATCATTCCTAAAATTAGTTTTCTAACAGACATTTGGGTATCTGGACCAATTTTCAGAAATGATGAACATCTCCAGTTTCCACTAGCAGCTCAGTCTATTTGCTATACCAGTGTATACTTCTAAGCACAAATTTCAGAAATTACTTTTAGCTATCTGTGTTCACAAAACATGGATATGGTGTTGCTCAGTATTTAGGTTTTGTGATTTCTCCCTCCCCCCACCAAATATTTTTTTTTTTTCTATTAACTCACTGGTGGTGAGTAGATAATGATTTCCATTAAAAATACTCTCTCACAATTTTCATCTGTACTGAAAACACACACATATTATAAGGATGAACTGTAAGTAGTTTTCAGCTGCGATTCCTACATTTTCCATACTTTTACTGTATGTGAATAAAAAAGAAGGGCAGCTGGAAAATTTAAATTTTATTTTCTTCTCACACCTCACTTTCACATCTCTAAAATCCGAGTGAATCTTCCTCTGCCCTCTGTGTAGGTCAAGAAACTGTGTAAACGTGACACCTTTTCAAATAATGCCATAAAATCCTCCGTAGGAGAAATATCTCCGCCTTTACAGCTGCATCTTCTGGTTTCTCTAAAATTCATAAAACTTGAAATACTGAGAAGTCTGGTGCTGTACATTTGTAAGAGTTTATACCAAGAATAATTCTTTTATACATCGCAAAAAAAAACTTAAATAAAACTTAAAGATTTATTTCCCTCGTATTTCCTACCCATTTTTCGCAGCCTTAGGAATAAATTTTGAGGGAAAGTACACATTACCTGTAGTAATCTGTGTAGTCCTTCTCTCCCCTGGTCACAGGGAACCACACAAGTTATGCTTTTAATAAGTCTTTCTTAATATAAGCATTGTCAGACAACAGAGTTTCGTTGCAGGGAGATCTTTCAAAGTGCTATGACAGAGGCAGAGGTTTATGAGTTCCTTTGCTAAGCAAGGAAGATGCAGTAATTGAAAGTGCCCACGGGCTTGGAGATTTATTGTTAAGGGAAGTGTGCTGTAAACAAGAGTAACATTAAGGATTTGACTGTAATAATTCAATCTATCTTAGTTTGCCAAAAAAAAAGAGAAAAGAAATCTAAGTTTTCAAGTAGTAAGGTCTTGTTTACAAATAATTTGCAGCCTTCATGACGGTGGCTGCTCTCAAAACCTCCCAGATGAAAGCAGTTTTATAAAATGTAAGATATTACTGCCCAAGCACTGGTCACAGGCACATAATTTGAACCAAGTGCGTTTTCTATTGCCAGGGGTTCAACCTCTCTGCACTTCTGTGTGTGGTACTGAGAATAAAGCAGAGCAATTTCCCTTTGTGGCTGAACAAACACAGACAGGTGGGAATTCTGGATTAGGGGTTGGGAGGGGGCAGGATGGGCTCAAGTTCATGACTGTGTTTGGCAGTAGCAGTCACATCATCCTGCACTAAGATCTCCAGTACACTTAGTACAGCAATATCATCTTGCACTGAGTTCTCCAGTACACCTGAGCAAGTCCAGTCTCTCTGAATTTGATCCTTTTCCCTCTGTAGCTGAGCACAGGATGGGGCTGCCCACACTGGGAACCAGCACACAGGATCTCCTCTGGGCTCAGCAAGTCTCACCTCCCAGGAAGTGATCATCATTTTGATAAAACAGCAGAGGAAACTGCACAAACTGCTAAAATACACTAAAAGAATTTGCCTAGAAAGGGAAAGCATGCAGCTGTGGAAAAATCGTGTCCCAGAAATGTGTATTTTTAACAATCTGATTTTCTTTGCCTGGGACTTCTCTCTGTTACATACCAAATGCTGGAAAAGAGCACTAAATTTACAAAATGTAGACCATATATGACTGCAAGGCTGAACTTCTGTTCTCAGGTGTCACCCTGATTTTTTCGGCCTTCTGATGTTTTACATTTCTATACTCGAGTTTCTCATGCATTGTAACATAAACAAAGAATAACGTTTTGTAAATAATGCATTCCTGCTTGTAGGAAGGACAGATTGATGGAATTCTGGCTTGACCAGTGGAGTCAGAGAGGTGTCAACCTTGTCCCCCAATCGCTGGTCAAAGTCCAAACCCTATTTAAACCCAAAACAAACTTCCTTATTCTTTCTCGTCTCACAACTGGACAGTATAAGTGTCCTTCTTTCGTGTCTGTCAGGCGACACTCAGGAATTAAAGCTGCTTCCTTCTAGACATGACATTAATTTAAAATTGATCCTAAAGAAAAAGTGGAAGAGCTCCCTTAGCAAAATGCTAAATCCTCCACACGTAGTGACTGTCCATGTCCCACAGCCCACCCTGTGTGATGGAAGGGCTCCTCCTGGCCCTGCTGCTGCCACTCCTGTGGGGAGCACAGCTGCCCTGCCCTCCTGGGCAATGCCATCACATTTGTCCTGACAGGGGAACAGACCTCGGAAAAGATTGACAACTTCAACCAGCAACTTCTGTTTCCATAGATTGGCCCAGGTCTGCCATTTGTATACGCACAGCACTCCATAAAAATATTCACACACATTGTAAAACTGGTCTTGAATCAGACAAAGAAAAGAAAAGACTAGATAGCCCACTTGATCTTAGATGGAAGCATAAGCTGCTCCAGAGGAATTATTAGAATCTATCTGGACCTTAAGGACAAAACTGTTAAGCCAGTACTTAACTGACAGAGTTATTTTGCTATTACCTTTTAAGATGGCAGGAATTACCTCGCTGCTATCTACAATCTGCTCTCCAGAACAGCACTTGGTACAAAGACAAGTAAAGCGTGGGATTTTGGGGTATGTATAAAAAAAATGAAAGCAGGTATTTAAAAAAAGATCTTGAATATTTAGAGTTATCAGCATATAAAGTTTAATTAAAGAAATATAAAAGGAGCACAAAGAGAATAATTTTCAAGGTTCTTATATTATGATTATCTTATCTGGGTCTTCCGATGTTCTTGCTTACAGAACTCATTTATTTCTCTACTTAGAAGTACCCCAGTTGTTCAGAGAATGAAAAGTACTCTCAATTCTGATGCTGCCATTATGCAGAGGTAGTTAATAAGATGTACTAAATAGCCTTTTCCACCTCAAAAGCACATTACAATGGTGATAGATGGATCTGTGTGCCAGTGTGAGGAGGAAAAAAAAAAGGAAGTGAACTAAAGACTGTTCCATTTTCATGGCAATTCCTTTTCTAAGTGTCAAGAAAGAAAAAAAAAAGAGAAAAAAATATTCGATCTCTATAGTGGAGATAGTGACAATTAAAAGAAAAGGCTACACCAGTCATGTATTGATTCACTGCTCCACAACAGGCTTTATCACCAACCAAAAGCACTGAAAAATGTGGATGCCTAACAAGGAGCAACAATCCCTAGAAACATTTTAATTTCCTCCTTTGTGAATAATAACATCCTTATAAAATAAGATCTTAAATACTTCTGTGATGGAGAGCAAGATAGGCAGACACAGAGCAGGTCTTTTAATGCAAAGATACAAATATACTTTGTACCTATTAATTAATCAATTCTTGCTATCCCTGTGAAAATATTAGAACAAATCTTTAAAAGAACTAATTAGGGCATAAAGAAATTTAGATTCTTCAG